>NW_022681474.1:72870389-73483855 GCF_009764315.1 Trachypithecus francoisi | reverse complement strand
TGGTGGGCAGAAGGAAAGAGTGAGAACACAGCTGGCTTCCCAAGTAGAGAAGGACTGTGGAAATGATTATGGCTGAGGATATTTTCTTTTCAGGAAACTATGACTGACTGGACAGAAAGCATTGTCCAGTCAAATGCTTGACTGGACAGCTCAAAATAAAAGGATGGAGGCATGCACATAATGCTGTGTAATGCATTCAGGGAAACTCAAGAGTGTGGGTTGGGGTGACAACAAGGAGAACAATTCCAACCAGTATGATGGAGACACTTGCCCTATAGAGAAAAAAGATCTCACTTCCCAGTAAGCCAGAGACCTGAAAAATAAATTTTTTTTTAAAAGTTATCTCTTTGAACAAAAGAGTAGAGAAAGAGAGATGGATTACCAGCAGCAAAATCATTAAAAGAGAAACTGGCAATCTATTGGGTAACAGCAAGAGAAAGTTATTAAACTGGTTAAAAAAACAAAAGAATTTAGGAGCTTTCTCTTGGAGACTGCCCTGAGTTTGATTTATTATGGTGGGGTGTGAAGTGTAGTGACAAAAGGATTTCTTTCTCCTCTTAGGTCAAGGTATGAAATATGGAGATAGGATACAGCACTCTTCAAACTTGCCGGAAAGCAGAAATTCCTCCTTATGCCTGATAGGACAGAGATCTAGCACAGTGGTTCTCAAGTGGGGTCTATTTGTCCTCGGGGCACATTTGGCCAAGTCTGGAGACAGTTTTGATTGTCACAGCTTTTAGGGTTGCAACTGGCATCTAACGAGCAGAGGCCAGGGATGCTGCTAAACATCCTATAATACACAGAGTTAATATTATTATTCTCCACAAGGATTATTCAGTTCCAACATAAAACTAAAAAACTTCTGCACAACAGTGGAAATAAGAGCGAAGAGACAACCTACCAAATGGGAGAAACTATTTGCAAACAGTGCATCTGACAAGGGATTAATATCCAGAATATATTAAAAACTCAAGCAACTCAATAGCAAAAACACCAAATAATGTAATTAGAATGTGGATGGAAGACCTGAAGACATTTCTCAAAAGATGACATACAAAAGGCCAACAGGTGTATGAGAAAATGCTTAATATCACTAATCATCCCAGGAAATGCAAATAAAAACCACAAGATATCACCTCACCCCAGTTAGAAGCGCTATTATCAAAAGGAAAAAAGTAAATGCTGATGAGGGTGTGGAGAAACAAAAGCACTTGCACACTGTTGGTAGAAATGCAAAGTAGTACAGCCATTACAGAAAATAGTAAGTGGGTTCTTCAAAGAGAACTACCGTATCATCCAGCGGATCCCATTACTGGGCATTTATTGAAAGGAAATGAAATCAGTATGTCAAAGAGGTGTCCTCACTCTTGTATTTATTACAGCATTATCGACAATAGCCAAGATATGGAATCAACCTAAGTGGCCATCAGCAGATGAATGGATAAAGAAAATGTAGTATAAATGCACAATAGACTACTACTCCGCCATAAAAAATAAAATTCTATCATTCGTGGCAACATGGATGAACCTAGAGGACATCATGTGAAGTGAAATCCAGATACAGAAAGAGAAATACTGCATGATCTCATTCATTTGTGGAATCTAAAATATCTGATCTCACAGAAGTAGAAAATAGAACAGTGGTTACCAGTGGCTAAAGAGAGTAGGAGGAGGGTGGCAGGAGGAGAGACTGGTCAGCAGGCACGCAATTACGGTTAGATAGGAGGAATAAATTCTGGTGTCCTATTGCACAGTAGGGTGAAAATAATTAAGAATATTATATTGTATATTTCAAAATAGTGTGGTGGCTTACGCTTGTAATCCCAGCACTTCAGAAGGCCAAGGCAGGTGGATAACCTGAGGTCAGGAGTTCGAGACCAGCCTTACCAACATGATGAAACCCCATCTCTACTAAAAATACAAAAATTAGCTAGGTGTGGTGGCATGTGCCTGTAATCCCAGCTATTAGGGAGGCTGAGACAGGAGAATCGCTTGAACCCGGGAGGCAGAGGTTGCAGTGAGCTGAGATCATGCCATTGCACTCTAGCCTGGGTGACAGAGTGAGACTCCATCTCAAAAATAAAATTAAATTAAAACTAAAAAAAGAAAATAGCTAGAAAAAACGATTTTGAATGTTCTCACCACAAAGAAATAATAACTATTTGAGGTAACGAGTAAGCTAAATAGCCTGATTTGATCATTACACAATGTATACATGTATAGAAACATCATACTGTACCCCATAAATATGTGTCATTATTATGTGTCAATTAAAAATAAAATAAAACTTAAAAGAATTGCCTGTAGTCCCAACTACTCAGAAGACCGAGGCAGGAAAATCACTTGAGCCTAGGAGTTTGAGCCTCAGTAAGAAGTGATCGTGCTGCTGCACTCCAGCCTGGGCCACAAAGTGAAACCCTGTCTCAAAAATAAATAAATGCATGAATACATAAATAAAGAATTATCAAGCTCCAAATATCCATAATGCCAAGGTCAGGAATCCCTGGTCAAGGGTAAAGCACCGAGCCAGAACCATCTCTGTCACATATTAAATATCATGAGGAAGCTATTGACATGAATCTTCGCTTAATGCAGATGCTTCTTTACATACAATGGGGTTTCGTCAAAATAAACTCATCATAAGTGGAAAATATTTTAAGTAAAAAATGCACTTAATGTATTTGAGCTTTCAAAGATGATAGTTTAGCCTAGTCTTCCTTAAATATTCTCAGAATATTTACATTAACCTATAATTGGGCAAAAGCATCTAACACAAAGCCTATTTTATAATAAAATGTTGACCTGCATGTATTGCTAGCCTGGGAAAAGATCAAAATTCAAAATTCAAAATACAATTTCTACTGAATGCATATTGCTTTTGCACCACTGTAAAATCGAAAAGTCATAAGTCTAACAACAGTAAGTCAGGGACTGTTGGATATCGGTCTTAATGAAAACTTCATGTCTGCAGGCAGCAAAAGTTGTACGAAGTATTGAGGCTGGGTTCAAGTGACTGAGGAACACAATTTAAGTGATTGGGAGACCTGGGGATGGTGACAGAGACAGAGGTAGAGACTGATTGCTGGACACAAAAAAGAGAAAATCAAGTAAACAGGTCAGATAAGCAACCCCCAAGATTCTCCGGCTCAAGGACATTGGTGCCCTAACATCCAGTCACCTTATCCCTGTTCTTCCCCAGTGTGTGGGCAATGGCTGCCTTCACCTCAGCAATTCCAGCCTTACGAGAGATGGTAATAGAGGATGCATATAGCTTTGGGATGGGAAATGTACTATTTAGCCAACCATTCTGAACATCAAACACAAATTACACCCATCCTGAATCGCTAGTACGATTTCATCATTTAACTAGAAAAAGGAATACCTATTCATTGTAAAAGAAGCCTTGTAATAAACTTCTTCATAACCTTGCCTGGTGAAAGATACAAGAGGCTAGTATTTTGCACTTAATGTGTGCCAAGAATGCACTGTGTATTAAACATAAAGATCTACCTACTTCCTGTCCAGGATTGCCCCAGGCTACCAGCTGTTCAATTAAGAGAGATTTGAAAACAATTCACTAAAGGCATAGAAGAAATAAAAATGAGATCATACCCATCTGATCTGATAAAAGATACCATCTCTCTACCTTTTCCCCAAATTGTTCATATTTAAATATAATCCGCCCCCCCCCCCACATACACAAACATTATTTTTGTTTACTTAAATAGATAGTGATGATGTAAAACTTCCTTTTCAGGTAAAATGTAAGTTTATTGGATTATTTTGTTGATTTTTACTGCTCTCTTAATTAGAGTTGAGTAACAATTCTACATCTGTCTTAATTGTTTTTTAACCCCTTAATTAAAAATTGCCTGGAATGTAATTAACTTCTAATTAATTCCTCCACTCTAACAAGCAAAGTGGTTGAGATAAAGAAATTTGGGATATGGTTTTCAGTACTTAAACTGAAATTAAAGCAGTTGTAATTTTTTTAAAATGGATGATTTCACTAAATGACCTCAGTCCTCTATCAGGATGTTTTTTCCCGGGTCCTCACCTGGTCACCTAGAGCACTTGTAGTAATTTTGCTTCAGCCTCTGGGCACCATGAAGAATAAGCCTAGGCACTTCCCTTGTTTTTAAAAGGTTTTTAAAATGAGAAGTTGTCATATATTTATGTTGTCTGAAATAACAAGGGCTAACATTCTGTCTGGATAAAACAAAACAAAACAAAAAAAAACACATTATTTTGAGGCTTGTTAATTTTCTCCCGGTCACTGCATAATGAGTCGTCATACTGAGGACATTATTCTGACTGCGTTTGCCCGTGGTTACCAGAGTCAGTGAAAGGAAGTCACGTGCCTAAGCCAGAGCAGGGGGAACTGGCCTACTCAGTATTACTGCAATTACTGTTAATAATGTCAGAAAACAAAGATGTGATGTGTAACAAGATTTCGTGTTCCACTAAATGTAACTGGCCTTTTTTTTTTCATCTTGTACACTCACGTAGGCTTGCACCTCTGTCTGCACACAATTTCTAAATCCTCCTTCTTCCGGCTACTTGAAGAGACCCATCCACATAGAAAGGGTTAGGATTCTTATCAGAAAAGTACTTTCTCACAATTTCAATTGATAAAACAGACTTCCCTTCACTTCAAGCTCCTATTAGAAGTGTTGCCTTACTCTTAGCCTCATTCCTACTCATCCTTTGAAACTCAGCGCAGTCACTGTCGCTTCCTCTGGGAATTCTTCCAGGATACTCCATCCCAGTTGAAGTGAGTCTCTTTTGTAATGAACCAATGACTAGATAACACCCTTCCCCTGCCTCCTGCTCCAGCCTATGAGTTCCTTACAATCATAAACTGAATTTTTATCTTTGTACAGTAGGTGCCTAGAACACAGTTTGCTATGTGCTAGGCACTCAATACATGTGTTATAAATTTTCATTGGCAGGCTTAGTGATAGGATAAAAAATTATACCTCAACTGTACAGTACAGGAATGCATGACTGTCAGAAACAGGGACTTCAGAGTAATATATCTGGACAGTTGTTTCTGACAGGCAACATAGAAGGAAAGCAACCTATATGATTAGGAACCATCACACTAAATCATATCCAGAGGGCCGCCAAAGCTGAACCACCTCACCAGCTTTAAAACAAATTCAGGCCGGGCGCGGTGGCTCAAGCCTGTAATCCCAGCACTTTGGGAGGCCGAGACGGGCAGATCACGAGGTCAGGAGATCGAGACCATCCTGGCTAACACAGTGAAACCCCGTCTCTACTAAAAAAATACAAAAATCTAGCCGGGCGAGGTGGCGGGCGCCTGTAGTCCCAGCTACTGCGGAGGCTGAGGCAAGAGAATGGCGTAAACCCGGGAGGCGGAGCTTGCAGTGAGCTGAGATCCGGCCACTGCACTCCAGCCCGGGCAACAGAGCGAGACTCCGACTCAAAAAAAAAAAAAAAAAAAAACCAATTCATTCATTCATCCAACAAACATTAAGTTGTGTGTTAAAAGCCAGGTGCTGAGCTAGTTTGCAGGAACCCAGAAATTAAAGAGAGTGCCAGGGTTGCCAGGATCGTAGTTATATTGAAGTGAGATAAGAACCCAGTACCGGTGCCTGTGGAATGTGAGAGCATATTCATGGTGGTTACACGTTTTAGAGTCCAACCCTCTAGGTTCATGATTCACACCACTGATTATATCCACGTGACCTGGACTAGGTAGATACCCTCACTAGGCCTTGGGATTCTTATCTGTAAATGGAAATAGAGTAACTCCTACTTCATGATACTGTTCTAATTATTAAATTATACAATTCTTGCAAGGTGCTTATAACAATAACTGGGACATGGTAAACAATAAACGTCAATCCTTCTACTACCGATATATGCTAGTAGTAGCAAATATGGAAGGACATACTGCTGAATGAGTAGAGAGAGGACAAGGGACAGTGAGAGGTAGTATTTTTTTAGACTTTTATTTACTTGATACATTAAAAAAAAAAAAAAAAAACTTGTTAGCCTTATTAGAAAACAAAGGTTGGCCGGGCGCGGTGGCTCAAGCCTGTAATTCCAGCACTTTGGGAGGCCGAGACGGGCGGATCACAAGGTCAGGAGATTGAGACCATCCTGGCTAATACGGTGAAACCCTGTCTCTACTAAAGAATACAAAAAACTAGCCGGGCGACGAGGCGGGCGCCTGTAGTCCCAGCTACTTGGGAGGCGGAGGCAGGAGAATGGCGTAAACCTGGGAGGCCGAGCTTGCAGTGAGCTGAGATCCGGCCACCGCACTCCAGCCTGGGCGACAGAGCCAGACTCCGTCTCAAAAAAAAAAAAAAAAAAGAAAACAAAGGTTAAACAAAAATCACCTGTATTTTCAAATTAACATTTTGATGTATCGTTCCACAGTTTTTCATTTGCATATATAGAGATCATACTATGCATACTATTTGGTATCACATTTTCCTACTACGACCGTTAATAAATATGTATTTACATCATAAGAACTCCATGTATTCACTGCATAATTGCATGTTATTGTGCTTGATCAGTTGCCTATCACAGTTATTTTTCTTTGTTCTACTAAAAGCAACACTGTCATGAACGTCTTTCTCTCTCTCGGCCAGATATCTGATAATTTTGTTTGTTTCTAAGAGGTGACAGATACACAGCAATGGTTAAACAGTTTTATTTCAATAGATACAATATTTGCATATTTCAAATATTGAAACAATATCAAAAATCACAATTAAGATATCTTGCTTTCATTCACCTTGCTTTCTATTTCCTCCCATTATAGGAAACTGTTTTAATTAGGTTCTTATGTAACTTTTTGGTGTTGTTACACAAATAATAGCAAATACTCCACATATATTCTTGTTTTCACATTTCTTACACAAAAGCTAGCATACAATAATCACTGTTCTGCATCTTATTTTATTTATATGTAACAATATATTGAAGATGATACCATTCGTACAGAAAAAATTCTCTCTCCCCCTCCTTCCTCCCTTGAACCTTAATTTTTAATAGTATCACAGGATTGTTTTGAGAAACTACAGTTTATTTAACAAGTCCTTTATTGATGTCAGCTTCCTGCTCTAATTCCTAGAGTAGGTTTGGATAGATTTGAGTCTGCCCTGTCTACCCCACTATCCCCTTGTCACCTATTAATGGCAAGGACAGGAAGAGTAGGTCAATAGCAAACTGCCTGGATTATTCCCAACCCGGGTAGACAGTGAGTGTCTTTCCCAAGTCTAGGTTCTTGATTTCTAGGGTTCCTTCCAATAGCAACATGAGTATGAGAGACACTTAGAATCACAGGCTTTATTAGTTTTCACTGACTCTGACCAAAATTAGTGGGAAAAACACAGGTGCACAGTACCAGAAAGCTCTCCCAAGTGCAGGACCAAGTTAATACTGTATATACATGCAACATTTCCTTTTCCTTCATGATTTTGTTTACTATTGGCAGCACAGATCCCTTCCCAACATCATCCCCTGACTTTCTTCCAAGGATATGGTGACTAGTCCAAAATCCCTAATTATTATTTATTTCATTTGCATGTAGGTTTTCTCATTATGGAATAATTACCGTAAAATCATGACCCCATTGCCAGGCCAACAAGAACTGGATACTAGACAATGAAACTTTAACTAACAGTTCTATTTCCTCTCCTTGTTCTGCTTCTCATTCTACAAGGCTACTCTCATATTCTGGCTGACCTTCTGTTTCTCTTGATGTTACTGAGTTTATTGCCTCCATTCTTACCACCTAACTTGAAACTTTCTCCTCCACCAAGTCAGATTTTTGTTGAACCTTCTCACTCAACAAAGAGTAGGTAAAGTGGGTAGACATTCCAGACAGATAGCGCGCAATGTGACATGTTTGAAGAATCACAAGTTATTAACAGTAGCACAGGATTATGTTTTGAGAAACTACAGTTTATTTAACAAGTACTTTACTGATGGCAGCTCAGTAAAGAAGATATAGTAAAGAACTAAAGAAGAAAGAAGAAGGTAGAACGGACATGCTGAATTAGGTGTGACTCAGGAGGAAAAATGCTCATCAAGACCAACATTGAGATTTCTGCCATGGGTAAAAGTGGCAACAGTTACTAAGATGGACAGACTGTACTGGTGGGGGAAGATATTGGAGGTTAAGATGCCAGTGGGAACTCCAGGTGGAGAAGTCTAGTATGTAGTAAGCCTAGAACTCAAAAGAGAGGTGAGGATTGCAAATATGCATTTAGACAGCGTCATTATGTAAGTGACAGGTGTCATCTTGGGGTTTGATGAGACCATGCAAGAAGAGAATAGAGTGTGAGGAGTGCCCAGGATAGAACCCTGGGACCTATGGTGGAGAGAAAAGAAATTAGTCAGTGAAGGAAATTGAGAAGCAGAAGTCAATGGTAAAACGGTCGGGCATGGCGGCTCATGCCTGTAATCCGAGTACTTTGGGAGGCCGAGGCGAGTGGATCACTTGAGGCCAGGAGTTCCAGAACACCCTGGCCAAAGTGGAGAAACCCCGTCCCTACTAAAAATACAAAAAATTAGCTGGGCGTGGTGGCAAACGCCTGTGGTACCAGCTACTTCGGAGGCTAAGGCATGAGAATCACTTGAACCCTGGTGGTGGAGGTTGCAGTGAGGTGAGATGGTGCCACTGTACTCCAGCCTGCGCAACAGAGCAAGACTCTGTCTCAAAAAAAAAAAAAAAGTAAAGTAAAAGAAATCAATGATAAGAGAAAAACCACGAGATAGGCTGGTAGTGGAAAGAATGCATCTATTAAAAAGAGTTTCAAGAGAAAAAGTTTTGGCAATAATATTGAATGTGTCATAGAAGTGGCATAAAATCATATATACATGTATATATGTACATATACATGTACAGAAAATGAGTACTTCTTGTTTTACTTTTCGTGTGTATGAATAATGAACAAATAATTTTTATTTCTGTAGAACCTGATGAACCTAATTTTTTAAAATTTCCTTTATAGCCTTACCTCCCATCTTCAATCTTTGTTAAATTGTCAATACATGCTTGTAATTGATTTGTAAGTGGCATTCTTGTGCCACCCCCAGTCCAATTAATAACTATTTCAGTTTATTTCACTGCAAAAAAAAATTTTTTTTCAGCTTTTTATAATCTTGCGTTTTACTTATTTATTTTCATCTGTTCGAATTTATGGAGTACATGTGAACTTTTGCTACAAATATATAATAAGCATAGTGATTAAGTCAGGATATTTAGGGTATCCATCATCCAAGCACAATACATTTTTGTTTAATTATAGCCACCCTACTCTACTATCAGTTCATTCCTCTGTCAACTGTGTTTGTATCCTTGAACTCACTTCTCTTCATCTTCCCTTCTCTCCCTGACTCACACTTCCCAGTCTCTTTTCTCTATCTTTCTACCTCCATGTGATGAAATGCACTATAAAATTATTTACTGGACCCTTACCAAGTGCCAGACCCTATCCTGGTCCCTGTGGATGCAAAGATAAACAGTCTCTGTCTCCAGGCTCACATAGTTTGCATTCTTATCTTCTTAAATTAAACAGCTAGAAGACGTGAGGAGACTGGGGAGAAATGCTGGATCAGATTGTAGCAAAGAAGAACTTTGCAGGTGAAGAGCAGAGAAAGCGGGTGGGGACAGACTAGTCTTAAGCAGTTGCTTCCCCACCCCTCCCCCTTGATACTCCTGGGCTCAGTTATACACTCCTGCTTTCAGTAGAAGCGGTATTTCCACTGAAGGCAGCTTCATCTAGCCAGTCATGGAGAGAGGAGTGCCTTTCTGTGACTGGTACTGTCTCCTCCAGGACTCCTCACACTTCAACACCTAGTCAGGGATGGACTTTAGCTTTTCCCAGCAAATGAAGCAGGCACTACTTCTAGGACATAGGATGTCACAGGCTAAAACAAGCAGATACCTATTTATAAAGAAAAATAGCAAGTGATTACAGACTTCCTCAGAAGCAATGTTAGAAGAGACCATGAATTCAAAACAAACTTAAAACACGTATTAAGAGAAAAAAAATACATATAGTAAAAAAAGAAAATTAGTGTAGTGGCAGGTCAGACTGAGGAATTTACAACAAAGGAAGAAGGAGAAAAAAGCTAAAGAAAATAAAAACATAAAGCTAGGTGATAAGAAAGAGTGTAATTGTTAACATCTGGGTAAAAAGAGTCACCAAAGTAGAGAAAAATAGAAATAGAGAGGAATAAATATTTAAAGAAATAATGAAGACAAACTCCTAAAATTAAAGAAAGATGAAAGACCTAGAATGAAATTATCTATAAAGCCCAAAACAAAAGAAATAAGGGGAAAAAAACACTTCTCCTGGATCCACTAAGTGAAAAACTTAAATATCACATGAGAAAGAAATTCTAAAAGCTTATAGAAAAAGCAGATATGTTTTTTAAAAAAAGGAAAATGAGGGGCCAGTGTGGTGGCTCACACCTGTAATCCCAGCACTTTGGGAGGCCAAGGCGGGCAGATCATTGAGGCCAGGAGTTCAAGAACAGCCTGGGCAACATGGTGAAACCCTATCTCTACTAAAAATACAAAAAAAAAAACAAATTCGCTGGGCATTGTGGTGCATGCCTGTAATCCCCTCTACTCTGAAGGTTGATTGACACACGAGAATTGCTTGAACACGGGAGGCCAAGGTTGCTGTGAGCCGAGATCGCGCCACTGCACTCTAGCCTGGCAACAGAGTGAGACTCTGTCTTAAAAGAAAAAAAAGGGAATAATGAATCAGGACCTAGAATTTTTTACACAGCTAAAATATAAGGATCTGGCAAAATATTTTCAAGCATAAAAGACCTCAAAAAACTTATCGTGCAAAATTCTACCCTGAGAACAATTATAGATAAAGCACTCAAGTAAAAGACAAGTCTAGAAAATATGAAAGATATATATGAAGTAAAGTTCTCCAAATACTGGGTAAAGTTTGTGGTGTTTAAAACTTCTTCCTGAGTTTTCTATTACTACTGTGACAAATTAACACAAACCTGGTGACTTAAAAACACCACCAGTGTATTACCTTTCAGTTCTGTGGGATCAAGTCCAATGCAAGTCTTACTGGGCTGAAATCAAGGAATGAGAATGGTATCGTTCCTTTCTGGAGATTCTAGGGCAGCAGTCTTCAACCTGTTTGGCACCAGAGACTGGTTTCATGCAAGACAATTTTTCCATGGATGGAGGGGGGTAGGGAGTTGGTTTTGAGATGAAACGGTTCCACACAAGATTCTCAAGCATTCCACCTCAGAATCTCATAAGGAGCATGCAACCTAGATTCCTTGCATGCACAGTTCACAATAGGGTTTGTGCTCCTATGAGAATCTAATGCCAGCGCTGATCTGACAGGAGGTGGAGCTCAGGTGGTAATGCTGTCTCCCCACCGCTCACCTCCTGCTGTGCAGCCTGGTTCCTAACTGGCCACAGTGTGGCCCAGGGGGTTGGGGTCCCCTGCTTTAGGGGAGAATCCATTTCTTTGCCTTTTCCAGCTTCTAGAGGCTGTCCCATTCCTTGGCTCATGGCCCTGTTCTCCATTTGCAAAGTAGCAACTTTGATTCTTTCCAATCCTTCTTCAAAATGGTCACCTCTGGCTTTGACTCTCTGACCCCTTCTCCTACTTTTAAAGATGCTTGTGATTAGATTGGGCCCACCTGGATAATTCAGGACACTCTCCCTATCCTCAAGGTCCTTAACCTTGATCACATTTGCAGAGACTTTTTTGCCATGTAAAGTGACATGTTCGTAGGTCCCGGAGATTAGAATATAATTATCTTTGAAAGGCTGTGATTCTGCCTACTATATATCTGTACAGTAGAGGGAGGGAGAGAGAGAGAAATATCTACAAATGCCCCAGATTTAGTATTTTATATATTAAGGGATGTGAGGACCTGCCAAAATGGAAAGATATATAAAAAGAGGACTAAAAAAGGAACACTGAAAAAGTGTTATGTATTTAAATAATAAACTATGATTATAGGAATCGTTACATATATTAATAATTACAATAAATTTAAGTGGACAAAACATACTAATTAAAAGAGATGGTCACATTGTATAAAAGCAGAACTGAGGCCTAGAAAGCTTACTTCATCAAATCTAACATGTCATAGAATGTAAGATTTATATTATGTAAATCTAAGGGGAAAAGAAGAAATGCTATCAATTAATTATGACAAAAGCTTTCTGATCAGTTAAACTTCATTTTATGCTAGCTTAAAGGGTTTTTTTAGATATACTTAGACATATATAATAATCATATATAACTAATGTATGCATAGAAAGTGAAACAGAAGCTGGGGCCGGATGCGATGGCTCATGCCTGTGTAATCCAGCACTTTGGGAGGCTGAGGCAGAAGGACTGCTTGAACTCAGGAGTTTGAGATCAGCCTGGGCAACATAGGGAGACCTCGTCTCTATTTTTTTTTTTTAAAGAAAGTAAGTAAAATAGAAGCAAAAAAAAAATTAATTGAAGTGTTTGTAAAATTTCATCACATCCACTCAGCTCTCATGAATCACCTTTTTATTTCTCATTATTATTGTTCATGTTATCAAGAGCATTGGCAATTCAGCAACTCCTAAAATAATCCATAAAATAACTAAAAACCATTGGTTCTGTGCTCTGTAGACAACCTTGCGATTACGTAGAGCTAATTATTTTGTTTATTCTTGCTTTATGAATGTTGCCAAACATACTGGATTCACACCTTTCTCCACTCCTTTCCCACAACCATTTGAAGCTTAGGGGCTAAAAGAGTCCCACTATGCTCTTCTGAAGTTTAATGCCAAACCACTGACACCCATTCTTCAAGTTTTGATGTGCTTGTGCATGTACAGGCCATGACAACTATGATGCTTGTGCATGTACAGGCAATGACAACTATGTCACAAATGCCACTCAGCTGACAGAGATTATAACATTCCATTAATTATAAAATGCATCTTGATTTCAAAGTTGTCCCAATGCCAGATTTGATATTTATCTTAGAGTCCATAAAATAATGCACGTCCCTTTTACAAGGATACAGAGCTTGAGAATACAGTTTCAAATACAAGATAGAAAAAAAAAGTAACAGACTAACATTAACTAAATGTAAGCTGATACAGCTATATAGAACTGCACTGTCCAATAAGGTAAGCACTGACCACACTCCAGGCTAGCGTAAATTGAGATGTGCTTTAAGTGTACGATACATACCAGATTTCAAATACCACAACATATAGAGAATATACATCTCATTAATTATTATTAAACTAATTATCTGTTTAAGTGATAGTGTTTTGAATATATTGAGTTAAATAAAATGTATCATTGGCAGGCACGATGGCTCATGCCTGTAATCCCAGCATTTGGGAGGCCGAGGTGGGCAGATTACCTGAGGTCAGAAGTTTGAGACCAGCTTGGCCAACATGGTGAAAACATGTCTCTACTAAAAATACAAAAAAAAAAATTTAGCTGGGCGTGGTGGCACATGCCTGTAGTCCCAGCTACTCAGGAGGCTGAGACAGGAGAATCGCTTGAACCTGGGAGGCAGAGATTGCAGTGAGCCGATATCATGCCATTGCACTCCAGCCTGGGTGACAGAGTGAGACTCTGTCTCAAAATTTAAAAAAAAAAAAGTAATATTAAAATTGACTTCACCTGTTTCTTTTTACCTTTATAGTATGGTTCCAAGAAAATTTGAAAGTACACATATGCCTCACATATTTCCATCAGACAATTCTGATTTAGGCTTTAAGAACAAAAGCATTATTAAGAAAAAAGATGATTGCTACTTAATGATTAAAAGTTCAATTCACCAAGAAGTTATAGAAATACTAAATATATTGCTGCACAATAAAATATTCTTTAAAATATAAAGAAAAATTTGATAGAACAACTGCAGGTAGAAATTAATAAATTCAACTATCATAATGAGAGATTTCAACACATTTGTCTTAACTATTGATAGATGAGGCTGTCAGAAGTTCAACAGAGCTTTCAACCAAACAAGGATTGAAAATTAAAAGAAAAATTCAACAGTGATAAAGAGATATGAGTAATACAAATAATAAGCCTGAACTTAATGGACATATATAAAATTCTGTTTTAAATTTAAATAATTTTACAGTGATAAATAAAGAACATTTACAAGTTTTAAAAACATACTTCTAAATAACCCTGGGTTAAAGGAAAAAAATTATACTGGAAATTTGAAAATAAAATGTAGGATACTATAGGTGTTTCTGCTTGGAAGCCTGGAGTGACAGGTACTGAATTTATTCCCCTCCCTACCACCTCAAAGAATTATACAAAATAATAAGATAGACAAAATATGTGAGACAATACTTTTCAAAACACTCGACATCAGGCAATTTAAGACAGTGATCCATGAGAGATGAGAATCAAATGGGGTAAGCCCAGTGATTGCCCCAGTTCACTGCCTTGAGACAGCCTGGTGCAGGAAGGGGACCCAGACAGAGCCAGTAAAATCTCTGAGTTGAAGAGACAAAGCTGAGAATCCAGAGAGACAAACCAAAAAGTCTAGCATTCACAGGACAGAGTCCTGGGGAGGAAAGCACAGAAGCCCCTGCAAATGTGAAGCTGGTCTCCCTTGAGAATTCAGGTGACTGAACTACAGAGGGCAGGAAAAGAACCATTGTAATGGTTAATTTCATGTGTCCACTTTACTGAGCCATGGGGTGCCCAATATTTGGTTAAACATTCTTCTAGGTGTGTCTGTGAGAGTATTTTTGGATGAGATTAACATCTGAATTGATTGGGTAACGGCGATGGCCCTCCCTAATGTAAGGAGAGGTTGAGCCTCATCCAATCAGTGTAAGTCCTGGCTAGAACAAAAGGTTGAGTAAAAGGGAATTTCTCTTACCTGAGCTGGCACACCAGTCTTCTGCTTTTGGACTCAAACTGAAACATCAGCTCTTCTTCGTTGTAGAACCCCCTTCTGGCTTTCAGACTGGAAATTATGCTGTTGGCTCTTTTGTGTCTCCAGCTTTGCTGGCTGCAGATCCTGAGCCATTTCAGCCTCCATAATTATATGAGCCAATTCCTTGTGATACACACACACATACACACACACACACACACAAACACACACATACACATCCTGTTGGTTCTGTTTCTCTGGAAGAGCCTAACTAATATAGCTGTAGCAGGGCGAGCCACAGACAAAACTCCTCAGACACTGAGTTAAAGAAGGAAGGGGTTTATTCGGCCAGGGGCATCAGCAAGACTCCTGTCTCAAGAGCCGAGCTCCCTGAGTGAGCAATTCCTGTCCTTCTTAAGGGCTCACAACTCTAAGGGGGTCCTTGTGAGAGGGTCGTGATTGATTGAGCAAGCAGGGGGTATGTGACTGGGGGCTGTGTGCACCGGTAATTAGATCGGAACAAAACAGGATAGGGATTTTCACAGTGCATTTCTATACAATGTCTGTAATCTATAGATATCATAGTCAATTAGGTCAGGGGTCAATCTTTAACTACCAGGCCCAGGATGTGGCGACGGGCTGTCTGCTCGTGGATTTCATTTCTGCCTTTTAGTTTTTACTTTTTCTTTGGGCGTAAGACAATATAAGGGGTGGTCTCCTCCCTTATTCCCCCACTTTGAGACTCTCACTCAATAGTGGGAGTTCTCACTTTCATTTTTACTACCCATGTCTTCTCACAAGACAGATCAATAGTGATTCATATAGTACACCTGTGCTGAAGCATTTTGGTGAACTAAGGTAGCAATGAAGCTTTTTATCATTTGAAGAAATACAGGTAGAAAACAAGGGAGCAGTAAGCAGGTTCCTATTACTATTATAACTCTTATTATAAGAGTTTTAAATCCTCCTAGCGCTGGGAACCATTCTCCTAACATGGCCCCAGGATCAGATCCATGCCACACTTGCATGGGTGCATGTGCCAGTTTTGTCATATCTCTGTGTCTTCAACTACTTGCCCTTGATTATCTATGTGTAGGCAGCAATTAGTAAGGTTAAATTTCCTATAGACCTCTCCTTCAGCTGCTAGCAAGTAGTCAAGAGCTAATCTATTTTGATAGATAGCCTTTCTCATCTGAGTTTCTTGCTGGGCCAGAATAGTCAAGGCTCTGCTGGTTTTATTAGTGATTGTTTTTAAGACAGCTTGTAATGGTATCATTCGGTTGATCATGTAAATGGGGGTCTGGTATCACCACGAGATGTCTTGTGCCTAAGTAGCAGGCCTATAATATTGTATGATTCTCTCAGGGGGCCATTTATCATTTTTTCAATTTCCTATAGCTGTGCTTCTCTTTTCACGAGCAGCATAGACCAGGAAGCCCAGGAGTTCTCCTGTTTTTATGGGCAGTAGGAAGAAAGATGGTTTAATAGTGCCAATAACACAACTACCTGCCCACTGGTCAGGTAATTTGGCGTAAACTCTATGCCCACATATCTGGTATAATCCAGTGGGGGCTGTCCATTCCCGATGGGACTCCTGGGTGGGTTCACACGGTCTGCAACTTTGGGAATTTACTAAACGGATTTCTCTCTGTGTGATTTGAACTCCACCAAGTGACTGTTTTTGTGGTACCATTATACAGTTTCTATCTCAGACAACTAAGTCATCCTACAGGGTGAGTGAATCCTTTTCCTTCTCTAGCTATGCAATACTGTCCAATAATTGAGGCTTTTAGGACCCAGAAATTATCAGGGTGATTCTTTTGAGCTGGGAATTCATCAGGAACTGGGTCTGTACGTACTAATTCTTGGGCTTCCAATGGCCATTGATCTTTTACAGTTCCTCCACATACATAACATGAAGTGACCTTGAGAGACTGGGCTACATACTCTGTTAATTGCAAAAACAAATTTCTTGTTTTTCCTGGAATTTCTGGTACTGGCACATTTAGTTCATCATAGAAAGTTTGAAACACTGGCTCAGGAGAGCGTTTGTAAACTTCTCGAACCAAGATATTTACTCGAGGATCCAGTCTGACCCCGTAAATTCCTAAGGTCACACATTCCTCTTTTTTCCAGCAAGGATCAAGGGGATTGGTTATTACTAGCTCTAAGGGGTTACATTGTCCTTTAGTACAGGAAGGGTCATTTTTTCCTTTCTGAAGGTGGACTGGATCCTTTTCATTTTTCTTTTTATTGAAGTGGCCTAAATGACATAAGAGCAGTATTTACATTTATTTCCACACAGTCCTAATTTATGACAGATGTACTTATTTTCTGCCATATAGCCTCTTTTCTAATTAAGAGAACCACACCTTATTCCTAACTTACTACTATTAATGACAGCACAGGCATCAAATTTTAAGGTGACTTGTTTGGGCATCCCTTTTTCTTCTGTTTTGGCTAACACTTTACTCATATCATTTATGAATCCCCGCCAGTCCTCAGTCCTTAATCTTATTTTAAAAACTGTGGTCATGGGAGGCTCAGATGGGTCATAACACACATCAGGTTGGTCATTTCCTGGGCTACATATCTTGTGTAGAATAACATTATACAAACAAGTTCTTTTTAGAGTTCCAGTATACTTATAATAACCATAAGATAACAGGACCATAGAAACTTTTCGTCCTGCCTCAGTGACTTGGTGTATACACTGGGAGCAGTCCTCAGTCTGAGGAAGGTCAGTTGAAGTCCTTACTATAAAAGTCCAAATTTTAAGGAAAATGAGTGCTAAGATGAGTTTCCTCATGCTTCAGCTGTGTGTGGACCAGTCCGCTTCCGGGTGTGACTGGAGCAGGGCTTGTCATCTTCTTCAGAGTCACTTTGCAGGGATTGGTGAAGCTGCTCCCGTCCACGTAATGCTCACATTCTACTAATGTTTAACGATGGTCTCGGAGGTTGGGCCTGCTAGAATAAACTGAGTCCAACACCTCTACACAGTTATGTTCAACTGAGCTCTCTGATACCGGGAGCAAGGTGGTGGGGTTTAGGGTGTTGCAACTTCAATGGTTATGTGGGGATTTTCACATAGCAAGCTTTTGTACTTGGTTAATCTAGCATTTGTTAACCAATGATGTCCTTTGATATTTATTAAAGTTACCACAGCATGAGGGGTCTTTATATTCAGGTTTTGCCTAAGGGTTAGTTTATCTGCTTCTTGTGCTAACAGAGCCTTTGCTGCTAGGGCCCTTAGACCTTGGGGCCAGCCTTTGGAAACCCTGTCTAGTTATTTTGAGAGATAGACCACTGGCCTTGGGCAGGGCCCCACAGTCTGGATTAAAACTCCAACTGCCATTTTTTCTCTTTCTGACACATAGAGTGTAAAGAGTTTTGTCAGGTCAGGTAGCCTCAGGGCTGGGGCTGACATGAGTTTTCCTTTCAACTCATGAAAAGCTCATTGCTGTTGATTGTAATAGATGTAGTTTATCTAATCTACATTTTTATTAACTGTCACCCAGCAAAATATTGACTCAAATCCTGCAGCTATTTGATTTCAAGCTTTAAATTGATCTGGTATTCCTAGTGGGATTCCAATTGCGTCTAAATAGACATGAGAGTTGAAAGACCCATAAGGGGCTTCTCTTGCTTTACGATGTCTTATTTTTTTCCCTCTGGTTGATGAAATCCTAGGGTGAAAGGGATAGCCAATTGGACTAAAGTACAAGTGCCACTTCCGTTATTCAGCAGAGTGTCCAGTAAAGGTCCACCACAATACCACCACACATCTGCTCGGGGATGAACAAGGGCTGACTGATTGATAAGCTCTTGAAAATTCTTAAGCTCACTGCATCCTTTCAGGTCTCCAAGGAATGCTAAGTTTCCTCCCTGTCGTGAGAGACATGAAGTGAACTTAATGTTGGGAGATGGAAGCTGGATGGCCCTCGGGGGCTGACCCAGAGGGTGCCGGACTTTGGGATATAACAGAGAGAGCCTGGCATGACTTATTACTCCAGGCTGTAGAATCCTGGAAAAGATCTACCATGCAGCCTACGCCTGGTCAACTAGAGGACCACCTTACTGGAAGGGGGACAGTCTGGGCCTCTGGCCTGCCATGTGCACAAGCATAACAATTGCTTGTTTAACGTGCAGATGGAATATTTGATCCATTTTAACCAGGCATTTGCATCTTGGTATCCTGTCTTAATCGCTAAAGTTTATTTTAAGTCTTTAACTTCTATGATCCTCTAGTAAAATGAATGTATGATTTTAGGAAATTACAAAAACCAGTTGGGGCAGTCCATCCTTGCTCTTTAGTGGTCCACAGAACGTTGGACCAACTATGGCATGAAAGCTCTACATCAGGGGACAAGACTCCTGTTTGGCACTGGGGTCTTTATTGAAATCTCCCTGGATTAAATGGTCCTAGTTTGCTAATGCCCAGTCTGAGAAGAGTCAGGAGGTAGAGAAGTACTTTTCTGAAGTAGAAACCTGTCTTTGACTTGGCAAGTCCTTACAGGGTATAACAAGGCAAGCATTAAATACAATAGTTTGAGGTGAACTTGACTTGGTTATGTTAATAACTAGATGGTTAGCAATAGAACAAGGAAAGAAGAAGGAGTAATAGAATAGATGAAAAGAGTTAAATTTTTCTTAGCTTTAGTTTGGTAGGGTTTTCTCCTGGGACTATGGCCCACAACTCTGGAGTGGGTGGCGCTTTCTTGACTTGGGTGTGATGAGTCCATCCTTTCTTCTTCTTCTTCTTTTTTTTTTTTTTTTTTTTTTTGCTGTACGAACAGCAGTCTTGGTGGCTAGCAGCACAAGGTAGGGTCCTTCCCGGGCTGGCTCGAGTTTTTCTTCTTTCCACCCTTTGATGAGAACATGATCTTCAGGCTGGTGCTGGTTTACTGGAAATTCTAGGGGTGGTATCTGCTAAAAGAATTTTAGTTTTTGAGAGAAAGGAAAGTGGAAGATAAACCAAGTATATAATTTTTAAGAAATTGACCTTTTGTTTTAAATGTGGGGACCTTGACAGTGGACTTGATAGTCCTTAGTGCCTTTTTACTGAGAAATTTCCTTTAGCACCTATTTTTATTAGTTTTTAAACCAAAGAAAGCCAAATACCATTTTACATTTAACAATGCTTCTCATATGACTTTTATACCAGATAAGCTAAATTTTATTCTATATTGGTGTGTTATTAATGTTAAACCTAATTTTAATAAAACCTTGTAGACATATTTATCTAAATTTTAATGTTTGACCATGAGGTAAGATTTTATAGACTCTTTTTAACCTTTTATAATTTTTGCTAAAGAGCAGGTTAGTGCTTTAAGAAAAACCTGTTATGCTTTTACTTTAAGGTCCAATTCACAGAAAAACTGGATGATATTTCTTTAACTTTAGCTAATATGTTTACACACAGAATTTTCTTTACAATTAACATTTTAAAACTTGCTTAAACCTTCAAAACAATAATTCTTTTTTTTAACTTTTTAATGTAGGTAAAAATGTACATTCTTATGTCGCCTTATAATCTTTTTACCAAAGATATATTTTACTTTTCTTATACACTTTGCACATAAATTTTTTTCAATAGTTTTACATTCAGGAGGCCTAGTTTTAAATTATACAATATTTTTTGCATAAATTCTTTTTTATAACCTTTTTCTCTTTCATGACTTTCACAGACAATTCTTCGACATGCCTTAACTTTCTGACTTATTACAAATATTTCTTTCTTTAAACAACCAGTTAATTTATTTCAGGACAAGAACTTACAATATAATACTGGTTTTATATAAATTCCATCCCCCTTTTTTTTCCTTTTCTTTTTGTTTTTTTGGATACTTCGGAACTGGTGAAGTGTGCTTACAATGAGGTTTACTCTAAAAGTTATTTTTTTTTACTTTGTTGTTGTTGTCGTTAGCAAAGCAGTTGCCCCTACAGATTGAATGCATTTGGGCCATCCATGTGTTACTGGGTTAAGGATTTTTGATAGGAAGGCCTCAGTGCTTTCGGGATATGCCCTTGTTTACACTGACAACAAAGTGGTATTGGAGTGTTATAGGGTTATGGAGAATACCTTCAATGATCAATTACAGGTTTTAAATTCACCTTGGCTTTTAAAGGAATAGGGTACACTTTTTTTGTCTTAACTATTTGTGTATCTCTCTCTTTCTTTCTCTTTTTGTCTTTCTCTCTTTGACTTTCCTTTTGCCTCTGTCTCTTCTTCTCTCTCTCTGCCTCTCTCTTTCTCTCTCTCTCTCCTTAACTCTTTGTCTGTCTCTTCCTCTCTCTTTGCCTCTTTTCCTCTTTGTCTCTTTCCTTTCTCTCTTTCTGCTGGTCTTTCCTTGCCTCTGCCGGGCACTTAAGCTACTGTTCTCTCAACCACTGTGTGTTGGGAGTGGGGGGTCTAAAACCAGCTGTAACCAAGTGTCTATGTACTGGAATTGGTCTGGGTTCCCAGGCTTACAGGTTACCTTGTGCTATACCTTTGAAACAAGGGACCTGTCCAGGCTTCCTTCTACTGGCCAGCCTACCTCTAATGCTGGCCAGTCTATCTTACAAAAAGTTTTAAGTTTTCCTGGTGTCATAGTACTCCATAGTCTCCCTTAAATTCTTTTTTTCGAAAATTTTCAACATAGTTCCTAGTAGGGTGGGCTTATTTGTGCCTGACCCATGCTTCTTTGAGACAAAACACCATGCTTGCACCACACGCACATCACAAAACAAAGAACGGGTAAAAAGGGCACACACACACTTTTGCAGTTTGCATCAAACCAAAATCGAAACCAAAATCAGAGTATCCAGAAATCCAAGCCAGGTCAAAACCAAAACCAAATTATCAAGCAATCCAAGTCAAAAACAAAAACCAAAGTGCCGGTACAGGCACACTATGGGTGATTAGGCCATGCTTCCACTGAAATGGAGTAGGCAAGTTCCCAAGACCAATCCTGTCAAGCAATTCAAACCAGGTCAAAACCAAAACCAAAACCAAAACCAAAATTGAAGTGCCGATAAAGGCACACCATGGGTGATCAGGCTACGCCTCCACTCAAACCGAGTGGGCAAGTTTCAAAGACTAGTCTTACCAAGTTTTAGATGTCCAGACTCCAAGTGCCCGTTCCTTCCTGGTGTTCAGTCACTGTGTTGATCCTCCACGGGAGCCTGCCACACCCTGCTCTGGCAAGGCGTGCTACCAGGGCAAATGCCTACCCGGGAGCGCTCTCAGGATCTGCATCGCTGGGCTGGTCGGAGTCCCCCGCGGGATGTTCCACAGGGCAGGCTGAAGCCACCTAAGGAGCTGCCTCAACCATCCACCATTCACCTCGCTTCCCAGTCAGGGCACAAAGAAATGTAGCAGGACGAGCCGCAGACAAAACTCCTCAGGCACCAAGTTAAAGAAGGAAGGGGTTTATTCAGCCGGGGGCATCAGCAAGACTTCTGTCTCAAGAGCCGAGCTCCCCGAGTGAGCAATTCCTGTCCCTCTTAAGGGCTCACAACTCTAAGGGGGTCCACGTGAGAGGGTCGTGATCAATTGAGCAAGTAGTGGGTATGTGACTAGGGGCTGCATGCACCAGTAATCAGATCGTAACAAAACAAGATAGGGATTTTCACAGTGCATTTCTATACAATGTGTGTAATCTATAGACAACATAACCGATTAGGTCAGGGGTTGATCTTTAACTACCAGGCCCAGGGTGTGGTGCCGGGCTGTCTGCTTGTGGATTTCATTTTTGCCTTTCAGTTTTTCCATTTTCTTTCTTTGGAGGCAGAAATTGGCCATATGACAATATGATGGGCGGTCTCCTCCCTTACAGCCACCCCAAAAGATTAAAGGGATTAGTACTTGCTACTCACTCAAGGCCAGGAACAGTGTCTACCTCTGCCTACCAGAGTAGAAAAACTCATAATTTCTGGGACAACCAAAAGAGTAACCAGGAGGGTCTTGCCTCAGACATGGGGAATAATTAGCTCTAGACTAAACACAGCTCTGCTTCTATCTATTTGTTCTATCACAAATCATAAAAGCAGGACTGGAAAGGATCAGAATGTTTCCAAGGAGCTTAATCTGCACCTCAGAACAAAGTTCAGATATATTTATAGCAATACAAAAGGATCCGGCCCCCAACAAGGTAAAAGTAAAGGCTGATGCAGTAAAAATACTGCATGCAAAGAAACAGAAATTAGAGGCATGCAAAGAAACAGAAATATACAACCAATAATGAAGAGAAAAATCAACTAAGAAGGAAGATGAACTGATACAGATGTCAGAATTAGCAGATAATGATATTTAAACATTTATTTTTACTGTCTCTATACATTCAAAAAGTTAAAACCTTGTATATCAAATCTCATAGTATACAGCAAGGGACATTTTAGATGTTAATACTTATATTACGAAAGCCAAGATACTAAATTTAATGTGTAGGAGGAAAGAGATAATACAAATAGAGGCAGAAATTAATGAAATATAAAATTATAGATACAATGGAGAACGTTAACAAAGGCAAACATTGGTTCTTCCAAAATAATCAGGCCAGGTGTGGTGGCATGTGTCTGTAATCCCAGCTACTCAAGAGGCTGAGACATGAAATCGCTTGAACCTGGGAGGCAGAGGTTGCAGTGAACCAAGATAGTGCCACTGCACTCTAGCCTGGGCAACAGAGCTAGACTCTGTCTCAAAAAACAACAATAAGAAAAAACAAACAAGATAACCTGCTGGCAAGATTGTACTAGAAAAAGGAGAAAAGTCACAAATAAATAGTATCATGAATTAAAACAATGTATAGACCTGCTGGAGACATAAAATGTAATAAGAGAATTCTATTATCACCGATATACCAACAATTTGAAAAATTGTACCCAATGGAAAAATTTCTTGAAAAATATAACTTAATAACCAAATATTGGCACAATATCCACTTCCAAGCTCATTCACTAGCAGAACTAGTTCATTGCTGGCTCTTGGAAGGGGACTAGTTTCTCATCCAAAGGCCACTCCAACCATGGCCCAAGTGTTCTCATGGCATAGTGGCTAAAGGGAGAAAAATTAAGATCCACCTCATGAGTGGAAGAGTGTTAAAGAATTTATGCACACAACTATAAAGTGGAAAAATGTATATTTAAAAATTTTATTTTATTTGAGACAGTGTGTCGCTTTGTCATCCAAGATAGAGTGCAGTGGCACGATCATTGTTCATTGCAGTCTCAAACTCCTGAGCTCAAGCAATCCTCCCACTTCGGCCTCTCAAGTAGCTGGGACTATAGGCACATACCACCACACCCAGCTAATTTGTTTGTATTTTTTGTAGAGATAGGGCTTAATGATGTTGCCCAGGCTGGTTTCAAACTTCTGGGCTCAAGTGATCTGCCCTCCTTGATCTTCCAAAATGCTGGGATTACAGGTGTGAGCCACCATGTCCAGCCTAAAATGAAAAGATTTAATTAAAAGTTACAATTAAGTGAAGTGGGCCACCTGAATCATGTCCCTCTCGACAGAATACAATGTGAAATGCACGACTTCGCTATTAAGTATCCTTACCAAAAATGCATAACCTGAACTTAATCAAATGTAGCAGACCAATATACAATACAGAAAATATTGTATGCAATACAGGGGTATTGAAACAAATTAAGTGACCCCAAGAAGAAATTATCAGATAAATGTACCACGTGGGAACCGTTTTGGAATAACCAGCTTAATTATATTCTCACGAAACCCAAAACAGAAGATGGAAAACTATTAAAATAGAATTAGAGATATAATAAACAGATTCTAAAAGACTTTTTGGAAAATTATGGATATTTGAAAGTGGATAATATATTAGAGAGTATTATGGAATTAGTGTTATTTTCTTAGGTTTTGATAGTGGTGTTTGGTTATATAGGAAAACATCATTCTTAAGAAATGCAAGTGAGTCATTTGAGGAAGCCATGATGTCTGTAATTTACTTCAAAATGGTTCAGGAAGTGGGAATAGAGAAAAGAAGAAGAAGAAGATGAGAGCAAAGAAAGACAAAGAGAAGGTGAAGAAGGAGGAGGAGGAAGAGGAAGGAAGAAGAATGACAGAAGAGAGAAGAGAAAAAGAAGAGGAGAGGAGAGGAGAGGAGAGGAGAGGAGAGAAGAGAAGAGAAGAGAAGACAAGAGAAGAGAAGAGAAGAGAAGAGAAGAAAAATCAAATTTGGTCAAATGATAATTGGGGAATCTAGGGTAAGGGTGTATGAGTTTTATTGCTACTACTCTCAACTATTTTCAGGTTTAAAACATTTTAAATAAAATTCGAGGGGACTTCTTAAGACTCTACATTCTTAAAACTATACAGATAAGACAAAACTAAATAAAAAGATAAGCAAAGGAATGATGATTCAAGATGACAGCAGTTACCTGAGGTTTGGGCAGTGGTCAAATGAGATGATGCAAAGAGGAGCACACACACACATAAATTATTGTTCCATATCCAGTTTTAATGTTGGCTTAGGGTTTCATGGGTGTTTATTACATTATTTCTATAAATTAATAATTATATAAATAAGGATGCCCGTAAATGCACCAATAGTGACAATGTGTCATGAACCAAGGATTACATTAGTCCACTTCTGTGTTCTTACGTCACCCCCTGCCTACTCCCACAAAAGCAGTGAAAATAAACAACTATGTATCTTAAGTGGAAAATTCTAGTGATTAGCCTGTACCTATAGCTATGCAAGAATGACTTCTAAAGTGTCTCATCCATTTCATCTGAAGCTAATGATTGTGATGTTCCAAGAATAATGAACAACTATTTTAAATACTCTACTATTAACCAATGATTCAACCTTCTCTAATCACTTTCTTATTTAAAGAAAATGACACACTTCTACTGTGATTTAGGGAGATATTGGTGAGAATGTAGTTATCATTCAGACACAACAGTATAAGAGGACAAAATATGTTATTTCTAAATATCAAAATTAATATTAATAATATTTCAAGTAATTTATCATCTGAATAGAGTGCCATGTATTTGTTTTATTGCACGTAAGTGGAACATTGCAGGCAGGTAGAGAAGCTCGGCTTTGAAGTCAGGAAAAATCCTGGGTTCAAGTGTCCATTCTGCCCCTTGCTAGCCATCTGGCACTGCACAAATTATCTAAACTCTTGAGATGTCAGTTTCCTCATCTGAAGCTGGCTCTGCACCAGCAGAATTGTTGCATCTTTAAAGATAGTCGATTTAAAGTACTTAGAATAGTACCTGGCACAATTCTAAATATCATAAAAGATGGTTATTATTACCATCTTGAAACATTTAACTGATTTCTTTTTCTATCTACGTACCTACCTACACACAGAAACACACACACACACATATACACACGCACACATCCTACTTACTGACAAAATTACACTATTATCAGAAGCTTAAATAACAAAACAAATTTAGTAAGTACATGTTGCTCTAAAAATGTAAGGAATGTAACACTCCTTAAGACTCTCTTCCCTTTTCATTAGGAAAATTAGAGTACTTTTCATTAGGTGATTTCTAAGGTTCCAACAACTCTAACATTTTATTATTCTATAATTCTATGCGTACTGCCTTTGAGAGTGTTTAGAAGCCATTAGAATGAAGATGAATTTAGTTTTAGTTTGGAGTTTTGTTATGTTTTTGTTGTTGTTGTTTGGAGACAGTCTCACTCTCTCGCCCAGGCTGGAGTGCAGTGGTGCAATCTCAGCTCACTGCAACCTCCACCTCTGGTGTTCAAGCAATTTTCCTACCTCAGTCTCCTGAGTAGCTGGGATTACAGGTGCCCGCCACGACACCTGGCTAATTTCTACACTTTTTGTAGAGTTGGGATTTCACTATGTTGGCCATGCTAGTCTTGAACTCCTGCCCTCAAGCCGCCTGCCTTGGCCTCCCAAAGTGCTGGGATTACAGGCATGAGCCACCACACCCGGCCTGTTATATTTTTAAAGATGGAAGAGGATGTTCAACTTCAGCGTTTTCATGACTGAACAAGTTTACGAAGCTTCTACTTCCTGCAGGAGGACACACCCATTTAAAATTTGGTAATACATTGTACTTCTGGTATATGGACAAATTCCATTTCAGAATTCTGTTTGCTCTGCTGGCCTCTTTGCACTCCTTTCCTTAAGCTATTGAGGAAGGTACTTAATAAATCTTTTTAAATGCTATAGCTTACCCCAGAGATATTTCATTGTAGATATGATAACAGATGCATTCTAGGAGTCTCAGTTCCTTCCTCCATCCCTCCCTTCCTTCCTTCCTTTGCTTCCTTTTAACAATATAAAGTGGTCGGGTATGGTGGCTCACCCCTGTAATCCCAGCACTTTGGGAGGCCAGATCACGAGGTCAAGAGATCAAGACCATCCTGGCCAACATGGTGAAACCCCGTCTCTACGAAAAATACAAAAATTAGCCGGGCATGGTGGCACACACCTGTAGTCCCAGCTGCTTGGGAGGCTGAGGCAGGAGAATTGCTTGAATCCGGGAGGCGGAGGTTGCAGTGAGCCGAGATCACGCCACCACAGTCCAACCTGCCAATAAAAGGAGACTTTGTCTAAAAAAAAAAAAAAAAAAGAAAAAAAATGAAGTAATCAAAGAGAGTTACTCAGATTAAAGTGTTAATATATCATAGTGATCTTTGGACTGAAAAGTTGTAAGGTGTTAACTAAGTGACAACGTCTTGAAATTGTAAGTAAAATATTATTGACAGTATATTAACCTTTTTGTGTGTGGTCATTATAAAAATAACATAAAACTAGTTAGAAGAAGTGTTTTTAAATGATGACACATCCCATAGAAGAAGTGTTTTTAAATGATGACACATCCCATAACACTAAGTGAACAATTATGTATCTACTTATTTTAGTATAAGTTCTTGCTTTTATAAACTTGCTATCACAGTATGTATGTCTGTGTATGTGGTATTTGATTAAGAAAAGTACCCTAATTTTCCTATTTAACCATTTCCCTATTAGAGTCTAGGTCGCCTCTAAATTTTTGTTAATTTAGAAAATGCTATAATGAACTTTTTCAAGTATGAGGTTTTATTCATATAGAATTATTCCCTCATGATAAATTAACAGTAAATACAAGTTGAAAAACAAAACAATATATGCATTATAGATCTTTATTGCTTATTACTTTCCAAAAGTATATGTGTATGTGTGTGTGCTAAAATATAGCAATGTATACAATATAGCAGTATCTATTTTAGGATATTATCTGTAGATGAGTATACCAAAGAAATGCCTTCTCAACTTAAATTACTTAACTAAGAGCGCACACCAGAATTAATTTTTACCAATTTTTTTTAATATAATCAACAAGATATTTGGATGTAATTTTCAGCATTCAATTTAAAAGAAGGTTTTCAGTTCAATGTCATAATGAGACATCGGTTATTGTAAAAAGGCTAAAGACCATCCAGTTTTCTGATTTTGTCAATCCAGTTTTATTGTCTTCTAAAAATTGATACCTTGAACTTACTAAACTGTCTAGAGCTATAACCCACTAAATGTACTTGTCATATTTTTCTTAGCCATGGAGTAACTAAATTAAACTTGCAACCAATATAAAATATAGACAAGAAAATAGTTGACCTGTAGCAGGTAGGGAAAAATAGGAGCCTATTTTACCAATTTGTCTCTACTACCCTCTAGTGGAATCACAGTCATAATATCCTTATGGCATAGCCTCCGGATTAAACACACACACACACACACAAATTTATTGATTTTAGCTTTATAGAGTTGGTCCCAGACTTAGATGTTATGAACTCCTAGAGAGAATTGTCTTTTAAATGGCATTCTTGCTCCTCTCTCTTCCCACACTAATCTTTTCTGAAAGTACCGTGAGATTAATCTGTATAAAGGGAAAATGTGATTCTATCATGTCCCTGCTCAATCAAACAAAAAGAACCTTCCATTCTTTCCATTGGATTGCTTGAAGTGCTGCTGGTAAACTCCCCATGGTGGTTTCCAGAGCTCTTCACAATGTGAATCCAACTCTCCTTCCATTCCTCTAAGTCCTTCACCCCCTGTACCCACCCTACCCTCCAGACAAATCCCACTTCTGGATGTTCTCTCACCCCTCCCCATGTTTCCCTCTTTCTGCCTAGAATGCCACCCACCTGGTCGTCTGCACCCCACTAACTTCCTTCTTCCATCTCTACTTGCCAAAGTTGTGCTTATCTTTCAAGAATTATTTCATATTCACTCTATTCAACTGTAACAAGCTCCTTTCATCAGTCCCAAGCAAGCCAGGTGCCTTTAAGACACTGCATAGGCACTGTTGCATATGCTATTCCCCTTACATGGATGTTTAATCCAGTCCCACTCTCCCTCATTCCCATTTAAAAGGATAGCATCATCTTTCCTTCCAAACCCACTGCAGGGATCACATCATTAATGAAGCTTATCTGCCTTCCCAAGAGTTATTTTCCTTTCTCCTGTGACCCCATACCAATGTATGCAACTTTCTGTTCCAGTACCTACTACATGAGCTATTTTTGTAAGAATAAATAGTAATCAACAAGATTAAGAAAAAGAAATCATGTGTGAAGAGCTTACCTCAGGCTAAGCACTGATCTAAGTAAATGTTATATGGATAACTCATTTTATGATCAAAGGCATTACAACTGGGTACTATTATTATCAACACTTGAGTGGAGAAGGCACAGAGAAATGAAATTATTGCCCAAAGTCACAGATGAGGTAAGGCAGGAGCCAGGAGTTAAAAAGATTTGAGTCCAGGTGGTCTCTAGATCTGAGCTTTGAACCACCATGACAGCATACCCATTTTAGAAGGGCCCTTTGTCATGATAGCACAGCCAACATGCCTTTTGAGTCTCTGGTTTAGGGATTGGCTGTAGAAAGAAAATATGATTCCAGGGTTAAGAAGTTTTGGTTTTGTCTTGTTTAAGAACAAGTTGATTTTTCTCTTTAAATTATTTTTTGTGTGTCTGTCTCCCCAGCTAGATTCTGAAGCATGGAAGGGCCACCTTGTATCTTAATCTTGTTTCTGTAGCCATTATTTAAGCTACTGCTTGCGGTATAGGAAAGGCTCTAATAATGTTATCAAATGTTGTTGATACAGCAGATGAAAACTTTTCCTTTTTGTCCCATCTGGATGTGACCTCTTTTCTTTGTATCCCCACTGCACTTGGTTCAAAAACCCAGCTGAGGGAAGATAATCAGGGTAAAGGAAGTATAATCATTTGTTGCACTATTTCTTATCTCGGCTCCTTCTCTCAACCTCCAAAATCTCACAAATCACCACTAAAGAATTTACTCATGTAACCAAACACCACCTGTTCCCCAATAACCTATGGAAATTAAAAAAAAAAAAAATTAAAAAGAACCGGTAGTCTAGTTCATCTTTGTATCTTTAATGGTCCTCAGATAATTCCAGGCAAACAGAAGACACTCTGTATTTGGTGAGTGGAACTGACATAGTTTGGAACTTTTGTATAGTGCCATGTGTTGTACTTCAGCAGCACATCCCTGCTATAAAATGATGCACAGCACAGAGCCACCTAAGGGATGTTCATAAGGAGGTCCTCAGGCACTACCACACTCTGAAGTGCTTGTCTCATTTTTGAGGAAAGAAAACATTATGTTCCAGATCATTTTAGCATTAAGAGAAATGTCATTGTAGCTTTGCTCTTTGAAATTTGTTAATTATAGTAAACATTTAAAATGAACTAGAGTATTTCATGATGTTAAATCTTCGGGCCTGTTTCATTTCAGATGACAGAATAGTGAGTTAAATTAGAACTTCATTTGTTTAACACCATTAGAAAATGAGCTTTCATATGAATTCCTTAACTTGCTGATTAGAGATCTAATCATAATCCTTTGTTTAGGCAAAGGCAAAATCAATTGCCTTTGTTCAGTGGGATGACTTTATAAAGATAAAAACTTAAAGAACCACTTCTCACTCTGCATTTTTAGTCCTGGAAGAAAGGCCTATCTTAGGCATAAGTAGTATTGTGATAAAGTTTAAGGGACATCAGGAATCCATAAAAAATATAAAAAATACCTAAGCAATTCAACTACAATGACTGCCCTGATCATTTCTCTCAGCTTCAACTATATATAAAATTGTCCACAGGTTTCAGAGTTAGATGGACCATGATTCTAATGAAGCTTAAGTGTCCCTCTCATGGCTCTGAGAGGGACACTTAGCAACATGCTCATGTAGTCATGTTTTTGTAAAATGTATGCAGTAAGATATTTTAACTGCAATTTATTAAGGCTTCTTTTGTTTCCACTTCAATTCTCTATCAGTTACATTTCCCCACCTCTTCAATGGCATTGAGTGACTATGAACATTTTTGGGGTTCAGCCCAGGGGAAGCTGAGTTGAGGATACATTGCTGTGACCTAAATGTTTATGTCCCCTCAAAATTCATAGCTGAAATTCTCATCCTCAAGGTAATGATATTGGGAGGGGGTTCTTTGGGAAGTGATTAGCTCATGAGAAGGGACCCTAAAAGAGGCCTGAGAGAGAGCCCTTGCCCCCTCTACCATGTAAGGTTTGAGTGAAAAGAGCTGTCTATGCAAAATAGGCTCTCACTATACACTGGACCTACCAGAGCCCTGATCTTGGACTTCCCAGCCTCCAGAACTGTGAGAAATAAATTTCTGTTGTATATAGCAACCCAGTCTATGGCATTTTGTTACAGCAGCCCAAGTGGACTAAGACATACTTTAGATTGGAATTAATGGTATCCAGTTGTTTATCCACAGCACTTCCAAGTTATTCCCAGCAGTCCTAATGTAGGCCCAGCTCCCAGGAAACTCTTTCCACCTGCTCTGAAAACTCTCTTGGCATCTGGAAGTGAAGGTGTAGGGTAAAAGATCTTAACTGAACCAGAAGTAAGTAAGTAGTGAGTAACAGAGGAGAAGCTAACCTGTGGAAAGTTCTTTCAATTATCACATGTGGCTGGGCCTGGTGGCTCATGCCTGTTAATTCTAACACTTTGGGAAGCCGAGGTGGGAGGACTGCTTAAGCCCAGGAGTTTCAGACCAGTCAGGGCAACAAAATGAGATCCTATCTCACCACCACCACCACCAATAACAAAAAATTAGCAAGGTGTGGTGGTATGTGCCTGTAGTCCCAGCTATTCAAGAGGCTGAGGCAGAAGATAACTTGAGCTCAGGAGTTCGTGGTTATAGTGAGCCATGATTGTACCACTGCACTGCAGTCTGAGCGACAGAGCAAGACCCTGTCCAAAAACAAACAAACAAAGAAACTTAGATGTATAAAATTATAAGCAGACAGGACTTTGATTTTCATCATTACTTTGTATAAACTGAACTTCTCTTGTGTCAGGAATACACTCATTAATATACGATAATTATGAAAACATGAGATAATTTTTGGAATCTGGAATATTTGGAATCAACAAATTAGGATTCCCATAACTCTTGCATTTGTAGGGCACACACTTAGAGCAGCAGTACAAACAGCTAAGATGTGAAATAAATGTTTCCTCAAATTGGACAGAAATTCTAAAAATTTACATGATATAACCAATAATGAGATAGGAAGTCAAAAAAACTTTTTTGAAATGATCAATCATTCAAAACCAGTTTGGATTAACCATGCTAGAGGAAAGACTAAATTATCTTTTTTCTCTATATAGAAAATATTGTAACGTTGCGTCACAAAAAAACAAAGATGAAGGAGCTTGTGAGGTGAGTAGATAACAAAACAGTTAAAATATGACTCTAAAAAATGAAGCTTAAAAAAGTAGGACAAAAGGCATTATAAAGATGTATCAACTAATTAATAAAAATATAATTTGTGGATTTTGTGATTTTATATGATTTTACAACTTAAAAAATTCTATATTTTTGTAATTTCTTATTCTCAATACATATTCTCCCTCACACTTAATTTTGGAATCCTTTTCTTAAAAGGGATCCCTTTTCTAAGTTTGTTCCTGATGCTATAACAAAATACCATAGACTGAGTAACTTATAAACTATGTATCACAGTTCTGGAGACTGGGAAGTGCAAAACCAAGGCACCAGCAGATTTGCTGTCTGGTGAGGCCTGCTGTCTGTTTCCAAGATGGTGCCATCTTGCTGTGTCCCCACATGGCAGAAGGGCAAAAATAATGGGCTCTGGGTTCTCACACAGCAGAAGAAATGGAAAGATACCAGCAGCTCTCTGCAACATCTATTATAAGGGCATTAATCCTATTAATGAGGAAAAAGCCCTCAAGTTTTAATAATCACCTCCCAAAGGCCAAACCTCTTAATACCATCACCTTGGGGTTTAAGTTCTAACATATGCATTTCAGAGGAGCACATACCTTCAAATCATAGCAATCCCCCAAGTGATATACACTTCAGGCTGCATGGAACCTACACCTACACTTGGCCATATCCAGCCATACGGATGTCCCACAGCACTTCACTATCAATATGCCCAAAGTGATGCTCCATGCCCCATAGCTGCCCCTTAGCATCTCTCTAGAACAGCAGGACCCTCAGCCTGTTGCAAAGCCACACACCCAAGTCATTCCTGATGACTCCTTCTCCCTTGTTTAACCCAGTCCCAGCTCCTAAAAATATCTCATCGTCATTTCTTCCTCTTGAGGCAACTGACTGCCATCTCCCCATGTTCCATATCTGCTGGGACTGTTGCAGAGCCCTTCATTGTCTGCTGGCTCTGATGCTGCGTCACCAGTCCTCCTCATGACTTTTCCCTCCTAACTCCCACTTATGACCATGTCACTGCCTTATTCACATTTTTTTCAAGTCCAACCTCTAATCCAAATCTTTTAGCATGACCTTGAACATTACCTTCAAGGTATAGATATTATTTAACTCCTAGCCTAATGTTTAAGACTGTTGCTCAGCCCCCAGACTCTGTTTATGTTCCAGTGTACTGAATTAATTTCAGTCTGCAAACTCACATTGGTCTTTCTTGTCAATGGATCAAGGAGCTCTCCACATTCATTAGTCTTCTTGGCAAACTCTTTTCATTCCTTAAGACTCAGTTCAGTCACCTTTGCTATGAAGCCTTGCCTGATGCCCTCTCCCCTATGTCCTGCACACAGCAGTCTTCCACCATATTGCATTGTAAACATTTGCACCCCACCTAGGTGGAAGATCCACAGCTACTCACCTGTTACCCTTGATCCTCATTAGTCCCAAGATTGATGTATGAATCTCTTCTCCCTACACCATGCCCAGTTTCTAAAATTCCAATGAGAGATTAAGGTGGGTTGACATGAATGCATTTAAATTACAACTACCAAGAGGTTTAGAATGATCTCTTTCTCTTTTTGGGGGGGAAATGAAGATAGGGGGCATGGAGGTTATATATGACAAACTTTTATTATCTGTATTTTACACTTTGGATTTTTTTTTAAATTTACAGAAAAATCACATTACTTTTATAATCAGAAAATGCCCAACTCTGTCATAGCAACGATAGTTCAGTATTTTCGCTTGTGGTGAAAAGACCTGAATCTCTACATCTTGGATTTTCTATCACTTTCCTTTCCGATTTAACATGAAGAAAGATCAATCTTCTTCTTTTGCATATATTTTGCAGCAACTTTTACACTTTTTTTTCTTTTTATGTATGTGTATAGAGACAAAGTCTTACTATGTTGCCCAGGCTGGCCTCAAACTCCTGGCCTCAAGGGATCCTCCACCTTGGCCTCCCAAAGTGCTGGGATTACAGGTGTGAGCCACTGCGTCCGGCCAATTTTTACAATTTTTTTTTTTTTTTTTTTTTTTTTTGAGACGGAGTCTCGCTCTGTCACCCAGACTGGAGTGCAGTGGCCGGATCTCAGCTCACTGCAAGCTCCGCCTCCCGGGTTCACGCCATTCTCCTGCCTCAGCCTCTCGAGTAGCTGGGACTAGAGGCGCCCGCCACCTCGCCTGGCTAGTTTTTTGTATTTTTTTTGGTAGAGACGGGGTTTCACCGTGTTAGCCAGGCTGGTCTCGATCTCCTGACCTCGTGATCCGCCCGTCTCGGCCTCCCAAAGTACTGGGATTACAGGCTTGAGCCACCACGCCCGGCCAATTTTTACAATTTTTATCCAGTAGCAATGGAGGCCTTGGCAAGACTGATTCATTCATTCATTTATTTATTCGTTCATTTTTGGGCTAGGGTAGTACATTCACATGGCTCAACATTCAAAAGATACAAAACTCTCCTTTCCACCTCTGTGCCAGGTCACTCTTGTATTCCACAGAAGGCACATTTTTATTAGTTTCTTCCACTTCCTTCCCGACGTGTATTTTCTTTTTCTTTCTTTTTTTCCTTTCCTTTTTTTTTTTTTTTGAGATGGAGTCTCGCTCTGTCGCTAGGCTGGAGTGCAATGGTGCCATCTCGGCGCCCTGCAACCTCTGCTTCCCTGGTTCAAGTGATTCTCCTGCCTCAGCCTCCCTAGTAGCTGGGATTACAGGCACGTGCCACCACGCCCAGCTAATTTTTGTATTTTTAGTATAGAGATGGGTTTTCACCACGTTGGCCAGGATGGTCTCCATCTCCTGACAACGTGATCCACCCACCTTGGCCTCCCAAAGTACTGGGATTACAGGCGTGAGACACCGCACCCGGCCCGGAGGTGTATTTTCAAGTAAATGTTCTCCAATTTTTCTTATCTAAAAAAAAACACTTGTCTTGACTGGGGCTGCCATAACAAAATGCCATAGACTAGGTGGCTTAAACAACAAAATTTTATTTTTCCTTAGTTCTGGAGGTTCGGTGTGCAAGTTCAGAGGGCAGGCAACATCAGGTTCTGGCAAGGGATCTCTTCCACACCGACAGGTGCCTTATTCTAACCTCACATGGCGAGTGAGAGCTACCAAGCTCTTCGGCCATAGCAATACTTAAATATAAGAAACAAAACCAAAAATACTTATGTGCAATACCAACTGATCTTTTCTTTTCCTTCCAAAATGGAGTTTACCAAAATACAAATGTGAAGTTTTTCAGAGCACATACCTTCCCCTGCTCTCCTCTTCAGTTTTTTTGTTTTTTGTTTTTTGTTTTTATACCACCTCTATGGTCGTTTTCCTAAAATACGATTCCAAGGCTGTGTGTACCTCTCCTGCTCAAATCTTTCGGAACATTGTTCAGGGCTCATCAGGAGTCTGACCGCAGACTCCCTTCTCTGACTTCAACATCACAGGATGCAGCACTTCCTGCATTCTACTATGGGGGGGGCACGCTGAATTACTTAGGTTGACTTTCTGGCCTCTGTGCTTTACTCATACAGTTTGCTCTGTTTGGAAGGCCCACTCCACAATTCTTTCCCCAGCCTTTGTTCAAATGTCACTTCTGCTAGCATTAGCAGTTTCCTCCTCCAGGTTCTCACATCGCCCTTATAACATAAGTTACAAGGTAAGTACCAGAAGAGAATTTTCAATAATCATTGTGCTCCCCTACCCTCCACACCTCCAGCGGTAACTGTATCTTATTCATTTTTGTGTCTATGAAGCACAGTGTTGCACTTTAGAGACACTACATGGAAGTTGGCCCAAAGGGTAATAAATTGTATTTGCCAAGATGATAGCATGGATTTACAATAACCTCTGAAACTTTATAAAGAAAGATGATTGAATTAAATTGATACACCTAGCATCACAGCTGTGGAAGCTTGTGGTCTTCTTTATGTTGAAGGTAAAATGGATATAATGAATTAGTTGCCGTTTTTAGATGATATAGAAGTTGAATTCCTTGCTTAAGCCTCTCGAAGAGAAAGATATATTAAAATTCATTAAAACCAGTACCGTAAACTGCACAGAACAGCCTGGTTCCCTAGAGCATTTCTCTGGGGCAGTCAGTTTTCATTTAAAAAATGAAGTTTGGATTTTAAACGTAAGTTTTAAAAGTGATTAGGCTCCAGCAGGAGTTCTTAAATTCCTACCTATACCATGAATCCCAAATGCTCTGCCTCTATCAGCTAGGAACAAAAATTGTTAAGGTTGAGCCAGATGCAATGTATAATACCAGATGATAGATATAGCTCATTGTGTTAAAAGGTATTAAACACTTAAATGCATGTGATATGTTCTATATCACAAGGGTAAGGAAGTTCCATTCCATATCCTAATTTGGGTCTTCTAATACATACTTGTGGTATATGTGGTAATCAATCTTTGTTCTATGTCCTATTAGGATCAATGCAACCAGAAATCCTTAAAATGGACTTTTATTATCTCTAGCTCTGTTTTACTGTTCTATTTGTTTATTTAAGAAAGATTTTAGAATGGTGTTTAGGTTGGGCTGGTGGTTCACACCTGTAATCCCAGCACTTTGGGAGACCAAGGCAGGAGGATTGCTGGAGCCTAAGAGTTGGAGACCAGCTAGAGCAACATAAGGAGACACCGTCTCTGCAAACAAACATGCAAAAAAAAAAAAAAAAAAAAAAAAGTAAGAAAAAGAGAAAGAAGGAAAGAACAAGAAAAAATTTAACTGTATTAAATGCAGAAATCTGTCTTAAGGATATTGTGGATGGCAATGAAGACAGAGTTTTTGACACTGGATTATTTAAAGCATAATTTAAACCTCTTTTTCTCCCCTCATAGAATTGTGAATTTTTGTGTTTTAATAATATTTAAGCCGGGCATGGTGGCGGGTGCCTGTAGTCACAGCTACGCTGGAGGCTGAGGCCGATTGCTCGAGTTCAGGAGTTGGAGGCCAGCATGCATAACATAATGAGACCCAGTCTCTAAATACATACCTCTCTCTATATATTTAAAATTCTTTTTTTTTTTTTTTTTTTGAGACGGAGTCTCGCTGTGTCGCCCAGGTTGGAGTGCAGTGGCTCGATCTCGGCTCACTGCAAGCTCCGCCTCCCGGATTCACGCCATTCTCCAGGCTCAGCCTCCGAGTAGCTGGGACTACAGGCGCCCGCCACCTCGCCCGACTAGTTTTGTTGTTGTTTTTTTTTTTTTGTATTTTTAGTAGAGACGGGGTTTCACCATGTTAGCCAGGATGGTCTTGATCTCCTGACCTCGTGATCCACCCGCCTCGGCCTCCCAAAGTGCTGGGATTACAGGCTTGAGCCACCGCGCCCGGCCTATATATTTAAAATTCTGATGTGAAAATATTTTAAAATTTACATTTCAAATGTTTTTAATTGCATAATAAACAAAATGTAAATAATAAAATAATTAATATTAAATTTAAAAATGAGGTAGAAACAAAGCACAGCGATATAAATAATAAATTTTCCTTTACAGTTTTGAGGCCGTCTTTTGAGTTTTCCATTTCCTTCTTAAGGTCACTGAAAGGTGCTTCTTGGAGCCAGCCCGCAAATCACGCATTTAGAAAAACATAACTATACACTCCTAACCCTAACTATTAGAAGTTAAAGTAATGGAATCTCGATGTAAACCCAATATCACTTTTTTGATGAGCTATTTTGAGTATAACAAATTTGAGCTGTGCCAATGCTGGGAGAAAAACTTTAAAAGAAGAACGGAGGGAACAGTAGTTTCCTGCTCCGCTGACTAGAAACAGCAGGACGACACTCTCGTGGCTGGAGGTGAGCGCTGGCGCTCGCACTCAGTTGGCGCCCGCCCTCCTGCTTTTTCTCTAGCCGCCCTTTCCTCTTTCTTTCGCGCTCTAGACACCCGGGAAGGCCAGCCTAGCGTAGCTGGGCTCTGATTGGCTGCTTTGAAAGTCTACGGGCTACCCGATTGGTGGTTCCGGGGCCCTTTAGCGCGGTGAGTTTGAAACTGCTCGCACTTGGCGTCAAAGCTGGCTCTTGGAAGTTGAGCGGAGAGCGACGTGGTTGTGGTAGCTGCTGCTGCTGCGACCGCCGCGGGATAATAAGCCGGGTACAGTGGCTGGGGTCAGGGTCGTGTCTAGCGGGCGGCCCGGGGACCTCGGAGGGCGAGTATTGAGGAACGGGGTCCTCTAAGAAGGCCGGACTGGAGAGCAGGGACCTGCGCGGGGCCAGGCTGGGCCTCGGGGTGGGGTGGGCAGGGCCTTTGCCTGGGACTGGGCGTGTGAGCCACACTGGGCCGGCTTTAGAGGGAGGTTATGGGAGCCCAGCCTGGCGGGATTAGGCGGCGTGGGGGTGGGGGTGGGGGTTCGGGGCTGCAGTCGTGAGTTGAGGTCGGCTGTTCTCAGGAACTGCCTTAGGAGGCTTTCGGGTCTTGATTGAAGCAAAATCCGCTCCCCCACACTGAGCGCCAGCAAAGTGGCAGGCTCTTTCCTGGGCCCGGCCCCAGAGCGCCCTCCCATCCCGCCTCGGAGGTGGGAAAGCGGGACCGCACCTGGGCCAGGTACAAGCGCAGATTCCTAAAGCGAGGCTGCCCTGAGAAACCGATCACGGAACTCGTGGGCCTTCTGGGGCTTGCTCTGCCCACGGTCCCGGCCCACCTGGAGCTGTTAAGAACACTCAGCCCAGGCACTTAGCACTCATGAGCAGTGTAATGCAGTTTTTTTCATTTAAAAAGATACATCTCTGCTTTCTGGATTAATTTTTTCCTTGAAGATGAATGTGGGAAATAGAACTTAAAGGTTTGTTCAGAGCGGGCTTTATAAATGATTTTATCATCAGTGATGGGTGTTAGAAAAATGTAGGTAATTATGCCTGGAGTTCTGACGTTTCATTGGCAAACTTCAGAGGAAGTCTTGAACTTCTGTTTTGTTTTGTTTTTTTAAACCCATTCACTGTGATTCAGGTATACAGTTTTTCTGCTTAGTCCTTGACATTGTGTAGGCTATAATTAGAATTTTATCTGTGGAACTGCACTTTTCATTCTTTTGTTTTAGGGTGCTTAAGTGATATTTCCCACTCTTGGAAAAAGTACCTTGAAAGTCTTGAGCGTGTTTGTGACCTCTGCAAGCAGAGGAAAAAAAGATTAAAACTGTCACGTGAGCAACTGGAAACACTTAAAATGTTTTTGCCGCTTTAAACAAAATTTTCCTAATGAACAGTCTGAACACATTTTAGTTCTCTCCTTATAACTATAAAAAATAGTGTTTTGAATAAAATTAGGACTATCATAAAGCGGTATAAATTTGTTGAAATCTTTGGGTATAACTTTAGCACACTCAGGCACTAGTGTCACAACAAGGGAACCTCATTCTGGTTTTTCTTTGGAAAGAATAGGCAAGTCGATATCTGAATTTGAGGGTTATTTTGATTGGAAGAAGCTAAATAAATAGTACACTAGTATAGAACATACACGTTTCCAGTGTCTCAGGAGTCAAGAAGGATGGAAAGTTATTGTAGGAGTTCTTACCCTTGTAAATACTGTTTGAATGTAGTTAATATTTATGGAATACTTATGTACTGCAGTAGGCACAGTGGAAAATGCTTTACATATAGTGTAATGCTTAAAACTACTCAAGTTAGTGGCATGTAATTAAGTCAGTTTTTCCTTCATTTTAGGATCTGCCATACCCATTGCCTAACTATGGAAGATTATACCAAAATAGAGAAAATTGGAGAAGGTGAGTGGTTTTAGTAATATAATTTTTTTGGAATGATTTAACAATGCTACAACTTCTGTAATATGAACACATGTAAATATTTATTAAAATTCAACCATTAAGATGTCTTGTAGTACAAGTGTGCATTAATATATGTTCTTAATAAACGCGTCACATTTCAAGAGAATTGAAATTACCGAATCCCTAATGACCCGTCCCTTCACCCCATAGTCTTACAGTCTTCTGATACTAAAGAAGTATCAGAAATACTTGTATTTTGAAGACACTATTGATGACTTGCACATGTGTTGAGGGGCAGAGGTTAGGGATGCAGAATTATGCTAATTTCATAATCTATTTTTAGTCTCTTTCAATTATTTTTAGGATGATAAATATTTTTATCCAGACTTTATAGACTGGTTACAATAATTGACTTAATCTAATTTAAATACAATTTCTATTTAGTTACCATAAGAAAAAAATGACCTGTCATATGTACATGTTTAAGCTATTCTAAAACTATAACTTACGTATATAATCATTCCCTTTCTGTGGTACTTGAAGGAATGATCAGATCTATATATGGCACAAACTTCGCCTGTTCCTTGACTCTAACAGAACATTCTCAATTCTCCAGGTACAAAATAATTTGCTAGTAGAATCCAGTTTATATCGGTTCTGCCAGAAGGAAATTCCCAACTATATTTTTAATGTGATCAAAGACCTCACTTGACAAGAAATAGTAAAAAAAACAAGGGGGGAATACTGGAGGGAATTTAGTGAAATACGAATGACAGGTTAGTGTGGTGTTCGATTGGAGGGGTGTGTGTGTGTGTGTGTATTTATTTTTATTTTTAAATAAATACCTCATACCCATTCTACTAAACAAATTTTGCTGCTGAATTAAAAATAATGTGATTAGTATGTCTAATGCTTTGTAGTATGTTTCTTAAATTCTCAGGGAATTTGTGTTGGTTTTAGTTTGGCATAAAAAGAGACCTTCTTAAAGTATAAATATATTTTTCTTTAAGATGATAGAACTCCAAACCTACAGGAAACTACAGATTTGACTTCTGAGAAAAGTACTTTAATTGCTACTATAAATAACAGCAGTTAAGAATGTAATTTTAAATTTAATCCATTACATGCATTAAGTCATATGACTCCCATTCTTTATTTCTATGAGTGTGACAGTGGTAAACCCTCTAAGTTTTCTGGATCTCGGTTTCTGCCTCTGCAAATGCTGATAATTGGACTTAACACGAAAGATACGATTCAATTGAACAATATTATGGAAAGCATTTGTTTGAGTGCTTTAACTCAGAAAACCTTCAAATGTTTACCATTTGAACATTGTAATATTACTATGAACACTGTCTCCAAAACTGTCTCTTTACCAGCCTCATCTAATGCCACTCAACTCTAATTTAGATTTCTTTGATGTCCTCAAATGTATCCTGTGATTTGGCCTATGAGTTTTGGCAATGGCTGTTCTTTCTACCTGGAGGCCAGTCTCTACTGGCTTCATTTTTTATCTCCTCCTCTAGTCCAAGAACATTTTGTAGTTCCCTTTGCATCATGCTTAATATCCATTTTAATTATTATACCATAGTATCCTTGAGGACTGGGATTTTCGTCTTGTTCACAACTGTTTGCCCACTGCCTGTCAGTAGTGCCCAACCCACAGGAGATAGCTAAGTAGATAATAATAACATCTGTGTTCCTTGTTGTTCTTCTGAACACTGTTTCTTTTTCTGGCTTGTATTGTTGTTTCTACTCCAAGCCTGATTGTTTTGGATTATGTGCTGGATATTGTTTTGGAAAAATGAACTTGTGAAAATAAATGGAGGCCTAAATGATCCACACAGAATTTTCTTTTGGTTCTGCCAGGTATCTGGTTAAAGTCTAGTATTAAAATACTACTTTAAAAGTTATATTTTTTCCCCTCAACTTTTCATTTTGAACATTTCCAAATCTATATTGAAAGGTTTATGCAATGAGCTTGTAATAGTTTTACCAAGATGTTGGTGTTTTGTCATATTTACTTTATTATCTGTGTGTATGTTAGCATTGTTTATTTTTTATTTTTTTCATTGACACATTTTAATTGTATGTATTCATGGGGTATGGTTTGGTGATTTGATACATGTATGTGTTGTATGATTAAATCATACAGAGTAATTAGCATATCCATCACCTCATGCATTTGTCATTTCTTTGTGGTGAGAACATTCAATTGTTTTGCGTTTTAATCCATTTCAAGTAAGTTGTAGAAATGTTCTACCCCTAAATCTGCATGTATATTCTGAATATCCACCCAAGGTCATGCCTTTCATTTGGCAGTTAATGCCTCTTTAATTCTGATTTAGAAGAGTCTGCCTTTTCTCTCACTTGACAGTGAGTCTTGACTACCTAATTCATTTCTTAAATACATCCAGACTTTACTATTTTAAATGTTACAAAAATTGTTATCTTGTTTCTTCTGAATTACAGAAATCTGAGTGTTGTCATACTAATCTTTGAACTCCTTCCTGTCTTAAGAAAATGTCTTTTTGGATCATAGAGTAGCTGTTATCCATGATGGTGGAACCTTACCTGGCATTTAGTGGGCATTTGATAAATACTTGCTTAATGAAGGTTTTCTGCTTAAGGGCTTCCATAACTTGATCATATCCTACATATTTTTCTTTTGTTTCTTTTTGTTTCCTGGGATAAATCTTCCATTCGATTTACACTGATGATCTAGGCTTACCTGTGTTCATGATTTTTGTCTCCTTAGTTATTTATACTTAGTTAAATACCCTAGAGTATTTCTGTCTTTAGAATTCCGAGTTCATTTTGGAGCATATACCATGTATTTCAAAAATAATTTTGGATGATTAACCAATAGAATAGCTCTGCTTTGTTTAACCCCTCTTCCAGTAGTTCAGTGAGAAGTGATATTATCTCTAAAATTCAACACATTGAGTGTTGGCCCCTGGTTAATTGTTAATTCTGAAAGCTATTTAGGATTAGATGATATTGTACACTTGAGGGGGAAGAAAGGATGCTAGAAAAAAAATTAGTTCTGAACTTAACATTAGCTGCTTATGTTACTACATTATGCAAGTGACTAATTTTCCTGAGATCACTTTAACAGTATGCCAGATGATTGTGCTGGTTTACCTACTTTTTGTGTTTAATGAGAGCTTAATTTACATCCAAAAAAATGTAGATTTTAAATTTATGAAGGTTATCTACTTTTAAGGATGACTGTGAGGATTAAATATAGTCAATTCTCCTTTAACGTAGAGTAATTGTGGTTATCAGAAAGTTATACATTAATCCACAATTTAATCAGAATAGTATAAAATGGCTTTTATGTCAGTTTATAGTTTTAAAATGACACCAGTATTTAAGAAAACATAGACTTTTGTATAGAGGTTCTGTCAAAAAAATTAAGCTTAAGTAACATCAATTTGCTACTGCTCAAACTGTTTAATATTCTAACTAAGCAGTTGGTAATTTGTTGGTTTGTTAGCCTTTTTTGCAATATTGCTACCTTCAGAGAAACTCATAAAAGCTATAGAAGAGGCTTTTTTCCTAGAACAGTGCACTCTAATCACTTTTGAAGTTAAAACAATGCCGTGGAAGTGGAAAGCAAGCTATTCAACAAAATTTTGTGTGTACTTAAGGGATTCAGGACCTCCCTAAACTCCAACTCGAGTTTAAAAAGGCTTACCTAGGGAATTCAGCGTTGCCACATATATGATACATTTTAGCTAGTCTTCTCCCTTATTGCCATTTCATTCCCTGTATCCACCTCCTTCCTCCCTGCTATCCCTTATGATTGATATTGTTGCTCACTACCTGAAGCCCAGATATTGAGATCAGTATTTTTATCAACTTGTAAATGGGTGTGAGACTTTCCTAATGTGTAGTACATACTATGTGCTTTATTAGGTTTAATAAACATCTAGTCTTTTTTCTCCATTCTTTTGAGAATGAGGACTGTTGACTGTATTTTGAGATACAGATAAAAGTGTTTTGAAAAGCATAAAGCACTCTACAGTATTTTCTGAAAGTGTCATAATGACTTATCAGTAATATTTCCGGAGCCCAAATTTTTACACTGTATTTTATGCCTGCTTTATTGCTGGGTAGGATATTGGCAGAAGGTTAATTTTAATTTGCAAATGATCTATTTTGTTCTGTAAAATATGCTGGAACATTAATGGTAATTTAAATGTATAGAAAACTTGTGATGACTACATGAATTTTATTTTTAAGCCATACAGATTGTAGTTACTCTCAATTTCTTTTTGGAAGCAATAAGGGTATGAGTAAGATACTTCCCATATGGCCACACCAGACATTTCTATCATGTGACCCTTATGAGATTCAATAATCTTAAAATCTTTCAGTTTGACCAGGTACCGTGGCTTACTCCTATAATCTCAGCACTTTGGGACGGCGAGGCAGGTAGATAGCTCACGAGTTCCAGACCAGCCTGGGCAATATGGTGGAACCCCATCTCTACCAAAAAGACAAAAATTAGCTGGGTGTAGTGGCGCGTGCCTGTAGTCCCAGCTACTTGGGAGGCTTGGTGGGAGGATACCTTGAACCCAGGAGGTAGAGGTTGTAGTGAGCCTTGATTGCCCCACTGCATTCCAACCTGGACAAGAGAACAAGACCCTGCCATAAGGAAAAAAAAAAAAAAGAAGATCTTTTAGTTTGTGGGTGTGTCACACAGCATATTATTTACTTTGTTTCAGGTACCTATGGAGTTGTGTATAAGGGTAGACACAAAACTACAGGTCAAGTGGTAGCCATGAAAAAAATCAGACTAGAAAGTGAAGAGGAAGGGGTTCCTAGTACTGCAATTCGGGAAATTTCTCTATTAAAAGAACTTCGTCATCCAAATATAGTCAGGTATGGTATAATATCTGAATGTAAGCCATTTTCTGCATGCTATTTCAAATATAAATTTCAACTTGGAAATCTTTACATTTGCTTAATTTCTTGGTCTAGCCTTACCGAGTGGACTAGAACCCTATTTTTGTTGGTTGAAAATGCTGCACATATGTAAAAGAGAACAGGCTGGTAAAGCAGGAACAGTGTTAGAGGAGACTGGTGATGTGGATTAATATTTGGGGCTTGAAAAGCAAGGTGACTTGGCCATGGGAGTAAAGCCCTTTTCATAGAGCTTTGTCAACTCTCTCCTACTTGGGGAGCTCTAGTTCCTGAAGATCCTTTAGTCAGAGTCTTAAGAAAGGTAGCTAGGTCAAATGAAAAAGATTTTTTTCCTTAATGTATTTGCATTGGGTGTTTTTGGAGAGCTGTCTTCCTAACAGTCCAAGTTAAAATCTAATTGTATTTGTCTGGGGCTAGAGATTAGAAGTGGCTTTTAAGGTCAGATACCACTTTAAAATTTACTTTTATAATTCACTTCGATGAAAAAATAAGCTCTCAGCAATTAGTAGCCAACCTAGATATGTTCTTTTAGAATACAGGCTCCTTATAAATAAGTACCTCCTGTACAAGGCCTAATTTTAAATAGTTGCCCTGAGATTCCTTTCTTAAATTTGAGTTTTGAATCTCATCCATTAGGGAAGCTACTACATCTTCCCCAGTTTTTATTATAGCAACTGAAATTATGGAAGGAGTTTTATTTTGTGAAACAGAGGTCAAAAATGTTTGCTGGATTCTTCTTTCATATATATCTATTTTTTTCCCAGTCTTCAGGATGTGCTTATGCAGGATTCCAGGTTATATCTCATCTTTGAGTTTCTTTCCATGGATCTGAAGAAATACTTGGATTCTATCCCTCCTGGTCAGTACATGGATTCTTCACTTGTTAAGGTAAAAGCTTATCTAATTTTATTAATATTTATGCACTGTGGATATAAAGCGACTATGTACAGAAGTCCCTGGGTTTTGTGGGAATATGCTTGGAAAAAGTGTTAGAAAATAGAATAAGAAAAAGTATTTCATTTTTCTCCCTCATGGTTAGTTTATACAGGTTAGAGTTACCCATGTTATTACCAGATACTGTTTCTAGTAAGTAAAAAGTAGTGCCTGAGATAACATAGAACTGATAAGTATTGTTGGAAACTAGGGTAGTCTGGTCTTTCTTTGGCTGTCAGATATGTGTAAAACAAAGTAATGAAAGCCTAGGGCAGAGTATTGGTTGTAGGTGTTTTATTCCAGTTTTGAATATGTTTCGCTCAATTTATTGTAGACATTTATTATATTTCAGTTAAATTATAAAATTGTACAGTTTTAAGTACTGAAGTATATAAAAGTATCTTATTCTTGCACCAGTTCTACCAAACCACTCTGCAGAGGTAGTGCTGTCGTTAGTTTTATTCATAATCTTATACTTGTATGTTCACTTTGTATGTATATAAAGACTTTTTTTTACACAAAATGGACTTACTTGCATATGTATAAGTATACATATTTTCCCTTTTTTGTGTAAAACATTATGAAGACATGTAGATCTACCTATGTCTAGTTACATTTTTGATATAATTATTTAAACCACTTCCATATTGATGAACATTTAAATTATTTTCCAACTTGGTTATTGTTGCTCTTATTAACAGTACTGCACTGAATGTCCTTATAGATATTTATCTTTGTATGCAACTTTATAGGATAAATTTTTAAAGTGGGAATAATGGATTGAAGATGTTTATTTACATTTTGATAGATAATGCCGGTTGCCCTCTAAAACACTTGTAGCAATTTACTCTTAAGTACTCATGGTGTATAACACTTATTGTTTTAGTACATCATTGCCAAAACTTGGTTTTATCAGTCTTTTAACTATGTGAAAAAGGCATATTAAGATTGTTTTAATTTTATATTTCATGACAATTTAACACTTCATATTTAGCTATTATAAACCGCCTATTCCTATTCTCTACTATATTTTCATTAGGATACTGTCTTTAGCAATCTTGCATGACTTTTGGACTTTCTGCTTTTATGTCTTTTAAGTCTTCCTCACTCAAAGATCGAATGTATTAGAATAATACATGTCAGTATTTTTCTGGTAGTTTTAGTAAGTCCTGTCTTCTACACACACTTTTTTTTGCCTTAAATTCTATATGGATCAAGATTTATTTTGACTTAAAAACTGGGATACAGATTCAGCTTTATCTTTTCCCAAATGACTAGCCAGTTGTTCTAACTGGTTTTATGTACAGGCAACAATGGTTTTACTTACAATTTTTCAATTTTACAATGAAGCAGAAATGATGCACATTCACTAGAAACAATACTTCATTTACCCATACAACCATTCTGTTTTTTCACTTTCAGTACAGTATTCAATAAATAACGAGGTATTCAACACTTCCAACTATATGCTAATGTAAGTGTTTCGAGCACATTTAAGGTGGGCTATGCTTAGCTATGTTTGGTAGGTTAGGTGTATTCAATGCATTTCGACAAAGTCTTTTCAACTTAGAATAAGTTTATCCAGATGGAGCATCCGTTTTGTTTTGTTTTTGAACGCCACTTGTCCCTCTAAGATGGAGCATCTGTATTATTTCCCAATTTCAAACTGTAAGTCATTTTCTGTGTACTTTGTTCTTGTAGTATCCATGTTACTTCAAATGTCAATGACATTGTCTTTGCCAACAAATGTCTTGTAAAGCACTTTTCTCTGAACTAAGCAGCATTTTATGATAATTTTATCCATTTCAATATATAATCATAATATCTTCGCCATCACTTTTAGAATCTAATTTTTTCAGAAAGGAAATGAATATGTAAAAATGAAAGATAGAAAAGGCCAACTGTATTGAAGATAGAAAATAGAGTTGGTAGAGGTATATGGAAGAAAATTCAAGAGGCTTCTATGTAGAAAACCAACTTGTAATTTAAGGATCGGGGACCAAAAATGTTTAAAGACTAAATGCATTGACATGATTATAGATATGTCTATAAGGTGAAGATCATTTTCTTAGGTATACAAATGTGATGTTGTATGTAAACGGCTTCCCACCCACAAATGCTTATTAGCCTAAAATGGCCTGAAAGCTCCAGTAATTAAATTATTTCTCTGGAACCTAATTTTTTGTCTTTGAAACAGATTATTTAGAAAATCATGTACTTTGCTTAAGTTTCTAACTTTTATTTGCTTTTTCCAGAGTTATTTATACCAAATCCTACAGGGGATTGTGTTTTGTCACTCTAGAAGAGTTCTTCACAGAGACTTAAAACCTCAAAATCTCTTGATTGATGACAAAGGAACAATTAAACTGGCTGATTTTGGCCTTGCCAGAGCTTTCGGAATACCTATTAGAGTATATACACATGAGGTAAGTGGAATAGTGGTTTTTGTGGCTTTTGAATGTGTGTGATTGCTAGATTATTTTCTGTATTTGTGAAGTCAAGAAATAATAAAAGATATCTACTCAGTGCCAGTATCAATTTATTGCCTCTCAGCTCCAAATTCATTTCATGCTATGTGAAAATATAACTGAAGCCTTTAAGTATTTTTTCTTTGCCAGCTCCTATGTTAAGGTAGAGGGTACTAGAGAGACACAGCAGCAGGAGGAAGGGATATTCCTAGCTACAGTTTTTACGTTCTCATTATTTTTTACTTTATTTACATTATTCCCATCCTTTGTTGTACTTTAATTCTTTATATTAAACTCTCCCCATTCAAGTCACCACCTCGGTTTCTGTCTCCTGACTGAACCCTTCCTGATTATAGTCAGATTGATTCAAAGACAGGGTTTGTTCCTTAAGGTATATTATTTCTGATACATTTAGGAATTAATTTGTTTAATCTGTGTTATATTGCTGACTTGGCATTTAGTGTTTCTGAAGGAAAGGGAACATTGTAACATATAGTAAAGGATTAATGAAAAGCTATCGTCTGTGGAGTTGTCTACCCTTGACCCAAAGACTGTCTCCAGATCAAAACTAGTAACAGTGCTCATCTGATTAGTTGTCTTGGCTGGTTGCTAGCTATTTTTATCTTTTTTTTTTTTTTTTAAGACGGAGTCTCGCTCTGTCGCCCGGGCTGGAGTGGCGTGGCGCGATCTCTGCTCACTGCAAGCGCCGCCTCCCGGGTTCATGCCATTCTCCTGCCTCAGCCTTCTGAGCAGCTGGGACTACAGGCGCACGCCACCAAGCCTGGCTAATTTGCTAATTTTTTGTACTTTTTTTTTTTTTTAGTAGAGATGGGGTTTCACCGTGTTAGCCAGGATGGTCTCTATCTCCTGACCTCGTGATTCGCCCGCCTCGGTCTCCCAAAGTGCTGAGATTACAGGCATGAGCGACCCACACCCCGCCCTTTCTATCATTTTTTTACATGGCTATATAAATAAACTAAGATTATTTTGTTTTCTTTTTCTTAAACAAATGATATTGATCTCATTACCTTTGTTCTAAGAGGCAATATTTTTACCATATGATAAATATACTAAAATGGTTGGTTCTATATCACTAATAAGCTGTTATTTGACTTATTCATGTTTTTTAAATAATTTAAAAATCATTTTTTATTGACACATTATACATATTTATGGGGTACAGTGTAGTATTTGGATACATGTATGCAATGTGTGTTAGTTAAATTGGGGTAGTTAGCATATTCATTGCCCCAAGCATTTATTGTTTCTTTTTGTTGGGAACATTCAAAATTCTTTGTTCTGGCTATTTGAAAATTTACAGTAAATTATTGGTAACTAGTCAGCTTACAGTGCTATAGAACACTGGAGCTTATTTTTCTTTTTGAGCTGTAGTTGTATCCATAAACTATATCTTATCTCTATTTTCCTTTTCTAAGCCCTGAATAACCACTATTCTACTCTATGGCCATTAGATCAACTTTTTATGTTTTCATGTATGAGTGAAAACATGTAGTATTTATCTTTCTGTGCCTGGCTTATTTCACAGCTCATCCTTGTTGCCATAAATGACAGGATTTCATTCTTTTTTTGTGGCTGAGTAGTATTCTAGTATTCCATTGTGTACACCCTCACATATGTGTGTGTACACTGCATTTTCTGTGTGTGTATGAGTGTGTGTATACACATTTTCTTTATCTGTTGATGGAAACATAGGTTGATTCCGTATCTTGGCTATTGTGAAGAGTGCTTCAATAAACATGGGAGTGCAGCTATCTCTTTGACATAATTGATTTTATTTATTTTGGACATACACCCCCAGCAGTGGGATTGCTAAATTATATGGGAGTTCTAGTTTGTAGAGTTTTGAGGATCCTCTAAATAGTTTTTCACATTGATTCTACTGATTTAAATTCCCACCAACAGTGCATAAAAGTTGCCCTTTCTCTGCATATTTGTCAGCACTTTTTGTCTTTTGATGATAATTACTCTAACTGGGGTGTGATAGTTCATTGTGGTTTTGATTTGCATTTCCCTGATGAATAGTGATGTTGAGCACTTTTTCATGTACTTGCTGGTCATTTGTATGTCTTTTGAGAAAGTTTTATTCAGATCATTTGACCATTTTTAAAATTGGATTCTTCCTATTATTTTTTTATTCTGGATATTAATTCTTTGCTGGATGAGTGATTTGCAAACAATTTCTCCCATTCTGCAGATAGCTGCTTCATTCTGTTATTCTGTTATTTGTTTCTTTTGCTATGCAGAAGCTTTTTAGTTCAATATAATCCCGTTTGTCTATTTGTTGTTGCTGAGAGAGGGTGGAATGCCTATGCTGGAATGCAGTGGCGCGAACAGGGCTCACTGCAACCTCAACCTCCTGGGCTCCAGTGATCCTCCCATGTCAGCCTCCTGAGTAACTGGGCCCATATACAGGCGTGCAACACCATGCTAGGCTAATTTTTTAAATTTTTGTAGAGATGGGGCTGTCAGCATATTTCCCAGGCTGTTCTCGAACTCCTAGACTCATGCAGTCCTCCCACTTTGGCCTCCCAGAGTGTTGGGATTATAGGCATGAGCTGCTGCACCTGGCCGCCTCATTTGTCTATTTTTGATATTGTTGTTTGAGCTTTTGAGGTCTTACCCATATGATTTTTGTCCAGATCAATATCGATAACAGTGTTTGCCCTGTTTTCTTCTAGTAGTTTCATAGTTTAAGGTCTTTTTAAATCTATTTTGAGTTGATTTTTGTGTATGGTTAGATATAGGGGTTTAGTTTCATTGTTCTGCATATGGATTATCCAGTTTTCCCAGCACCATTTATTGAAGAGATTGGCTTTTCCCTAGTGAATGTTCTTGTCATCTTTCTCAAAAATGAGTTGACTATAAATACATGGATTTATTTCTGGATTCTCTATTTTGTTCTATTGGTCTATGCATCTTTTTTTATGCTATATCATGCTATTTTGGTTACTATAGCTTTGTAATACATTTTTGAAGTCAAGTGGTATGATGCTTTCAGCTTTGTTCTTTTTGCTCAAGATTAGTTTAGCTATTTTGGGTCTTTTTTTAGTTCTATATGAATTTTAGGATTTCTTTTTATTTTTGTGAAGAATGTCCTTGGTATTTTGATGGAGATTGCACTGAATTTGTAGATTGTATTGGGTGGTAATATGGTCATTTTTATATTCTTGCAGTTCATGAACATGGGATGTCTTTTCTTTTTTTGTATCTTCCTAAATTTTTTTCTTCAATGTTTTATAGTTTTTGGTGTAGAGATTATACATCTCCTTGGTTAAATTTATTCCTAGGTTTTTTTTGCAGCTAGTATACATTAGATTGCTTTCTTGATTTATTTTTCAGCCAGTTTGTTATTGGTGTATAGAAACTATTAATTTTTGTATGCTGATTTTGAGTTTGTATACTGCAACTTTGTTAATCAGTTCTAAGAGTTTTTGGTGGACTCTCAAGTTTTTCTGTATATAAGATCATCTCTGCACACAGGGACAATTTGACTTCTTCCTTTGCAATTTGGATGCCCTTTATTTTTTTCTCATGTTTCTTATTCATGTTATAATGGTACTGTTATGTACCATCTTAGCAAGTGAAAAGTACCTGCACTTTGTTCAGTATCACCCCAAATCTATTACCAATGGGTTCGGTTTTTCAGTGAGGGGGAAGATAAGGCTGTATAACTGTCTTGATCTTTAGTGATTTGAAAAGCAAAAAAAGATTTATTATGCTTTTATATGTTTTGTCTTCTAATGAATAAAACTTAGAAATGAAATATTTATCTTCAATTTTGTGTACCTTTAATTGACTTAATATTATTGGTGGCAGTCATACAACCTTTAAAGGATAGTCCTAATAAAAATATAGATGTTCAAGTTTAGCTTTCTATGCACCACATTCATTCATTGTAAAAATTTGCTTTTTAATAGGTAGTAACACTCTGGTACAGATCTCCAGAAGTATTGCTGGGGTCAGCTCGTTACTCAACTCCAGTTGACATTTGGAGTATAGGCACCATATTTGCTGAACTAGCAACTAAAAAACCACTTTTCCATGGGGATTCAGAAATTGATCAACTCTTCAGGATTTTCAGGTAGCTATTAAAAACTGAGATAATAAAGGTAACATATGTAACAATGAGATTACATTTATGCTTTAACTAAGAAATTTTTGTTTTCCTGTTTTTTAGAGCTTTGGGCACTCCCAATAATGAAGTGTGGCCAGAAGTGGAATCTTTACAGGACTATAAGAATACATTTCCCAAATGGAAACCAGGAAGCCTAGCATCCCATGTCAAAAACTTGGATGAAAATGGCTTGGATTTGCTCTCGGTAAGGAGTGCCCTTTATACTGAATTCCAAATTATTGATGATTCAGAATATATTCAGTTCTTTCTTTTACCTAGAAAATAGGAAGAATGCTCACATTTTTTAGCTAGATGTCTGTTATGTACATTGTATCATGCTAGCTTCATTTTAGATATCAAGAGGCACTAGTGGCTTTGAGAGGAAGATTTAGCATTAGTTTTTGTTTTTTATCTGACAAGTAGCTGTGGACATTTTGAGGGAGAGACCAGGATTAATACACTTTTTTTTTTCAAGTTGCTGAATTGTAGTGGCTCTCTTTTCTAGCATTTTTGTCATTACTAAGCCCTCTTAGTTTATGCTAGATGTAAGCGTTTTTCTTATTGATATTTTAAATTATTAAAGCCATCTTTGGAATAAGCTTTATTCACACTTTGTACCTAGCTTCTCCATCAGAAGGATCTATTGCTATACCATTGTATATGTTTTCTCATTGGTCCTCGGGTTACTTTCAGAGTGTAAAAACTCCTTATGCCACAAAATTAAGCTTAGATTTCCCCCAAATCAAATACTATAAATCAGATTCCTTAGTCTAGCCACAATTGACGTATCTTGGAGTGGATAAATCTTTGTTGCTGGCATTGTTCTGTGCATCATAGCTTGTTTAGTGGCATGGCATCACTGTCTTCGACTCTCTAGATGCCAGTAGTATACTCTTCACAGTTAGGACAACCAAAAGTGTCTCCAGATATTGCCAAATGTCTCCTGATGGACAAAGTCTATCCTAGTTGAGAACCATTATTGTAAATTAAACTTGGTTTCAAATTTGAGCTTTATTCCTTAGCTCTGTGAACTTGGGCAAGTTACTTCCCTTTGAGCCTCGATGTTCTCATTTGTAAAATGGCACTGATACCTACTTTGAGCTGTGGGAATTGAGTACCATGATTTATCCAAAGCAGTTTGTATGGTGCTGGTTACATGAGAGTTCAGATGGTAACTAGTTAGTAAAATCTCTAGTCTGCTTGTTGATTTGATTTTATTTTTTTAAGATTAGTGTTTCTTAAAGATCAAATTTACAATCCTAAACTTTATTTAGCTTTTTCTGGTGCATAAACTAACTTATATTAAGTTGTCTGACTGTAATTCTTTTAGTGACTCAATTTTAGCTATTTTTATAACACATTGTGCTGTGAAGGGTTTTATTTGGAACTTGTTGGAAGCTACATCAGAAACTGCCATAATTAATTGCCATTTAAAGAATGTTGTAAATAACTCAGGTGGCCATTTAATTCTCAACGTAAATATAATTAACTAGACATGTTTCCTATATTTATGTCTTAGTTTTAAAGCTATTTCTGAATGCTTGAGTCTTACCATAATTGATAACAAAAAGGTTATCGAGAATATCTGTGATTTACGGAGTAGGTTATTCTAGACCTCAAGGGTGAAATGTAGGGGAAGAGACATTTGTGTGTTAAACTAGTAGAAATGCTCATTTAATAGATATTCACTGAAAGTATTAGTTTTGGGTGTATTGCTAGAAAAGTTGAGGTTTTATGGAGATTTTGTAAAAAATGATTTATTTCCTAAATAAATATCTCTTTTTCTTTTTTCTCCCAGAAAATGTTAATCTATGATCCAGCCAAACGAATATCTGGCAAAATGGCACTGAATCATCCATATTTTAATGATGTGGACAATCAGATTAAGAAGATGTAGCTTTTTGACAAAAAGTTTCCACATGTTATAACAACAGATAGTTGTGTTTTTATTGTTAACGCTTGTCTATTTTTGTCTTATATATATTTCTTTGTATCAAACTTAAGCTGTACTTCATCTTCTAATTTCAAAAGTATAACTTAAAAATGTAAATATTCTATATGAATTTAAATATAATTCTGTATATGTGTGTAGGTCTCACTGTAACAACTATTTGTTACTGTAATAAAACTATAATATTGATATCAGGAATCGGGAAAAAATTTGAGTTGGCTTAAATCATCTCAGTCCTTATGGCAGTTTTTAGTTTCCTGTAGTTGGAACTACTAAAATTTAGGAAAGTGCTAAGTTCAAGTTTCATAATGCTTTGAAGTATTTTTATGCTCTGAATGTTTAAATGTTCTCAGCAGTTTCTTGCCATGTTGTAACTATACAACCTGGCTAAAGATGAATATTTTTTTCCTGGTATTTTAATTTTTGACCTAAATGTCTAAGCATTCAGAATGAGAAAACTACAGATTTGAGAAATGATGCTAAATTTATAGGAGTTTTCAGTAACTTAAAAAGCTAACATGAGAGCATGCCAAAATTTGCTAAGTCTTACAAAGATCAAGGGCTGTCCGCAACAGGGAAGAACAGTTTTGAAAATTTATGAACTATCCTATTTTTAGATATGTTTTGAAAGCTTTTTGTCTAAGTGAATTCTTATGCCTTGGTCAGAGTAATAACTGAAGGAGTTGCTTATCTTGGCTTTCAAGTTTGAGTTTAAAACTACACATTTTGACATAGTGTTTATTAGTAACCGTCTAAAAAGGCTCTAATGTATATTTAGCTAAAATTACTAGCTTTGGGAATTAAATTGTTTAACTAATAATGCTGCTCATTGTGATTCTTATAAGCAGCCTAATTTGAATTATTTGCTGCAATCAAGAGAAGTGTACAATAGTTTTATTACTTTTTTAGCGTACTTCTATCCTTTTTCCAACCATATCTCCTTTATTTTTCCTCCTGGTTAACGGGCTAGAATGTGCATTCCTGGATTACTGGTTTTTACACTCGATTGGATATGTTATGAGGGATCTAATTCATCTTGTCTTGGAAATGTTGCACTCTAGAAGAAAGTGTGTGTCACGTTCTTCAGCAGCAGGACCTCTTATGATTGGTGGTGTGGTTGTCCTGTTCTGTAGTCTTTGGTGGAAGCCAGTTTGTTGTAAGAGAATGTAGAGCCTATTAATGGAAGTCATTAGGGTTATATTGTGGAGGATTGCATGGCAGGAATTGGGTAAATGAAAGGTAACACTAAAGATTGCAGATGGTATAATGGCGTATCTATAGGTCTGTGTTTCCTTATCTATGAAGTGAGGCATTGAACTAGATCTGTTTTGCAAATTGTGGCTTGCAACCCTTTAGTGATTTACAACCAGCATTAATCACCAGTCCCTTTCCTACCCCAGTGTAGAACAGAAACTAGCAGTGTATCCTATATAATTATTTACGTATTTATTTTTTCAGTAGTATATAGATACATGGGTGATACACACGTTTGGGGCCTTGTAGATAATGTAGAAACAGCATGCAACCTCACCGCTCTTGCTCCACGGAGTCCAAGTGTCTGAAAAGTTGACAGTACATCAAATTAGAACTGACTTGGTAGACCAGGGAAATGAGACAGATGGTAGGACACTGTCATCTCTTGCTATAATGAGTGACCTACTTTTGATCCTGTGTCAACCAACTTCAGTGACTAGGTGAGAAGCTACTGAATTGTGTCCTCATCTCAAATGTATTTTTAAATTAGTTTGTGCTATGGTACTTCTGACTAATTTTAAAATGGAGCTTGTCTCTAGGCCAGTGACCCTTGAGTCTGTTATGTGCTAGAAACGCCCAGAAGCTAACTCTGGCACTACCCTGAATTCAGATTTTGAAAATTGGGAAATGTATCCCAATAATGCATTTTTTCAAAAGCTCCCCAAGCTGATTTAGATGAATTCCATTGTCATCAGTAGTGGTGAGTTTGACCATTTGGGGCCTGTCTGGTTTTAATTGTCTTAAAACTTAATGACATCATGCAATATTTTTAAAGTTACTCTATTTCTCCTTGAGTTTGCACTCTTTAGTGGAGGGGAGAAAGCTGCATATTTCATACATATACCAGCATAGGCTTCATATATGTGAGCACAGCAGTGAAATCTTTACTAATTTATTTGGGCATGGCCTATATAAAGTAAAAGTTTTTGAAAAAATGGTATTTGAGAGTTTAATAAAATGGCCCAATAAAGGGTCTTTTGGGGACTGAGATTAACAGGGTAAAATAGTTTTTAATTTTAGCAAAATATTTTAAAGCACTTGAGGAGACTTGAAAAAGGTAGAACTTTTTTTTTTTTTTTTTTAAACATTAGTTCCTTGGCAAACTAGTTCATATGTCAACTTCAGTTTCATTCATGTTTAAATAATTTCCATATTCAAATGAGTCAGTGAGTTTTCACAGGACCATAGACTCATTTTGCATTGTGGACAAAGACGTGTGTGGGATTTGGAGTGAAGAGAGTAGAGGGCATTGTTTAAATGGGTTTGGGACAAGATGGCTAGAGTGAAGCATGACTAATGGGGACTGAAAAGATAGAGGGGTAAATTAAAGCTGAGAAGACTGAAGAGGGAGAGGTATTTCAGACTAAAAGCTAGGGCCCAGGAGAAGGAAAAGGTGGGAAGGAAAATGGTAGTGGCATGGATTGTGACTAGTTTGTTAGGGGTAGGAGATGAAATTTAATGGATTTGGAAGCAACAGTACACATTATCATCTCTGCCATAGTATAAATTGTATATGTCTAAGATGCCTTAAAATCTTCAAAAGAAATGTACCTGGGCTTGGGCATAGTAGCTCATGCCTGTAATCCCAGCACGGTGGGAGAATCACTTGAACCCAGGAGTTTGAGACCAGCCAGGGCAACATGGCAAGACTTCATCTCTTTAAAACAAAATTAAAGTGTACCTGAGAGTCATGGACTAAGGAATCACAAACAATAGCATTTTAGAAGCAATAGCAACATTTGAGAATCAATAGCTGCATCTTAGAATGCTGGTTTTCACACTTGGATTAAGATCTCCTGAAGAACTTGTTGAAACAGATTGCTGAACCCATTTTGTTTTTCGATTCAGTGGGTCTGTTGTGACCTAAGAATGTACTTCCCTAGCAAGTTCCCAGGTAATGATGCTTACCTGGTTAAGGGACCACACTTTGAAAAATCACTACATAGGCAGTTCCCAGAATTACAGAGAGCTAAACAGAAGCTCAGCTACTTGGTCAGCTTGCCAGGTTTGTAGACAAAAGTACAGAGGTATAGAAGGAGAAATCAAAGGTCAGGCTACATTTAGAGGCTGAACTGGAATCGGAACCTAAATCTTTCATTGTCATCCCTGAGAAGTGTGTAGTATAATGTGAAGATTCCAGGCTTCAGAGTTAGATAAGAGCGGTTCCCAGTTCTACCATTTCTGTCTGTAGTTGAACAAGTCAGTCAGCATCTCTCTCTATTGTGCAATGGGAATGAATACATACTTTGTAGGTTTGACATGAGGGATGGAGATAGGGTTGCTGAGCATCCTGCATATATAGGACGTCCTAAATGTCCTGCATTCAGCTTTTTTCAATGCATTGCAATTGGGCAGTTACAGCTGTTGCTTTGCAACAGTAATTGGCACTTAAATCCCTTAAATTGAGAGTACAGGTAAAGTGCTTGGCATGTGATAATATCTTTTTCTTTTGAACTCAGCCCTTTTTCCTTATATTACCTTTTATAAGAGTTTTTTTCTTTCATTACACATAGGCACATTCATTTTCTCCCTTACTAAAGCGTAAGTCCAGTGACGGAAGGGGCCATGCCTTTTTCATTCTTACTGTCTTTGTCTAATATCTTGAGCCTTAGATCCAATTCCAGTCCTTCATGTCCAAAGGTAGAGACACCTCACCTTCAGTAATAGCTACTAATTATAGCTCATCCATTAGGAGCTGCTACTATGATTTATATACATTTTGTTTTTTTCTTTCAACCATATCAGGGAGTGGGCACCTTCATTTTACAGAGGATGAAACTAAGACTTAGAGCTTAAGTAACTTGTGGAAGGTCACAAGGCTAGTAAGTGCCAGACCATAGGATTTCAGAGCTTTCTGAGTGGAGACTGGTCTTTCTTTGCATCATATTGGTTCCCAAGGTAAATCCCTAAAGAGAATGTGTCTTTAGTTTCCAAGACTTAAGAAGAAAGAAAGAGGCAAATGCTAAAGTCAGTGCAGGCCAGGTGCAGTGGCTCATGCCTGTAATCCCAGCACTTCTGGAGGCCCAGGCTGGTGAATCACCTGAAGTCAGGAGTTCGAGACCAGCCCGACCAACATTGTGAAACCCTGTCTTTCCTAAAAATACAAAAATTAGCTGGGTGTGGTGGCAGGCACCTGGAGCCCCAGCTACTCGGGAGGCTGAGGCAGGAGAATCACTTGAACCCAGCAAGAGGGGGTTGCAGTGAGCCAAGATCATGCCACTGCACTCCAGCCTGGGTGACAGAACAAGACTGTCCCCCCATGCAAAAAAAAAAAAAAAAAAAATGCAATCCAGACAGGCCCAGAAGCACCAAAACCAATAGCACAGACCTACAGACCTCTCATTAGCACTGAATCTCCAGACAAATCATCAGAAACCTGCCTGAAGGTTGAAAAGACCCAGGTCATCAAAGTAAGATGCAGTTTTCAGTCCAGCTGGTTTTCCTATCTCATTTAGGTAGCAATGTCCCCTTTTAGTTGTGGAACTCTACTGTTTGTGGTCCTCATGGGGCTTTAAATGCCAGTTCTCCACTCCTTGTTCACAAGGGTGACCCAGGTTGAATCCATCACAATATGCCATAACCCAGCAGCAGTAAATTGGAGCAAGGCATAGGCAAATGACCTCACAAGACCCAGGGCCCTTTTTGCTATAGAAATGTTGAGAATGAAGTTCAGGAGACCAGGCATGGTGGCTCACTCCTGTAATCCTAGCACACTGGGAAGCCAAGGCAGGAGGATCATTTGAGCCTAGGAGTTCCAAGACCAGCCTGGGCAACATAGTGAGACCCCCTCTACAAAACAGGAATGAAGTTCTGCCGACCTTGCTAAATTAGGATGACATTACTGGAGAGCCTGAGAAACATCCCTATTCTGGAGCTAGCTGAGACGAGAAAGATTCCTAGGAGCATGATGTCCTTAGTCTGGTCCTGAGGCCCTGGTTCCTGCAATACTGCCTTACTATTTGTGAGCTGCCCAGTATTCCTCCTAGGTACAGGACGGGGTGTGTGTGTGTGTGTGTGTGTGTGTGTGTGTGTGTTGTCTGAACCTACTTTCAGTTGGATTTCTGTCATTTAAACCTCAACTAATTGTAACTAATAGTTAACGAGTAGAGTCCCAACAAATACAGCTGTCAATACTAAGACAGCAATTGGGTAAATAATTTTTTAAAAACCCTCAATTTAAGCACTCTTATAGTTATAAATCATTTCGTAATTAAACATCTCAAATTCCTTCTTTAAAAGCTTTTTGTATATTGCTCATACTGTTTTTGTTCGTTTTGTTTTTGAGACAGAGTTTTGCTCTTATTGCCCAGGCTAGAGTGCAGTGGCGCAATCTCAGCTCACCGCAACCTCCACCTTCTGGTTTCAAGCGATTCTTCTGCCTCAGCCTCTCAAGTCGCTAGGATTACAGGCGCCCGCCACCACGCCCAGCTAATTTTTTTGTATTTTTAGTACAGACAGAGTTTCACCATGTTGGTCAGGCTCGTCTCGAACTGCTGACCTTGTGATCCATCCTCCTCGGCCTCCCAAACTGCGGGATTACAGGCATGAGCCACCGTGCCTGGCCTAGTTATTGTTTTTAAGTGCAGCTTCTAGTATTGGTTGTGTATGATGGTACTGATAAAAGTTTATTTTATGCATACTGATCTTTCAAAGGACCTATTTAATACAAACTTCTGAGGAATGTTTATATATGGTACCTACTCTTTACCAGTCAAGAGTAGAAATCTGTAAAATACAGTTTTCTAAGGCATTCATTCCTTATTATGATTTCAAAACCATGCTATACTTCTCTGTTGAGGAAATAATGCAATTACAAAAGCAGAATGTATTTGGAGAATTTATTTGCTAATGAGTATTAGTAGTTCTTTATATTTGTAGAGAGCTTTATAGTAATTAAGGGCCACATGCTATTTCAATAGACAGAAGCTTCCTATACTCTAAAAATGCTCTGAACTATAAAACCACAAGAATAAGTACACCATAACACATTCTTTCTAATGCAGAGAGAAAAGATACATTTCCCAACTGAACATAACCATTTGTCTCAATGGTTTTGGTATCATGACAAATGTATTTATGTGCAAGAAAATATAAATGTATTCTTCATGAAGTATGTTCACTGCTTCTAGGATCCAAATGGGAAGCAGAGCATTTGCTCCATCTTAAATCTTCTTGCTAGAATCTGAACAGTTTTAGAAATGTGCTTTGGCTTCTTGTTTAAAATACTTCTCATGCACAAGCAGTAATAGAAAATGGCTCAGAACATAAAAAGATTGCAATTTCCCAGATGAGCACAAAATGCTAAATTTTTGACCATTCAACATTGGTCTGAAACCCCATAAACTAGATGACAAATGCAATGTTTGGGAACTCTTAATTACCCATGCTAATGAAGGTCATGGCAGCTAGGATAACCCCCAAGAGCAAACACCTCGCCTCCATTGCGCCAAATTTTGGCATTCACTATGTAACCCACCTGCTTTTAGCAATAAATCTCATTTCCTACTTAGTGAAATCAAAATTTTAAAATTGAATTGGATGTTGAACATCATTCAATGCAGTTTTTATTTTCCCAGTGAGGAGCCTTCAGATCTCAGCAACAGAGTGAGAAATAGAACCTGGGTTTTCTGATCTCCAGTTTAAAAAGATCTCTACTCTGTTTTAGATTGACATCATGAGGTCAAGGAAGAAATTGTGTATTCTGAGGATAAAATATCCAGGCAAAAGAGAATTCAAATGAACAGTGAGGAGAAAATGGAAGAGAAAGTCGCATAGAATGGGTTTTCAGTGAAATTAGATGTGTAAAAGCATTCACAGTCTACAGTGCAAATAACTATAGACCAAGCATGTTGCAATGCTAAGTGCTGGGTGTGTTCTCTGTAAAAGCAACAATAATTTTCATTCTCTGCCTTTCTTTGGAGGGTGATTGGAGATTTAACTCAGATACCACAGGTATTTTTAAATAGCCATAGTCCAAACATAGCAACAAAAAGCTAACTTTATCCAACTTCAGTTTAATTAAAAGCATGTACCAGATAAGATGTATTGTGATAGTTAATACTGCATATTCATAAAGTCACTGGCACAGAAACATCTAACGTATGTACAGTAAAGGAAAAAGGCAAAGAGCTCAACTTCATCTCTTTTATCGTTTTTTCAGGAGAAATATCTCATGCATTACCATGTTTGGAATATTTCCTAGCATGTGCAAAAAGCAAGGAATAAACAATAATTCAGTGTGCCTAATGGCATAAAATAAAAGGATTATTCACAAACAGAAAACTGGACTTTTGAGCAGATGTTTATTTAAATACAAACAGCAACTCCTACTTTTCCTGTTATCTCCAATTATGTGATGCAACATTTTTAGCAGAAGTGCTTTTTAAAAACAGCCTTCCAGGGAGTGAATAAACAATACTATATTTGGCTAGCAGCTGCTTTTGGAAAATGAGATGTCAGCAAAGCTGAATGTTGTTTAAAGAAAACTAATTATCCAGCTACCTTTGACTTGGATCAGAGTAAATAAAGAACTTCCTGATTTGCACTGAAATATTTTGTCTAGAATTTAAATATTAGGTATTAGTCAGCTATTTATCTTCTTCCATCACTTGCCGTATGGACCAAGTGGATTTAAGTAAGTACCCTTTGTGTTTGGTTGTGCTGCCAGTACCCCTTTATGTTTTCTGGAGTGCATAGCATTTGTTGCCTCTTTTCTTATTTGCCAACCACTAGTTATTGGGCTTGGTGTAAAGCAATGTGTTTATGGATACATTAAAAACTAGGTAATCTATGATAATATAGGATGGTTGCATTTGTATATATTTATGCAAATGTAGAATATAAAGTTTATGAGTAATTTTTAAATTTTATTTTAAAATTATGTGTAGAATTTGAATGAATATAAATACCCACCATTTTTGAAAATTCATTTCAAGGTTATCAAGCCAAAGAAGCTGCAAACTGGTTTATGCTATTGCCACATATCACTTTGGCCGGTAAAGAGAAATTCCTGCAGCCCTTTTTCAGGGTTGCATGCATCAGCCTGCAGTGGCCCTGGAGCACAGCTCCTGCAAGTACCTGTGGTGATGCCTTTCTACTTGTTTTAACATTTACTATAATTTGAAATACTTTTATATTCTAAAGCAGTCTCACCTGAGCACTCATTAAGTGTGGGTGACATAGTGGGCCTGAGAATTAGGAAATTTTGAAGAACTTGAGATGTTATTTTAATGTCACAAAGAAGGCCACACACCTTCCACAGTACATTTTACAGTGAGCCATCCATCCAACAGTGGTGATCTTGAGAAAAATAAAAAGCTGCATTAAAGTACACATATACAATAGTTACAGATTTCAAGGAAGCATCTCCCTACTTAATACTTTACTGTGGAAAAATTTGTGTTGTATTATGCAAGTTCTTCAAGAATATATTCTCTGTATAAAATCTGGTATATGATATTCATGTAAGCAGTGTGAATAGAAAACAATTCTAGGACAAGCAGAGATTTAATGGTTCTATAAATGTTTGTTCACCCAATGAGTATTGAGCACCTATTATGAGTCAGATCCTGTGCTAGGACGTGAGGACATATTAATAGTGTTGAACTTAATAGGTTTATAGTTCTTTACCTCCATTCATGAGATATTATATGCAAGTGAATACATGTAACAGGATCTTAGAATGGAACTCTTCCTGCCTCAGTTTTGACTAAAGACAATAAGGTAGTTTCCAGAATTCTATATCTGATATACATATTTACAAGGAAGTGGCTCTAAGAACATGTCCCACAACTTGTAGGTTCAGGATAAGCTACACAATTTGTAGGGCCCAGTGCAAAATGAAAGCGCAGGGCCTCTTGTTAAAAAGCTATTAGAAATTCCAGTTAGTAACAGCAGAGCATTAAACCAAGCATAGGGCCCTTCTACGTGCCCTGTGTGACTGCACAGGTCAGACATCCATGAAGTGTCACTCTGCTTGGATCCTTCAGCCAAAGAAAGAAAATGAAAAGGGCTTAGAGTGAAGAAGGGAGATTTGGGAGGGTGATCTTTGGAAGCTGTTGCATGCTTTTAGAATGCTGCCACCTAATATATGCTCAATGGAGAGTGCTTCAAAGGGACCCCTTGAGGAGCTCTGAAACGTGCCTGTTTGAGATCTCATTTACACTCAGACTCACCTGGGGTGTAGAGCCCACCCACACGATCTACAGGACTGTCAGGAGAATGCCACTGTGGTAGAATGCCACTGCTCGCCTAGAGGTGATGGGGGCAGGGGTTAGTTGCCTAACTATATTCGGTCCAAGAGGGAGAGAGAGTTGGAAAGGGGATGTCTTGGGCCAGTATGCACTTGGCAATTGCATCAAGTCCTGCCTCCAAAACAAAGATAAGAGTCTCTTCCTACCATTTAAAGTAGCCAGGCCTGCATCACTCATACTCCTCTAAGCTCCTTTGTAAAATTAAAATTTAATGTATTATGAAATATTTTAAATGCAACATTATCAATAACTATACAGTGACCTCATGTATCCATCATTCAACTTCATTATTATTACATTTGAAACCCTCAATGTCTCTCCCCCTGATTATATCCCCCTTTTGCCCTTACAATAAAGATTGATTTCTTGATTCTTTTTCAGCTTTTACAATCTATCTAGCTATCTGTCATCATCATATTGCATATAAAGAGTATTACACTATACATTTTGAAATTTATTTGTCTGGCTCTGTTCTGTGAGAGTTCTCCATGTTGATAAATGTAGCTATAGTTCATTTGCTTTCACTGCTCTAGGGTATTTCACTGTATGACTCTACCACAATTCATTGATCTCTTCTGTTGATAGACACTTGTTTCTCATGTTTTGCTTTTAAGAACAATGAGGCTGTAAGTTCTAGTATATATGTCTCCATTTTCTTGGGCAGGTTTGTGTTTGTTTCTTTTGCAGATCAACTCCTTGCCTTTGTCCTGCTCTGCTCTGTATCTCGGGACCAGACCCACATGGGTTTCATTTCCCAGGCCCCCTGTATCTACTCGGCTTGTTTCTGGGTTTAGGCACTGGTGGGAGCGGGGAGAGAAAAGCCAGAGTGCTTGGCTCCCTGTCTCCCAGTCTCAGATGGCCTCATTCTGCACATCTAGCACCCACCCCAGTTCTAGCCTTCTCTCGGCAACTCCAGTTGACTCCTGGTGGGGCTACCTTTTTGTCTTAGACTAGGGGTGCCAGCGGTTTCCCGAAGTTGCTCATTCCTGGTTGCCTTGCTGACTACTCTTTGACTTAACTCTTTCAATTCCCAGATAACCTATTCTGTGAATTAAACCCCTTCTGCTTCAATACTTGGAATGATTTTTTTTGTTTGTTTTCATGGTTGTATGCATGGTTGTATACATCTTCAACTCCAAATGGATCTCCACACGTGCCGATTTAGACCTCTGCCTTCAGTGTGTAAGAGTTCTCTTTGTCATAATCTTCGCCAATACTAGGTATTGCCAGACTTCTTAGGTTTTACTAATCTGACTGGCCTGAAACAATATTTCACTGAAGTTTTCATTTCATTTCTTTACATATTATTGACCATTCAGGTTTTCCCTTTGGTGAATTGCATGCTTGCCCATTTTTTGATTGTTTGGTTCTTACTGACTTACAGGAGTCACTTATATCTACATGCAAATCTTTTGTTATATGCGTGGCAAATATATTCTCCCATACTTTGTCTTGTCTTGCCATTTTTCAGTGGTATTTTTCACAGACAGAAGTTTCTAATTTTAGTGTGGTTCTCAAATACTTTTAATGTTTCCCTGTGTGGTACAGAAGATTGCTGATGGGACAGGATCCTCCAATCATGAGCTAAGCTGTAGACCAGACTCTCTGTGTTGACAAGTCTTCTGCAACCCAATCCTCTGGACACGGCATGTGCAGAGAAGTGGTTCATGGCTGGCTAGCCAAGGAACATAGATGGCTGGACTCAAGAAACATAAGGCTCTATTTGCTGTAGATCCCAGCCAGGAGACTAGAGGAGGTATGGCTTCACTAGGGGCAACTTCCAGGCTTTTCTAGCCTAACTGTACCTCAGGTTCAGCTGAACTCGAACCTATAATGGGAACTTGTTTCTTTCCATTTTTACTGAGCCTGGTTTGGAAAGTTTATTGGATAGGGCAAGTCCCTGAAGCGTAACCAGCTCCATGCAATGTGGCCAACTGGCAGCCAAGAGCCATGCTGAGTTGGAGCAGAGAATACACAGAACTGTATGGCCAGAGCCTAGTGCTGCCACAGGAAGCAGAGAGATCTGAGCACGACTCCTCTGCAGGCTGAGGAATGAGCTTAGGACATGCCTGATGCTTCCCTGGCTGCACAGGCCGGGACATTCATCTCTCCACTGGCAATGGCGGCCTCGAGCACAAACCCACTGTGAGGACTGACTCCCCAGAGCAGACGTCAGGAGCTTGTATAACATGTGTATTTTAGATTAGTTATTACTCGCATATGCTGTTTTTTAAATTCACAGAATATCACAAAAAGAACACAAATTCTTCATTCTTCTCATCAGCTGGGTTCTCACCTCTCACTCCCCTCTCCAGCCTCTTAACATTTTCTTTATACAAATTCAAGCAAATTTGAATATATCTTGTTATACTTCCCATTTTTACACAAAAATAATATACAGGCAGTTTTTTTTTTAAACTACAGATTTAAAAAATGTAGTACAGATGTTTAATCAATAGTTTTTAAACTCAGGTTTTAATTTTTAATTAGATATTTCCTAATTAAAAATATTTAATTTTAAAATATATTTATTGTAAAAATAAACAATTTTAAAATAATTTAGTATTTAATCAGATAGTGAGTTGACTATCATTTGGATAATTTTTTCCTTATATCCTCTGACAATTTTGAAGTTTTAAGAGTCTGTGGTTAGTCATCAATGCAAGACAAGTAAGTCTGGGGTGTCTTTGTTTTTATTATTTCAGAACCAGAAAAGTTCATATGTGTTTGGTAAAGAAAATTTGAAGAAAAGAGAAAAGCATAAAAAAAGTAATTCTACTACTCAGAAATATGTAATGATGACTGTTACTGTGTTTAGGACTCTGGTACTGTATAATAGATATCTTGAATGTCTCAATAAAACACATACAAAATTAACATTTACTTCAAATTGTAAGGTGGAAAAGCATTAGTTTACCATGAAATCACAAATGTTCAGCATTTCCAAGTTCATGGGTGACAGCAATGTGATGTGTTTATCGATGTGTGTTAACTTGCTCTCTCTGTATTTTATTTTTATCTATCTATATATCCTCTTGATTTTATTTTTATTTTTATTTTTTTGAGACAGAGTCAGGCTCAGGCTAGAGTGCCATGATGGCTCACTGCAGCCTCCATCTTCTGGATTCAAGCTATCCTTCCTGCCTCAGCTTCCTAAGTAGTTGTGACTACAGGTGAGCACCACCATGCCCGGCTAATTTTTAAATTTTTTGTAGAGATGGTGGTCTCACTTTGTTGCCCAGGCTGGTCTCGAACTCCTGGGCTTAAGTGATCATCTCACCTCAGCCTCCCAAAGTGCTAAGATTACAAACATGAGCCACTGTGCCCAGCCTTATTTTATTTTTAAAAGGATTCTTAAATAGAGGTACATATTGATTGTGTGCCTAGTGTAAGGAATTACATCACCCCTCTATTCAATGCAATGTACTTCAACAAGTATGTATTCACTACTTTAATTGTAATAGTAATTCTTTACATTGATATATAATACCATAGTTTGCAAAAGTCATTTGCTTTTCTCAACATTCCTTTGAGGGAGGTAGTACTATTCTCATCGGTTGGATGAAGAGACTGAGGGTAAAAGAGGTTAAGTGCCCTGAGGAGTTGGTGGTTTGGACTCCAAGTCTAATTTTCATTCCACTGGGAACAGAAGAAAGGAGAGATGCCCCACATTCCTCGGCCTCTTTAAGCTTACGATGTGGTTGATAAGACAAGTCAAAACCATTAGACGCCCAGGTAAAAATACTTAGCCTAATGGAGGAGAAGATGGCCATCCTTGTCAGTCCTTAAGCACTCTCCATTTTGACAGTTTGCACTACTTCTCCCTGTTGCCTTTCTTGATCTTCTTTAGGTATATATGGTACCTGCCCAGACCCTGAAGGCCTTTGAAGGAGAGCTCTTGATAAGATATGAGGAAGAATTTGTCTGAGTTCTGGTCCCAGGAGTTCTAAATTGTAGGCAAGGCAGAAGTTGTGCATTCTACCTGTGAAGGAGACTTTTCACTGACAGGTGAGAGTTGCATCTTAATTGTGTTTTTCCTGTGGCTTAAAAATGTTTTTCACACATTCAGTCATTCATTCATTCATGTTTGATTTAAACAGGCATCCCTGAGGACCCAGTATGTCCCCTAGGGCTAGCCCTAGAGGGAGGCAAGATAAATAAAGCATAGCTTATCTCCTTAAGGATCTCTATTTCCACGTCATTCTTCTGGTTACTCAGGCAACAGACTTCAAGTACAACATTAGTAGATAATATGCAATCCACACTCTCAACCTAGACACTGAGGGACAACTCTTTAAAAGCATCACTTTAGTGTCACATAAGCCAAGAGTTTTTCATCTCTTTTTGAAATGACAATCACTCTTTTAAAGACAAGGTCTCTGTTCTGGGACCAGGATTTAAGGTCATGGTGTCCAACATGAGGTGCACAAGGCAATCTACATAAGGCATGGGAAGAAAATATTGTATCTTCTTTAATGTGTTTTTTTTTTTTTTTTTTTTTTTTGAGACGGAGTCTTGCTCTGTCGCCCGGCTGGAGTGCAGTAGCCGGATCTCAGCTCACTGCAAGCTCCGCCTCCCGGGTTTACGCCATTCTCCTGCCTCAGCCTCCTGAGTAGCTGGGACTACAGGCGCCCGCCACCACGCCCAGCTAGCTTTTTTTGTATTTTTTAGTAGAGACGGGGTTTCACCGTGTTAGCCAGGATGGTCTCGAAATCCTGACCTCGTGATCCGCCCGTCTCGGCCTCCCAAAGTGCTGGGATTACAGGCTTGAGCCACCGCGCCCGGCTTTAATGTTTCTTTTAATGTATCCTTTTAATATTTCTATTATTGGGAAGATGTTTTGTATCATGTATAATATGTTAGTACAGTAGTATATACAAATGCTTTATGAATAAATACGTATACATATATTGTGCTGCGTGCTCAATAGTATTTTATTGAGGAGGCAGGCACTCAAGAATTTGGAGTTTACTGCTCCAAAGCCACAGCTACACTGCCTCTTCTTTCCGAACAGCATATAAAACTCTGCTGAAAAGCTCACGTAGGAAGCTTTCCAAAGTCATTGAGTTCAGATTTGACCTGATGGCTGAGGAGATAATTAAATAAGGTTTCTAGAACGGTGAAGTTTGAATACAACATGGTAAAGTTCTGTAGACTGTGCCAAATCTTCTCTCTGACATAGAAGAAGGATAGATTTCTTCTTACCTGGGTATGCCGTTTCCTGTCAGGATCCAGAGTTTTAAGAATTTACTTTTTTTTCTTATTACTTGGAGAATCCATTTTATATTTATTTTGTTGTTGGAGCTCTTCTCCACAGTTATTTCCCAGCCATTTTCCCAAGCCAGTGTCAGACATCATTACTGCTTCCTGTAGCTCTGTTCCTCTTCTGGCTGCAGTTGGAGGAGCGTCAGTTGAGCTCCTGAGTTCCCCTGTCTTATACCGCCAGACATTTACATTTGGCTTAAAATGTCCAATAGAGTCCTCCATTTGTCAATTCCAGAGAGCATTCTACCAACTTCATTGACAAGTGTAAGTTCTTCTCATTAACCTAATCTGTTCATTGAATATTCTTTACCTGCTTTCTTGCCCAGGAATCCTTTCTGCTGTGCAACTGTTGATGTCTGGACTGAATATTATTTTTCACTTTCATCTAAAGTAAGCTTGTCCAACCTGTGGCCCAGGATGGCTTTGAATGCGATCCAACACAAATTCATAAACTTCCTTAAAACATTATGAGGTTTTTGTTCGATTTTTGTTATTATTTTTAGCTCATCAGCTATTGTTAGTGTTAGTGTATTTTATGTGTAGATATAAAGACAATTCTTCTTCCACGCTGGCCCAGGAAAGCCAAAAGACTGGACACCTCTGATCTCAAGTGTTCTCTTGTCTTTTTCTTCATTCTGCCCCTGCCCATGCCTCAGTAGAATCATCATTGGTGGCTTCTGCAAAATGTAGATTGTGTTTAACTAAAAACAAAACAAAACAAATCTACGATAATTCAAAAAATACTTAGGTAGAGAAAGTGGATTGTGATGATCTGAACTGCAAGAAGGTCTTTAAAGACGATTCTTCTTAATCTTCTTGATGTATCATCAGGCTCATAAAAATCTCAACTTTATATGACTGTTCTAGGAAACCACCTGTTGTGCAATGCAAATGTTGTGTAATGCAGTCTAGTTGAAGTATCCCTTTCCTCCAGTTCGGGCCATTACAAAAGCCTTTGCTTGGAGTGTCCATGTTTTGATACGAAATTTGGGAAACTGCCTCATCTACATCAGAGATAAACTAGATGATCCTTGGAAACATCCACTCCTGGCTTTACAGTGTTAAGAATGTTGAATGTGGCCGGGCGCGGTGGCTCACGCCTGTAATCCCAGCACTTTGGGAGGCCGAGGCGGGCGGATCACGAGGTCAGGAGATCAAGACCATCCTGGCGAAGACAGTGAAACCCCATCTCTACTAAAAAATACAAAAAAATTAGCCGGGCGTGGTGGCAGGCCCCTGTAGTCCCAGCTTCTAGGGAGGCTGAGGCAGGAGAATGGCGTGAACCCGGGAGGCGGCGGAGCTTGCAGTGAGCCGAGGTCGTGTCACTGCACTCCAGCCTGGGCGACAGAGCAAGACTCCGTCTCAAAAAAAAAAAAAAAAGAATGTTGAATGTATCAAACCCAGGGCCTCCTGGGGACAAAGGCAGGCTGGCAAAATAACTTTTGGATAGGTCATTCAGAGTGATCGTTTCTTCCAAAGCAAATGAGGAATTCCTGTCCTTGAAGCCCAAGTATAATGACATGTTAATAACATATATATAATTAGATGGGGAAGGCTAACTGTTGTAAGCAATAGACTGTATGTTGTATAGTGGCTCAAACACAATAGAAGTTTATTTTTTGTTCTTTTTTTTTTTTTTTTGAGACAATCTGGCCCTGTCACCCAGGCTGGAGTGCAATGTTGCGATCTCTGCTCACTGCAACCTCCTCCTCCTGGGTTCGAATGATTCTACTGCCTCAGCCGCCAGAGTAGTTGGAATTACAGGTGCCCGCCACCACGCCCAGCTAATTTTTGTATTTTTAGTAGAGACAGGGTTTCACCATGTTGGCCAGGCTGATCTCTAACTGCTGACCTCATGATCTGCCTTCCTCAGCCTCCCAAAGTGCTGGGATTACAAGCGTGAGCCACCGCGCCTAGCCTATTTTGTGTACTTATGACAGCCCTGGACAATAAAAAGGATGGCAGGATGGCTTTCCTGCAGCAAATCGTTCAGGGATCCAGATTGGTGATGCTCTAGCGTCTTCAACCTGGAGCTTCCAGACTCTCCCCAGGAGGTGTCCGCATTGTAGCCATCCAGCAGGCACAGGAAACATGGAGAAATGTGCATGGCCAGGTCTGGACATGTTGCCCCTCACTTCTGCTCACATACTACTGCTAGAACACAGTTACACACCATGCCTAAGTGCAAGCAAGGCTGAGGAATGAGGGCTAGTTACACAGGGAGGAAGAAAAGGAAAATGTGGGTGCCGGTCTCTGCTGCAGTCTATGCACTATTTTGCTCATGGAAAAATTTATTTCAAAGTCCCCCTTTACCAACCAGTGAGAATCAATTATGTATTCAGAGGTAGCTCTGGGATCACCACAAGCTCTTCTAATAAGAGTTACATGTCACAGAGTTGATTTGGGTTTTCAGCTGATCGGCAAATCTCCATTGGAGGAAGTAGCAGGGGTGACCTCTCTGGAACTGTACAAACTGGTTCAGCCCATCTCCTCGCCTGAGCCTGTGATTCAGTGCTCCCAAGTGTCTGAAAAGCCCATGTGCACTGCTTCTCATGTGATCAGGGGAAATTCTGGTGTTATCTTCACAAATAAAAATAATTATTTTGCTAAAATTGCCCACTTGTTATCTGGAAAGACAACAGGAATCCCTTAGCAGGAAGGGTCCCAGGAACACTACCACAAATATGGGCCAATAAATGGGCAAAAGTAGGGAGACTTTCATCTTTTGAAGAAACTAATACATAGGGCATCAGCTGAGTTTCCATTTCAGTGCAACTTAAGCCTGAGTGATAAAGGCAGCAGTGTTCTGTGAACCTTATATTACATAACCCTCATGTGATTCAGGGCTGCTATTTATAGTTTTCCATTGTGTAGGGCTCTAGACTGGGTTACAGGGATGCACCTTCCTCTAGACTCGGTTACAGGGATGCAGAAGGAGATCAAAATGACTCTGCAGTTGTACCCAGCTTCCAACGGGCTTAGGTCTTTCATGGCTGTTTCTGTTTTATTGTCCAACTTAAGTGTTGGCTTCTACCTTACCCTATACTTGATTGTTCGTTCATTCATTCATTCATTCATTCAACAAATACTTAGTCCCTGCTAGGCACTGAGGATAAACAGTTGAGTAAGACATTCCTTGGATGAAGGTAGGGAGTGGAAAACTGACTCCTAGAGCCCATTCAAGACCAATTAGAACAGTGTCTGGGTGGTGAGTTCTGGGCATAAGTGTAATTTAAAATCTCCCTAAGAATTCAATGCACCGCCAGGGTGGAGAACCACTAGATTTGTAGATCCTGAAGCCAGAGGAATGTATGAAATTTAATATTCTGGGGAGGAAGACTAGGAAGATAATCAAAGAGAGAGTGCTAAGTGGGTGTCAAAAAAACAGTAGAGGGAGGATTGGGAAGTTGCTTGATACAGAGAAAGAAGAATAATTTTGTTGTCAGATCAATATGTGGTGGAATTTCAACCTTTCTACTTTTTAGCTTTGTGTGATTCTGGAAAAGTCATTTAAACTCTGAGCCTTTGCTTTTCTTTTAAAAATGAGGATAATAAGAATTTTCACATCATAGGATTGCTGTGAGCATCTAAGCAGAGTCTGCTGGGCAACAAATCTCAGTTGTTTTTGTTATTATTTGGAGTTCAGGAGGAGAGATCAAGAACAGAAAGGTGGACAATTTAAAGGTGATTTTGGGTCCTGAGGGATCCTCTCTTGCTTCCAAAGTTGGAGAGAAGGCCATTATTATTATTTTTATCTTAAAACTAACACAAAAATATTGTTAATTAGAGTGCCAATTAATTAAAAAGAAACGTTCATATGTTTTTAAAGGCCCCTTTTTTGGAGGCCATGTCAGGGAGTGCTCAGGCCTCCCTGGGGACCTTTCACTGTTTTCTACTATTAGGCGAACCCTACCAGGCAGGTGGAGAGCACAGCTTTGGGCACCATGAAAGTTCTCACCATTCTGATTGGGTGAAAGCAGCAGATGCTTTGTGGTTGAGCCATTCAGATACCATATTCTCTCTGGGTATTTAACTAACCACTGTTAGCACTTTTTGTTTGTTTGTTTTGGTTTTGTTTTCATTTTTTGAGACAAAGTCTCACTCTGTTGCCCAGGCTGGAGTGCAGTGGCACGATCTTGGCTCACTGCAACCTCTGCCTCCCGGGTTCAAGTGATTCTTCTGCCTCAGCCCCCTGAGTAGCTGGGACTACAGGCCCACACCACCACACCCATCTAATTTTTGTATTTTTAGTAGAGATGGGGTTTCACCATATTGGCTATGATGGTCTCGAACTCCTGACCTCGTGATCTGCCCCCCTTGGCCTCCCAAAGTACTGGGATTATAGGCATGAACCACCACACCCGGCCTGTTAGCACGTTTTTTAGTGATTGACTGTGCATACATAAGCAGAAATGTATATTCAGTATATTCCTTTTTTTCACTTATAACACAATCCTAAGCCCTGTTTTTTTTTTTTTTCTTTTTTACCTTGACAATATATCTTGGCAATTATTTATATCAACCCATAAAGAGCTTCTTCATTTTAAAAATAGCTACACAGTATTCTTTAACGTGGATGCATTATAATTTATTTAACCAATATTCTGTTTGTGGATATTTATGATCTTTTTAGCCTTTTGTTATTTCAAACGTTGCTGCAGTGATAGACTGTGTACACATGTCATTTTGTACGTGTGAGGATCTTTTGAACTATAAATTCCTGGAGGTGTAATAGCTGGGTCAAATGGTACATGCATTTACAGGTTGCCCTTCACAGAGGTTTCTGTTGTATGCAGCTCTAAACCTAATTCCCACTTCCACTGGCAATGTAAAAGAATGCCTGTTTCCCCGAGCTGTCTGCTACAAATTTTGGTTTCTACCAATGTGCTTCATGCAAAATCATACCTCCCAGTAGTTGCAGTGTGCATCTCTTTGATTGTGTGTGATGTTGAGCCCCTTTTCATGTTTTAAGATTCATTTGAGTTGTCTTTGCTGGCAAGAGTTGGTTCATATTCTTTGTCTATTTTCAAACTGAGTCATTGTTCCTTGTGGATTTTTAAGAATTCTTTATATATTTAGGAAATTTAGCACTGTGTCTATTGCAAATATAGTCTTCCTGTCAGTTCTGTCTTTTCTATTTTGATCTTGATTGTTTTGCAGAATTTTGTGGCTTCCATGTTTTATGTATGTTATAAATAAATATATATTATTTGCTTTGAGATTATTAATTCTTTTTAAAAATTTTTAATTTTTAAAATAAGTTAAAAAATGTTGGGTCAGTTTAGCTGGAAGAAATTATTAAATAATTCTTTCACAGTTTCTTGTATCACTTGTAATATGCTATTTTTTATATTAAAATTGTTGCACCACTTGGAATTTGTCCTGGTATAAGGTGTGATGTTTGGATTTCAACTTTATTTTTTTTAATTAATTAATTAATTATTTTGAGATAGAGTCTCACTCTGTCACCCAGGTTGCATTGCAGTTGTGCAATCTCAGCTCACTGAAAACTCTGCCTCCTGGGATCAAGCGATTCTCCTGCCTCAGCTTCCCAAGTAACTGGGATTACAGGTGCACACCACCACACCTGGCTAATTGTTTGTTTGTTTTTTTTCAGTAGAGACAGGGTTTCACCAGGTTGGTCAGGCTGGTCTTGAACTCCTGACCTCAAGTGATCCACCTGCCTTGGCCTCCAAAAGTGCTAGGATTACAGAAGTGAGCCACCACACCTGGCCCCAACTTTATTTTTAAATGGCCATCGAGGCTGGGCATGGTGGCTCACGTCTGTAATCCCAGCACTCTGGGAGGCTGAGGTGGGTGAATCATCTGAGGTCAGGAGTTGGAGACCAGCCTGGCCAACATAGCAAAACCCTGTCTCTACTAAAAATACAAAAATTAGCTGGATGTGGTGGTGTGCACCTGTAATCCCAGCTACATGGGAGGCTGAGACAGGAGAATCGCCTGAACCCAGGAGGTGGAGGTTGCAGTGAGCCGAGATCGCACCACTGCCCTTCAACCTGGGCAAGAGAGTAAAACTCCATCTCAATAAATAAATAAAATAAAATAAAATATAAGGCTGGGTGCGGTGGCTCACCCCTGTAATCCCAGCACTTTGGGAGGCCGAGGTGGGTGGATCACCTGAGGTCAGGAGTTTGAGACCAGCCTGACCAACATGGTGAAATCCCATCTCTACTAAAAATACAAAAATTAGGTGTGGTGGCGGGTGCCTGTAATCTCAGCTGCTTGGGAGGCTGAGGCAGGAGAATTACTTGAACCCGGGAGGCAGAGGTTGCACTGAGCCAAGATTGTGCCATTGCACTCCAGCCTGGGCAACAGAGCAAGACTCTGTCTCAATAAATAAATAAATAAATAGCCATCCAGACACTCTAAAACCTTTAATTGAAATAGTCTATCTTTTCTTCATTGATTTGAGATTCTATTCCTTAATATACATTAAACCTCTGTGATATATGAAATTTCCATATGCTCTTATATCTATTTTTGGACTTTCTATTCTTTTCCATTGATCTCTGTCTATTCACCCATCAGCATTACACATTTTTAATCACTATAACTTTATAAAATACTTTAATTTCTTGTTTGAAAAAAATCTCATAATTATTCTTTTTCAGGGTTTTCTTGCGAACTCTTGTTTATTTTTCCATTGGAACTTTAAAATCAACTAATTCAGCTTAAATCGTTAACATTTTATCAGTACTGTAGTACACTTATTGATTAGCAAGGAGGGGCCTGATAGCTTTATAGGTGTTACCTTCACAGTGTGGTGGCCCTGCCCCTTGGTTAGTGTGATCCAAGAACGCCAATCAAATATACCACTATTCTGCCTAACAGGCCAAGTGAGGGAGGGGGAAGACGGGCAAGCTGAAGTTTACCCGTGCCACTGCATCCTGGGAAGTAGTGCAGGAACCCTCTCTTTCATGGAAACATGAGCAACAAGTGGACAAAAAATGCTCACCATGACAGTGGACCTTGAAGAGCACCTAATGGGGATTCTTCCTCAGGATATAGTTCTATGGCTCTTAAAGGAATTTGGTCTTATGATTCTGAAGATGTGGGTCATTAAAAGTGTATGTAGAGAATTTCACCTGCTGAAAAGGACAGTGAGAGGGAGGTATAGAACAAAGAACATGGGCCCAATAGAACTGAGTTTAAATCCAGCTCTATTAGTTGTGTGATTTGGGGCACTTAACTTCTCCAAGTCTCATTTTTCTCACCTTTATAAATTCATTGTGGAATTGTCAGGATTATAATTAATTTGTCAAAATTCTAGCACAGCACATGGCATATGGTAGCTACTGAATAGTCAGGTGTACATTTTGCACCACAGACAACCTTGAATTACTTTATAGTCTCTGGAAGGCGTTGGCAAACCTCTGCTGCAGAGAGTGTCCCTCCCCATAGACACCAGAGAGACCTTCTCCTACCCATCAGCTCCATGAAGAAGGCACCTAGGAGACTGGTCAGGTCTTTATATTTCTGGGATTCTAAGCATTTCAATGATTTCAAGCATTTGCTCTTGTCCCTCCCATGATTCACTTAGGTTCTTGCATCTCAATGCATTTCTATGCGTTCCACTTGCAGGAATTTTTTTTTTTTTTTATGTTTGTGTCATCCCAAAAGGGAGATATTCTATATATAAACAAAGAGAAATTTGATCCTTTAAAAACTGCTGAGTATTTTTCCTGATTATGATTTTAACATATGCTCAGTTAAGAAACAATGAAAAAATAGAGAAAAACAAGAAAATTAATGAAAACGAGAAAATAAATGGAAACATGAAACAGAAACCATCAGCGTGTATATTTCTTTCTGGGCTTATTTCTATGTCTACACTGTCCACATGAACCTCGATATTGATGTTACACCCACACTTGTGTAGGTATTCACACCTATGTAGCTATTCACATTGATCTGTATATAGGACCATACGCTATACAGAATTTGACGTCTTGCGTTTTTAACATTATATCATATATTTCATGTTATGCAACATTTCTGGTAAACACAATTTTTGATTACTGTATAATATTTTGTGTATTTTTCTTTTAAAAGTCAAAAATGATGCAAGCAGATTTTATCTGCACTGACACTAGATAGGTAAATAATAACCCCACAATAGATAAAGAGTGTGGTGTTATTATCTATACATTTCTGTGACATAAAGAAACCAATTAATTTCTGAAAGCTTAGAACTAGAATAATGAATGAAAGCTCATTTAGAGTCATTGTTTCCTGTCACTTTTTTTAGGAAAAACATTTCAATATTTTTCAGTCATTACTGAGTGACTTGCACAACACTTTTTGTGAGGAGTCTAACAAAAGCGAAAAGCAAGAGTTATATTGCTCCTTTCGTTTCCAGAACACAGAGTGTTTATCCTTTCTATGGGGGCAAAGTTGAACATTTTCCATAAAGCAAACCAACGTGGAAATCTAGAGCAATTTGTGCCAAATGGTAAATAACAAGCAAGTAAAGTAAATCAAGATATGCTTGTGGGAGAATGAACTAGGTCACTTCTCTCATCCCACTGTGACATGTTTTGCTGTGTCTCCGGTGGTTGACCACAAGATGTCACTATGGCATCTTTAATCCTAATAGTCATGTAGCTAGCTGGGGGTGGGGAAAGAACAAGAAGAAAGGAAATCTTACAGTTCTATGCAAAACGGAATAGTACTTTTTTTTTTCTGGCAGGCAGCCAGGCTAATAAAAAAAAAATTTTTTTTTAAACCAACACTGTGAATTGAAAAGGCTTTCAAGAAACATCTGCACAGTGAAACTGTTAACTCCAAAGAAGTCCAACATCGTATTTATACTGTATAAATTAAAATGGAAAATAAAAACCTGTTTGGGCCAATGTGCAAAATCTCCAAAGCAAGAGAAAAATACTTCTGAAGTCAATCCTTTTCAAAAACGATAGCATTAAATATGGAGGATGTAAGAGCTGAAAACAACTGAAATCTGGCACAGTGGAGCTTCAAATAACCAGTTTCCAAAAATGTGTATTGTTAATTGACCACATTTCCCTTCATACTCAGATTTTAGGAGAAAGAAACAAATCATTTTAAAAAGGGCAAACTCCTCTCGTGTTACTTGGGGAAAATGATTTTCAGAGATGACCAGCACAGTCAGCAGTGCCCCTCCATGTGACACATCTGTAGGTCCATAAAAGAGAGTTGATGTTCTCAATAATGATTCTGAGGAACTGAAAGTTCCCTGGTCATCAAAAACACCATTTCTTTATTTACACGGAAGGCAAAGAAGTACTTGTAAAAAGCAGGCAAACATTAAATAAATCCTGGGATTTGAACGGCCACCTATTGGATGGTCTCCTGGCTCACCACCTTTATGTGAATGTCCATAATGCATCCCTCCATCCACATGGTCTTGGTGTGACTGGCATACGATGTGGCCTATCCACTGACCTCCTGGATGGCCAGTAGCCTGGCCAAAATCTCTTCCTCAGGAATTTGCAATTGTGTCACTTGAGTCACTCTCTAGATGACAGGACAAGCTCTGCAACTGTTGGTCACCCTATTTTCCATCTTGTGGACCAAGATGCAGAAAACAAAACAAAACAAAAACCCAGGTAAGAATGAGGGGGCACTGAGGAAGCCTTGATGACATCCAGGTGTCTGGTTCCAATTTGTCCTTTACACCCAGAGTCAGCCACTCTTGGATTCCAAGAGAAAGCCCTCATCGTAAATAATCATTTGTTCAACCAAATGACTCTGGTGGTTGCAATTAGTTGCAACCTAAAGAGTCTTAATTTATAAAGAGACCTTTCAAGATAAACTGCAATTTTTCCTCTTTGCACCTCAACTCTCCTCTGCTCTCCAACTCTCCTCTCCCCCCATCATTTATCCAGGCATTTAGGTTATGGGGTATTTTATTTGGTGCTTTGAGCCAGCTCTCCTGGCTTGTTGAGGGACAGTGGGGGTAATCCAGAAAATCTTCAAGGAATGCTTTGAAAGATGACTTTCAGCATCCATGATCTTTGGTTGAACTGTATCTGTAAATCAGAACTTTACAATAGCAGTTCCTGAAATGTGTTCACTGGAACATTAATTCTGAAAATGTTCAGGAAAAAAAAGGATTCTATAGTAAAATAAGTTTGGGAAAAATTGCAAAATATAACTCCCTTCTGGAGACTCACAATTCATGTTAATGTATTAAAGGCTCTGACAAGTCGTGTGGTTACAAAAGGAATCTAAAGTTGCTTAACCTGGGATTTTACAAGCATATGTGATAACAGATTTATTTTGAGGGGTTACTGCTTATTTACAACATTTTAGAATGTTACTTAAGATGTTTGTTTAATTCTGCTTTACAACCAAACTGAGTTTGAGGTGGGTCCACTTTGGGAATTTTGATACTAAAGACCCTGCAAAATCTCAGTCTGTCACCCGACTAGCCCTTAATTAGAGAGGCGATTAGTCAGAAGATCTGGAGAATGGCCCAGACATCAATGCTGTGGGAAAGATTGCCTCGTTGCTTCTTTTGAAGCTCCTACATTTCCCAGAGTCCTGACTCAATGCCCCGATTTTATGCCTTTTGCAATATATAATATACACAAAGAGGTGGAGTTTCACATAAAGTGTTTCACACGCTTGCTGTAACCAGCACCAGGTCAAGAAACAATATTCCTGGCTCTCAGAAGCCCCCTGTGTCTCTTTCAGTCATCCCCACCCCCATCCCAACTCCCAAAAGATAACCACTACCTTTAAGCCTTTTTTCCCCAACTAAACGGATACATCCTGGAGGACTGGGGTCAACCCTTGATCTCTTTGTATCCCTGCAGTGTCCTGAATAGGACTTAGTCAGTGAAGGAGAGTTAACTGCTCATCTACAAGCATGAACCACAAAAGCACAGCTGCCCATGAGACTCCTTTGTAGGGTGGTAGAAGACCCTGGAGTCAGGCTGCCTGGGTTCAAACCCTGCCTTTATGACTGGCTACCTATCTGACCATGGGCAATTGCTTCATCTTTCCAGACCTCAATTCCTGATTTGCAGAAAAGAGAAAATCTACTTTATGGGAATGTTGTAGGGATCAAGTGAAATATTAACAAAAAGCTCCTTGCAAACAGCCTGTCAAATAGTAAATGCTCAACACATACTTGTTTCTCAGATTTGTCGCCCCTAAATGTTCCTTCTGCATCCCATGTTCCTATTGTAAGTCAGCCAAGAGTGAAGGGGTCAAGTTAGTCTCACCTGCAACTTTTTGTAGAATAGTGAAGGCAAGTGTCCACTTGTAGGGCTGATGCCAGTGACTCTCCAAGCTATGACCCCACTTCCTGTCCAAGCTATGATCTTCTTCCTGTTCATGCTCAAGGAATGTTGGTCAAAGGGCCTTTCTAGGTGATTGCTTGAAATGGGGATGGTGAATTTTTAAAAGGGGAGTGGAGAAAGATGCTTTCTGCCCTTATTAAGCCTACTATTCAAGGAAGAACTCGGCAAAATGGTAAATGGTACACTTACACACATCTCCCGCATATTAAACAGCTGTATAGTAAGATATTGGGATTGGATTGGTTGCAGTTTTCAGTGTTTCTCAAACTTATTTTGTCTGAACAAAGAAAGCAAGAGCTTTTTAGGAGCAGCTACTTCCAAGTAGGGAGCTGAGGGCTTACATGCGTTCATCAATACATTTCTCTGTGATATTATTAGCGTAATCCAAAACAAGTTTTCAAATATTTTGAAATCAATTGGGTATGGGGGATAATTCATTTATTCAGCCATTATGTCTTGGTCACTGTGGTAGGTTAATCCCTGGACATGTAAATGTTACTTTCATGGCATTTATATTCTCATGTGGAAGATAGACAATAAATAAATAGATAGATGCACAATCGTCTGTCAGAAGATTCTGCACTCTGTATACTAAAAATAAAGCAGGTGGCTGAGGCCCAGGGAGCCTAGGAACAGTCAGGGGAATGGTAGAAAATGAGTTGAGCAGGCTATGAAGGGCTCTGCAGTGGGTCCACTATGAAGGGAGTAAAGGCTTAGTATTGTATTCTAAGTATGTCTTTGAGAGTTTTCAGTTTGCTTGAGAAGCCAGTAGGTTCGCCCACGAGATGTCCTGGGGCTGACTGATGTTCCTGTCCTGATTTAGCCCTTAAGTAACTCTGTGACCTTGGGAGATTTCCTTGACCTCTCTAGATTTTAACATCCTTAGCTTGGGTTCAAGTAACTATAATTTATAAGGTTCTTGCTCTTAAAATAAGAAACCAGCACTCGTAAACCCTTCCCGAACAGGAAGACGTTAATCAGAAACACAATGGCTCCTCTGGCCAAGACGATCTTACTCAGGACCACTAGAGGGAGGCCAATGAGGCTACCTTTGCAGAATTGAAATGTTAAGACTGAAGGCGTGTTGTTAAAAAAAGCTCTCACTCACTTTTATGGTCTGCTTCTAATTAGATACAGGGCTAGACTCTAAACCACACACATTTTCAGCCAACCCTAGAAGGCCCAGGCCTTTTTCAGTCTCAAAACAGTCAAGCCACAAGCCACAAGTGATGAGCTTTCAGACCAGAGGAGAGGAATGAAGAATCACAGATACACTGTCTCGCCCCTGACCCTGGCATCAAGGGCCTACTCAAATTGAGAAGCAGCTTCTGTTAACATTCCTTGTGAACTGCCCTAACTCCTGATGATTAAAGAGCTAAGATATGACTCAAGTGTCTATCAATTCTTCCAAGAGTAATTTTATAATTTATCTTTTCCCTCTAGGTTCAGTGTTAGAAGCTGGTAAAACATCCACTTTCCCCTACATCAAAGTGGAAAAAAAATAATTTGGAGTTCATGTAATGAAAACCTCCATTTCAGGGATCTAAAGGCCCTTTTAAGAAAAATCACAAGGAAGGAGGTAAATTCTGGAGGCACTTTTAGTACATATGGTTAATGCAATATAAGAATATAATAATAACCATTAAGGGAATTTTCTTTTTCCTTCACTTCATCCTTCTAACACCTTCTAATCCCTAAATCCAAAAACACTGAAGAAGGTGGGGTTTCTAGAAATGTATTCATTTAGTAAACTTAAAAAAAAAAAACCTAACTCCTTATTTTGACATAATGTCTAACAGAAAAGTTTTACAAATAATACAAAAAATTCCTGAATACCCTTCTCCCAGATTCCAAATATAAACATTTTACGTCTGGTCGCCTCTCTTCTCACTCTCTCATATTGCTTTCTGAACCGTCTGAGAGTGAACTGCAAAAGTTACACCCTTTCTCCCATTGACTGTATATTTCCTAAAGGCAGGAACACTGTCTTCCATAACTGCTGTACAATGATTAAAATCAAGAAATTAATATTAAAACAACATACTGTCCAGTCTACAGACTTTACTCTGATTTTTCCAATTGCTGTAAATATTAAAACAACATATTGTCCAATCTATAGACTTTATTCTGATTTTTCCAATTGCCATAAATATTAAAACAACATTTGGTAATCTATAGACTTTATTCTGATTTTTTTCCAATTGCTGTATGTGTGTATAAAATTTAATTTTTTAAATCTAGTAAAAGAAGTTCCTGGATAATATGCGGCACTCAATTGTCATGTCTCTTTAGTCTCCTGTAAACTGCTTTTGCTTTGTCTTTCTTGATACTGATACTTTTGAAAAGTACAAGCAAAATATTTGGTAGAATGTCTCTCCATTCGGGTTTGTCTAACGCTTCTTCATGATTAGATTCAGGATGTGCATTTTGTTAGGAATACCATGGAAATAATGTTGTGTCTTCTTATTGCCTGGCATCAGGAATATTGTTGATTTGCCCAATCACTGGCGATATTAACTTGGATCACTTGTTAAGGTGGTGTAAACACATGAAAACTCACTATGTATTAGGAAATATGCTAGGCTAATGGTTCTTAATCTTTTCATCTTAGAAATACTTTATATTCTTAAAAAGTATTGATGCTCTCAAAGAGCTTGTATTGTTGTTAGTTATAGCTATCAATATTTACTGTATTATATTAGAAAGTAAAACTGAGAAATTAAAAAAATATTGATTAACTTGTTTGAAAGTAACAGTAATATACCTATTACATAGAAACATGAACAATATGTGCTTAAAAATAACTATATTTTCCAAAGCAAAAAATATTAATGAAGAGATTGCCATTGTTTTGCATTTTTGCAAGCTTCTTTAATGTCTGGCTTAATAAAAAGTAGCTAGATTCTCATGTTTACTTCTGGATTCAATCTAGTGCAATATATTTTTTGGTTGAAATATATGAAGAAGAAAACATACATCTGCAATTGGAAAAGGAAGGAATATTTTAGTAGCCCGGGGATTGTGAATAACGTTTTTTGATACTATTTCAAAACTCAATTAAGTAATGGTATCTTAAAGGTTAGTTACAATGTAAAATATGAAACCATATCAACGAACATGTTGTTAGCTGTTAACATTAAAATCTACTGGTTTATTTGTGCACTTCTTTTACCTTTGCATGATTTTTGTAACATCATACATTGGTCATTTGGAAAATACTGGCTCCCTGAGTTGCACATATCATCTAAATGTTGCCACTTCTTTACACAATCACTGAAAATAAATCATATTTTTTAATATCACCACTGATCTCTTCAGAAAGCACTTAGGTATTGGGAAGCTGTGAAATTTACAAGGACACAAACAAATTTCCAAAATTTGAGTTTTCACTTTAAGGTTGAGTTTTATTATTGGCAATAAACATTGTTAGTTGTATTCTTTGAAGTCACAGGTTTCCTTTGTTTATTTTGAGAAAATGTCCTCTAAATTCCCAAGTCTGAATAACCAATGCTTGTCTGTCAGTTGTTCTTTCAAGTAAAAATGATGTTACATGAAGAAAGTGATGAGTTCAGCTCACAACTCCATTGCACAAATGCTTTTCCTGGACACCCATTGTGCTTCAGTATTCAGCACAATTGCTGTGTACACTTTCCCCATTTATCACGCAGACTATTTAAAAAGTTGAGCAGCCAAGGGTCAAGGTTTAATACAATTAATACATTTTTACCGCTTCCTCAGCGACATTTTAAAGTAAAACATGAATTTCTTTTTTTAAGCCCAAAGTGCGTAGCACTGAAGATGACAATGGCTACTAGTAAAGTTTGGTTATCACTGCCTTGATTAAGGTGTCAGCAGTTTTACACGCTGTTGTTTTTGAAATATGTGTAAATATCAACACAGTGAAAAAGGCAAATAATGTCTTAATACCACTGTAAAAATCTTTTTGACCTAAAAGTGTCTCAGGGACACCTGGGGTCTAGGGACCAAACCTTGAGGAGACAAAGAGACACTAACATCTATATATTATACAAGTTCTGTCCTCCAGGAACTCAAAACCTGGTTCAGAGGCAGACCAGCTGACCAAAAGCCGTTTGAAGGAAGAGTCCAGATGGATATATAAGTTATTGATAATATTTCACTTCTTGTTTTGGGTTGTGAGTTCAAGGGAGTTAGTTGTACTATAAACCTGTGCTGTGTAATATGGGTGTTTAGTTCATTCACTTGAAGTGTGACTAGATCTAACTGAGATATGCTCTAAAGGTAAAACATATACCTATTGATATTGACGTTTTTATATGCAAAAAAGAATGTAAATAACTCATTTATAATTTTTATAATTGATTAATGTTGAAGGGATAACCTTTTGGATATGTTGGGTTACATAAAACATTTAAATTAATTTTGTCTGCTACTTTTTACATTTTAAAATGAAGCTATTAGCAATTTTAAAGTTACAAATGTGGTTTGCATTATATTTCTGTTGGGCAGTGGCTTGTATTATATTTCTCTTGGGCAGTACTGTAAATAAATACACAGATGAAATCAAATACTGATTATAAAACAAGGCCAAGCATAGCAGTGATAATAGTGCATTCATTACAAACCAAGGATTATTTTTCAGCTGATTTCATGCATCTGAGGTCAAGGGTGAAAAAGAATTTTACTTAAATAGCGTGGTAAAGCTTATTTAAATCATTTGATAAAGATAGAGATTGATAAGGGAACACAGAGGAGGGTACCTACCCAGTCTTGGGAGGTCACAGAGGCTTCTGAAAGAAAGAGATGTGTCAGTTGCAACTGAAGGAAAATCAGAAATTCTTTTTTTTTTTTTTTTTTTTTTTTTTGAGATGGAGTCTCACTCTGTCACCCAAGCTGGAGTGCACTAGCATGATCTCGGCTCACTGCACACTCCACGTCCTAGTTCAATCGATTCTTCTGCCTCAGCTTCCCAAGTAGCTGGGACTACAGGCGTGAATCACCATGCCCAGATAATTTTGTATTTATTGTACAGATGGGGTTTCACCATGCTGGCCAGGCTGGTCTCAAACTCCTGACCTGAAGTGATCTGCCCACCTCAGCCTCCCAAAGTGCTAGGATTTCAGATGTGAGCCAGCACGCCCAGCCAGAAAATTAGAAATTCTTCAGGTGGATGAGGTGCAAGAGGGGAGATAGGAGGAGAGTACTCCAGGGAGAAGGAACAGAATTTGCAAAGTTTTAGCCATTGCTCCATAGCCCACTTGGAGAACTCCAAAATTTATAGGGGCATGTTGTGATACTATTACATCACCATCTGCAGCTATTTACATAAAGTTCTGTTTTCCCTGAGACACTTATATATAAAAGAGAAGATTTATTTTACTTTCCTGCATTTCTCTAAAGAATCATGAATTTAAAACTGGATATTTAAAAATCTGGGAAACATGTTGGGCTCATAGTAAGAGATACTTTGCAATTACTATTTAGTTTTACAGGCACACACAGGGTTTTGCTTATCTGCATCTTGCCAAAAATTCAACCTTTTGCTCCAGAATAGTAACAACTTGACTCCATAATGCAGAGAGCTGCACATGACTCTCAGCAAGAGGGAAAGTGAAAAAATAAAAGTCTACAAAGGCATACAAATGATATTAAGTTAATTTTGCAGTGACCTCACATGGATGTTAGGGTTGATGCCTAACTGAGCAGGGGGATCCCAGAGGGTCAGAATTGGAGAGGACATTGATGATGAGCAATTTTCCAGCCCGTTCGCTACCCTGTCAATAATGAGAACAGTCCTGAGTAAATGTCGGAGCTAGGATTTAAACTCGTGTCTGGATCTTTAACTTGACCTCTCCTCTTCTTCTTGGATGACAAACATGTCTGAAGTCCTCAATCTTTCGAAAACTAGAGACTAGAACATCCTCAGTGTGAAAAAAAGCATACCCAAACCCCAAACTAACTTCCTGAGCTCCACAATTTACTTTCAAGACCACCTCACTCGGGCAGCACCCTGCAAACACGGTCCTCATTCTCTGTGCTTGCTTAGATTTGCCTTACTTCTGCTGGGATGTCGGTGCTATGAGAACAGGGGCTTCACCTGCCCTGTTGGTGGCTGTATCCTTAGGACTGGGAACAACCTTTGACACACAGTAGGCGCTCAAAAAATGTCGTACTTGTTTAGCGTACTGCGCAGTGTAGTTCCTGACGGGTGACCTATGCCAAAATTGTTCTATTTGGCATAACTGAGAAGGATAACGTGCCTACTTAACCCAGATGCTCTCTTTTCCCCAGGAGGCTAAATGGGGACATGACTCACTAACTGGTCTTCAGCAGTTAACCCATCCCTAACACTAGTGAAACCGCTTCGTAAAGATTATGACAGTGAGAGGAATCTAGCATGGCCGACTCCATCTTGCTTCTCGCCTCAGAGGCTGGTTGTTCTCACCCATTCTTGGCCATAGGCAAAACTGACCATGTGAAGATCTAATTTGTACTTTAGCTTTGAAGCAAGAATGATGATTGTCTTTCCCTAAAACTAGCCCCCTCGTTGTTCAGGGACGAAAGATCACCTTTGTACAACGAATGAAAGGCCATGATATTAGGATTATGGGAGAAGACTAAATTCTGCTAAAATGTCGGCATAATTCCCATAATCCCTGGCTGCTCAGGAGTCACTTGGCCAGAGATCACAAGAACTGTGACTTCCTCAATTGCTCCTACAGATAAGATCGCTATTGTAGAGCCTAAGAGCCTAAGATTGGTTTTTTGGAGATGTTGTTCAGATTTTTGCATACTGGCAACCGACTGACCCCACCTGGACCTATGGCTTACGACTCAGTCATCCCCGTGGCTCCCACCCAGCGGGGGACTCAGTGCACAAGGACCATTTTCCAGACCCCTATGATTGCATCCTCAACCAATTAGTAGTACCCTTAGCCCCTTGCCCACAAAACTATCCTTAAAAATCCCTAGCCCATGAGCCTTGGGGATACTGATTTCAGTGACAACTGTCTTCTGCCTGGCCCAAGACATGTTATGTAAACTCTTTCTTTACTTGAATACCATGGTCTTACTGTATTGGTTTTGTCTGTGCAGCAGACAGGAAGAACCCACTGCATGATTACACTGGAAGAGGAGGAGCTGGGACTAAAAGCTATTCTGCTTGTCTTCCAGCCCTTCCTTTCTTCTTCCTTATGATAATGGCCATGGACTCAGTGCTTCCGCAGTGCCAGGCACTTTACAAATGTTATTTATAGTCCTTACAACAATCCTACAAGATGGTGGTTATTAATATTGTCATCATCACTGTTTTACAAACAAGGGAACTAAAGCTCAAAGAGTTGATGCCATTTGCCCAAGTCCATACTGTTAGTGGTAATGGATTTGTCTGGGATTTGAATGCTGCTCTGTGTCATTCACCCCAAAGTCTGGCCTTTCTCTTCCATCCACAGGTAATCTGGTCTCAGACTCTGGAATGCAGGCGGCCTGAGGAGGAGAATCAGTGTTTTGGGGATACCTGGAGTAAAATGAAAGTGAAGAGCAAGCAGTACTTTGTACCACGACACTTCCTGGGCACATACCATGAGCCAGCACCACACTAAACATGTTATTGGGACATCTCAATTACTAGTGGGCACAATTTATAAGGAGAGAAGAATCTTAGGCTTGCAGAAGTTGTATGTTATTATACACCTTCACACTTTGCTCTTTTCACTTTATGGTATATAATAGTAACTTCTCTGTTGTGCACCACACCTAGTTCTGAGTGCTTCATGCATATTAACTCATTTACTGCTCTCATCAATACTGCGAGGTAAGTAGTGTTATTATCTCCACTTTATAAATGATTATATTGAGACACAGAGAGGTTAAGTGACTTGTCCAAGATCACACAGCTAGTAAGAACCAGGTTCCAGACTTGGGCAGTCTGGCTCCAGAGCCTGCGTTCTTATCCTCTACTCTAAGCTGCCTTTCTGATATTATATATTACATATTACACATAAAGAAAATATAATGCAGATAACGTATTAAAAAATCAATTGTCTCTTATAGTATGTGAATTATATACCTTCTGTATGGAATGTTAAATGCCTACCTTGTCAGTACATGGAGGGCTGTCTCACTTTTTAAACATCTGTTTAAACATCTGTATAGTACTCTGTTTTAAACATCTGTTTAAACATCTGTATAGTACTCTGTTTGAACTCTGTATAGTACTCAGTGTCATGTAATTTATCTAACCAGTCTCCTATTGATGAATATTTTGGTTTTTCCAAACCCTTTGCTATAATAACAATGATAATAACATAGAAGATAGTTATAGTACTTATATATAACATAATTAAAATGTAATTTATAATTAGAATAAAATAATGTCATAACATAAATGCAGTAAATATCCAGTGCATGTTTATTTCTTGCCTGTGCAGTTTATCTGTGAAATAAATATCCAGAAGTAGAATTACTGAATCATAGGCCATGTGCATTTGTAATTTTGATAGATTGTGCCAAGTTGCATTTCAAAGGACTTGTACCCTTTACCATCTCCACCAGCTATAGAGCACAGTGCCTATTTCACCACGGCCACACTCCCATAGTGCTCTGTCATAAGACTCATGCTCTTCACCACTGCACCATACCATCTCCCAAGGACAAATTAGTGGGAAAGCTGTGTAAATCCAATGAAAACTAAGTTATGTAAGAAAAGGTCAGAAACTTGACCTTGAGTCAAATGTCTGGCCAGAAGTATGAGAAACCAGAAGCAAAACAGAAGGTACTTTATAATCACACTCAAGGGAAATTGTATCAAGACTTTTATGCCAATGACTCAGTCCTCATTCTGGGGAGCCTGGGTTTCTAAACTGTCCTCTTCCCTTGTAGAGAAAGGAAGGCAGTTGAATTCCAGGAAATACCACTGAATTCCAAACACAGACAGGAAATGTGTCATCTTCTGACAAAGGGGAAGAACTGGACGTCTGCAAGGCTAAAAGCCCTCTGAGCTTATGTGGGATAAAATTGCCTTTCTGGTTCTAATTCTGGTGACCTAGTTGAGTGCAGGTTTCTGGGAGCTCATCAAAAGGGAATAAGCAGGACCCAGCTTCTCCCATGGGCAGCAGCCTCTACAAGGGCTCAAGTGAGGGTACAGGGTATACAGATGGCCAACAAGTATATGAAAAAATGTTCAGTATCACTAATCATCAGGGAAATGCAAATCAAAACCACAACGAGATATCATCTCACCCCACTCAGAATGGCTATTTATCAAAAACACAAAATAAGTGCTGCAAAGGATGTAGAGAAAAGGGAACTCACATACACTGTTGCCTGAAATGTAAATTAGTATGGCCATTATGGAAAACATTATGTAGGTTCCTCAAAAGGCCAAAAATAGAACTGCCATATGATCCAGCAATCCCACTGCTGAGTATATACACAAAGGAAAGGAAATCAGTACGTTGAAGAGATATACACGCTCCTATGCTTATTGCAGCACTATTCATAATAGCCAAGCTATGAACCCAAACTCAATGTCCATTAAGGGATGAATGGATAAAGAAAATGTGGTATATTAGTGGTTACTAGAGGCGAGGAAGAGTGGGGGTGAGATAGGAAGGGGTTGGTTAACACATACAAAAGTATAGCTAGATAGGAGGTGTGCTACAGCACTGTAGGGTGATTATAATTAACAACACTTTATTGTATATTTTCAAATAGCTAGAAGACAGGATTTTGAATGTTCCCAACACAAAGAAATGATAAATGTTTGAAGTGTTGGAGAAGTTAATTACCCTGATTTGATCATTACACACTGTATACATGTATTGAAACATCATTCTGTACCCCAGAAATATGTATTATTATTATGTGTCAATTTAAAAAGTTTATATACAGAAGAAGAAAAAAGGATGAATTGAGCCTCCACTACTAATAGGAGTTAAAATCAATCCAACCTGGATGGCAGTTTGCTAATACAGATGAAGATTCCAAAAACGCAATTTTATTCTTGGGAATTTACCTTGAGGACATATTTTGAAATATGAAAAAAGTTGTTTATCAAAATAATTGCAACATTATTAATGAATCTAAAAATTCAGACATGATTTAAATGTTTAATAACAGGGAAATAGCTATATAAATTAGGATGTATACACATCATACAACATTATGCAGCCATTAAGAATTTAAGTTGCCCAGGCATGGTGGCTTACACCTGTAATCCCATACATTTGGGAGGCCAAGGAGTGAGGATTGCTTGAGGTCAGGAGTTCTTGAACCAGCCTGGTGCGTGAGACCCCTTCTCTACAAAAAAATTAAAAAATTAGCCTGGCATGGTGGTGTACACCTATAGTCCCAACCACTCAGGAGGCTGAGGTGGGAGGATCCCTTAAACCTAGGCATGTGAGGCTTCAGTGAGCTATGATCACCACTGCACTCCAGATGGGTGACAGAGAAGACCCTGTGTGAAAAAGAAAAAAAACAACTTCAAGTTATAATTTAAAATAGGAACTCATGTATCTGCTTTATAATTTAAATTATGCAAAAAATATGCTTAGAAAACTCTACTGAACGTTACTAAAATGTTAAATGTTAGTCTTTGGGTGGTTGGAATTGTGAGAAATTCAGTATTTTTTTCTTCTAATTTTTATAATGAGTATACATTTTTAAAAATTAAAGATATATTTATCTAAAAACATTAGTAGATTAAGCACTTTACATGTATGTACAATATATACATGAATAATTGCATTTCAATGTATGTACGTGATTAATGTAACTATGTGTGAAAAACATGGATTAATTTCCTGAACCACTAGTGAATTAGTGAAAGGTTGACTTGGAGCTCGGTATATATAATCACTGAAGTCAGTACCAGGAGTCAATAAGATGCTTCAAGGGGTCCTGTTAGAAGTATTTTAAATAATTAAAGATTCATTTTAAGTAGCACAAGTTTCATATAAGCAATAACAGATTCAATAAAGCCCTAAGAATTTTCTCCTTTGCTAAGTATGTTAAACTCCTGCAAATTCCACTTATGTTGTTACTTTGCTTGACAAAATACACCCTCAAAGAAAATTCCCAGGTCAGTTTCAGACTGGATCAGATTGATTCCAATTGGATAATTAAAAATTAGTAAGGTTTTATTATTCATATACATGTATTTTTGTTTAAAACTTGCTTACTAAACTTGAAATTTTTCTTAGGGTGGCTACAGGGGACCCAACTCTATCATCTGTACGCCTAATTTAAATTTTGCTAGTTATGTTTGCGTATTAGTTTGTTTTCTGTTGCTTATAACAGGATATCTGAAACCGGGTAATTTATAAAGGAAAGGAATTTATTTCTGACAGTTATGAAGGCTGACAAGTCCAAGTTCAAGTGGCCACATCTGGTTAGGGTAGTCTTGCTGATGAGGGCTCTCTGAAGGTGACGTAGGGCATCACATGGTAAGGGGGTTAAAGATGCCAGCTCATGTCTCTCTTCCTCATCTTATAAAGCCACCAGTCCCATGATAACCCATTAATCCATTAATTCATTAACGCCTTAATCCGTTAATCCATTCATGGATTAATCCATTCATCAGGGCAGAGCCTTCATGATGCAATTATTTCTTAAAGGTGCCTCCTCTTGATACTGCCACATTGGGGATTAAGTTTCAACATGGATTTTGGAGGGGACAAACATTAAAACCATAGCAGTTTAGTATCATTTGCTAATGGCTTTGTGAGTAAATGAGATCCTACCTCTTTTTGTTTCTCTGGAAGGCCAGGGTTTGATAGACACTTGTTGAACTATTTTTAACCACCGGCCCAATGCAAGGGCTGTACTTTGGGGATTTATTGGCTGGTAAATTATCAAAAAAAAAAAAAAAATCTGGAACATGCTCCAAAACACAGCTCTTCTATAATAGGGCGGAGGTAACAGTTCAGGGATATTTATTGTACCCATGCTATTTATCAGGTGCTGTCCAGGTGCTAGGGATGCAAAGATGCATAGACATGGTTCTTGTCCATGCTGCCTTAAGCAAGTAGAATAATTTAGTTAAGTGGGCTGAATATGACACAATAGGGCACAGTGAAGCTATGACAAGCAGGAGAGAGTTTTCCAGATTTAAAAGCTTTGTTCAAATATTAACACTGTGTCCTCTAACTTTCGAGACATGCTAAAAAATGAATTTTTGCATTAAATTTCCTGTTTTTAAAATGCTGTTGACTAATTTAAAGTTTTAAAAAATACCGTGATTTTGAATCAAAAAAGAATTTCATTAGGCTGCATTAGAACTCTGGGTTACTGGATAGCCAAGGAAAAAGAACAAAGCTGGAGTCATCACGTTATCTAACTTCAAACTGTAACACAAGAGTATGGCAACCAAAACAGCATGGTGCTGGTACAAAAAAAGACCTATAGAACAATGGAATAGAATAGAAAGTCCAGATATAATGTCACACATCTACAACCATCTGACCTTTGACAAAGTTGACAAAAACAAGCAATGGGAAAAAGATTCCCTATTCAATAAATAGTGCTCGGATAACTGACTAGCTATATGCTGAAGACTGAAACTGGACCCTTCCCTTGCACCATATACAAAAATCAACTCGAGATGGATTAAGGGCTTAAATGTAAAACCGAAAACTATAAAAACCCGAGACGATAATCTAGGGAATGCCATTCTGGACACAGGCCTTGGCAAAGATTTCATGACAAAATGTCAAAAGCAATTGTAACAAAAACAAAAAATGACAAATAAGACCTAATTAAACTAAAGAGTTTCTGCACTAGAAAAGAAACTATCAACAGAGCAAACAGCCTACAGAATGGGAGGAAATATTTGCCAACTATGCATCCGACAAAGGTCTAATATCCAGATTCTATAAGGAACTCGAATTTATAAGCAAAAAACAACCCCATTAAAAAGTGGGCAAAGGACATGAACAGACACTTTTCAAAAGAAGAGATACATGCTGTCAACAAGCATATGAAAAAATGCTCAACATCACTAATCATTAGAGAAATACAAATCACAACCACAATGAGATACCATCTCACACCAGTCAGAACGGCTATTATTATAAAGTAAAAAATAACAGGTGCTGGCAAGGTTGTGGAGAAAAGGGATTATTCATACACTTCTGGTGGGATTGTAAATTAGTTTAGCCATTGTGGAGAGCAATGTGGCGATTTGTCACAGAACTTAAAATAGAATTACCATTCAACCCAGCAATCCCATTATTGGGTGTATACCCAAAGGAATATAAATCGTTCTACCATAAAGACACATGCGCCTGTGCAGAAAACCAAATACTGCATGTTCGGACTTATAAGTGGGAGCTAAACATTGAGAATACATAGACACAAAGAAGGGAACAATAGACACTGGAGCTTACTTGAGGGTGGAGGATAGAAGAAGGAAGGGAATTAAAAAACTACCTATCAGGTGCTATGCTGATTACCTGGTTGATAAAAAGTAATCTGTACACCAAACCCCCATAACATGCTACTTACCTATATAACAAACCTACACATGTATCCCTGAACCTAAAATAAAAGTAAAAAAATAAAGAACTGTGGGCCACGTTTGTGCAACTTCTGTCTTTGGGAAACTGTCTTGTTGGATGACAAAGCACTGAAAATGTGTCCAATTGTAAATCAGTATAGTAATACTTAGCTCACAGGTTTATTAACAATATTAAGATATTGAGCATAAAGTATTTGACAAAATGATTGCTGTTAGTTATTATAAATTGGTGATAAAATTCATGTGTCAAGGATAGAAGGAATCAGATGATGGAGTTATAGACTGTCCAGGGAGAAATCAGAGAAAGTTCACCAAAAATGGTGATATCTGAGCACTATTTTTTGTAACAGCTTTACTGAGAGATAATTAATATATCACACAATTCACTCATTAAATTGTACAATTCAATAGCTTTAGTGTATTCATACAATTGTGCAAACATAACCACAAAAAATTCTCACTTTTATCACCCCAAAAAGTAACCTCGTACCCATTAGCAGTCACCTCCCATTTCCCCAATCCTTCTAGCCCCAGTCAACAACAAATCTACTTTCTGTTTGGACACTTAATGCAAATGAAATCATACAATATATGGTCCTTCGTGACTGGCTTCTCTTACTTAGCATAATGTTTTCAAGAGTCATCCATGTAGCATGTATCAGTATTTCATTCCTTTAGATTGCCAAATAGTATCCTATTATATGAATATACGACATTTTATTGATCTGTTTATTAGCTGTTGACCAACTGGGTTGCTTGCACATTTTGCCTCTTAGGAATAATGCTGCTGGCCGGGCGCGGTGGCTCAAGCCTGTAATCCCAGCACTTTGGGAGGCCGAGACTGGCAGATCATGAGGTCAGGAGATCGAGACCATCCTGGCTAACACGGTGAAACCCAGTCTTTACTAAAAATACAAAAAACTAGCTGGGTGAGGTGGCGGGCGTCTGTGGTCCCAGCTACTCAGGAGGCTGAGGCAGGAGAATGGCGGGAACCCGGGAGGCAGAGCTTGCAGTGAGCTGAGATCCGGCCACTGCACTCCAGCCTGGGCGACAGAGCGAGACTCCGTCTCAAAAAAAAAAAAAAAAAAAAAAAAGAAAAAGGAATAATGCTGCTATGAACATTCATGTACAAATTTTTGTGTGGATATTTTCATTTCTCTTGGGTGTGTGCCTAGGAGTGGGATTGCTGGGCTAAGCATTGTTTTGAATAATAAATAGGAGTTTTTAAGCTGAAGAGGCAGGGAAAGTCAGAGGAGGGAGAAAAGATGGGTTAGAATTGGGAAGATGTTTTGTATTTTGAGCAAAACCATGGAGGTCTAAAATAAGGCATATGCAGGAAACTCATAGTGGTTCTGTATGGAGAAAGTGGTGAGAAATAAAGCTAAAGAAGAAAGCAGAGTTCAAGCCATGGAGGAGCTTCTTGGCCTATACTTTCTTTTGAAGGTACTAGGGAGCCATTGAATGCTTTCAAGAAAGGCAGGACCAGACCACTCTGGAAACCATGCAGAGGATGGGTTTTGTTCCACAGCTGGGATTCTTCCTGGCAGGCAGCTTTGGTCAACATTTTGCTACCCACAGAGAATTTTACTCTTCAGAGTGCTCCACCTTAAATATTTGGACTGGCTGCTTATAATCAAAATAGTGTAATATGGATTTATGATATGTGATATATTTATAACATGGGCAAGGGAGTTTTAAGCTAAACCATTTTGTTTTCTAAAAAGATATTGCAAAATTGAGCAAGTTTTATTTATGTTGGTACAAAAATGTGTTTAAATGGAGTTTTTGAAAATGAGTGTGCCAATTGCTTAGATTCTTTTTTATTTTTACTTTTTGCAGTAAGAAATATTCATTTTAACCAATAAAAAGTCTACCAGAATGGTGATTGAAATGGAGAAGATGACTCATGATTTGAACCTGAGTTTTCTGAAATTAAAATTCCTTCTGCATTGGCAGCTCTTACAACAGAATATTCTGAGGGTACTCCTTGTTTATTCTCAGTTGAAGGACAAGAACCTGAATTGAGAAGCTGTCATCCGGAATGAATAGTTTTTGTGTCCCTACGGTATAAGAACTGTTAGATACTATTAAGAATGTTGTGTATTTCCTCTCTCAAAGCTGCAAATATTGGCTCTGACTCTCTTCTGAGTTTTGTTTAATATGTTTTCCAGTCTTTTTCAGTTATGGGCCTTCAAAAATATTATTTCTCTATGCTGATTTCAAATTGAATTTGTCTTACTATTAAAACAGCTTGTAGTTGCTTTTTAATTTCCTAACTCACTTGGTAAACATCAGAAGTGGAGCAGTACAAAAGGATTTGGAAAAGATGTATAAAACCTTCTATTTTCTAGCATTTAATTTATTGAATTTGCTTCCTTCCTTTTGAAATGAAATAGAAGTTGGGAAAGTTTAAAATGCTATCAACATACATTCAGTCCACAAATATTTATTGATTTGTGTGTATCAGATACCACAGGGGTATCAGTATACTATGACATAGTGTCAGATAGTATGGGAGGCATGGGGGTCAAGATGATGAAGATAAAGGCCCATTTAACAGGGTTTACAACCTGCTGGAGGAGATGAGAAACATATACAAATGACTGCTGTGCGACAGTAAGGCAAGGTCTGGGAGTGGCACAATTGCAGTGTATAGGGATGTAACAGTGACAGCAGTCCTTTGGGACTACTTTCATGTGCCGCTAAACGACGGGGTTATGTTCTGAGGAATCCAACCTCAGGCGATTTCATCATTTTGCAAACATCATAGAGCATACATATATAAACTCGGATGGTATAACCAACTAGACACCTCAGCTCTATGGTAAAGCCTATTACTCCTAGGCTACAAACCTGTATAGCATCTTACTGTACTGAATACTATAGGCAATTACACAATGTAATTGTAACAATGGTCAATATTTATGTGTCTAAACATAGAAAAGGTACAGTAAAAATATACTATGAAAGATAAAAACATGGCACACCTGTATAGGGCACTTAGCAGGAATGGAACTTGCAGAACTGAAAGTTGCTCTGGGTGAGTCAGTGAGTGAGTAATGAGTGAATGTGAAGGCCTAGGACATTACTGTACACTACTGTAGATCTTATAAATGCTGTACACTTAGGCTACACTAAATGTATAAAAAATTTTTGGCCAGGCACGGTGGCTCATGCCTGTAATCCCAGCACTTTGGGAGGCTGAGGCAGGTGGATCACCTGAGGTCAGGAGTTCGAGACCAGCCTGGCCAACATGGTGAAACCCCATAACAAAATTTAGCTGGGTGTGGTGGCGGGCACCTGTAATGCTAGCGACTTGGGAGGCTGAGGAGGGAGAATCGCTTGAATCCAGGGGATGGAGGTTGCAGTGAGCCAAGATCGTGCCATTGCACTACAGCCTAGGTAACGAGAGCAAAACTCCATCTCAAAAAAAAAAAGCAAAAAAAACTTTTTAAATAAGAAACTAACCTTAGCTTACTGTAACTTTTACTGTATAAACTTTTAAATTTTTAAAAAACTTTTGGCTCTTTTGAAATAACACTTATCTTAAAACAAACACATCGTACAGCTGTACAAAAATATTTTCTTATATTCTTATTCTATATGCTTTTTTCTATTTTTGAAACATTTTATTTATTTTTCAGTTTTTAAACTTTTTTTGTTAAAAACTAAGAGAAAAACACACATTAGCCCAGGCCTACACAAGGCCAATATCATCAAGATGTCATTAGGCCACTGGAATTTTTCAGCTCCATTATAATTTCACAGGACCATCACTGTATATGCTGTCCATTGTTACACACATTGTTATGTGGTGCATGACCGTATTGTTTTGGGTGATTTTATAAGGGTAGTGCAGAAAAGGAGTCTGTGACTGAACATGTTAGGAAGCATTGCTTTATTTTTATTTTTATTATTACTATGTTTTTAGATGGAGTCTCGCTCTGTCACCCAGGCTGGAGTACAGCGGCATGATCGTGGCTCACTGCATCCTCTGCCTCCCGGGTTCAAGCAATTTTCCTGCCTCAGCCTCCCATGTAGCTGGGATTACAGGTGCATGCCACCACACCCAGCTAATTTTTGTAGTTTTAGTAGAGACGGGGTTTTGCCATGTCAGCTAGGCTGGTCTTGAATTCCTGATCTCGGGTAATCTGCCTGCCTTGGCCTCTCAAAGTGCTGGGATTACAGGCGTGAGCCACCGTGCCCAGCCAGGAAGCACTGATTTAAACAAAATCAAATGGGGAGTGGCTAAGAGGTTCTGGGTTCAAATTCTGTTATCTTTCTTTTTTCTTTCTTTTTTTTTTTTTTTTTGAGACAGAGTCTCTCTCTGTCTCCCAGGCTGGAGTACAATGGCACTACCTCAGCTCACTGCAACCTCTGCCTCCCTGGTTCAAGCGATTCTCCTGCCTCAGCCTCCCAAGTCGCTGGGATTACAAGCACATGCCACCACGCCCAGCTACTTTTTGTATTTTTAGTAGAGACGAGGTTTCACCATGTTGGCCAAGATGGTCTCAATCTCTTAACTTCGTGATCCGCCTGCCTCAGCCTCCCAAAGTGCTGGGATTACAGGCGTGAGCCCCTTAGCCTGGCCTAAATCCTGTTACCTTTTAATTACCCATCGTGAGATTTTGGTCATGTTATTTGACCCTAGAATTTCCTCATCTATGAAAACAATCTATTCCATAGGTAGTAGAAAGGATTATATGAGACATGTAAAGCATTTAGAAGAGCTTGCTATAGAGTATGCCATCAATAATGAGTATTCTGGCCAGGTGTGGTGGCTCATGCCTGTAATCCAGCACTTTGGGAGGCTGAGACAGGCAGATTGCCTGGGCTCAGGAGTTCTAGACCAGCCTGGCCAACATGGCAAAATCCCGTCTCTACAACAAACAAACAAACAAACAAACAAAAACAAAAATTAGCCAGGCATTGTGTTGAGCATCCATAGTCCCAGCTACTTGGTAGGAAGCTGAGGCAGGAGAAACGCTGGAGCCTGGGAGGTCAAGGCTGCAGGGAGCCATGTTCATGTCACTGCACTCCAGACTGGGTGAAAAAGTGGGACCCTGACTCTTTAAAATAACAAAAAAGTATTCTTTGAATGTGGGACTTCTCAGAACCCAAAGTGCTAATATGCATTCTGAACTGAAAAGTGAGAGAGAGAGAGAGAAATCAGGCAATTTATTTCAAACACTTAAAAAATATATATAATGTCTCAAAGGCTAGTGTTCAAAGGAACAGATCTTGAAAACCCCAGGACAGGGAGATTAGAGATAAAGAAGACAGCAGTTGACTGGGCGTTGTAAGAGGGAAGTGACTTGATCAAATAAAACTGGGGTACAAAGCATAAAAGAGCAAAAGCAAAAAACAAAGTGTTATAATTGAGAGCTGCAAAAATAGTTTGTAGAAGTTATATTTGTTCCCAGGGGAAAAAATTGCCTTCTGGATGGAAAGGAAAGAAGCCAAAATGATTGCAGTGCATGGCTACTGTTTTTCCCCCTTCTTCAGGTAGCAGCATCAGAATTTCCTTGGGGAACCGCTAGAGGTGAAGAGGTGGATATACTGGGAAAGGGCTGCAGCTGAGACTTCAAAGTCCTTGTGTTGTAAAACGGGCAAAAGTGAGATACTTTAACCTCTACTGGTTAAGACCACTGTCTCTTTTTGTTCTGACATTTCCTCATTCACACTTCCATTGTGTTTGAGATATTTAGAAGGGCTGTTGGCCTATTTTTGAATCCAATTGAGGGAAGTTGAGTTGGGAATCATACATTTAGTTTCAGTTTAATGGATATATTTATGTGGTTCACAGTCACTTCTATGACAGTTCAGTTAGTGCTGGCATCCTAATGTAATTCCTGACTTCCAGAAATACCCCTGTTACCCTGTGATGACTGCCTTGCTGTTGTGATGAGTGGACACCGACAGCAAACTGGTTAATGAGCATCATCTCTTCTAAGAATATTTAATATCAGTCCCTGGACAAGAAAACTTGACGTGTCTGGAAATCTTCCAGCTTATATGGAGAAGAAATTTGAGAGATTCCAAACTTGGCAGCAATGATAAAAATACACAGAAAAGTATCAATAACAAGTTGTGAAGCTGAAAGAACATTTAAAAGCCATCAGTAACCAATAAAACCTCAAACAAAAGACCCCAACAAATTCTGACCAACATGGTAGAGGAAGGACTGAATTATCTATTTTCCTTAAAAAATCATGCTTTGAAGTTATTGTTGTATGAAGAAGTGATTGAGGAGTATTCAGCTAAAAAATGTAGCAGCAGGGAAAAAAGTCATTATGGACATAGGTCAGGGAGGATTTGGTGATGACTGTGGCATTTCTTAGCTTTTTTGGATCTGTGATTTGTTATTTCTTTTCTTGTTTGAAATATTTGCCTACAATATCTAGTTTTATATTTGTTGTTTTCTATTCTTTTTCTTAAAAAGGGCTCTGCCAACTGAAAAAGCATTAGAACTCACAAAACTTGATCTGTCTCTGGGAATGGCCCTTGCCATCTCCCATGGTGGGGTCCGAGTGGGGCTGATTCCATCCCAGGCTCTGGAAGGGCGAGTCTTTCCAAGCTGGTCAATGGAGCACTGCAATCAGTTGGTTTGAGAGAACGGTTCAGGAATGGACACACGACATGATCAGAGCCAGAGACTCAGTTCTCTGGCTTGTGCCAGAAAGCCAGTTGGTTGGGAGGCAGACCCTTCCCAAAATGTGCAGGGCACAGGTGGAGGCTTTGTACCATGTGTCTAAAAATGATCAAGACACCAAATTGGTAATCAATATATAATCTTTCTAATGTGACTAGTATACCTTCATAATGACAAAATCAAAATATATATTTAAGGTCATGATTTTTATATGATTGAAAATTATCAAATAGTCAAAGACAAATGAATTAAAATTTTGTGAACATGATTGGGCATTCTGTTAGTATGCTGGCAATGATTAGAGGGATAATAAACATACATGGGCACACACATATATCCCAAATTATTAGGTAATTATTTCATAACATGTATTTTTAAAATTTATAACAGCAAAAATAACTATTTTATATTCAAGATTTTACATAATTTGCTCTATTGACAGTAATGATCCAATGGATTTTTAAAATTTGAATATATTTTCATCAAAAGATACAGAATTAAGGTAAATGCATTTTAAAGAATTAGCAATATTTTTGTTTTCAGTTGTTTTGCTTCTATGCTAGGTCTATTAAAATAAAATGTAAAATGCATATTACAGATAATATAAAAGTGTAAATGAAAGGTTTATGCATATACCTTAAATTTCAAAATAATTTTGATATTTAAATTCAATCTTATTAAATAAAAAAGATTCACAATTCCAGTGTTCAATATTCTTCTAGTTGCCATGGTATTATATCAGGATCACATCTTGTGCACAAAGCAATCTAGACCCATGTGTAAAACATGTACAGTTGATATGAATTCTTTAGTATTATAAAATGTCTCTCAGCTATAATGTACAAATATTAGAAATATTTCTCTAATTGTTGACTTGCTCTGTAGCCATAAGTTGGGACATGAAGAAACACACAAGAAAAGGGTACTTGGCACTACTGGGAATTAATATTTCATTTGCAAGATTCTACTGCATTCATGCTAATTGATAGAAAGGAATTGACAAATGAATTAGTTTGTCTTTTTTTGTACCTAAACTCTTTCTCCTCTCAAATCCCCTCACGCTTGTAATCAGTGTCCATCTGTGACATCGTCAGCAGGATAACTCACAAGATTTCATAGTATTCAGATACAAGTTAATTTAAGGACCCAGAACAAGAGATGGAGAGAAGCATTTCCCGGGGGTCTAAAAGTTGTGATTGACAAGAATGGATGTTTAAGACACTCTCTAACGAATATATACACAGTATATAGTTTTGTGTGTGTCTATGACAAGTGGAGTCTAAAACCAGGAGACCCAGTGAAGAAATAAAACTCTGCAGGACCATTCCGCTGCTACCCAGAATTCCCAGGGCTCAGTCTCCTAGGTGACTTGTCTCCATTGAGGGGAGAGGGAAGGTGATTCTACCCCTCACCCAGGCTGCTTCTTGAGCGATTTTCTTCTTTCTCTCACTGTTTGTCTAATCTCTTTCATAACAAGTATTCAAGAAAGACTTTGACTCTAATTAGCTTCAGAGTTCTGCCCCTAGTAGGGGGTAAGAATCCCCGAGTAAAGGAATTATGAAGATTTGGCAATCTGCTTAAAACAGGAAGAGAAGGCCAGGCGCGGTGGCTCACGCCTGTAATCCCAGCACTTTGGGAGGCGGGGGCGGGAGGATCACGAGGTCAGGACATGAAGACGATCTTGGCTAACACGGTGAAACCCCGTCTCTACTAAAAATACAAAAACAAAATTAGCCGGGCGTGGTGGCAGGTGCCTGTAGTCCCAGCTACTCCGGGGGCTGAGGCGGGAGAATGGCGTGAACCCAGGAGGCGGAGCTTGCAGTGAGCCAAGATCGCACCGGAGCACTCCAGCCTGGGCGACAGAGCGAGACTCCTTTTCAAAAAAAAAGGAAGAGAGGCCAGGTGCGGTGGCTCACGCCTGTGATCCCAACACTTTGGGCGGATCACTTGAGATCAGGAGTTTGAGACCAGCCTGGTCAACATGGGAAAACCTCATCTCTACTAAAAATACAAAAATTAGCTTGGTGCGATGGCGGGCCTATAGTCTCAGCTACTCGGGTGGCTGAGGCAGGAGAACCGTTCGAACCCGGGAGGTGGAGGTTGCAGCGAGCCGAGAACGCACCACTGCACTCCAGCCTGGGCGACAGAGACTCCCATCTTAAAAATAAATAGAATATAATAAAATAAAATAGGAAAAGAGAAGAATTCAGGAAAAACAAATTAATATATCAATAAATTATCCTGCCACAGTGACAATGGCGACTTGCTTTCCAAGTGGTGGGAAAATAAGTTTTAGTTGTTTCTTTCATCCCCTGTATCTCAATGGGGGCCAGTCATTCTGGAAATCAGCTAGAGAAATGAGAACAGGCCGGGCGCGGTGGCTCGAGCCTGTAATCCCAGCACTTTGGGAGGCCGAGACGGGTGGATCACGAGGTCAGGAGATCGAGACCATCCTGGCCAACAGGGTGAAACCCCGTCTCTACTAAAAAATACAAAAAACTAGCCGGTCGAGGTGGCGGGTGCCTGTAGTCCCAGCTACTTGGGAGGCTGAGGCAGGAGAATGGCGTGAACCCCGGAGGTGGAGCTTGCAGTGAGCTGAGATCCGGCCACTGCACTCGAGCCTGGGCCACAGAACGAGACTCCGTCTCAAAAAAAAAAAAAAGAGAGAGAGAAATGAGAACAAATGTTAGAGAGAAGACCCCAAAGTCCTACCTGAGACTAACACAGATTCATTAAGGGCCTGCTGACAAGGAGCAGGGGGCAGGGGTGGGGCCAAGACCTGGAGATTTTCAGTCCTAGAACTTATTTCAAAAGCGTAGAGAGACAGTTGTCTCGATGAAACAGGTATTGTTAAATAGGACAGTAGCTGAAGTAGCCAGGTTATATTTTGGTGAGCCTCGCACGAAAAGAGAGAATGTTTTGCATAAGACTGAGCAGCGTAATTACAATATGGGTTAGAAGAGTGGTAAAAAAAAATTAGGCCCAGAGGAAAATATATCAAAAGTAAATTGTAATTTTATGTTGTGAACTAATTGGAAGCTTAAAATGGCAATTGAAATTCTTTCTGGGCCTTAGGGAGATGAGGCGGCCTTCTTCAGGATGTTCGAACTTAATTACCAGATGCGGCAAAAGCAGAATAGATTTTGTAAAATTACTTAAAATAATTGTGTTGGGCACCAGCAATAGTTATATTTATCTAAAGGCCTTAGCACACCTTCCAAGTTGAAAGGTAATTTGTATCATTGAAAATTTAGTAGAATTTCAGTGCATCTACAGATGAGTGGAAATAATGTTTGAGAAATGTGTTCTGTACCCTGTCAGGAAGACATTTGAGTTTTAAAATGTATATGGATGTTTCTTTAGTGGTATATTGGCAGAGAACTGTTTTTATGTTCTTAAAAATATTTTTAAATGCTAAAAGTAATATAACAACACTACAAAGTTTTAGAAAAATAGAAAAAAGTAATGTATAATCTTACCAGCCTACTACAAGAACTCATCTTTTCTTTTTATAATCCTTTGTGGGCATATGGTTTCCATATGGTTATGCAATTTTGTATCATGCTCTTTTTTCCCTTATTATAAAATAAGCATTTTCTTATGCTTTTACATACCCCATATTTTAATTTAAAATTTTAATGGCTGCATGGTATTCCTTTTAGGAACTGTGCCAAAATTAACTTAATGGCAGTCTCTAGGATAAAACATTTAGAATATTTTCAATTTTTGCTATTAAAATAAAAATGCAATGAATGTACTCATATGGGAAATGCCCCCCTTTCATCTCTTGTCCTGGCTCCAAGTTTTGAATTAATTCTATGAAGTAGGATTAGTGGGTAAAAATGGGGATAGGACATTTTTTTGGCTCTGGATATGAATTGTTAATTTTTTTTTTTTTTTTTACTAAAGGGTAGTGACAATGAAATAAAATGTTACAATGTTTCAGACCAGCACATTCATCATTGTACTCGCTAGCATTTTCTCTTTCCCTCCCTTCCTTTCCTTCCTTCCTTCCTTCCTTCCTTCCTTCCTTCCTTCCTTCTTTCCTTCCTTTTCTCACTCTGTCTCTAATTTAATACAGCTCTCTTTTCTGTTCATCTGTGAACAGACTTAAACATTTTTTCTCGTGTTTATTTCTTCTTAGGTCTTTTATGAATTGTGTATTCAGGATCTAAAGGGTAATCTCTCAAACATGGACCTAAATTCAATTGATGACAAGTTCATTAAAAGTTCCTGAAAATTTGTTAGATGAAAGTAATTACATGCCCAACTAAAGTGAATGAAAAGAAACTTTTAGTTATATATGAATCAGAAATTAATATTTCTGGATGGGCACGATGGCTCACGCCTGTAATCCCAGCACTTTGGGAGACCAAAGTGGGTGGATCACGAGGTCAGGAGATCGAGACCATCCTGGCCAACATGGTGAAACCCTGTCTCTACTAAAAAGACAACAATTAGCCTGGCCTGGTGGCAGGCGCATGTAGTCCCAGCTACTTGGGAGGCTGAGGCAGGAGAATCACTTGAACTTGGGAGGTGGAGGTTGCAGTGAGCCAAGATTGCCCCACTGCACTCCAGCCTGGTGGCAGAGCAGGACTCTGTCAAAAAAAAAAAAAAAGAAAGAAAGAAAGAAAGAAAAGAAAAAGAAATTAATATTTCTAATGAGGGTTAGTTAATACTTTCAGATAATGATTTTCTCTGGTTACCTCAATCCAAACTAATTTCTTTCAAAATATTAGTAAGTCTGGATGTTGTGGGGTCATTAAAAAAAGAGAATAAAAACATTTAAAAATAAGAATTCACAAAAAAGAGTTCTGTGATGACATAATTTGTGATATAGCACTCAAGGGGATAGTGGGCAAAAAGAAGGACCTTTCCTCTTTGTGACACTAAAAGTGCCTAGACAAATTGAATCATTTAATCCAGTATGCCCAGTTTGTGTGATTTCCCAAATTCTGTTCCAAGGGACCTGACTTCAGCCTCTTCTTGGAACTTATAAAGCCCATTAGCTAAGTAAATCTGTTTAACAAATGACTTGATCATACAATTTACATTCTTCATGGGCGTGGTCATGAGAGACATGCACGCTTTTTGCTTTGAAAAGAGGAAGATTTGTTCCTTTGACTCTGCTCCTTCCTACCCTAGAAGCCAAATGAGTAGCAAGGGAGGTGTGGGGACAGGGGATGCTGATCTGGGCCTCAGGGAGAAGACTTCATTGCCTTGGATTCATAGCGTTTTGCCTTTTTTGGTCATTAAATTGTAAGATCCATAGCAGTGGTTAAGGCTGAGGATGCTTAGGAAGTACATAATAAAAATCTATGGGCTCTTTAGACAAATGTAATAGAACCTCTAACTATTTTTATTTTCCATCTTATTTTTTGGATGTTTCAATTTCTATTGTGGAGTAGTATATGTTTATAATAAGTAAACATATATTAAGGAGACATGTTCAAATTTGATACTAGTGATCAAAGATAGGAAAGAATAGGTTGTGGGCTTAAAAGAAATAAAGAGGACATTTATTTTAAAAATATTCATTCAGCAAACAATGAGTGTCAAATATACTAGGCACTCGTCTAGAGCATATGATAATAAACCAGGGTTGCTGCCTTCCCAGAATTTTAAGGACTTGAGCCAGAAGGACAAAAGAAGTTCTAGAAACTCATGTATAATCAATGTAGCTCATCAGGCAAGAACATTCGGATTTAGAGCATGTTTTTACTTGGAGTTTTCTTGCACCTCAAATCTATGGCGGCTGCTAATGACTTGTTAAGAACCCTGTTTCCTGTCCATCTCTTTTTTTTTCCATGTCTTCCCATGTTAAAGATATGCACAATGATGCTTGATTCTAAAATCCATGATTCTCAAAGCTGGGTGCACTTCAGAATTGGTATAGCTAAAAAAAAAAAAAAAAACCCACAAAACCCAGAGTGTACACATTTCTAAATCATTAACCAGATTTCTATAATAAGGAAAACAAAAAATAACTGGTCTAGCTAAGAGGTTCATTATTATGTGAATTGCCTGGTTAATTGATATCAACTTGGGGTCATTTAATGGTATATTTGCCAGGACTCCTATAACAAAGTGCCACAGATTGGGTGGCTTAAACAACAGAAATTTATTGTCTTATAGTTCTGGTGGCTAGAGCTGGAGAGGAAGATGCCAGCAGGGTTGCTTCTTTCTGTGGGCTGTGTGAGAGAGAATCTTATCCTAGCCCTCATCTAGTTTCTGGTGGTTTGCTGGCCATCTTTTGCATTCTTTGACTTGTAGATGCATCACCCCAATCTCTGCTTTCACCTTCATATGTTTTTCTCCCTACATCTGTCCACATTTTCCCTTTTTAGAAGAACACCAGTCATATTGAACTAAGGCCCACCCTCATAACCTCATCTTAGTTTGATCATCTGCAAGCACCCTATTTCCAAAGAAGATCATCTTCACAGGTTCTGGGGATTAAGGCTTCACCATCTTTTTGTGGGACACAATTCAACCCATAACAGATGGTTAGAATATGCTGGCAGATGGAAGGATGGTTTGACAAACGCCACCATGATGTATAATGATTTTATGCTACAATATTTTATATTTTAGACTTAATCAATCTGCCTTCTTTACAGGAACCATTTTGTAATATGTAATTACATTTATATATGCAGTTCCATGTAGATAAAGAGTGAATATTGATGTGATTTTGACAGGGACCATGCAATAGTTTGTAATTCTGTTTGGTGGTGTCTGAGTTGTGCCTGAGCTCGCCACTCCTGCACGGTATCGTTCATGGATTCTGAACATTTTGAAAAGGCACATTTCCCATCTGATTCTCTTAGTCCAGACGACTCCAATCCTCTCTGCTCCGGGCAACTAGTTCTTACAGTTCTAAGTCTTATTTTTTGAGATTTACCTACCCCCTGGGGGGTTCATATTAACTCTTTCTACTTCCTCTATGTTGTCCTCTAGCTTGTCCCCAATTTTTCTGAGAAGATTTCATGATATGCTTGAAAACACAAGGCTCACACCTGTAATCCCCACACTTTGGAAGGCCAAGACAGGCGAATTGCTTGAGTGCAGAAGTTTTGAGACCAGCCTGAGCAATACAGGGAGACCACATACAAAAAATAAACAAAAACAAACCAGAAGGGAAGCAGATATACAGAAGAGCAATCCGATAATATGGTCCCTAAATGCTACTTCATGAGTTGGGTGCAACACAATCACTGGGGGGAATAAATATAATGATTTCAGACCCCATCCATGGAAATTCTGATTCAGCATGACTGCGATTGGGCACAGAAATATGCAATTCAGGAAACAGGAATATATAGCTTGCTTATCATCCACTTCCTGTTCAGCTCCTCCTAGTGACAGAAGCCATCTGTCCCACTCCATCTAGGGGTTTTCTCATTCATGTTGGGACTCGTAGAGGTCTAGATTGTAGACTCCAAGTCTTAGAAAGCCCTGAGAATCCCCAGAGTGGCAGTGTGGTGTAATGACGGGGAGCCTGAGCAATGAATTCTGCCACTGTCTAGCTGGCTCACTGTGGGTTTAACCTCTGTGGGTCTCAGTCTCTTCACCTATAAAAGTAATAAGAGCCATTTTCTAAATTTGTGAGCTTTAAATGAGTTCCTACATTTAAAGCACTTATGATAGTGCTTGGCACATAGCAGTCTCTCAATCAATCTTGTTACTGCTAACATGATTATTTTCCTGCCCATCTAAGGTTCAATGTCTAAATTCCAGTTTTCTGACTAAGGGGCTACCTCATTCTAGGAGACTTAAAATAGGAATTACACATTTGATTTCAAATACAAACTCTTGCCATTGGACAAGTTAAACCTTCTCTTTACTCCTCATTCAGTTTGGTATGGACTTACCCCAAAGTGGCAACAAGAGCACCGTATTAGAATGTATAAGGTCATGTGTCTATAATCAGCATAAGAGGTACAGTGGCAGGGTGCTTCTTCTTTATAGCTGCGGTAGTGGAGTCTGAGTTGGTCTGCAGATGCACACGGAGACCCTGGGTAACTCAAAGCACCTGGGTGAGCTGTAGACTTTCCCCCTTACTCATATCCCTTTTGTCCAGTTCATAGCATTGGGCTGCAGCTTTTGACTTGCATGCTAATTCCATGCTGGAACTGGAGTCCTATCCAGGGCCCTGCCCACGTAGCTAGAACTCACCCCAGCCACCCAGGCTACTCCAGCCTAGCTCTCCAGGATAATAAATTCTATCTTTGCTATCTCAGTGCTAGTTTCGAAATTACTGGCAAAAAAGGTGGTAAGTGAGGTGGGGAACTGCAGAGGGTGGTTGGTGCCTCAAGAGATTTGGGAAGTTGTGTACTGATATTAAAAATGTATGTATTGATAGATATGGAAAAATGTCATGAAAATACATTGCCATCATAAACACAGAAGTGCATAAAGCAAGACATAGATGTAAGTGACAATTATTTTTATGTTAGAGGAGACATATTACTCAGCTCTCTCTGCAATTATTATCCAAGCTAAGGATTCACTGGGAATCCTGCTGTGACAGCAACTTCTCTTTTCCTATTCTGTATCTCATTTATTACAGGCTCTACTACACTCTGTGCATTTGTTTACTTGCCTGACCCTTCAAAGGGCTGTGGCAAGGCCCTCAAGGATTTATTTTTACAGCTTATCACCTGACACAGTGCCTGAGACTTAGTAGGTGCTCAATAAATGTTTGTAAAATAAATAAAATATTTATGTAACTAATTTTGTGTTAAACCATATGAAGATATCAAAAACTAAAAACAGCAAAAAATGGAAACCAAAAAAATCATCAACATTGAGGGGTGGCTAAGTAAATCATGCCAAGAACTATGTGACAGAATTTCATGATTTGAATAATAATGTTTTCAGAAATATTTAATGACGCAAGATAATACTAATCTATTAAGTTGAAAAGCAGTGTATAAAACTCTGTGGTGTCATCCCATACATTAGTATATGAAACATAAATGTGTGTATATATTAGATGTATGGGTCTAAGGAAGGAAGGCAATGTTACTGGTGATCATCTCTGCTTGGTAAACTAGTTTTTATTTTCTTTGCGGTATTTTATCTTACAAATTTTCTGCATATATTTTTTTCCTCTGTGGATTTGTGTAGAGAAGTATGCATGTATTTTTATGTTCTGAGAGAAATTGAGAGATCGGATTTAAAAAATAAAATACAAGCTAAGAAAGCCTAGTGAAGCATTGCTAAGGCTGTTCTCATGGGGTGGGGAAGGGTAAAAAGAGGGACGAGATCATTTATTCAAGATTCAGTTAGAAATTTGTCCTCAGGATCCTCAGGATCTCCAGGCTTTAAAGGAACCTTCTGCTGCCTCCTTTCTGAAAATGACTCCTTGGAATCATGCCACCTTCTCCAGGATGACCTAGGTCAGATCTGGCTCTTGCCTCATGAGGGACAGCAGCTGTTTGCAATTTTTGCTGTGCTCTCCCTGTTACAAGTCAAGGTGCTGCAAAGACAAGAACTCTACGCAGAGGTGTCCTCAAGGGGTAGCCTCCTCTCTTTGTCCCACCAAGGCAGATTCCTTCACCTGAGGTGTGGCAACCTCATGGCAGGGCTGAAAATATAACACAACCGTGTGTTGTACAGAGCAGTCTGTCTGGTCACAGTTCAAAAGCCTTTCAAGCAAAAGTTTCTTATTTATTATAGAAAGGAAAACATTATTGTAAAGATTCTTAAATGAGGGCTAGTGAACCATGTTAAGGCTAACTTAAAAAGGGATGGGGTTGCAAAATTGCCTCTGTAGAGGAAGATGAGGAATGGACTGGGAACATTTGAAAGCCGAGGTGACCTAGGAGAACAGGAGTGGCAGCTAAATTTATACTCAGCATCTAGGTCATGCTGACCTGCTTGGGAAAGGGAAGTTGAGAGGAGGGTTGAGTGAGAACTGGGAGGCCAATGCATAAATAAATGTGGCCTAGGCCAGTGCTTCTCAGATTTGCACATGCACACAATCACCTGGAATATTAAATGCAACTTCTGGTTCAGCAGCTCCGAGTGGGGCCTGAGAAGCTGCATCTCTAGCACGCTCCCATGTGTTGCTGATGCGGCTGGTCCATGGATCACACTTTGAGAAGTCAGGGCTTAGGAGCTGGGAGGGGACACAAAAGGGGCTTTAAGGGGCTGAGAGGAGTGCAGTTTACCTTGTTGGCTGAGCACACAAGGCCAGTTGGGGAAGGATTTCCTAGTGATAGCAAAAGTCATTTGATCAGGTTGGGAGGGAAGCCATCTGTTTTCAGCCAGTAGTATTTGGGAAGCCCTGTGGTGTGGTGGAATAGATATCAGGATTTTGAGTCACGTTGACATGAGTGTGAATCCAAAGGAGCTTGGTGTTTATCTTGTAGCAGACAGGAGGCTTTGAAGGGTTTAAGCTTCTCCTGGTCAACGCTTTCCTTAGCCTGTTGGCTAAGGGCCTCATGCGTGCTTCAGACATAGCTGGAAACTTCAGTGGAAATGGTCCATTGCCACCCTCCTGGCCCAGCTGAGGGACACTTCCTGGCCAGAGCCACTTGCCCAGAAAGGGAGAAAGGTTTGCAAAGCCACACCTCTAGCCACAGTCAGGGTACACACTGGACTCAGGGCCCCTTCCCATAATGAGGTTGGCTTTCTGTTCTGTATTATCAGCATCTCACACCCTTGATACTCAAACTCTGGTCTGCAGACCAGCCATGTCTGTATCACCTTGTTAGAAACTCAGAATCTTTGACTCCATCTCAGAGCTTCTAAATCAAATCTGCATTTTAAGAAGATTCCAAAGTGATGTGCATGCACATTAAAGTTGGAGAAGTACTACCTTATGTATCTCTTCCATCAACACATTTCAGGCCAGGGAAATAAACTTAATTAATAAATTAAACAAGTGTTTATATGGCCTTACTGTGGACCAGCCAATGTTCTAAGCACCTTTCAAATATTAACTCATGTAGTCAACTATCACTCACATCATTGCACTCTTCTTTTGCCTGAAGCCACACTGTAGTGTCCAGGAAGGCAGTAGGGGTCCTGTCATGTAGAACCCTGGCACCCACCTGGCCAGCTGGGACATAACTTCAGACTCTTTCTAGGGATCAGCAAAAAGCACAGCCTATGCGGGAGATTTGCATGTGAGGGGCTGTCTTTGTGGAATCATCCTTTTTAAGCATCTTGGAAAGCTTTCTGGGTTCTGATAGTGATTGCATTCCAGAAATGGATTGGTAGATTGGCTTTCGTCCTCTCTTTCTCTCTAGCCATTCTTCAGACTCTAGAGGGAGGGGAAGGATAGCTGTTTGAAATCTCGGATCAGGCCAATGGGGTGAGTCTCTGGCATGGAAAACCACCTGCTCAGGTTTTCCATGCCAGAGACTCACCCCATTGGCCTGATCCGAGATTTCTGATCTAAGTCCACTCTCAGAGTGTGGATTTTTGGCCACATCAGGCCATGGTTTAGATTTTGGACTTTGAAGAAAGACTTCCTGGGTTCAAACCTGTGTCTATCACTTGCCAGTTGTATGGACCATGGATAAATTACTTAACATCTCTGTACTTTAGTTTTCCCATCTGTAAAAGGGACATATAAAGTACGTCCTTTATAGATGTGTGGTGAGAATTAAATGAATTAATATGTGTAACATACCTAGATGCACTCAATGTTACCTATTGTTGTGGTTCTGTCCTAAGTCAGAGTTCACATCCCCTTCATCCAGGTAGGGCTGGATGGCCGTGCTATTCAGGAGGCCCAGAACTAAGCTGGGGATTCCAGGGATGTCCCGAGAATTGAAGAGGGAGTTGGCAACTCTCCAAGGGTGAAGAGGAATTAAAGGCTGCTTTCCTTTCCTAATGCTGGTGTAACAAATTATCACTACTTGGCCACTTAAAACAATATCAATTTACAGTGTTACATTTCTGGAGGTCAGAAGTCTGAGATGGGTTTCATTAGGCTCAAATCGAGGTATTGGCAGGATTGAATTTCTTTTGGAGGCTCTAGGGGAGAATCCATTTCTTTGTCTTTTCCATCTTCTAGAGGCTGCCTGTATTCCTTGGCTCATGGACCCTTCCTCAAGCTTCAAAGCCAGCAACCTACTATCTACAAATTTATGTTCCATCATCCAGTGTCTGCTTTGGTCTTAACCTCTCCTCTCCTGACTCTCATTCTTCTGCCTCTTTCTTTCACTCATAAAAACCCTGGTGATGACAGTAGGCCCGCCTGGCTAATCCAGGATCATCTGCCTATCTCACAATCCTTAACTTAATCACACCTGCAAAATCTCTTTGGCTATGTAAGGTAACACCCAAAGATTCTGGAGATTAGGATGTGGACATTTTGTGGAGGGGGCATTATTCTGCCTACTACAAGGGCCAAGGAGACTCAGTAGCAGTTTACTTTGCCTTTGTTAATGCTCAAAAGAGATTGGTAAGAAACTCTTGGATAAATGTCTGACATTTATCTGTGCTGAGCCCTACTGTAGGTACCTCACATTATTTTTACCATTTAATTTGCATAGAAGCCAACTTTACAACTGAGGAAACAGAAGCTAAGAGAGATGAGGCTGCTACTCCCACAGTAAGGCTGGTATTTGAACTCAAGTGTATTTGGTTGCAAAAACCCATTCTTTTCACACCAGAACATGCATTTCATTTAGAGTAAATAGAGCCCAGTGGGGCATGACTGTTTAGAAGGCTTAATGTCCTCAATATAATCAATTTTTACAAATAATGTTTGGATATTTCTGCAGCTGGGAGCTGGCCAGAGCAGAATTTGTCAGTAACCTTTGGAGTCTCAAAGGGCAAGAGAGGGCTGTGGGAGCACCCTGGGGAGGAGGTCTCAGTTTGCCCTCTAGGGCCTCATCTCAGAGCCCCATGGTTTCCAAGGTAATGTGGCCCAGAAACCCAATGCCCTGCACTGTGTGGCCCAGTTTGATGTCCAGCCCAGGGCAGAATCCTTTCAGATAAGTAAATGAGAGCATCTCAAAGTGAGCAAACCACTCTACAAAATCAATTCTACGCCTCTGGCAGCAAAGCTTTTGGCATTAAGAAAATTAGAAGAGTTCATGAATAATGGAGATCACACTAAATGGCAGGAGAGAGAGAAACATGGTTTGCTAAAAGTATCTTTTGTCACCATAGCCCTTGGAAGTGGAACATTTAAGAAAACAAACAGACCTAGGCAAAGACCCTCCCAGATGGGATTATGCTCAGGGTAGAAGTCCCAGAGGTGATGATGATGGAGGTGCTCTTGTACCATCAGGGGACAGTGCTTCACATATACTCACATCAGTCCTCTTTTGTTCTTTGGAATCACCCTGCTTGTTGATGTCACCCACCTCCAAGTTACTTGAGGAAGACACTTCAAGCCCATCACTGCTGCTAGTGACTCCGTGATTATGTGGCTGATTGCCAAACAGTCTATGTGTCAAATGCACTGTATTCCCAAAGAAAGTAGTAAGATTCACTGGTTCTCCAGAAAAAAGAATAAAGTCTGTGATTCGTAGTGTTTTCCAAACTCTATGGTGCAAATGCTCTCATCATGGCTGATTTCAAACTACCAACCTGATGTCAAGTGGCTTTTGCAAAATTCCTGACAATTTAACAGTTTATTCTCTTAACTTGGTGCAGAAGAGCGCCAGCACACCACTGAAGCTAAGTTTTCACTTTGTGCCTATTTAGCAATCAGGAACCCTATTGTGTGTTCCAGAGTCCACTATGAAAGCAGCCACTTGGTTTCTGCGCATACCATTCTTTTCCTTAGGGGCCTACACCAAAGTTCTTGGGGGCAGGCTGGGGCAGTGCTTCCTGCCTCTGAGTGTCTGACCATAAACTTACCATTTCAGGAGAAACCTTCCTCGTGTATGTCACTTGGGCAAATAAATATCTGGTAGAGCCTCCAGAGCCTCCCTCCAATCTCACTTTAAGTTCAGCTAGTTCCCCACAGTGGTTGATCATCAGAATTTCATGGAGAACTTTCACAGATGTAGAATCCTGGGCTGCCTCTTCCTGCAGTGAATCTGATTTGGAAAATCTATAATTTTCAAATGTTTCTTGGGTGATTCTAATGTTGAAACATTTTGGGGAGTCACCACACCTTGCTACTTTCAGAAAGAGGTTAGAGAGGATAACCTTAAATGGCCCTTCCAGAAGAGTCAAAGCCATCAAATCCTACCATTATCTGCTTCCCAATGGGGGTGATGTCCTAAGGAGAGAAGTAGCGAATCCAAGGGATATGTCCCTATCGTCTTTCTCCCTGCAGCAGGGCAGGCTTAGGAAGCCAGTGGTAAACATATGACAGTCCTAAGACAGCTGCCAAGCCCGAGTGTGGCAACTGCCTAAATTAGCGGCTCTGAGCCATGTAACACCCAGTGCCAAAGGGCTGTGGCTGGACTAGCCCTTGCCTCTGCTAACCCTGCCCTTCTACCCTGTTCTTTCTCCTCAAGTCGTCTTCTATACCTTGGATCCTGGTTGCAAAGTTTGCTGCTCAGAGTCAGGCCTTGGATACTAGGTTTCTCCAAAGGGAAGAGGCATTTTCTTCTGAGCCTGGCCCAAGAGAAAATAACCTGAGAGACAAGCAAAAGATCTAAGGTGGCTGCAGTGGGAAGACAGAAAGAGAGGTTCATGACACCTCACTGACATATACAGTCAACTTTTGACATAAGTGGACCCATTTTTTTTGAGACGGAGTCTGCTCTGTCACCCAGGCTGGAGTGTGGTGGCGCAATCTCGGCTCACTGCAAGCTCCACCTCCCAGGTTCACACCATTCTCCTGCCTCAGCCTCCCGAGTAGCTGGGACTACAGGTGCCTGCCACCACTCCTGGCTAATTTTTTTTTGTATTTTTAGTAGAGACGGGGTTTCACCGTGTTAGCCAGGATGGTCTTGATCTCTTGAACTCGTGATCCACCTGCCTCAGCCTCCCAAAGTGCTGGGATTACAGGCATCAGCCACTGTGCCCGGCCAACACATCGGTTTTGTTTTGCTTTGCTTTCCTGCCTTGCTATCCATAATTCATGTAGAATGCTTTGTTGTGGAAATGAAATCAGTTGTTCTCTTGGCCATTGTGGCTGGAATTGGAGACTGTCATATGAAACGAAAAGCAAATGGCCTTGGGGTAAGGGAGACTGGCTCTGCCCAAGAGAGGTGCTTTGTACCAGGTGACATTAAACTAACTCCACTGTATTTTATTTGGGAAAGATAAATGTAGAGTGGAAAATAAGAGGGGCATCTCAGCTTGGAGGTCAGTCTCTGGTGCTGCTGTGCCCCTCCCTGGTGCTGTGAACCACAGGCATCCAGAACTGAAACAGACTTGGGATGACCGCATCCATTCTCCTCCTATATGGGGTGCTAAGGATCCTTGCAAGGGAACTCTCACTGCTTGCTGGGATCTGTAGGCTCTAAGTGCATTTCTGCCCTGTGACCCTGAGGAACTTGACTAAATTACTAGATACTCACCCCCAGTGTTAACTCATCATCCAAGTATTATGATGCTGACTACGATACTCCCAAATTCTCCAATCCCATAGTGCCTGAGGTCATGCTTGCCTAGACCAGGATGAAGGGGCAGTCTCAAAGTGCCAACGCAGGACATAGACCCTGCCATGAGAAACGAGGTTCAGAGTAGCAACACTGTGTACAGGAAGAGGCTTAGGGCTGGGAATGGGGATGGGAAACACTGAGGGGAGCCTGGGTCCAGCCTCAGTCTCTTTGTCTCTAATCTACCCTTCCCTGAACTCCCAGTGTGTTCTGTTCTATACATGCTCTCATTGATTACCTAGGATCTCCAACTCTGCTCACTTTGATGCCTCCTGAAAGATGAGGGTGGCTTTACATGAGCTCAAAGGTGCCTTCTATCCTTCTAATTTCTGCATCTGCTGCCAAGACACTTGAGGGTGGGGAATAGGTTCTCTATGTCATTATCTCTCCTAATGATCTATCTTCTCAACTGGGATTATCAAAGAAACACCTACATCCAGCTGGCCTCTTGCCTCACCAGAGAACAAAGATGCAGCCTCAGAGCCCACGGGTGCCAGACTCAGGGCTCTTCTACTCACTACCTGTAAGTGCAGATTACAACGCTGGTGAACTTTGGACACTCCAGAATCCCATCACAGGTTCAACTTTAGTCAACTAGCCAAGGCAAAGTGAGATGCACATTTCATTAAAAGGATCTCGGAACCAAAACCCAGCCTCTGTGCACATAGTGATTAAGAGGGATTTGTGGGTGTGAGAGACAGTTTGCCGGTACAGACTCAAGTAGAGAACAAGAGGGTTTGTCAGTAATGAGAATTAGGGTGGACAGTAGATGGAAATTCCTAAGAGTTGGTGGCCAAGGAAACTGACCTTGGACTCAGTAGCCCCATATGAACTCTATGTGGCCTGGGGCAAGTCACTTATATTCACCAGCCCTCCGGATCCTTATACCTAAGTGTGGAGTGCAAAGGAAAGAGTGAATGAGTACTGAAGCAAGTTCAAATCCCTGCTCTGGTGCTAGTTGCATAAAATGGGTAAGTAATTTAGTCTCTCTGGGTCTATTTTGTCAGTTGTTAGACAAAAGAGAAGCTAGATAGCAGAGCACTGGAGAGTGGATCTAACATTCAGACAGACGTCTGGGCCGCTTACTAACTTTGTAACCTTAGGTAAATGACGTATCCTCCTGGAGCCTCCCTCTCCCCACTCAAAGCAGGTTTAGCATGAGGCTCTTGTAAGACAGTGTCAGGGTCATAGTAAGTGGAAAAGAAAAAGATGGTTGGGCTCGGGAAGTCACCTGAACTTGCTTATCTCTTCCTGCTTTCAGGTTCTAACTGGAGGATAAAAAAATACAAGCAGCCAAAACGTGATCACTGTTTCAGCGATACTAGTGGTGTCAGCTGCCCTGGAATCCTGCATTTCAGGACTCTCTGGTCAAGGTGAATTGGAGACCTGGGCCTGGGGCCCTGCGCCAAGTGACAGCCTCCTGCTGCCTCTCAAACCCAGGCCTTAGCCCCTACCTGCGGGGTATTGGGGCACAGTGGACTCCCATCATCCCTACCTGGCTGGCTTCAGGGAGGGCTGGGGCTGGCTCACACATCCATTGCTGGTACAGAGAGAAGTGGGAGAATGGCAGCCTGCGGGTTACCTCTTGAAGTCCCAATCCAGAGAGTCCTTGCCCTTTCTGCACTTCCTCAAGGGAAGGGAGAGAGAAACTGAGCAACCTGGTCCGGTGAGTATCCTGCTGATACTAACCAGGTTGGCCGCTGCTCCACAGGGAGGAGTAGGTGTAAATCAGAGGTGTCCGATTTTTGGCTTCCCTGGCCCACGCTGGAAGAAGAATTGTCTTGGGTCACACGTAAAATATACTAACACTAATGATAGCTGATGAGTTTTAAAAAATTGCAAAAAGAAATCTCATAATGTTTTAAGAAAGTTTATGAATTTGTGTTGGCTGCATTCAAAGCCGTCCTGGGCCTCAGGTAGCACATGCGTTGCGGGTTGGGCAAGCTTAGGGTATATGGAGGGGCTCTGGAATTGGTGTTTTAGTAATCCACTATTGTGGAGAGAGTGTTGTTATGGCCTTCATGTTTGTGGCTCCCTCTACCCCTGATTCATCTCCAATTGGAATGGTACCTGGAGATGGAGCTTTGGGGAGTTAATTAGCTCATGAGGGTAGAGTCTTCATGAGGGATTCGCTGCGTTCTAAGAAGAGAGAGGAGAGTTTTCTTCCTCTTTCTCTCTCCTGGCTGAGGATATCAAGAGAAGATGGCTTTCTACAAGCCAGGAAGACAGCCCTCACCAGAACCTGACCACACTGGCTCCCTGATCTCAGGCTATCAACTGCCAGAACCCTGGAAAATAAATGTTTGTTGTCTGAGCCTCCCAGTCTGTGGTAATTTGTTAGAGCAGCCTGAGCCGACTAAGACAGGTGTGAAAACTCTTCTCTGCTGAAGCACGGACAGGTGGGTGAGAGTTCCTCCTAAAATGGCTGTGCCTGTGGTGATGAAAACATCAGTTATACTATGGAGAAGAGATTGGGCTCAAGATATTTCTGAGTCAGACAACTGGATGGCTCTAGGAATTCTTTTAGAAGAGTATCCCATCTAACACCTGTTGTCGGCATAATCTGTCCTGTTCTCATTCACTTTGAATGATCTGAATATCAGTTCCTGTTGGGATCTGTAAAAGCCGAGGGCAGAACATCTGAAGCTTTATAGTGCCAGATGCTGAAGAATATATATGATTTTGATAGTAAGAAACAGGATGCCTGTTTTTGGAAAGATTACCCTGAGAAAGGCAGACTTTTTTTTTCCTTCAATACTCCCTTCCTCTGGCCCCCATCACTGCTTTGAGGCTTCCTAATTGGTGTCCCTGCTGGCCATGTCTTCCCATCCTGCATCCTCTGCATACTCATCCAGCCTCCTTACAATTAGGGAAGAGGAGCCATCAGATTGTGGCTGGAGCTGCAGCCAGGCCAGAGGACCGGTTCAAAGGCAAAACAATGAGATTACCCAGAAACCATTGAGAGACAATTTTCAGAGGAGACATGTGGGAGACCAAGTTGCTGCTTCTTTGCTTTGATGGTGAAATAGACAAGCAGGTAGTGATGTGTGTAATTGTAGAACTTCAAGGTTGAATTATTTTCCACTCTAAGCTGAGGTGGCTGCTTCTAGTTGTGCACCAGTCCTTTGGGGCCCCAAGAAGATGGTTATATAAGTGGACAGAAACTCAAAGGGATCCTTGTGGTGGGACATCCAAGGAGGAGGAAGCTACTGCTCAAAGCTTTATGGCCTTGGTATAGGGCCGTGGACTAACCCATGAACCCTCTCATGCTTCTGGTGGGGATGGGAGAGGAGCACAGAGGAAGGTGGAGATTGAGGGCTTGTTTTACATATTCATTTATATACTGATCCCTCAATTTAGCCTCCAATACCATTTTACAGTAAAGAAACAGAGGTTCAAGAGATCATCACCTGCTCCAGCACTTACACTGCTAGTAAGTGGCCTGAGCCAGGATTTGACCCCAAACCTGACTCCAAGAGCTTCTACACCAATCGCACTGCTTCCTATTATTATTCAATGAGAAAGAGAAGACACTTTCAACCTCATTAGTCATTAATACTTTTTCTAGTTACGATTGCTGGATGTCTTAGTCCATTTTGTGTTGCTATAAAAGAATACCTGAGGCTGGGTAATTTATAAAGAAGAGATGTTTATTTGGCTCAAGGTTCTGCAGGCTGCACAATAAATATAGCAAGCATAGCACCAGCAGCTGTATCTGGTGAGGTCCTGAGACTGCTCCCACTCATAGCAGAAAGCCAAGGGGAGCCGGAGAGGGAGCAAGAGAGAGGTGGGGGAGGAGTCAGGCTCTTTTTTTTTTCTTCCTCTTGAGATGGAGTCTTGCACTGTTGCCCAGGCTGGAGTGCGGTGGCGCAATCTCGGCTCACTGCAACCTCTGCCTCCTGGGTTCATGCCATTCTCTTGCCTCAGCCTCCCGAGTAGCTGGGACTACAGGCACCCACCACCATGCCCGGCTAATTTTTTTTTTTTTTTTTGTATTTTTAGTAGAGACGGGGTTTCACCGTATTAGCCAGGATGGTCTCGATGTCCTGACCTAGTGAGTCGCCCACCTTGGCCTCCCAAAGTGCTGAGATTACAGGCGTGAGCCACTGTGCCCGGCCAAGTCAGGCTCTTTTTAACAACCAGTTCTTGAAGAAACTAATAGTGATAACTCACTCACACTCTCCTACCCCCGGTAGGGCATTATTCTATTCATTCTTTTCATGGGGGATCATCACCCCCATGATCCAAACACCTCCTGTTAGGTCTGCACCTCCAACACTGGGATCAAATTTTAATAGGAAGTTTGAAGAGACAATAATCCAAACTATAGCACTGGATAACACAACACCCCAACATTTAGTGGCATAAAACAATCATTTTATTATTCTCATGGATTCTGTTAGTCAGAAATTTGGAGAAGACATAGTAGTACCAGCTTGTTTCTACTTCATAATGTTTGCAGGTACCCACACTCACATATTTGGTGACTGATGCTGGTTTTTGGCTGAGACTTCAGTGAGACTATTGACTAGAAGAACACTGACACTGGATCTTTCTGTGTGGTCTCTCTGCCTGGGCTCATTTGGGCTTTCCTGGAGAATGGCAGCTAGATTCTGAGAGTGGGTCCCTGGAGAAGAAAGTGGAAGCACATGACAGAGCTTTGATCTAGCCTTGGGAGTCACGTGGTGTCACTTTTACCATAGTCTATTGCTTGAGTTAGTAAAAAAGATCCACCCAGGTTCAAAAGGAAGGGCCACAGACTCTGTAACTCAAAGGGAGGAGTGTCAAGGTCACCTAGTAAGAAGAACATGTGCAATGGGAGATATTATTGTCAACACCTGCCAAAACACCTTACAGTGAAAGAGTCTGATGGTTTTCCAGAGCTTGCTTTTTACTGGAGAAAGGATGAAAAGGAGATGGAGAGGCGATGAAGGATACTCTATGTCTTAAGGGAGAAAAAGAGTCCCCAGGGTGGTGTCAGGGCTCAGAGCAAGAAAGAACTCTGCCACTGCATACTTTATTATTTGACGTCTTCTTTCACCTGAAACGTGACTGCCAGAACTGCTGCCTGGTCTTTCTTTCCTGGTTCTTGCATTAACCTATGCCCACTTAATCAGAAGAAACTTTGCCCTCCTCACCCAAGGTTTTGGTCATTAAGATGGTCACCTCTCCAGGTGGAGCACCCTCCTGATTTAGCAGCTTCAACAATTTGAAGATTATTGGCCCTAACCAACCCAGCTGTTTTTCTATAGTATCTCCCAGGTGGGAAACAACCACTCTAAAGGCCATGTTCTCTTATTATCCTCATAAACTGTCCAGAGAGGGACTTCACTTCTTGAGATAGTGGTCTTTGGTTCAGTAAAAGTTCAAAAAATGAACATTTCTGGCCAGGCGCGGTGGCTTATGCCAGTAATACCAGCACTTTGGGAGGCCAAGGCAGGTGGATTACCTGAGGTCAGGAGTTCGAGACCAGCCTGGCCAACCTGGTGAAACCCTGTCTGTATAAAAATACAAAAATTAGCCAGGCATGGGGGCACACGCCTGTAATCCCAGCTACTCGGGAGGCTGAGGCAGCAGAAACACTTGAACCCAGAGGCGGAGGTTGCAGTGAGCCGAGATCGTGCCATTGCACTCCAGCCTGGCCAACAGAGTGGGACTCTGTCTCAAAAAAAAAAGAAAAAAAAAGAATATTTCCTTGTAATCAACAGCAACAGCAGCAGCAACAATATTATATTCAGTAAAGGAACTGGGGACCCTAAAGCCAACAAAAAATTCAGAAGGGATGGTGCCAGGATGTCCATAGACTTAAAACATACTGTGTAATTCTGTTGCACATTGAGATTGAGAACAACTAACTGTCTGATATGATTTGTCCTGACTACCTTCTTAAATATAACTGCCATTCTTCCTCTTGCTCATATTTATCTCCAGGCCACAGGTCTTCTTGACCAGCCTCTAATAAACTAAGTCGGGTCTTGTCCTCTGGTCTTTGCACCTACTCTTCCCTTGGCCTCCAGATGCCATTTTCCTAATTGCTTGCTGGACTCACTTCTTCACTTAATTCATGTGGCGAGACTTATGCAGGTGTTCTAGTCAACAGCCCTGCTGAAGTCTCAGCCAAGAGCCAGCATTTAACCACCTAATATGCGAATGTAGACACTTCCAGATGATTCTGTCCCTCAGCTGCTGAGTCACCCTGGCCTTCAAGTCTGAGCTGAGGCTACAGACATTGTGGAGCACAGACCAACTATCGCCACTGTGTCTTCTCTGAATTCTCTTAATTCAGGTCTATACTCAAATAATAACTCCTTGGAGAGAATATCTCTGATTACCTTTGTTCAAAAATGATATTCTTAATCATTTTCTATCCTCTTCTTTTTTTCCCTTGCTAGCACTTACCTGATAAAAATACATACTTGTTTGTTAGTTTTTGTTGCATGCCTCCCACAAAGGGATGTAAACTCCATAATGATAGGGACATTGGTGGCTGGAAAAGTGCCCAACACAGATTAGACAGGTATCAGTGCAATAAATATCTGTGAATGAATAAACACTTGATAATTATGCCACTAGTTCCTTTTCCTAGAGTCATATCAGATGCTATTGTACAATCTCCACCCTCTTTGCCCTTAAACTTGGCCTTGGATTGTGCCTCAGAATCCCTCACAACACAATCATGCATTACTGATCTGGGTCCGTAGATGAGATGAAACCAATTTTCCATACCTGGTCTATAGCATTAATTTTGGTATGTTCATTTATTGTTTTATTGTTATTTGGGTGTGTGCAATCAGATACTAGTTGCTCTCTGGGGCCAAAAACAGAGTCTCATACTATATTTGGCATATAGAAGTTCAAAAAGTCCTAGATGAATTGAAATGATTTGTGATAATTTTCAGATCAAGCCTTTGGCAAGGCAGGAGGAAGGCTGAATCAAGATATGATCACCAGGCTTCCCAAGATAAGAGGTAGATAATTGGCACCACACTGGTGGAAGAAATTTCCAGAACTGACAGAACCGAAGTTACCTCCCTGCAAGATAGGGTGGGGATGAGAAAATCAGTTGGGAAGGCAGAGATTTTAAGTTATAGGATGTTCAATTTGAACCTCAGTAAAATTTGGAAATTGTTTTCTGTTTATCCTACCACAATCATTTGCGTCATCTGTTTGCATATGTTGTGATATTGGTCAAATGGAATTTCTCCAGGGCCAGGCCCAGATGCTTGGGGTGAGGGAGAGGGTGGGGAGGGGAAAGTGACAGCTGTAATGTATTCTCCAGACTTGAAGATCAATGAGCCTGTGTTATTAGGTGGTTTGTTTTAGGAGAAATGAGATCTGAAATTATCTTTAACCAGCAGGCTTTCACTTCCTGGTTAGATTTCAATGGAATCTACTTCTTAATATTTTCATGGCTGTCATCTGAAGGCCTTGCTCATGCTGAGTGTTTTTAAGACAGGAGAGGCCGGGCGTGGTGGCTCAAGCCTGTAATCCCAGCACTTTGGGAGGCCGAGACGGGTGGATCATGAGGTCAGGATATCGAGACCATCCTGGCTAACACGGTGAAACCCCGTCTCTACTAAAAAATACAAAAAACTAGCCGGGCGAGATGGCGGGCGCCTGTAGTCCCAGTTACTCGGGAGGCTAAGGCAGGAGAATGGCGTAAACCCGGGAGGCGGAGCTTGCAGTGAGCCGAGATTGCGCCACTGCACTCCAGACTGGGCGACAGAGCGAGACTCCGTCTCAAAAAAAAAAAAAAAAAAAAAAAAAGACAGGAGAAATATCCTAATTGGTTGCGTTTGCAATCATTTCTCCTTTGGAACATGCCTAGTCGAGAAGAACATCCCTATTGAAACTGAGAGAGAAATGCCATTTTTGGAAAGAGCTAGTTTAAACAAAGATTACTATTACCTATAGAAACATCATTCACCTGTATTAACAACGTATCCATCACTCACTCAAACTGTGAAAGAACATAGATACCCACTAAAATGAGTTCAAATGTTTACTCTCCCTCCCCTCCCCCAACGAGTTGCCAGGATCTAATGGTCAATAAAACCATTTTATTCCCAACATAATTGCATGAATAAGACCAGAAACATGATCCAAGGAAAGATGTTGCCTTTCCTTGCTGCAGCTGACAGAGTTGCTTAGAATTTGGGCAGTTGGAGCTGGGGAAACGCTTTGTTAGTTTATTAAAATGAGGAGTCAGGTCTGGATTCTAGTACCTGGGCTCTAAGCAATGACTTCCTTCCTTCCTTCCTTCCTCCTTCCTTCCTCCTTCTTTCCTTCTTTCCTTCTTCCTTCCTTCCTTCTTTCTTCTCACAATTCCTTCCTTCCTTCCTTCTTCTTTCCTCTCTTTCTTCTGGCAATGACTTCCTTCCTTCCTTCCCTCCTTCTTCCTTCTTTCCCTTCTTCCTTCCTTACTCTCTTTCTTCTCACAATTCCTTCCTTCCTTCCTTCTTTCCTTCCTTCCTTCCTTCCTTCTTTCCTCTCTTTCTTCTGGCAATGACTTCCTTCCTTCCTCCTTCCTTCCTTCCTTATCTTCTCTCTTTCTTTTCTTTCTCCCTCCCTCCCTCCTCCTTCCTTCCTTCCTTCCTTCCTTCCTTCCTCCTTCCTTCCTTCCTTCTCTCTCTCTCTCTCTCTCTCTCTTCTTCTCTTTTCTTTTCTTTTCTTTTTTCGAGATGGAGTCTCACCCTCTCACCCAGGCTGGACTGCAGTGGCATGATCTTGGCTCACTGCAGCCTTCACCCCGTGGGTTCAAGTGATTCTCCCACCTCAGCCTCCCTCGTAGCTGAGACTACAGGTGCCTGCCACTATGCCGAGCAAATTTTTGTATTTTTAGTAGAGATGGGGTTTCACCATGTTGGCCAGGCTGGTCTCAAACTTCTGACCTCGGGTGATCCATCTACTTCAGCCTTCCAAAGTGCTGGGATTATAAGTGTGAGCCACCACACTCAGTCTCTCTCTCCCTTTCTTTCTCTTTTCTTTCTTTTTTTCTTTCCTCTTTCTCCCTTATTTTCTCTTTCCTTCTTTTTTCTTTCTTTTTTTCTTTCCTCTTTCTCCCTTATTTTCTCTTTCCTTCTTTTTTCTTTCTTTCTTTTCTTTCCTATTTCTCTCTCCTTCTCCTTCCTTCCTTCCTTCTTTCCCTTCCTTTCTTCCTTCTTTTCCTTCCGTCCTTCCTTCCCTCCCTCCTTTCCTTCCTTCCTTCCATCCTTCCTTCCTTCCTCCCTCCCTCCCTTCTTTCCCTCCCTTCCTTCCTTCTTTCTTTCCTTCCTTCTTCCTTCCTTCCTTCCTTCCTTCCTTCCTTCCTTTCTTCCTTCCTTCCATTCTTTCTTCTTTCCTTCCTCTCTCCGTCTCTCTTTCTTTTTTTCTTTCTTCTTTTGTCATATGGTAGGTGAAATAAAAATCAGGCAGAAAAACCTGTGGAAATCAGGCTGTTGGTATTTAAATACAAGTTTTAAAAGTCTATCTCCCATTTTTAGTTTTTGATTCATTTCTCATGGACTGATTCTGTGCATGTGTAGGGTGATGTTGGGGGTGGTGGAGAACTAGAATTGCCATCCTGGCCTTTTTTAGAAAGAACTTGCTGTAGATCTATAAAATGCTGTGTTGCAGAAATTCGTTTAGGTTCAAGTAAATCATGAAATTTGTTTTGCACAATTCAGAGAAAATTTAATGAGGCCCTTTTAAATAAGCCTTATGTATATTTGGGGGCAGTACAAATGATTATGTTTTAGGTTCTATAACTTTGAGAGATTAATTACAATGAATTTTTTTTATCTTTAAATTGATTTTTTTGTTGTTGTTTTTTACACAGCGGCAACAGAGGATGCATTTTTTTTCATCCATATTTATTTTTTGTGTGCTGATAGTGCACAAAACTTCCATCAGTGTATCCCATCAAATAGCCTAGGTTGTTCTCAGATTTTCAAAATAGTGGTCAGTGCAAAGATCAGTCTGAGCTCTTCCGTGGTATCCTCATATCCCCCCCCTTTTTTTTCCTGGGATGGAGTCTAGCCCTGTTGCCCAGGCTAGAGTGCAGTGACATAATCTCGGCTCACTGCAACCTTTGCCTGCCGGGTTCAAGTGATTCTCCTGCCTCAGCCTCCCGAGTAGCTGGGACTACAGGTGCCTGCCACCATGCCTGGCTAATTGTTTTAATTTTGGTAGAGATGGAGTTTCACAATGTTGGCTAGGCTGGTCTCGAACTCCTTACCTCAGGTGATCCGCCCACCTCGGCCTCCCAAAGTACTGGGACTACAGGCGTGATCCACTGGCTGGCCGCTTGCATCCTTTTTAACTTGTCTGGGTGCCCCTCCCCAGCTTCTGTGTTCTTCGGTTTGCGTTTCAGAGTCCATATTGGAGGCTCCCATTGCAGGACTCCTACACTGCTGCAGCTACTTTCCCTGCCTCCGGCCTGAAGTGCGGGAGTTTCCAGTATCCCCTCCCGCTCCGCTGCCTGAGCACTTAGCCTTCGACCACTAGTGCAGGAATATAAAAGGCCCCTCTGTGGCGTAGTCTGTACTCTGGAGCACCCCTTGAGACCAGATTGAATGGGGCTTCCTGGCTTGGCTTTTCACCCTTTCCAGTCTCCCCCTTCCTTACTGGTCTCATGGAAGCACATTTCCTAAGTAAACCACTTGCCTGGGAATCTTCACCTCAGGCTCTGCTTCTGGGGACCTCATTATCCTCTCCATAAGGCGTGGTTGTGGGAACTAAATGAGACAAATGCAAACAAGGCACTCATCACAACGCACGGCCATAACATAGACTCAGAAATGTTATTATTATTATGATGAGTCTCACATCACTTTTTTGGACTTTGGTAGAGTGGTGCCAAGACTTACACCTTTGATCCCTCTGGTTCATGGAAATATCTGAATAAAACAGAAACATTTGAATAAAACTGAAAGAGCATATAAAAGTGCATCTTAGCATGCCTGAGACCTTGCCACTGGGGTAACTATGCAAATATAAGCAGAAAAGAGCAAAAACAACCAGTGGAACAGCATTTGCTGAAAAGACAGTTTACATTAATTTTTCTTTTCTTTTTTTTTTAGATTGTTAAGCCCATTTCTCTAAGAGTTAAAAATTTCAGATGACTACTTATTTTATTTATTTCTATTTATTTATTTATTTTTTGAGACAGAGTCTCACTCTGTTGCCCAGACTGGAGTGCTGTAGTGCGATCTCGGCTCACTGCAACCTCTGCCTCCGAGGTTCAAGTGATTCTCCTGCCTCAGCCTCCTGAGTAGCTAGGATTACAGGTGCCTGCCATCATGCCCAGCTAATTTTTGTATTTTTGGTAGAGATGGGGTTTCGCCATGTTGGCCAAGCTGGTCTTGAACTCCTGGCCTCTAGTGATCTGCCTGCCTCGGCCTCCCAAAGTGCTGGGACTACAGGCTTCAGCCACTGTGCCTGGCTTGACTACTCATTTTAAAAGAAATCTCAGGTATATGACGTGAAGTGATATCCTGGTGACAGTGGTAAAGGGGTCCAAACCTGGTAATGGGAGAGGGACTGAGAGAGAAAACACAGTGATTTCAGCACTCTCCATCTAATTAGGTGGTGTACTCTGTGGAGGGGACAGGAAACTAGGAGATAAGGAATTATCCAAGAAATAATTTATCCAGGACTTCCGAGACAGTTTCATCAATCTCCAAAATTTGTACTGGAAGCTTACTTTTCTTTAGATTTCACATGTGAAATGAAATTAGAAGACATCCTTCAACACATATGCACAAGCTCACTAGGGAATTTTCCCTCCGGCTTTATTAAGGTATAATTGACAAATAAAATTGTACATATTTATAGTGTGTAACGTGATGCTTTGCTATCTGAATACATTGTGACACGATTAAATCAAGCTAGGGACGTTTTTTAAACGCAGAAAAACAGGCATCTTAGCATTTAGGGAGCTCTTAAGAAGTCATCTTGGCCTCTTGCCTTTCATGAGGGTCAGATGACACAAAAGGCCAAGGCCAGATGGGATGGAATAACTCATTGTAATAGGTAATCACTTTCACAATAAGGGAAGCCTCTTGAAGCCTCTCAGGTGGCAGGAAGCTAAACCTAGTTTCTCTTCTTGCTGGTCAGAGGAACCAGTCTCTGGGCTGGCTCATAGCCTTTCAGATTCTTTGCATGTTGTCTTAGTGCTAAGGTAGGGAAGGATTTTGGTCATTGAGTTCAGTGTTCCCTTCCCACACATGCCTGTCACCTTGGGAGGCTTTGATTCAGTACATCTGGAGTGGGACCTGGAATTCATTTTTATTTTTTCTGAGACATAGTCTCTCTCTGTCACCCAGGCTGAAGTGCAGTGGTGTTATCTTGGCTTACTGCAACCTCTGCCTCCCAGGTTCAAGCAATTTTCCTGCCTCAGCCTCTTGAGTAGCTGCGATTACAGGTGTGCACCACCACACCCGGTTAATTTTTGTAGTTTTAGTAGAGACAGGGTTTCACCATGTTGGCCAGGCTGGTCTCAAACTCCTGATCTCAAGTGATCTGACTGCCTTGGTCTCCTAAAGTGCTGGGATTGCGGGAGTGAGCCACCATGCCCAGCCTGGAATTCATTTTTAGATCTGGACCCCAGGGCATGTACAAGAAGGCTTACTGTAGGGCCAAGGAATGGGAATTGGCTAGTGGTTCTATCACCAGTTGAATGGAGGAATCATATGGGGTAGATGCCGCCTATGGGAGGCTAGGCAGCCCCGGGGAGCCATGGACTAGATGCACACATTGTAAAATGGCTAGATTTCCAGAACAGTGTGGAGTCAGAAAAGTAGATAGAAGGAAATTTGCTATGTAACACCATTTGTGTAACAATTACGCACATGAAACAACCCTGTGTATAAAGAAACCCACATGTTTAAAGACATACATTGAACAGAAGATGGGAGTGGGTATTTTGGAAGAAAGAGAAAATATAAAAAGAGAGGGCCTTGCGTTGACTGAGGATGACAATGTGACAAGCACTGAGAAGCATGGCTAACTAGACTTTTTACATCCAACCCTCAAGAAAAGAAAGAAAAAAATGATTGGGAGAATGAAGACCAATTGCTCCTGAGTGAATCAGTGGTTCAGCCAAGCTCAGCCCTGAAGTGGGCTGACTTTACTTAATAGATAACTTGGAGGCCCTAGTGAGGGCAAATGTTCTCTTAGAAAGGGTCACCCTTTCTTCTTTTCTCTCACCACCCACCTTTCCATCCAGCCCATTATTATTAATAATAATTATTATTTACCTTACCACAGCTCTTATTTTCTAATTGTTTAACCACTGTCATGAAGCACTAAGCAGCAACGTCAGCATTTGGTTGAAGAGACTGGCAGGAAAAGACCACACTGCTCTGTTCTGCAACATGCATGATTGTCTTCTCTCTTGGATTTTTGACCTTGGTTTTGGCCTTGAAAAGCAAGGTCAAAAATGCTGAGCACATAGGTTCCATTTCACCTGTTTTTCGCTTCCATTCACTAAGTACTTACTATGTCCAAGATATTTGGCATCTGGGTGCCTTACCTAAATCATCTCATTTAACTTGTACTGAAAACTCAGTGATATCTGTTCCCATTCTCTAGATGACTAAAGCTTAGAGTTGTGTATCTTTTCACATGACAGTTGAACTTAGCCTTCCAGGGGAGTATCACCCCAATTGGGACTACCATGAATCATCAAATCAAAGGATATATATATATTTTTTACCATATTGGAAGGGAATTTTAAGAATAGTCAGACTTTGGTTGGCATCCAAGTGGAAAGAAATGAATCAATTCTGTCCTCACTGATTGTCTGTAACATCTAACCATTCTTGTATTTGGGATTGAGAACATATTCAAAGAACTTAAATACTCCTTCGAAGCATGGGGCCACATTTAGGTAACACCCATTTCATCTATGTTCTGTTGGAAATCCATGTCACTGTGGAAACTGAACTACAGGAGAGGAAGGTCACTTCACGTTTGCTACTGTTGTTGATAATGCTTTCATGTTTGTGGATATCAACTGCATGATTGCTTGGTTTCCACCCAAGAGTTATCTGTTCATAAATTACTTTCATATTTCATAGACTACAGTCTGTAAATATCTAACTGATGAGCACCTGTATATCAGCCCAGAAAAAGCTATGCATCTAAATGGCTCAGGTAAAAATATCCAATTTAGAAGCACTGTCAGCACAGGGGAGAATTTTCTAGTGCAGCCAAGGGGTATAGCATTACTTCTACAGAAACGTAGCTTTTAAAGAAGGTCACTAGTATTGCCACCCCAGTGTCTTCACTTCTAAGTCTAAACCTTTCATGATGCATATATCACCTGCTTCCTAATTGGAAATTCAAGAAAGCAGTCTTCATCATAAAATAAATTACGTCGAGGGATATGCAGTAATCTCTCGACTTAATTTAGCACTTTGAAATAAATAATATATCCGTGACTCACAGTGTTTAATTCAATTCTGTGTCTTTCCTCAGTGGCCCTTTCCCTCCCTCCCTTCCTTCTTTTTTTCTTTCTTTTTAAATTGCCCTTTTCTTCATTATGCTGCTTCTGGTTACACACACATACATGTACAACACAAATGCATTCTCCCTGGCTAACTTTTACCTTTATGACTTTTATGCAATAGTCACATTCTTCTAGAAAAGAGAAATTATTGCTATTTGCCCTCTAGCATCCAACTAGGAGATCTCTGTCTGTCTATCATCTATCTATCTATCTCTGTGCCAGTTAAAAAAAATATCCAATTCATGAAAAGGGCTGGCAAATCTTCAGCTTGCAGATAAGCATTCATTCAGAAGTGTTGAACTGATAAAACTGTTTCCAAACTTAAGATTCACTTCATTTTTTCCCTCTGACTAGTAGTATTTCTTCTGCCTAGCCAGTGTCACAGTGATGAAAAACTGAATTTTGACAACTAATATACCATACATTGGAAGCAAGCATGAAAAAACCTCTTAGAAACATTGGACTTTTTGCTTCCGAGTGTCCATAATGAAAATATTTGAGTTCCATCTAGACCAGCAGTGTCTGTGGTTCTCAAAATGCCAGTATAGGAAACTTTGCTGAAGTTATATAAAAGAAAAAGAATGCCAACATAAGGTGCTGACATCCCTGATGATTTGCCAGACATTACTGCCAGAAACTTAGACCAAGACTTTCTACAGGGAAGAAGAAACTGGTATGCTTTATGTAATAGGTGCCACGACTGGGACCACCCACCTCTGAAAGGTGGAAATGTGTTGGGAATCTCATTGTCTTCTTTTCACAGCTATTTCTTACAGTGGTCAGCACCTTCCCATAGAGTTATAGGTAGCCTGTCCCTCAGAAAAGCCCCTCAGTGAAATCTCACTGGAGACTTTCTTCCCTCTGAGCTTGGGTAAACATTGTATTACCTAGAAGTCCAGAAATTGTCCAGACATTTTCACAAAGGCCTTCTCAGACCTGCTGTTCAAGAAACTTTTCTTGAACTCAGCAACTCAGACCTATCACTTAACTGCTGGCGGAAATTATCTAAACCCAGATTATACTAAGTCCTTTAGGATAGTTGTAGTTTCTCCCTCTGCCCCCTACCCGGCCCCAGGCAGCACTATGTCTAGTGACATACTGTGTTAGCCAAGAACAAAGTGCCAGGCACTTCATCTACATTATGACACTGGAATCTCTGCTGACACCACCAAATACAAAAATGACAAGTCATTCAAGCTGCTTTGTTACTGGAGCATGCACAAGCTCCCATGACCCAGCACCCTCAACGTTTTGATTGATAGTTTAAAAAAAGCTGTTAAATTACACACACAATATGATGTCTGTCCTTAAAACAAAACTGGAGGCATTTTATAGCTAAACAATTTTATTGGCTTTCTGTGAAATAAAAAACACACAAGAAACCACCATGGTTAAAGGCCATAATCAGCATCAACCAAATGAACCAGCCACTTGGTTACAGCAGCTGATAACAACACTAGTGGATATTATTGCTTATACCCCAAGTTCATTTATACGTCCATTACATTTTGGCAAGATTACAATCAAATGGGAGCTTTGGTTGTAAAAATTCAACTATGACTACTCATTGAAAACTCAACTTCTACCATTTTATGATGGGATACATGTCAGTTCTTCTGCATCTTGACATTTATCCTCTCCTGTCTCCTTTCTCCTTCCATTAATAAGATGTAGAAGTCTATTGAAAAAAATTAAGGTGGATGCATTTGTAACTATCCTTCCTCTGCTGCCTCCTCTTTTGTCATGACAAGGTGCTGCATTTCTGGGCCTCTCCCAAGATCTTCTATCTGGTGTGTTTCCACTGCCAGTAATAAACGCCCATCTGTAATCTAGATAGATTTTCAAATGCATATGGCTGTCAACATTGGGGTTTGGACTTAACTGTCTCATTTCCATCTTCTGAAAAGCTAGAAGAAAAAGTAAAAATAAAAACAAAATCAACAGCCCTTGGCATTGGTAACTTGACCTCCCAACAGAATGAGCCCCATCCCCTGCCGCATAACATCGCATGGCAGGTGTGGAGCTGTGGCCTCGAAATGCTCTCTGTGTGTGTATGTGTGTGCTGTAACATTTTACTTTACAGAGAAGCAATGACTGACTGCCTCACAAAAGCTCCCCTGCTCTCACACTTTCTAGTTTAACACTGAAAACTCAGAATGAGAAAGAGTCAGAACTAACTCACAATAGCACCATTTCCTAGACTCTTGGAATGAGATTCCTTTCCGTGTAGGAGAACGCAGGCGCCCAGCCTCCAGCTGTGTGCTTTCACAGGCTCCCAATGCATTTCAGCAGAAGTGGGTGGTCTGCCTTAGCCTACTTCTGCAGAAACATGAATTTTCCCTGGGAAGAGTTAAAAATATGGGTCTTACAAAGTGAAGTTGGCCACAGGTGAGAAGCCTGAGGAAGCCTGTTTCTGGTGGTGAGATGTGACAAGCCTGTAGATGGCAGGAGGGGGTCCAGGGACCTTTTCTCTTGCCCATCTCAATTCAAGTCAGTGAAGAATCTGCATGCAGAAGCATGGCAAGTTCAAGGAATACTGAGAGACGTAAACCCTAATACAGCAATCGGAACACCAGCGCACTAATGGTATCTTACGTATTCAGGTCCACCAGTGAGTTTGCCCTGGATAATGCTGGGATTTAATAAGCCCTTCTAATGATTATAAAGATTATCCTCTTGAAACTAGACATTGGAAACAACAGAATATTTGATATCACTATATTTAACATGGCACATATAACCATATAATTACCAGCACTTAACACGGCAAATATTGTAAATACACATTCTTGGAGTTGACTTTGTAATTACACCGATGTTATTCAACAGAACAAAGATTAAACACTCTCCAATTTGCACTTTGGGGGATTTCAGTCCCCTCCTCCCCTTCACAACAAAAGGATAACCCTCTAATTATGTAATAATGCTCGGTGGTCATGTGGGCAAAGAGAATCACAGGGTGACTTCATAGTCAGTTGTGGCCTGTAAAATAAAGTAATACACAGTATTTTCATTTCAACAAAATACAAGAGACCATATAAAAATATTTTCCAATTTGGAATCAGAAACATGAAAGCTGGATTTTTTTTCTTTGTATAAAAAGAAACAAAATAACAGGCTAAAGTTTATTAAGCCTCCTAACAAAAAAAATATACATATCAGTTTAAGGAATGCAGTGAGAGTCAGCTTCCCTTTTTGTCCAGGCTCATTGATGGTGAGCTTGTGCTTTGATCCTAACAAAGATAAATGCACAAAAGTGGAGGAAGGTCAGTGTCTGAAACCTGAACTATGTCGTATCTCTAATAAGACGAATTTTACAGTAGTGCTTTGAAAAGTGGTGGATCAGATTACCAATTTTTTTTTCTCTTCCTCTTCAGGCCACTGCTGGAGATGAATTCCAGAAGCACCACTTTCGTCTCGAGTGATGCTTATTTAGTGCAATATCTTCCTTCTCTCGTTCCCTTTTCACACGTTGGTAGTGATCTTCTTCCTTCAGGTACCACACAGGGGGCCAGCGGTGCCGCTCGAAGTATTCCTGGTTGTCTGGTGAAGGAAAGATGCAGACCATAAGACCTGCAGCTCATTGATCTTTTTACGTGCTAGGCCTTGAGCTTAAAGCTTCTCGAATATTCTCTCAAAAACGTGATGTGGCAGGGACTGTGATTAGGGTCATTTGCAGAAGGTGACACTGTTTTAAGAGGAAGAATCTCTTGCCTGTAGTCACGCAGCTGGGCACAGAGGACCTGAACCCAGGACCACCTGATTTGAGAGTCTAAGCCTGCTCCTAAGCTTGCCTCCCTAAACACGGGGAAGCCCACCACCTCTGCACTCTCTGCAACAGGGCACCATGGACTCCAGCCCACCCAACTCCCGTCAGCATCAAGTTCTTCAAAGAGAATTCCCAGCCTTCTATTCTTTATGTCATGTCACATGAATATGTGACCACCAGCTAGTCTCAAGGAATTATCTATGAGCTGCCTGCTGACTGTGTTCCTTTCCAGGGACATAGAAGATAAAAGCTCCCCTGAGAGGTGAGGAGAGCTGGATGAATGGGGGCTTCGCACAGTCTCACCTGCAGATTTTGATTTGATTTCCTTGCGGAACTTGGAGCATACACTGTTGTAGTTGGTGCAGATGTGGTGCAAACACCAGGCGGCCAACTGGTGGGCATTGTGAAACTGCAGAAAAGTGAGCAAAAGGAGGGTAAGACTCTATTTTCTAAAAAGGGGCTACAAAGAAATTGGGGAAGCCATCGTAAGGGTGAAAATAAATGAAGGGCTTATATAACTAATTTGGCAAACCTCTTGTTTTGACCTCAATGTTTTGACTTTGGCCATGGCTCTGATGCCAGCCAATGTAGTGCTGGGCACATCCCTCCCTTCCCCACTGTCCTAGGTGCACCAAAAATAATTGCTGTATCAAATCACGAGCTTAAAGTATGCCTCACCCTCTCACCCTCCCCTGCCACCTGGCCCTCTAGTGCTAAGCAACCGTGGCCTCTGGAAGACACCAGCCCACAGCAGAAAGCAGCGATGTCATCTCTGTTTAAGGAAGCCTCGGCAATGGAATACTTCGTGTCGCATGTCAGAGCTCAGCTTGCTGGGGCCAAGATCCGAAAGAGGAGACTGCAGAATGTGTGACTGTCCTATACCTGTCCTTTGGTTACATAAGAAGAGCAAGCAGTATGTGCCAGGGTGGAGAGATCCAGATACTTCACCCTTCCTTTCTAAGCAATGCTCAGGAAGGTGGCAGCTCAGGTAGCTATGATTGAAAAATACGAGATGCTCAAAAATCGACTGTCAACTCCCCCATTCCCTCTCCAGACCTGGCGGGCCTGCCGTGATCCCTCACTGTTTCCATCTGTGCCCTTCTCTGACACCCCTTCTGTTGTCTATTGCTCTTGATGTTTCTTTGGTTGGGTGGAACTTTAGAACCTACAGCATGCTTCCTCTGCGGCCCTGTATCTCCACTGTGAGGCCAAAAGCCAGAGATCTCAGAAACCCACTCGAGAGACTCACTGAAAATCACAACCCAAACATCAGAGACAGTTTTAGCTGGTGCTTCCAACTTCTCTTGCTGTTAGATTTCTCTCTGAAAACATGACTAGGGCAGTGTTCTGCTGGGTGGGCTTGTTCCAGCTTGAAAGAGCCAATTGTGTGCATTTCTTCCCTACTTTGAGTTTAGTGATTTCATATGTTATAATCAGCCATGATGGGAGTATTTATATAATAGAAATTGGCAAATGTAACAGATTAAGGTCCCACTTGCCCCCAAGCTGACTGTTAAACACTTACCAGCACATCACTGGGTTAGGGTCTAATGGATGAGCTAAGACATGAGAGAATCCATCCTAAGCTCGTCCTGCCAAGTCTTGTCAGGGCTTAGCAATAATCATATTATTTCCTTGTAGTGGGTATGTGTGGGGGTAAGGTGGGAACACAGTGCAACAAACAGATACAGACACAACTGCAAATCATTCCCTCAAGTGAGTGGTCCCGATATGAAATTCCGGATCATTACATTTTTGTCTAGGAGGAATACTTGCTGGAGCGAGTACAAGTTATAAATCATCCCCCAGAACTGTTTCAAAAGACCCCAGATTGCAAGTGTGGACAACCAGTTTTGATGGGGGCTTGCTGATTTGACTGCATTAGATGTCTACTCTCAGTTTCACTGTAATCCCTAATTGGATTTTAATAATTTGTGTTTGTGTCTGTTTCCTTTACTTGCCTATGACTGCCCTGGGGCAGAGGATCTACCATTTATATGTACACGTCCTTTGCCTAGGGCAGTGCCTGGTATTTGGGGAGAAAAACAACAAATATTTGCTGAATGCTAAGTCAAAATGAATAGGTCGTAAAGTTCAATTCCACCTTTTCCCCCTTTTGCACCTGAATTATTTCCTTTGGCCACAGTAGGAAGGGCCTGAGCAGCACCTGCACCTCTCCCCAAAACCAACTCCTTTTCCTTGATTGAGAAATATTGATTTGTATGGACTGACCTAAGACTTAGTAAGCCATTGTCTTAACGGAAAGAGGGAGCACAGGAAGCCGAACCCAACAGGCTGAAGAAAAGACGGAGGAATTTATTCTTAGTTCTCTCAGAGTGTAAATTCATTGTTAATCAGCCTATGCCAGGGACTAGAAAATTCTGCAGATGTGTCCGGCATTCTAAGAGGGCTTACACTCTTCAGTGCTCGCTCTTGAACATTCTCTCCCACTTGATTCTCAAAATAATCTGTAACGTTGGTAGGATGCAAATTGTCATCCCATTTCCTGTGGATGAGGAAAGTGAGGCAGAGTTTAGCTTGTGCTTTGAGGAAGTTACTCCACGGTGAAGCTGAAGCTGAATCTTGGACCTTCTCTGGAAGAAGAAGGCAAGTCTGTATTGGGATTATGTTATTACAATCTGAATATTAGCAACTACTGACTTTAGAAAACTCCAGGACAGCTGTAGTGAGATGTTCATTAACAGGGGGTCATTACAGGGCTTCACGAAATTCTAGAAACTGTCTGTGCTTGGTCAAATACATGGCCAAGAATTCAAAGAAGGAGGAGAGACAAAACCTCCCCCAAGTGGTTCTCCCACATGTGAAGCTGGTACCTTAGGCGACAATGGGACTGGTGTGGGGACCGTGTTGTTTATTCAAATGAAGCCCAGCAGGCTGAATGGTACATGAAAGGTAAAACTCTCAGATCTTCTTAGTGTACACAGGGGGCCTCTGTGACTCAGTGGTGACATCTTTATTTAGACAGATGCAACAATGGGATGTTTTATCAACATTAAATGAACTGATTGAACACACTTAAAAGGTGAAAAGCAAACTGATACAAACCTGAGCCAATTCCAAGTAAGAGAGCACTTCTCCGTCAATGCCCACGCCACTCATTGCGGCCTTGGTCAACTCCTGAACGGCATGCTGTTCTGGGGAAGAAAAAGGGGGCCAGAGAATGCTAAACCACGCCCTGCAAGCCAGGTAGCTTGCCTGGAGGGTTGGTCTGGGACCACTTAAGAAGGGAGGAAATGTGGGATACAGCTCTGGGCAGCCATCTGAATTAAATCCAGAAGCTGCTCTTACGTGTGGTCTTTCACTACTTGGGGTTCTGGTGCCAGCCACTTCACCCACACCTCTGGGGACTCTTGTTCATGGCTCTAAAATAGTCAGAATCCTCCAGACCTGCAATGTTCTGTGCAGGATGGTAACTCCCGGCCACACGAGACTATTTTAACTTAAATTACTTAAAATGAAATGAAATGAAAAGTTCAGCTCCTCATTCACGCTAGCCACAGTAAGTGCTCAACAGCCACATGTGGCCACTGTTTGGACCATCTGGATATGAAATGTTTCCATCACTGCAGAAGTTCTACTGGATGGAGTGGCTCTAAACAGTCTAGCACCTTCCTAGAGTCCTCTAGACTTTAGACACGCTCCTGTTTGACAGTTTCCCCACTTACATCACCACAATCCTTAATACCCCTGACAGTGAAGAGGTTAAATGACAGAGGAATGAGTCTATCTGAGGAATTAAAAATGTGATTGCATACGTCTGTCTCAACAGCTACAGATGGTGACGTATTGTTCAGCCTCTTGGATTCTAAAGACTGGGTAGACCTGCAGTCCAAAATGACAAAAATGCAGTAGGGAGAGCCATTTCTGCTTGGGAGCTTGAGTCCAAGGCTTCCAAGCTGAACTTACATTGTGGCGTGAAGCTAGGACATCTCTTGCCTTTGTAAAGGCTGTCGCCTGCCTCTGAGACTGACGTGTGAGGGTACAGCCTTGGCTCAGCATTTCTAGGTCTTTGACATTGATGTCATCTGTAGCATTGCATTTGTTTTTCTAATCCAGCACATTGTCTAAATCATGCTTACTTTCTGCTCCAGCTCTGCATGCTTACTGGTCAGTATGCCTATATCTGGTCAATATAGTATTGGGAATGGAATGATTTCTTTGGCACAAACCTCCTCACCTGGATTGAACTATTTGGAACTAAACTGCCCAGAGAAGTCATCTGGGCTTTATCGTTTTAAGTAACTGCAATATTTCCTGACATTTATTTACCACGGGCTCACAAAGCATCATCACTAGAAACTGATTTTTACACACCATGTTCTAAACACTCTACACTAGACAGTACAAAGCAAATACTATAAAGGATTAAAGGAATCATCTTGGGAAGCTGTATATTAAATAATAATAACAGTAACAACAGCATTTAATAACTAATTGTTCATAGAAGTCTAGAGTTCACACAAAAAGCTTTATTTGGGTCAGTTAAAAAAAAAAAACTTTCATGGAGAAATCAATCCCATGTTTTCATTGCCAGACTTAATATTTAAGCAAAAATGGTACTAGTCTGAGATTGATCACAAACCTTGTTGGGCAGATTTGGCTCCAAATTACTTTTGACAATTTCAAAAATAAAATAAAAATTTCTCCTCAGGACTAATGTCATAAAACCTGTGGATAGTTAAATGCCTTGGAACCATGTTTCTGAAGAAAGTAATGGCCCACTGAAGCCTCCCAGAGTCAGTATTTTAAAAAACTAGCACCCTCATTTGGATCTATTAGGTATATTGGTTAAAAACAGTTTTTAAAAATAAATCTAATATTGATGCCTCAACTCGCTCTTTCTATCCAACTGGGGAGGAAGTAGGACAAAGAGAGGACTTTGATCTCCAGGTGGTTGTGTGTAGTAGAAGCCTAGAGGACAAAGAAAATAATCTTTTTTTTTTCTTTTTTGAGACGGACTTTCGCTCTCCTTGCCCAGGCTGGAGTACAATGGCGCAATCTTGGCTCACCACAACCTCTGCCTCCTGGGTTCAAGCGATTCTCCTGCCTCAACCTCCTGAGTAGCTAGGATTATAGGCATGTGCCACCACGCGTCGCTAATTTTGTATTTTTTTTAGTAGAGATGGGGTTTCTCCATGTTGGTCAGGCTGGTCTCGAACTCCCGACCTCAGGTGATCCGCCCGCCTCGGCCTTCCAAAGTGCTGGGATACAGGCGTGAGCCACCGTGCCCAGCCTATCTTTTATTTTTTCTAAAGACATTGCCAGAAAGTCAAGTGCAGATAGGACTGGTTGGTTTGTTCATACATTCATCTTCATTCATTCAATTGTTCAACAAATATTTATCGAAAGCTAACATGCTCAGGCACCCACAAGAAAGGCCAGTGAACAAGACAGGCACTGTTTATTTCTGCTTTGATGGTTAATAGGAATCAACTAAACAGTGATAAACACCCAGCTTGTGACTTAACACCTCTGGTGCAAAGTGAATAAGGCTGAAGATCTGAATTCCAGACACAGCCATTTAAGTGCATATATCCTATACAGACCTGCTTCAGCTTCCCAACTGAACAAATCTAGAAATGATACATAAGATTTTGTGAAGTTAAGCCAAGTTTCCCTTTTTTCTCTTTCTCCCAAAATGAACTTGACAATGTCAGAACATTTTCTAAAATAGCTTTAAGAAAACCACTTACATAATGCTTACTATGTGCCAGACGCTGTTCTAAGGACTTTATATTTTAACTCATTTAATCTTCATAACAGCTCTATGGCTGAATAATATTAGCCCCATTTTAAAGAGCGAGAAAGCTGAGACGCAGAGCGAAGGTTACAGGACAAAGTCACCTGGTCTGTAAATGGTGGAGTCAGGGTTTGATCTTAGGCAATCTGACTCTGTCATCTGTTTTCCTAAACAGTGCGTCTACCGCCTTCTTAAAGACTGTGTCTGTGCAGTTATAATGGAGATAATGTTGACCAAATAGTATTATTTCAAACTCTGGGGTGCACAAATGATTCAGCATGCATAGAGCGTGTGCCTCAAGGGCAGGGGTCATGCATTACTCACCTTCATAGCTGTATCACCTAACAGGGTCCACCACAGAGTGGGTGCTTAAGGAGTATTTGTTGAATTGAATTGGGCTGTCTGATGCAATTTGATTAGTTCATATCATTCTACACAAGACAGTCCTATTTTGCGTGATAAAAAATCAACTTTTATTCTCTGTAAAAATATTTTTATTTAAATGTGATTTTGGATAAATATGACAGACACTGCATGGCCCTGAGTCATCAGCCTTACCTGCAAGTGCAACCAAGTGTGGCAGGCAAAATCTGTTTGCCAAGGCAATTAATTCCAGCGGGTCCAGATCCAAGTTAGGAGACAACTGCTTGGTATAGAGATAATCCAATACTGCTTGCATTGATATCTTGTTTATGTTCGGGAGATACACCTGAAATGTTATACAAAAAGCTAAATTCTGCTGCAGAAAGCAGGGAGTGGGCACATTTTCAGGCTATGCTGCTTATAAATATCCCGTGTGACTTGATATTGGCGAGTGTTGGACACCTGCTTTGAGGCTGTGCATAGGAATCCTTCTGTATTTATGACTTTAAACATAATGGTTTGATTTGTAGATGACAAAAGAGTGGAGCTGCCTGACACAGCCTGATGTGGAATTTTTAAATGACTATTTGGACTTATAAATCAGACAAATGGGCTGGAAATGTATGATAACATTAGGGGCCCTCATGCCAAGCACCTTGTAATACTCTATTGTGGGGAAAGAAATCTCCTAGCAACATGACAGGTGTTGGGGGGAGCTGCAAACCACACTGTTGCCGACACGATGGAGCCTAGCTCCCTAAGATGTCAAAACAGAGGATGAGGCTGAGCAACCACCCTAGCTGCCACAGTGACCAGCTTGATTTCCACATTCTTTCAGTATATGCACAATATATTACAATGTACTACATAACGTATACACTTCAATATTTTTTCCTACAACCACATGGATTCAGAACTACTGGAACATTATCAGTTATCAGTAGATTCAGAGAATCCAAAGGAGTTCTTGCTTAGGACTTCCAGGGGAGTATGACTGGGTACAGGTGAACTGTCCCCTGTAGGATTCCCACAGTCTCCTTCATGAGTGCCTGTAGTTGTCTATATAAATGCATGCTAGAGCTTGCTAGAGAGCCAGGCACTGCCTGGGAGGTGGAGAGCTGGAGAGGTGGGCATGGATTCATGGAGATGTACACTGTGTAGCAGCTACTCTTTATTTTAGGTCTCTAACTCCATGAGACAGGCCCTGGAGTAGTTCAGAACTGCATCACTTGGAGTATTGGAATACCGACAATTACAAATATTAATTGTAATTGAAGGCATCCTATGCACAGGCACTGTGCTAAGCTTTCCACACACATTCTTTAATTTGACGCTTATATCTGCCCTAGAGAGAAGAGACTTACTTTTGCCATTTTACAGAAAAAGAAATGGAGGTTCAAGGAGGTTCATTTAAATCTTGTGTCCAAGGTCACAGAGCTAGGAAGTGGTGACTGGGATTTAAACCCAGGGAGTATGACGCGAAAGTGTATGTTCAGAATTGCTGTGCGGTGCTGGAAACGTTTAATGCCACAGAAGCACAGGTTTGAGTTACAACAATAAAGCATCATATTTTATTAATGGTTTGTAAGAATTCTACTTCGAAAGGATGAACAATTATGAACTTCTTTTTCTTTCTTTTTTATTTTATTCATTTTTTGAGACAGGGTCTAACTCTGTTGCCCAGGCTGGACAGCAGTGGCTTGATGATAGCCTGGGCCTGGGCTCAAGCTATCCTCCTACCTCCACCTCCCTAGTAGCTGGGACTACAGGCAGTACCATCATGTCCGGCTAATTTATTTTATTAATTCTTTTTTTGTAGAGATGGCGGGCTTGCTATGCTGCCCAGGCTGGTCTCAAACTCCTGGCCTCAAGTTATCTTCCTGTCTTGGCTTCCCAAAGTGCTGGAATTATAGGCATGAGCCACTGTGTCTGGCCAGTTATGAACTTCTTAATTCTCATACTTAACAAACCTCTATACAACATATAAAGATATATATCTATATATTATATATGATTACATCTGTATAACATGGTTACATCTATATATTTTATATGATCGCACCTCTCTCTCCATACACATGCACGTGCACACACACACACACACTCAGGCACACACACACAGTCAGGCACACACACATACTCAGGCACACACACACACAGTCAGGCACACCCACACACTCAGGCACACACACACACAGTCAGGCACACACACACACACTCTCAGGCATACACACACAGTCAAGCACGCATACACACTCAGGCACACACACACTCAGGCACACACAGGCACAGAGCCAGACCTCTATATCTGTGGGTTCCACATCTGTGGATTCAACCAACTGTAGATCAAAAATATTTGAAAAAAAGGCATGACTGCCTCTGTTCTGAACATGTACAGACTTTTTTCTTGTCATTTTTCCTAAACAATACAGTATAACAACTACTTACACAGCATTTGCATTGTATTAGGTATTAGAAACACTCTACAGATAATTTAAAGTATAAAGGAGGATGTGCACAGATCTATGCAAATACATTGCCATTTTATATGAGGAACTTGAGCATTCATGGATTTTGGTGTCTGAGTGGGTGGGGGGTAGTCCTGGAACCAATCCCTCACAGATACTGAGGGATGACTGTGTGTGTGTGTGTGTGTGTGTGTGTGAGAGAGAGAGAGAGAAACAGTGAGAGAGAGAGAAAGAGTATGTTATGTATGTATGTATAATGGCTCCACGTTTTACAGGGTGCTTATGGCTTATGCATTCTGGCAGTGTGGCTCCAGAACTGTTCTAAGCTATAGAAACCTTCTTTGTTATTCTCCTATGCAGCCATTAGCCACCTCAGAGAGGGAATATCCTTTCAGATAGGTAGACCTGTCCTTTAACATATCACAGGGAAGGTTTAGAAAAATTCCTAGAAATATTAAGGAATTTATCCCCCACTTTCAGACATGGTTGGTGAAAACAACAATTATGATTCCATAAATGAGTTACATAAGTCATTACCATAAATGATTTGATAAGCATGATCATTTCAGGTTTCCAGCACAACCTCTACAACAAATAGAACTCAATGAGTTGAAACTATTACTGGGATTATTTTAAAATAAAGTAGCTGTTGGGCATGCTAGATCATCTGCAATATACAGATGATGGAATGTTATTCTTCTCTTTAACCAGCTGTATCCACATATGAATAATTATTCAACTAAATCTAGCACCAGTTACACAGTGTGTATGCTCGCATACATATATGTTTACATACACGTGCATTTATCTTGAACAAATAATGGATTTACTTACAGATATACAAACAAATTTGTTTCTGTGTATAGGAACATGTAACATTTCATTTCTTTGATGAAATAATGTTTGGATTAGTGATATGGTTTGGCTGTGTCCCCACTCAAATCTCATCTTGAATTATAGCTCCCATAATTCCCACGTGTTGTGGGAGGGACCTGATGGGAGATAATTGAATCATGGAGGCGGTTCCCCCAGACTGTTCTAGTGGTAGGGAATAAGTCTCATGAGATCTGATGGTTTTATAAGGGGTTTCCCCTTTCACTTGGTTCTCACTGTCTCTCTTGCCTGCTGCCACGTAAGATGTGCCTTTTGTCTTCCACCATGATTGTGAGGCCTCCCCAGCCACGTGGAACTGTGAGTCCATTAAACCTTTTTCTTTATAAATTACCCTGTCTCTAGTATGTCTTTATCAGCAGTGTGAAGATGGACTAATACAATTAGTATAGTTTTTTAGACAGTTGAAGGTTGAGTTGTGAAACTTTAAAATTTGAATCATTTTAACAGTGAAAGTACTCATATTTTACAAAGTGCTAAGTGCTCTAAGATGTTAGTAATTGTTAATATACAAAGTCCCAGAGCTTCCTGTTAACACCTGCTCTCTCAGAGATGGGGATGTCTGGTGCTTCTGAAAACAATGCCTCTAGTGATAGTGCAAGAGCCTGGGGCAGGCCCAGGGATATATCATTAAAGTGCTGCGTGACCTTTGATAAATCACTCACCCTCTCTCACCCTCAGTCTCGTCATCTGTTACATGGGAGGAATTTGGAATAGATGCTGTTAAAAGTTTTTTCTTCATGGAAACTCTGGGTTTTGAAGATCTTCAGATTACCTTAGCATTTTTTGGCAAGAGTGTGTTCTAAGTCATGGCTTAAAGAAGAAATAGCAAAATGAACATCCTAAATAAAAAGAAACTATTTCTGGCTGCAGCAGATGACAGATTCGAGTAAGCAACCCTGCCCAAATACCCTCAATGCCCTCAAAGTGTCCCGATGTTTGTAATCACCTATGACCTGCTATCTTCTTTTAGCTGAATATAATGTTAACATTTTTTGAAGTGATGGCTCTATTTGGCAAATAACGTTAGAGACCCTTAGAAAAAAAATCAAATTAGAATAAACTCAGAACACTTTTGGAGCTTGCATTTTTTTCCCCTCATGGCTGATTTTTAAAAAAGCCTGTTTCTGTGATTTCAACATTTATAATTAACTGCATGACAACAGAAAGACCTTTATTTATAGCACTTTAAAAATAGTATAAGCAAAGCTTCATAAATAATGAAATAAAAAAAATTTGCATCCTACCTGCTGGATACAGTTTTTTCTTTTTTCTTAAAAAAAAAAGAGTTATCAAAGAGAATATAATGCTACCCTAAACAATGTTCTATCCTGCAATTTCGTTGGTCTAAAATTTTAATTGTGAAGATTAGCTGAGACTATTAGGCTTATAATTAGAGACAGTCTCATAGAGAATGAGAAAGTATCCTAGATCCAAAGCATTGCTTACTACAACCCAGGCATGCATTTTTAATGAACCACTTGCTGAGTACCTCTGGGGAGAGAATTATGCTTACTGCTACACTAAAAGTAATGAGAAAAAATATAAGTAAGATACAATGTTTTCCTGAATATTAAATGACAAAAAAGTTAAATTAAAATCAATGGACATAGGTATATTTCATTTGTTTCTGGATATGCACATTAATTCTATTAATTCTCCAAAAAAGGCTGAGCTTCATGGTGAGGGGCAGGAGGGTGGCAGGCATCAGATTTTCAGATTTTCTCAAGAAAATAGAAAGTTAAAAGGTAGCCTACAAAGGCCAAATCCCAAGTGTGAACATGGATCTATGTTAATCATGGATCATTAACTGAGTGCCTTTCCCCTACAACTATAACCACCTGAATTGTACTTTCCTACTTTAGAAAGGGGAATGGTGGTTTTTTAACTTAGAGCTTTCCAGGGCAAATACCTTTAACCCCATACGGAAAGAATTTAACAAGAAAACGCTAGCTTAGTAGTCACTAACATTTATTGAACATTTGTATGTTCTAGGCATCAAATTCAATGCTTTACACATGTCCTCTCATGCCTTCTCTGCCCTTTGACGAAGGTTCCCTTGTTATCCCCATTTTACAGATGAAGAAACAGGTTTAGAGTGAGCCACTTGCCCAAGGTCAGGCTGAGACTATATTACAGTTTGCACAGGAAATGAAGTGAAGGGATGGGAAGGAGCGAGAATGTCGACAGCTCATTGCCTTTTCAATATACTGGCTAAAGGAATTGTGGCACAGGTCTTCAGTGGCTTGGTTCCATGGTCTTTGTCTTTTGAGCTGGTTTGAATCTATACAAACCTATTAGCCTCAACTCCAGTTCTAAGTGGTGAGGGACCTCGTCTCTCCAGCAGGGGGTGCTAAACAGGTGGCCTCCTCCAGGAGAGGCTATCAAACAACCATATACATGTGCATTCACATTTGCTGCCAAGTTTTTGTTTTGGTCACCTCTACTGCACATTTTAATCTGGAGACGATTACAGTCCATTCTTGGAAGGGATAAAGGAGATTAGCATTCGTGAGGTCAGCTCTGACAGTGTCCCTTTGTGCCTGCGTTCCTGACCTCGATCAACTTCTCCCTGCTCTGTGAATAGCAGGTCCTCGGCTGCACAATCAGCACGCACTTCAGTGAGCTGGACAAAGAAGGGGAGCAAGCCTCCCAGCTCTTTATCTCCAGAGATTGCTGAAGTCAGTGAAATAACAACTGGATGAGGTTTTACAAATTGGTGGCTACCCTAACTTTTTCCCGGATACAAGAGGGAAAGAATATCATCACTACCAACAACATCAGAATAAGTCCAGCGGCAGCTACCATTTATTTAATGCTTCTGAAGTGCTTTGCAAGTAATGACTCTTACACCCCACAACCATAGTATGGGTTATAACTGTTTTCCAGATGGGAAGACTAGAGCCAAGAAAGGTTAAGTCACTTGCCCAAGTCACTTGTAAGTGGAGGAGTTGCAATTTGAGTCCCACAGTCCTATAACTATGCAGATTCCATGTACTGCAGTTGTCTTAGTAATGATGCTCCAAAACACCTTTGACCTAAGCTCAGGAGACATCTTCATTAGTCACAGGTGAGAATCTCCTGGTTTAGAAAGGCTGTTAGACACCGTAAGAGGCCATCAGGATAACTCTAATATTTTTTCCCTGAAAAGCAGATAGCCCTTTGCTGGGGGTGGGGTGGGGGGCGGTTGGTTTAGGAGCAGCTGCAGTTTGTTCTGGATGCACGAGAGTGGCCTAGTAATCTTAGCCCCTGCTATCCAAGGCTTGTGATTCTAGGATTCTGTTTCCCTACTTAGGGATGCAAATGCAGGCTCCTGGGTCACAACGGGAGTGCTCGAATTTCTTGTGCTACTGCCTCATTTGAAAAGTTAGCTATTGTTTTCTGCGTTTCTTTGAAAAATTTGGAAAGATGCTGAGACAAGCAAAACAAGCCTCTTAGGACAATAAATAGCATGGGTATACCCATGTTTTTATTTTTACTTTTTAAAAAAAGATGTTAAAAATACTTGCAAAACTCCACAAAAATGCTTGCTTACTCCTAAAGTTAGAAGTGCTTGAATTGAATTTTTTTCTTTTCCAACAGTTTGTAAAAAGACAAAGAGGATGTACTCCCATGTTAATTGTAGCACTATTCACAATAGCCAAGATACAGAGTCTGCCTGTGTCCATCAGTGGATGGTTGGATAAGAAAATGTGGTACATATACACACTGGGATACTATACAGCCCTAAAAAAGGAAAATTCTGTCATTCAAGACAACATGGGTGAACCTAAAGGACATTATGTTAAGTGAAATAAGCCAAGTTTAGAGAGACAAATATGAGAGCATCTCACTTATATGTGGAATCTAAAAACGTTGAACTCCAAAGTAGAGAGTAGAATAGTGATAAGTAGAGCCTGGGATTAGCGGGTAGATGGGGAAAGGAAAGCCATCTGTCAAATATATGAAGTTTCAGTTAGAAAGGAGGAATAAGTTCTGGTGTCCATTTTTTTTTTTTTTGTCTTTTGTTTTTTTGGAGACAAGGTCTCACTCTGTCTCCTGGGGTGGAGTACAGTGGCACAATCATAGCTCCCTGTAGCTTTGAACTCCTGGGCTCAAGTGTTCCTCTCACTTCAGTCTCCCAAGGACCTAGGACCACAGTTGCATATAGTCTAATGCACCTATAATTTTTTTGTGGTGTTCTATTGCACAGTATGGTGACTATGGTGAACAATAAGGTACTGGATATATTTCAAAATAGCTAAAAGAGGATTTTAAATGTTCTTATCACAAAGAAATGGTAAACATCTGAGGTGATGGATAGGCTAATTAGCCTGATTTGATCATTCCACAATATATGTATATTGAAACATCAGGTACCCCATAACTATGTACAATTATTATTTGTCAGTTAAAAGTAAAACAACAAGAAAGATAAAGACATAGGGTCTCCAAGATGTTGTTTGCTCTGCTCTAAGCACATCCCTCTTCTAGAGATAGAGCCAGTGGCTGACAAGTGATGCAGCTACTTCCACTAGACCTAAGTACCTTGAGAGGTGTGTTCAGGGGAGTAAATGTTCACTCCATTACTGTTGCCTTAAACTTAACAAAACCCTCATACCCCCTCAACACAGGCAAAGTCAGGGCAGAGCCTTAGATAGTATTGTAGCTCATGGTAACCTAAAGGACAAACTAGAGCCTCCCTCAGCTTGCAGATGAGGAGGTTGAGGCACAAGAATGTGGCTTCTTAAGGTCCCCTGTCTGGTTAGGGGCACAGCTAAGCCCAGGACTTAGGTGGCTGAACAACTCTTTTCGCTTTCTTAACTACTGGGAGACATGCTCCTCTTGTACTTGGTTTTGATAGTACCATGTCTGGTGACATTTGCAAGAGGTACAGCTGATCTTGTCTTCATGGATGAGGACGGCTCTGAGGATGAAAAGATATATGGCATGTAAAGCAACCAGGTGCCCCCACATAAGTGACCGATAAACAATAACTCCTCAAAACTGCAGAGCTAAGAGAAAGGTGACCAAACACTCGAGCACTGCTAAGGAGCTATTTCATGGAGCCAGTTTAAGGATTAAAGTCATCTGGCTATTTACCCACTTTATATAAATACACAGGCACACGCATATTCATAAAGACTCCACTATGCTTTAGGAAGGCACGTACCTCACTGTTGGCACTTTCCACAAATGACCCGCCGAACATAGCTGCCATCCACTCACAGCTACAGATCAGCAGCGGCTTGTGGGCACTGATGGCTCCATCGTCCAATTTAAATGTCACGTCTGCCAAGGAATTGAGGAAACACAACCATGAGCCAACTTTGCTGAGAGCTTCAACCAAGGTTTCTGCTCCCATATCCACTGACCTGCGTCTCTCTCACTCTCTCGCATGTCTTTACTTGCTGATTTTATGTCAATCCCCATCTTTGGGCTTTGGCACACCCAGCTCCCACCTAAGGGAGCATGCTGCATTTAACATCATCACACATAAAGTCACGGTACAAACTCTCTGAACCAGAAAGTAACAGAAAGGAGGGAATATTTTTTCCTCCTTACTATGCAAAACTTCAAGCATATACAACAGTGGAACAAACAGTATGATGACCACTCATTTATCCCTTGTTAACATTTTGGCATGTTTGCTTTAGGTATATTTTTAATTTACACCATTTTACTTATTAATACTCAATTAAACCTTACGTTTATAATATGCTCTACTTGTATGCTATACCAAAATGTAACCGAATTACTGTTTTCTTAAGAGATGTTGGGAGGTCTGGTTATGTTGCTGAGGCTAGATTTAAACTGCTGGGTTCCAGTAATCCTTCTGTCTCAGTCTCTGAAGTGGCTGGGACTATGGGCAAATTAGTCACCATGCCCGGCTATATGTGTATTTTTGTATAATTCTATATATGTGTATAGACTTTTTTTTTTTAACAGATAGCATGGCACTTCACTCCTAACTACCTTATCACAAGTTTTCCCAAAATAACAACAGTCTCCTAAATAACCATACCATGATTACACCTAAGAAAATTAAAAATAACTCCCTACTATCATCCACCATATAGTTCATATTCAAATTTCTCCAATTATCTCTAAATTGTATTTCATAGCTTTTTTTTTTTTGGTAAAAAAAATATAACAGAATCTAACTGAGACTCCCACATTGTATTTGATTATTATGCCTCTCCAGTAAGGAGGGGGTGATTTAATCAGCTCTACCTAAGGCTCACTTTTAAGTTACTGTAGGTTTGTAACATATTCTTTTCATTGATTTTCAAGACTATTTCTGTACCACAATGGCCAGTGTTTGAAGTAAATACTACTCATAAGCTTTAAAATGAATGAACTGAGTCTTCAGGAACCACTTACTAAATGTGTAGTGCCCTAGCAGGGATTATAAAAGATAAAGACAAAGGTAGAGGTATCCATATAAATAGAAGTCAGGAAGTCAACATTTTACAATGAAATTACACACACCCACACACCCGCCCAGAGGACAATTTCAGAACAAAAATAGTCCAAGTGTAAGACAGTGCAAACATGGGTCAATAACCCATATTGGATGCGGGCCACCAGCAGGCTTAGCAATTATGAAAGGGTGCTGCGGGCAGCAAATGGCATAGTTATCAAAGGCACAGGAGGTGCAAGAAAACTACAGAAGTGCAGGGCCAAGGAGCATGAGGACAGAAAAGGAAAGGGGATGGAAACAGATGAGGCACCCTTCGTAGGAAGGTGGAGGGCCACCAAAATTGCCTCAAGGACTTTAGTGGCCTCAGAACTTGAGCTCACTGATTTTTGTCAAGGGTCAGTGCTGAAGGGTCAATGGAGAATAGAATTGGTCAGAGAATAGATTCTGAAGGGGAATTGTATGCAACAAGCCCATTGGAGATAGACTCGGGGTCCCTGATCCACTCTTGAGGAGCAGTGTGGTACCATGGTGGTTTATGGAACAGGTTTTGATACCCACAAAAGCATAGGTTCAAATTCTGGCTCTACCATTTATTGCTGGTGTGACCATGGGCAGATTAGCTAACCTCTCTGTCCCTTGGTTTCCCCATCTGCAAAATGGAGACAATCACATTTAACCTTTAAGTCTGATGAGGATGAAAGAAGTTAATGACTGTAGCTTAGAAAGGTACATGGGAAAAAATAGGTACTTATAAATGTTAGCTATGGTTCTTCTTTCTCCTGCTCGTGTCTGGCTAATGTTCAATGAAATACAATCAAAGGTATTAATGTCTCTGCCCCGCAGCTCACTCACCTGAGAACGTCCCCTTGCTGAGACACTCTTTTATCCGATTGGCTTTCCTGACGTGAAAGGCTTTTGTAATCTCCTGGTTCATGAAGGCTTCCTTGTTCATGATGTTTTCCACCATCATCCTCAAATCAAACATCTCTAGGACCTCTGCGATCTGAGCCAGGCCCACCAAATCCTTTTCCTTTTCATCCAGTTGTCCTGTATAAAGAAACCGGAGCAGGGTCCGAAAAGGGCCTGGCTGGACTGAGGCGTCCATCCTGACTACAGTCACAGGGCCCACCCGCTTTGAAATGGGGTTGACTTGCATTTCCCTGTGCATGCCAATGAACCCCTTACTCCAGTCGGCCAATGTCTGTGTCTCAGGGACTGCACCCTCGGCTTCCAGCCCCAGAGCCTCCACTAGGCTCTTGTTTGAAGACTTCCACTGCTCAGCCTGAGGTGTCCTAGGCGGGGCCTCCTCCCTTTCCTCCTCTGGGTTGACACTCAATATCTGCTCCTGGAAATCTCTGCTCTGCTTCTCTTTCTCACAAGCTCCGTCACTCCAATTTGGGGATTCTTCACATTCCATTAAAAACAGATCATAAAATTTGGAAGAAGAGGTAGCAAGGTAAATTCGATGTGCAAAGATGTGTTCCTGGTCCTGAAGGATGAACAGAACATCGGCACACAGAGGATTGTCCAGTAAACAGGCAGCTTCACTTGTCCCCATGGAAGGACACTCTGGAATTTTGATGACCGGTGGAGGGGCTTTTGGAGGTAGGAAGGGTGCCTGAAGTAAAGGTTTCTGGACTTTCTTTAAGTGGGATTTCCAGAATTGCAGGTGCCTGCGGGAAATCAGCGCTGCTCGGATTGCATTGTCAAACACATCCTTGATCCCAAACTGGTCAAACACGCTTGTTTCATAGTATGGTATGCCAAGTTCCTTTGCTACCTCTCGGCCTTTTTCTGGGGGCAAAATATCCCCTCTCTTTATGGGCCTGAAATAGAACATTTAAAAAATTATAATCAGCCTTATTTTAGGAAAGAAATAGTTACCAGGGCCTATTTTAAGCACCTAATGGAACTATACACTGAAAACTCTAGTCAGGCTTTTAGTCTCTGGAAAAATCTGCCACCACCTCAAGTCTTTCAACTGGAGCTATGATTGCAGGAGTTATGATTGCAGGAAAAAATAATGCTTTTGAATATTTCAGAGTTTCAATGCACACAATTTGTGAAGCTTATCCATAAATATTCCATGTTTTTATGTTATTATAAATGGCATTGTTTTTAAACTTTATTTTCCAATTGTTCACTTCTTAGTTTATACAAATACAATTGATTTTTGTATATTGACCTTTTATCCTGTTATTTTGCTAAATTAATATGTTAATTCTGATAGCTTTTTTTGTAGATTCCTTAGAATTTTTCATTTACATGACCATGTGCCTAAATAGGGAGAGTTTTACTTCTTTAAAAGACAAATGCTCTCAGCAGTAACCACAGTAACTGAAGTATCATCCCTTTACTAAGTATCTTGGGTAAGTTACTTAACCTCATTAAACATAAGTTTTTCCAACTGTAAAACAGGAATAATAATAATAATGAGTAATCATATCTTGAAGAACTACTGAAAGGTTTACCTTATTAGCATGACTATGCTAAGCATAGTATTTGGTCCACAGTAAGTGCCTGATAAATGTTAGCTGTTATCATCATTATCGCTACTCTCTTCATCACCTTCATCTTTATCAACAGCATCTTATGCTTGAATTTTACTTTATAACTTTAAAATGCATTCATATACATTTTTCATTTGAGCCTCACAATAGCCCTGTGAGGTATTATTTCTGTTCTACATTCTGAGGAAACTGAGGCAGAAAGGTTAAAGGGTTTGTCTGAGGTCACATTTGCAGGCTGCTGAGAGACCTCTGTTAAGCAATTAGAGTCAAGACTTTCCCACTCCTAGTCTCTGCTGCATTTTGTGAATTCTCTTTCAAACCCTCCCCTTCTTTTTTCCTCCAATCCCTTCTTCAAGCCGTCATCATCTTTTGCATAGACTGGTGCATCAGCCCCTTAACTAATCTTTCTTCACACCCACTCCCCACATTTTAGTCCAAAGTCCTCACTGTTGCAAGAAAAGTCCTTATATAAAACAGCTATGACTTGGCGGCAGTTCAGTTTTAACTTCCTCTGATTTCACAAAGCCCCTGGAATAAAGTCCATACCCTTTAGGTTGGCACACAAGGCCAATTTACAATCTAATCAAACCCTGAGAGGACAAATCTTTGGAAACAGTAGACTCAGGACAGTGCTGGGGTTATGGCATAACCATGGTAAAGGCATAGACGGGTTCCAGAACACAGGCAGGAAGTACTTTGTTGTGACACTCATTACAAACACTTGCTTGATTCTAACACATACTCTTAGGAACTTATCTTCTTATATAAATATTTGGCCCTCGACACCAAAGGTAATATATAGGACAGACACTGGTCTTAGGAGGAGAAAGATGATACTGGATAGAATTTGGAGTTGACGACTTAGATGGAAAGGAGGGGAAATTATAGGGTGTTGACAAAGGTGGAAGGGATGTGCAGGGAAGAAGGTTTAACTTAAAAAGTTTGCTCCTGTGAGCATTGTGCTCCTTGTTCTTAAGACTGACTTGAAATTTACCAACTGATGAAACTCTTCAAGGCTTAGCTCAGATACAAACTCCTTCACAAAATCTTCTTAGAATTGCTCCGTAGAAGGGATTGTCCTCTCCACTGTTCTCTACAGCTCTGCAACTCTCCTCCAGTCCATGATTGTGAGGTCCGATTATCATCACCTACTCTTTTTATACAGAAAGTTGCCGAGGCCAGGACAGTCTCTCACTTACTGAGGTCTTCCTAACCTCTACGTGGCTCCTAATATTCAATTCCTAGTCCATGCATTGAAGAACAGAAGGATTGTGGAAATTGAATATAAAGTGTTTTTAGAAATTTAATGCAAAACATACCTAGAACATCAGAAATTTTCTAAAGAAAGTACCATTTACTTTTGCTTGGAGAGAATAAAAAGTTGTGTCAATATAAATTTTTGTAGCTGAGTGCTACAAAGTAGCTCTCAAGTAGCTGAGTGCACCACTAGTCCTGGTTGATCTTTTTTTTACTTTTATTTTTCTAGAGACGCGGTCTTACTATGTTGCCCAGGCTGGTTTCAAACTCCTGGCCTCAAAGATCCTCCCACCTCGGCCTCCTGAAATGTTGGGTTTACAGGCGTGAGCCACTGTGCCCAGCCTAGAGGAAGATATTAATATCAAAATTTTTTGAAAAGGAATGCTCTCCAGCCAAAAAGTTCAACATAAAAATAAAAACATAAAAAGTTGTTTATTTTATAAAGGGGATTTGAGGAAGCTTACATTTTAAGAAATGTATTTCCCTCCATATGGTTTGGCTATGTCCCCACTCAAATCTCATCTTGAATTGTAGTTCTGATAATCCCCATGTGTGACGGGAGGGACCCGGTGAAAGGTAACTGAATCATGGGGGCGGCTTCCCCCATGCTATTCTCATAATAGTGAGTAAGTTCTCACCAGATCTGATGGTTTTATAAAGGGCATCCCCCTTTGCTCGGTTCTCATTCTTCTCTCTCCTGCCGCCATGCAAACAAGAATGTGTTTTCTTCCCCTCCGCGTGATTGTAAATTTCCTGAGGCCTCCGCAGTCATGCTAAACTGTGAGTCAATTAAACCTCTTTTTTTTTTATAAATCACTCAATCTCAACTCTCTCTTTATTAGCAGCATGAGAATGGACTAATATACCCCACCAAAATCAATATCTACATTTTATATATACTGAAACAAATTCTCCTTCAAGTTGTATTTTACATTTGTGATACTTAAAAATATAACCACTAGAGAGATTTAAAAAGCAGTATTTGTTTGTTTTGCAACTATAGGTGCAAATTATTTTCAAAAAATGGACAGTGTCATCTTGAGAATGAAATACTGTAACAGGTTGGACTGAGGAATACAAGGAAGATGAAAAACACTTCAATATGTGTGTTTGTATGAATCTGATGTTCTCTGGAGCCCAGATACCTCTAAGTGTTAATTAATTTTATTGTAATAATTATAATTTCAAGGATGACGTTATTATGAGTAACCAACATTTTGTCTAATACTTTATGCTTTTCAAAGTGCTTTTATTCACATCCTTTCATAATTAGAGAATTTACTTCAAGTGCTGTCCAATCATTTGACAAAAATGAGTTCTGACACCAGAGATGATGGTGCCTGTTAGAAGGGCTCAGGACACACCCCTCATGATTCATGGGCTGACTTAAAGCCCATGGCTGATTGATGGGATCTAGGAGTGTTGAAGAGCAGAACACCAGGCTACAGAGACACCTGCTGCCTGTAAATTTTAACTTGGCCAGGACAGGGAAACACTGACTCCCTTGGCTTACCTTGCTAATGGGCGCCTGGCTCGATTAACAGCTTCCAGGTCGGCGTAGCGGAGATCGAGCTGGCACCCAACAAGGACAACGGGTGTTCGAGGGCAAAAGTGCTTGATTTCTGGATACCACATGCTTTTCACATGATTTAGGGAATTGGGATTAGCGATAGAAAAACAGAGGACCACAACATCGGACCTAAAAGGAAATCAAAAAGAAGCTTGTATTGCCTTTTAACATTTTTTTTTCTTTTACCATTATGGTTCCTCCCAAACCCCATCCTTCTAATGTCATCTCATGTCACAGTTAAAAAAAAAGAAAAGACCAGATATTAAAACACATCTTGGAGTCATGCAAACAGCCTGATAAGCCCCCACATTCCAGCACCAACACAGCCTAACAGTTCATGTCCATATTGCACTGCAGAATGCTGATGCATTGACGTTTCCGATGAAGTTATTTTATGGTAGAGGTGATAACCCAAACTTGTCTCAGTCCTGGAACCACAACATGCTGAACTATTTCTCTTCATCACAAGAAATAGTTTCAAGAGAAAAGAAAATAATGCAAACTACCTTTCACCAGTTTAAACAACATAAAGGTGATGATGACTCATCCCAATGAGATAAAGCAAACAGTTTAAACATTACTGAAAATGTAACAAGTATTTGCTGTACAGGGTCAGCAAATACACAGAAGGATTTCTGCCCTTCTTCCCACTTATGCACACATGTAGACAGCATAGCCACTTATCTGTTTCCGAAAAGAAAAATCCTGAATTTGCAGGAATTTTGACTCTTTACTACGTAAGGCAAGAAGGTCATATTTAACATGTAACTAGGCAAGAATTAGATTGATGGCTAACAAGATGAGAAAATATTGGAAGCAGATTTCTCAAATGTTACATGAGATACAAAGCAGGTATATGGGGAAAAGAAAAACTGCTTTATAGTAAATTTTGACATAAGGGTCTTCCATTCTTACATCATAACTTACCATTCTAGAAGTCAAAGAACTATTTTACAAAACAGTTGTCCAATTATGGTGTTTGATAAATATCTGCTAAAAGGTATCCTTCACAGGAATTATAAACCATCATTCTAGGTTAAAATGTGCTGAATGATGACTTTCAAAACACTGAGGCAAAAGGATATAAAGAGTAAGAAAAGTTATGCCCAAGGATTCAAGACTATCTTGTGGCTAAATTCAGAAATAAACTCTTTTTTTTTTTTTTTTTTTTGAGATGGAGTCTCGCTCTGTCACCCAGGCTGGAGTGCAGTGGCCGGATCTCAGCTCACTGCAAGCTCCGCCTCCCGGGTTCACGCCATTCTCCTGCCTCAGCCTCCCAGGTAGCTGGGACTACAGGCGCCCGCCACCTCGCCCGGCTAGTTTTTTGTAGTTTTTAGTAGAGATGGGGTTTCACCGTGTTAGCCAGGATGGTCTCGATCTCCTGACCATGCGATCCGCCGTCTCGGCCTCCCAAAGTGCTAGGATTACAGGCTTGAGCCACCGCGCCCGGCCCAGAAATAAACTCTTACAGTTTCATTGGATATTAATTTATTGCCTTTATTGTTTATGTAATGAGAAGAATCAAGTCGATGAATCAAAACACCTTCCTTTTAAATCATTAATGAGTTTCCCCCCACATATCAATGAAGACAAACAAATATATGCAGGCAACCATAAAATTTCTAAAAATAATCATTTGCAATGCAGAAAACTGTAGGGTGCTTACATTAAATGTAATTCACAAGCTGTGTCTTTAAATTTATATCCAAGAAAAGCTGCACCAGATCACAACAAATAGAGGAGAAATCCTCAGATTAAAATATTTCCAAATTATAAAAGAGGACCTAGGACTTAAAGCAGATGAATGTATTAATCTGAATGTTCAGAATCATCTTGAATAAAGATATCAAGATTCTTGGATGCTGGGATAATATGAGTGAAAATATGCATAAATATATAAATGAAAAGGAAACGTCTTGTCTTTGGGATTCTGATTTACTTAGTGAAATATTCTGTGCTCAGTCTTACTTACAATCAGCATAAATAACAGTATCCAGTAAAGCCAAGAATGCTTTGAATTTTACATTTTTTATGGGCTGAGTTTTCTATTATTCACAATCCTATTTATATCAGGTATCTGATGAGACTCTGCTATAAGCTTCATCCTGATCATAAAATAAAGCCACCATGAATTTTGGCACAGTGAGAATAGAATGAGAATATCTGAGGTTCAAAATTATACAAAAAGAATTGAGGAAATATATCCAGCACCTAAATGTGTTATAATATATATAAAATAGTTCTAATTGGTGCCTTCTATTTCCCTATGAAGGCACATGGCTCTAAGGGGAATTGTTCTCAGAGCTTAATTTATATGACAGACATGTAGCTAAATGTCAATTCTGTTCTCTAATTTTATGATACAGCATGTGAGGTTTTGAAATCAGAGCTAGCTTGGTTGTCAAGGTTACCATGATAACACTCATGGTATTGAACACATACTAGTTGCTATCCAGATGACCTGTAAACAAGTACAGACAGGACCTTGGGGGTTGGAAAAAAAGGAATCTTGTGATGATAGCAGCACAATGCCATTACACAATACAGGTCCTGAGGGCCCAACTTCTAACTATGTCACATCAATATTTAAATGCATGAAATGCCATTGGAAAGCTGGAAAAATAATTCAATGTCCTATAAATATTTCGCCTCAAAATAATGATAAAGAAAAGAGGTTGTGCTGAGAGCAATACTAACTCTGAAGATAAAATAACTTATTGAGTCAAAATTCTATTTGTATATCAGAATAAAGGTCTTTTTTTCATATTCACATTTAGGTGCTATGAGAATCTGTGCTTATGATTTTACACTGAAAGCAGTTAAAAAATAAGATAATTCTTTTTTTTTTTTTTTTTTGAGACAGAGTTTCGCTCTTGTTGCCCAGGCTGGAGTGCAATGGCACGATCTCGACTCACCGCAACCTCTGCCTCCCAGGTTCAAGCGATTCTCCTGATTCAGTCTCCTGAGTAGCTGGGCTTACAGGCATGTGCCACCATGCCCGGCTAATTTTGTATCTTTAGTAGACAGGGGGTTTCTCCATGTTGATCAGGCTGGTCTCGAACTCCCGACCTCAGGTGATCCACCCACCTCGGCTTCCCAAAGTGCTGGGATTACAGGCGTGAGCCACCACACCCGGCCCAAGATCATATTTTAAGTACCACAATGCTTAAATGTCTTTTGGTTAACCTTGTTGATGTAAATACAAATGTAAGTTAAGAAAAATTTATATAAAGATTACATAAAATTATATTCTTAAGGTCTGCCATATGAATGTAGCTCCCTAAAACCAAGTTTAAGCAAAAGGCTGAGCATTGGGAATCAATGGACACAGTGACAGAGCTATAGAAAGATGTTGCTTTGATGCATTTCTCCTTACCAACATTCTTTTCTTATTCCTAATTCTCAACACATCAGTATCCTCTGTGATATAAACACATATACAATCAAGTAACTATTTTCAGAATGCCATTTATTCTCTCTAGATTTTGAGCCATTTTTTTTTTTTTAATCTAGTCAAAGAAGGCACAAGACCTGCAGCTAAGAATATCTCCAGCTTTAGGCATAATGCCAAGGAACTAGAGATATTAAATAACTTTTAATCAAAACATACATTCCCATGTGGAGACTGTTCAATGTCTGACATAAGCTTGTGTTTAAAAAATACCCTTCCTCTGAAAGATAAAAAGAAACAGGCAAGTTCTAGCATTTCTATTTCTATGGCTCTGTTACATTTTTTAACTTTGAAGAGTCAGTTTAAAAATAATTGGGAGTGGTGAGTGTGATGAGGACATTCTCACATATCAGGCAGTAGGGTTAGTCTAGAAATGACCTCAGGGGTCCTGTTTCAGCTGTAAAAAGAATCAAATAGGATTTAAATGGAGTCCTGCAGCTATTTGGGGTAGAAAGCATAAGAATTCAAGAATGCAGAGGCAGAGTACAGGGTACATGAGATTGTAAACTCCAGAACCTGAGTACTGAGAAGGGGTAGGAAGGAGTTTGGAATGTTCATTGTATTTACTTTTATTACATATTTTATGTTTCACTGGGCTAAATAGTTTCATTAGAGAAAGCCAGAATTATAAAGGACTTCAGGGTATATGGTCTTAGCTGCTTGCCCAAGGAATGTTTGTATCTTAGGGAAAAATGACTTCTTCTTTCTAAGGAGAAAATCTCAGTATAAACATTTCACTGGGTACTAACACATCAAATAATGTCCATGACATAGTGCTTTGACTAGTCAAGTCAAAAACAATCTGAAATAAATTGAAATGTTGAAACAATTGGGCATCTTGTTTCATAGAGTGAATCAGAGAGACCAAGTCATCCAAAAATGCCTGAGCTGATAAAGCCAAGCTCAGCTGCATCAGTTTTACTTCAGATATTAAACAAACAAAAAAAGCATATTTTTTTTTCAGTTATCTTTCGAGGGGAACACTGGCCAAAGATAGCATGTGAAAGATTGGCAAGGATATTTGAATAACATAAGGAGTACATGCAAAGTTGGGACCAATCTTTGTTGGAGGATTAAAGAAAAAAAAAAATCCAAAAAAAGTGCATCTTACCCACATATCTTGGCCCTAGCTAGACTTTGAACAGCAAAATACCAAACATGTTCTCAGAGACTGTCTTTATAATGTCTACAGTCAAATATAGCAGAGTCAGTGGGAAAAGATCGGAGAAGCAACCAGAAGCTAAACATTTTTTCCAATCTGAAATACCAAATTCATCCTTTGAAGACGTGGTCAGAAAAGGGTTGATAATCAGTAACAAACTTTTATTGTTAAATGAATTTTCTTCTAAGTTCTTTCCCGTCACAAAAGTACTCTGTCTTCTTAGACTTTCCTTTTCCGGTCCCATCTATTTTGCCACTATCATCCAGCTGAGGAGCTGTGGGCCTTGGGTTTTCTTACCTGGTTAAGTGAAAGAATAATTCTGACATTATCTTTTGATCTAGAAGTTTCAGATCAGGTCATTTTTACAGGCAATGAGGACAGTGGACTCCACTGAGTTCTCCAGAAAGCTGTGAATGGGACAGCCAAATGCCCTTCTCCAGTGTGTCTGAGTCTGGCTGGGTCTCTTGATACATTAACACTTGGTGACCAAGAATAAGCTAGTAATTGTGTGTATATATGTGTATATATATATATAATTTTTTTTGAGATGGAGTCTTGCTCTGTTGTCCAGGCTGGAGTTAAGTGGCTCAATCTTGGCTTACTGTAACCTCCACCTCCCGGGTTCAAGCAACTCTCCTGCCTCAGCCTCCTGAGTAGCTTGGATTACAGATGCACGACCAAGCCTGGCTAATTTTTTGTATGTTTAGTAGAGATGGGGTTTCACCATGTTGGCCAGGTTGGTCTTGAACTCCTGACCTTGTGATCTGCCCACCTCGGCTTCGCAAAGCGCTGGGATTACAGGTATGAGCCACTGTGCCTGGCTGCTAATAATTATATTTACCCAAGTTCTGCTTGAAGTATTTCCTTTTAATGTACATTTGTACAAATTCTTTCATTCTGTGGTAGGATCCCACCTCTTTATATGTCATCATTGACTATTATTACTTATTTTTTTTGGGAGAGACTCCACATATCCAGCATATGGGCAGACATTGTGGTCACATTTTAATGGGCTTCTTTTCTTTGTCACTGTGCATGAGTCTCCCTCTGGCAAAGATTCAAGTAGGAGTGTCTGACCTCCTTCCTTGGGGCTTCAAGCTTCTTTTTCCCTGCTGGTAACTGAGGTAGGTTCTTTACAGAAACATTTTCAAAATCATTCATGTTGACAACATATCTTTCATGCATATAGTCTGACAGGGCTATGCAAACAGACAGATCAAAACAGCACAAAACAGCTGGGAGCATGGCAGAGAAAAGGAATGTGTAACACGTGGCTTTGGAAACTTTTAGTAGGGGAGCAGCCCAGTGTGTATGAGATGCAGAGGGAGTTGTCAGTGATGGTGCACATAACCACCAGGAGATGAATGGCCGTGTAAGCTCATACTCATGGAGGATGGAGAGGCCTGTAGGTGAGCGCCTGGCGGGGGATCTGGGGAGAGCAGGGCAAACCATGCAGCGCCCTGGATGTGAGCAGAGAAATCAAGTCAATACTTTACCAATAGCGTGAGGCTTCTTAAGTACAGATGTTATGTGGGGAAAACTGTCAAAACATCCTGAAATATATCCAGATTTGGGAGTGATTAGCATGTGCAACTATTTTTTTCCAAGCCCGTATCTGCATGTTTAGTAGGAAGCAATATTTTAAACCAGTCGTCCACCACCCTCTGAAAGTGGGGCCAAAGCAATGCATGCTCTTAAGTGCAGGGAAGTCACATCAACATCCCAGCAAGGCCACCAAACCCTAAGATAAGTAATATTAGGTTGGTGCACACGTAATTGCATTGAAAGCAATGGCAAAACCCGCAATTACGTTTGCACCAACCTAATACTTGAGTCTTAGAAATGGTTGGTTCTACCATCATAGTACAAATATCACAGCGGGCAATGGCCTTGCCAAAGAAGGTTGTGGGTTATCATTCAATGAAATCAGGCCATTTTCCACCTAAAATCTCATTTTCTATATTTGGCAAACCATACTCCCCTTAGTATATTCTTACACCTCACGTAATCATCAGAAGTTGAATGCATGTGAAATTGCATGAAGCACAAATAATTTACTAAAAGAAACAGCTTAAACAGTCTCACTTAACTCCTGGTCAACGAATGCAGGAGGCACTGAAGTAAAGAAGGCTTGTTAAACAGAAGAAAGTGAAACTGTGGTAATAAATTCCCTTTCAACTCCATCTGGAGTTCACATTCCTCTTTGGCATTCTGTGAAACTAAATGACTGAGGAACTTCCTTCCTAAACTTTTCATGTTTTCTCCTGAGGGCAAGTTGCAAATATAAGAAAACTTCAGTGTCAGCTACAATGCTATATGCGAGGTTTCTGGGATTAACCTCCCCGATTCTTCTGAGACCAAACTGGGTAAACCAGCACGATCATTTGATCACGATGACAAAGGGACTCTACCCAGCCTCCTTGGCAACTCTCTTTTAATCAGTAAAGGTATCAGGAATGGTCAAGTCACTTATCCAGTATTATTCATCAACCATCTAATCATTTCTTGCAGAAATAGTAACTGAGAACCTACTGTGTACCAGGTACTCTTCTAGACATTGGGGATAGAGTGATTAGTAAAAGACACAAACTGCTGTCCTTGTCGCACTTGTCCTCATTATGTCTATATTTTAGTGAAGACAGACAATAAAGAAGAAAAAATATTTAAAACAGGTAGTGCTAAGTGCTAATTAGAAAACAAAGCAGGGAAAGGGGACAGACATATTGGGGAGCAAAAATTGCTGTTGAAAATGAGGTAGTTAGGGAGGGCCTCGCTGAGAAGGTGACATTTCCAGAAGCCCTGGAGAAAGGGAGGGAGTCAATATGCCAGTATGTGGGGGAAGAACCTAGCAGAAGAGGAAACAGCTAGAGCAAAAGCCCGAGGTAGGAGCCTGCCTGCAGTGCCCCCCTGGGGGAGGGGACCATGTCATTCTGCTGGGGCACAGTCGTGAGGGGAAACTGAAGTCTTTGAGCAGAACGTTGTGATATAATTTACGTTTGAACAGTGTCAGTCCATTGCTTTAATGAGAATGGACTAAACTGGTGGCAAGGTAGGAGTGGGAGAGGATGGGGAGGGTCAGGGGATAGGGAGGGAAAGGCAGGAAGAAGCAGAGGACCAGTTAAGAGGTAAGAATCCCGAAAGAGAGGATGGTGACTCTGCCAAGCCTGGGAGGGGTCCCCTACAGGTGGAAGTGGCCGCATTCTGTATACACATGCTGAAGGTATAGCCTGAGGACCAGATGTGTGATGTGAACCAAAAGAGTCCAGAATAATGCTAAGCTTTTTCCTGAGCTATTTAGTTTTGCTTCCCTGTTCCAGGAACTGACACCTTTAGTTCAGCATTGTTAACACTGAACTGTCATGGTTTATGTAGCTGACTTTTCCACTATACTATCAGGTCATTTTCAGGGATTTTTGTCCTGTTCCTATTAGTTTCTCTCTCATTGTGCACACACAGTGTAAGAAAACGGGCCCTCAATTAATTTTTATTAAATTAAAAGGCCTTATGGATATCAGAAAGTAAAACCTGCATATACAAATGTGTCTGCAGACTCAAAGTCTAAAAGAGATGAATTTAGGCTTAATGTAAGTCAGAGAATCACTTGGAACTTTAATAAAGAATGAAAATATAATGTGAGCCATTACAGTTCTTCAGACTATTATTGCTGAAACACTGCCATGTAATACCTCTGGTATACAGCAGAGGTTAACTGGTTAATCTCTATGTATTTTAATTATTTGAATTTCTCTAAAAAATCTCTTTACCCCATGTAATTGGATAATTTCATAACACCAGAATAATAATGCATTAATAATTTCTTCCAGGAATTATATTATCTCTAGAAGCAAAGGAAATGTAAAGAAATGGACAGGTTACTTTCAGGATTAATTCCAGGTAAGTTACAACAGAATTAAGGCTTAAGAAAGCCCTCTATTACACAGACCATCTTGCTTTTTAAAAAACACACAAAACAAACAAACAAATCACTAAAAGGATAGTCAAGATGATAAACTAGAAAAGAGTTCACTAATGTGCTTTCTGTGTCTGCAATTCAGAACTTCCTCCTTTTGACTTATCCTCTTGAGGCTGGGGGCAGAGGCATTTTCGGGGGAGAATAAAGTGGTGGACTAATTTTGAAAGTCTAATCATGGCCAATATTAGAAATTACTGGTAGAATTGTTGTTAAGATTCACTAAGGAAAATCTCAGTGAAAGTGTTCTATAAACCGTTAAGTGCCAATTATTGTCAGACAAATATAATTATGAGTTCAAAAATCACCAAGAATGTATCTTGTATGTTGACTTTAATAAGAATGGCAGACCACTTCCATCAAGACATCCTTCCCTTTTGGATGACCAGCTGTGTCCTTTACTGATATGGAATAGCTGAAAGACAGGTAACAATTATCTACTGAAGATATGTAGAAATATTTAACAGTCTCTTTGTTTTCACCACCTATTTTAAAAGGAAAAACTGTATGGGCTGGAATATATTTCTTCATCAGAAAGTTCCAGTATAAACACATCACAAACTGATGTTTTTTTTTTTCTTCTTTCATCGTGAAAAGTCAACACACTTAGTTGTATTTGACCCAACTTGTCAAGCTTCCTGTTATTAAGCAGTCATAGAAAAAAAGTAAAAGGAACGCAGAAGACAAGACGTTAATGTACTGAACAATGCATATATTCCTTATTCTCTTTGCCCATCGCAGTGGCCTCATTCATCGCACTCCTGTGGACTCTCTTGGGCCCATCAATGCTTTTCTGGGCTGAGCCACAAAGAACCCAGCCATGTGACCAGTGCTTGGGCAGCAGCCAAAATCCTTCCTGGCCCTGGCACATGGGTGAGCCCCAGGCATCAATCAAGCCCTGTTGCTATCTCATTTGGCACTCCGCTTTCCAAGGACAGTTTCATCCTGGGGACAAGCCTAGGTCAGGCATAGGAATCCCAGGTCTTCTGTTTTTTCTTCTGGGTAGAATACAAGATGTACCAGTTCAGAGCGGGAAGGACAGTGTGGGCCAGCAGGCCGAGGGTGGCACAGAGAATGGTACAAGTATTTTCTGTGCACCAGATGATTCAGCTTCACTGCAGTTCTATGCTTGAGTTCTTTAGTACAGAATCCCTAAACTTCTACCACAGATTTAATTTTTTGAGTTATTTGTATGCATGTAGTCTAACGTGTATCTGTTTGTTTTGGATGATCACATAACAGCAATAATCTACCTTTAATTGTTCTAGTTAATGCTCTCATCTTTAGGCAAATGGATTAAAAAATGTCTCTCTATATAATTATTCTTAAAAATTATTCTTATAAAGATCTTGAAAATGATACCCAGAGGAGAAACAACCTATAATTGGAAAAGCATTATTATTCATACAAGTAATTCGCTGTTTAAGAATACTCATTCACGAAAGGCATTACCAAAACAATTTACAAGTCCAAAAATGTGGGGAAGACAAGGGAGGATTTGAGGGTATGGCTGAGTGTAACTCTCTCCTTTTTCTCCTGGTTTTGCAGCTGATCTTTCTGTTTGCTAATTCACTAAGGAGAGGCTAAGCACCGGTATTTTCCATCTTCATCACCTGCAGGTTGATTCATCACTTGTTATTCTTATTATAAAAGTGCACATATAAAATTCAACTTAGGAAAATAATTTGGCATTTATTATAAGACTATTTCCTTGTCTATGCCTTAGAAGATCTCCTGGAACACATGAAAGATTTGTTGACTCATTCAACTAACATTGACCAAGCTCCTACAGGACACCAGGCCCAGGTATAGGGGATAGAGAATAGAAAGAAAAAAATCTCTGTCTTAAATATACTATGATAATAGGATAAGGGGAATGGGAGAAAATTAAGGAGCCAGTTTTCCCACAATACAGTTATTGCTACAACAGGAATTTGCAAAGGTGTCCTATGGGAACATAAGGAGAGACACCTCACCTAGATTCCGAAAGTGACAGAGAGAGTGCGAAGAGTGCAGAGAGGAATTCTAGGAGTACATGACACTTGTTCTAATTCTTAGAATGTAAGTAGTGATTAGCTAGCTTGAGAATAGGTGGGATAGAGGTCTAAATTCTAACATAAGGCATGTTTGTGGGCCTGGAGGGTACAAAGGACACAGAACTGCAAATACTTTGTTATGTCTGGACCAAGACAGGAGGCTGGGAAGGCAGGCTGGGATTCAATCCAGAGAAACAAATAAGAATGGAGTTTCATGCCCATGAGTCTAGTAACCAACCCCAGCGAGAGGACACACTTGATCACTCAATTTGGCACCCAATTTCCAGTCAGAGTGACTGGGTACAAAATGGAGTCACATGCATGCTCCCAGAGATTACCACCATGTTCAGCAGTTTCAGAACCAACCAGCTACAAAAGACAAAATTGTTACTATTTGATGAAGAAACGGAAAACTTTCACAGAACTTGGTGTTCTCTATTTGGCTATCACAGGGTATCTGGTGAAACGTTTCTTGTTAGAAAAAGATATAAACATAACCACAGGCTGAGATATAGGCCCGTGGGTCAGATTACGAGCCACTGAGTGGGGTTCTATCTCTGAGAAAAGGAAACCAGCATGATTTTGTGTGACAGTATGACACTGTCCCATCCTTAGTTTCAGGATTATATTCAGCTATTAAGGATCTCGTTCCATTTTTTTTAAGTTCACATAGTGATTTATGTTTTCAATGAGAACTAACTTAAAGTTTCATAAATATTTAAAAAAATATAGTCTAACACGCAAATCTTTCTTCATATATCATAGACTACTTTGTCCATCAGGATATTTCTTTTCTTCTCTTTTTTTTTTTTTTGAGAGAGGGTCTTGCTCTGCTGCCCAGGCTATAGTTCAGTTGCACAATCCTAGCTCACTGCAGCCTCTACCTCCCACACTCAGGTGATTCTTCCACCTCAACTTTCAGAGTAGCTGGGATTACAGGTGTGTGCCACCATACCTGGCTAATTTTTTTGTATTTTTAGTAGAGATGGGGTTACACCATGTTGGCTAGGCTGATCTCGAACTCCTGGCCTCAAGTGATCCACCTGCCTCAGCCTCCCAGAGTGCTGGGATTATAGGCGTGAGCCATTACACCCGACCTATTTCTCTTCTTAAAGAATTTTTATTGAGATATAATGGAAATACACCAAATTTGCATATTTGTTGTTTAATTTGATTAATTTTGACATATGTATTCCCCCGAGCCAACATCATGATCAAAATGACAAACATTTCCATCACCCCTAAAATATCCTTATGTTCCTTTGTGATCCATCCCTCCCCACCATCCTCTTCTCTAGGAAACCAGAGATCTACTTTCTGTCACTATAGATTAGATTGCATTTTCTAGGACATTACAGAAATGGAATCACACAGTATGTGCTCTTTTTTGTTTGGCGTCCCTTACTCAAAAGCTCTATCTCTCATCATCAAAGATTCTTCCCTTCTGACTGAGGTTTGGTAACGAGCATCGGAAAATTCCAGGACAGTGTTTACCAGAGTGGGGCCAGAGGACCATCTGCCTCAGAGTCATCTAGGTACTGGCTAAAATGGGCTGATTCACCTCTTCCAGAACTCTTACATCCGAATGACTGCTCTGTTCAAATAGCAGAGCTAACAGTTTTAACCTAACCTCTTAGGGAACAACTATTTCTATCTCTTGGTTCAAATTGCTGCTTTTCTTTCATGTCTTTCTACTTTTTTTCTGTAACCTGAGCAATTTTTAGTTCTTTTTGTTACAGCAGCACACTGAACTAAATGCCTTTAAGACACAACCAGTGACAATTTTCCAAGACCTCTTGGTACCATATATTTAAAAGTGTGGTTTGGATTACTTTTCCATAAAAAGCACATGCATTACTAACTTTCTTCCCTTAGTTACTTTGCTATCTATTTATAAAGTCTGCCATTAGGGCCAGGACTTGAATAAAGAAAACAAAGCACTTGCTTCAAGTGCAAAATGTAAGAGGGTACCAAAAAAACCTCAGTGATCCAGACAAAACAAACAAACAAACAAACAAACAAAATTCAGGCTGGGCACGATAGATCACACCTGTAATCCCAGCACTTTGGGAGGCCAAGGCGGGCAGATCACAAGGTCAGGAGTTCAAGACCAGCATGGCCAACATAGTGAGACCTCGTCTCTACTAAAAATACAAAAAATTAGCCGGGTGTGGTGTTGGGCGCCTGTAATCCTAACTACTCAGGAGGCTGAGGCAGGAGAATCGGTTGAACCTGGGAGGCAGAGGTTGCAGCAAGCCAAGATCATGCCACTGCATACCAGCCCGGGCAACAGTGTAAGACTCCTTCTAAAAAAAAAAAAAACAACAAAAAAAAAATCCATGGTGGACAAAGTATCAAAATTTTCAATAAAGTCAGCATCAGTAACAGTGCCATATTGTGTCTGAGGAAGCAGGAGAAAAAAAAAAACAGCAATGGTTATACTGTCTTTTTAAGATTATTATTATTTACATTTTACACCCAAGACAAGTGACTCCCTCAGTATGTCCTAGTCCTGGCCCCGGTCCACATCCTGGTCCACTTGACATTTCACTGTGCAACAGGCTATTTGCGGTCCTAACATCGTCATTACAATGTTACTTCTGGCCCAGCTTTTAGAATGTGCTATGAACATTAAGAGCTAACTCAAAATGCTCTATCTAGACACATACACTGATCCTTACTTTTTCCCTTGCCATAAAACACAAGCACAACCAATCCCAGGCAAAGATACAAACACCAGTCACTACAGTCCTGAATTTTTTAAAGGGCCTCAACTGTGCATTGAGAATGGGGTGTGTTCATTCGTGTCTGATTACAGGTACCTTCAACATGAAACTAGACACCCAGAAACCATAGCTCTGATTAATATTATCATTTAAAACATGTACTTTACTTCTTATAGGAACTAACAACGTTTGAGAAAAATCAATGTGTAAGAATAAGCTATATAATAAATGGGTTCCAATAGGACTGAAAATATGCCCAGAAATTGCTGGGGATAAGGGGAAGTACAGTGGTTCTGAATGTTTTAGTTAAATGATTTGGGGAAAACATGCCAAGATTCCCATTCACTCTCAGAAAGTTTGCTTGGATGTATCATTTTTACCGAAAACAAAAGGACTCATACTCAGCTAGTTACGGATGCATATAAAGAATTAAGTTCTTTGCTGTGGAATAAAGAATTTAAGAGGAACACTGGAATATCAGAGCTGGTAATAGATTGTGAGTGCTGGTCTTCAGGGTCCACATGGGACTGTGTAAGATTCAGACTGTACCAGGAGGAAATTTCAAGTAATTTTGTCATCCATCATCATCACCAGCTACAACAGCATGGTGGATGGGGAAGATGTGGGCTTTGGAGTCAGACAGACTCAAGAGGAAAGTCCAGCTCCACTCTGTCCTGGCTGTCTGACCATGGCCCTTTTTTGTGCCTGTTTCTCCAACTGTGAAATGAGCCTATTTTGCAGGCTCGCCACAAGAATGAAGCAGGACAGGACACGTGCAGCATGTAGCACAGGGCTGGCGCATGGGGCGCCCTTATTAAACTGTACTTGTTGTTATCACTGTCAGCAACATAGGCTTTATTCAGTGTCTGGAGGTTCTCTGACTTGCAGGCAGATCAATGAAGGAAATTTTATAGGGGGAAAAAAACACAATAGAATCTGTAATTATCTACCTGTGCCTGACTAGACAAAAGGGACTGATAAGGTTTGGCTGTGTCCCCACCCAAATCTTGAATTGTAGCTCCCATAATTCTCACGTGTCATGGGAGGGACCCAGTGGGAGGTAACTGAATCATGAGGGCAGGTCTTTCTCATGCTATTCTCATGATAGTAAGTATCATGAGATCTGATGGTTTCATAAAGGGCAGTTCCCCTGCACATGCTCTCTCTCTTGCCTGCCACCATGTAAGATGTGACTTTGCTCCTCCTTTGCCTTCTGCCATGATTGTGAGGCCTCCCCAGCCACATGGACCTGTGAGTCCATTAAACCTCTTTTTCTTTATAAATTACCTAGTCTCAAATACATCTTTATTACCAGTGTGAGAACTGACTAATACAGGGACTGAAGGGCCACATTCCTGATAAAGGCAGAGCCCATCCTGTTTGTCTATATTTTCAGTGCTAAGTCCCTAAATGTGGACATTTCATTCTCATAAGAGCTCCAGGAGACAACTCTTGAGTTGAGCGACATTCCTTTAAGAAGAGGAGCTTTCCTTGCCAAAAACGAGCAGCTGATCAAAGTCACGGTTACTATGTACGGTTTTGTTCCTGACATTTTAAAAGATCCAGAAAAGAGCTTCAAAAGTTCATCCAAAAGTGGATATAAAGTAGGTGGTGGGAAAAAGGCCATAAGAGAGCTGGAGTTATTCACTCCAGAGAAGAGAGGGTCGACAGTTTTCAAAGTGCAGAGCATTACAATGCTCATGCTACTCTGTTTCCTTCATCTCCATGGAATAGAAGGGCTCCTATCAATACTTCTTTTTGGATAGATGGATGATTTCCCTTCCTGAAGACACAGGATCACCCAGATGACCTTTTGAAATCTCTTCTAGTTCCAATCTTTGCACAAATCAAAAAGAGCAAATACAAATCCAGCTCACCAATGTAGGGTCCCAGTAGGTTGAGGTAGTTTGGCACAGTGAAAAGAGTGAGAGCCAGGAGTCAGGCAGAGTGACTTTGAATCTGCTTCTGAGACTCATTTGTTGGGAAGATTTATAGTAGTAAAACAATTCAACCCTTTACTCAATGGTAGCACCAAGATCATCTCTGCCTCCTATAGTTCCTGAAATGATTAACTAATGTTGGCAAAGCACCTAATGTGTTGACTGACACACAGCAGGTTTTTGATAAATTGAAGATTTTATTCTAATTGGCAAAAAATGGGTAGAATAGTTCCATTTAAATCATAAGAGAGCAATAACACTGGTTATACCACATCAGGAACATTGCAAATTCAAGTTGGCCAACTGCCTACCACTGACAACTCCTCATCCCACAGAATCCTCTCTGCAAACTACAGCTTGTCCATGCCAAAGAATGTTTGAGGGGCAACTTATTAACTATCTTTTGCTATGAAGCAGAGGAAACTGAAGGCAAGGTCTAAGACATGTTGGTTGAAATCTGGCTTCTCTCACTGTCACCACAAGAATCAAATTAATTATTTTAAAAAGGTTTCAAATACATTTCCAAGTATAGGGAACGTATTTCACATGCCTCAGAGTTTATGTCTGAGTACATCCCACTGAATTGTAATTCTCACTAAGTATAGTAAAAATGTCAGTCACAAAACAGGCTTGCAAAACAAACATTGTCAGAAGCTATAATTATGATTCCTCACCTTCACGAATGATATAAAGGTAAAACTTGAAGTCATTAAGAAATTAAATGGCTCTCTCAGAGCAGGGAAATGTACTGGTCAGGGACCTAGAGTGAATAAAAGAACTACTTCTCTCAGGTTTTTCCATAAAAATGTAATTTTTTGGCATTACGTCAATGTGATCTTACATATTTAGCATTTACAGAAAGATGCTGGAGTGCAAGAGAGAGCAGCTCTGGTTTTTGTTCTTTAACTAGAGGTGGGGTCTGTGTCAAGACACCTGGAGGCTGTGAGGAACTGGAAAAGACAGAGGAAATACAAGGTACAAACATGCACACAAAGTGAGGCCCCAAGGAGAACGTGGCCAAAAACACGGGAGTGTTCCTGAAGCCCCTCTATGTTCCTCAGAGAATCAAAGTTGGCTTGGGGGAGCACTTCCTGTTTCTACCAAAGGGATAATGGGTTACAGTTGACAGAACCAAATGTTACAGACAAGGGAGCAGAACAAAGCACTTTGAACCGATGGAGTCACAGGAAAGAGCAGCTTATTTTTGTTGGGAGGGAACATACACGTAGGTATGGCATGTTGTATTGTAAAATGACTCCAGCTATGTCAGGGAGCTGGACAGGGCCCAGTGTGGATCTACGAAGGCCATTGTGCCATTAAATAAACACTGCAGGAATCTCACAAGATAATGAAGCAGCCCTTTTATTACCACCCCACCAGCTTTATGCTGAGGGGTCATGTTAAAATTCATTGTTTGAAATGAATACATTTCATTGTTGTTGTTTTCTCCTTTTTTCCGTGGTATTTTTTTTTTCACAGGTATTGACAAATGCATGCATTTCTAGTGGCAACAAATCACTGAGCTGTTGAAATAGTTTCTAGAGTCTAAACCCAAATATTTCCATTAACTCATCATCAGGCTCATCATTTTCACAACACCATTTTAGAAGTGGGGATATAAAAAAGTCCTTTGAAATCTATTGTATTTATCCTTACACTGCCTAAAGTCATCAAATCAAGCTTCCTCAAAACCACAGCGGTTACAAACCTGACTGCCCAGCAGTTACAAGCAGGTTCATTTATAATTGTTATTTGTACACGTAAAACAATTGGACAAAAGAAAAAAGCAAAACGGCAACTAAGATAACAAGATAACAATCAAGAACATTAGAGGAAGAAAACAAAATCCAGGAAATTCAAGGAAAAGAAAACTATCTATGATGTCGGATATTAAGTTCAAAAGTCCTTGTTACCAAGGGGACATTAAAACCGTGTTTTGCTTCCATATCTCCCTTTCTGAGTCCCCTTGAAAAAAGTGGTCTAGGTCACAGATTCTTTCAGTGTGTGAAATAATTCCTAGGAATAGGGCAAACTCTTTCAGCAGTTTATTCATTATTTTAGGCCACTTAGATAAATGACAATAAAAGTCTGTTCAGAGAGCTACTGGCTTGGAGAAATAGAAGAATCTTCAGAAATGCTTATCTCAATACCAAGGAGTAATTCATGTGCTTGGAGTTCCTAACTAATAAAATCCTGTAAGGTAACATGATTTTTAATGTTAAGAGACAACAAGGCCATGATATCTACATTCTACACTTAAAATGAAATGTGTTCATTTATAATTAAGTGGTTAAAAAAAAGTCTCCACTAATCCAGATTTTAATAGCTATAACCCTTTCATTGAGAGAGATGTTAAGTTATGGTGGCAAGGAGAGGTTGCTAAATATTTTAAGGCACTTTGACCATGTTCCTACCCATATTAATGTCCTTCTAGAGGAGTTTTCCCATTACTAGATTTTTTCTCCTTTTTTTAAAAATAAAAAATAAACACTAGTGTTTCTGTTCATTTTGGAAATATGTCTTGCAAAGGACTTCAGAGATGTTTTTCTTTCTTTTTAAAAATGACCTTCTAATAAAAATAACAGACTTTTCAGATAACACAAAACTCAAAGCAAATAACATTAGACTCTGCCAATATGGTCATGAAAAGACCAAAGAGTCCTTCTGAAGTAGGGTGACCAAATGCCAAAATAACATAAAACATTCTAACAGAAGGCAAGTGAAGTGTTACTCAGAGAACCAGCAATCAAAGCAGCCTGCAGTTGGAGGGTGTTACAGAATCCTCATCTAGCAAACCTTCCAGCTTGACCACTGCTTGTTTTCAACACAGTACTTCCTCATTGGCAGGGCATGCTGCTTTTCTTGACATCAGGAAACAATACCATTCTTTTTTTTTTTCTTTTTTCTTTTCTTAGACACAGTGCAGAACCCAACACATTTCAAGGCCATATGATGTGGTTTTTGCTGATTTGTGAACCAGTTGCTGGTTTTGAAAAGGAAATTGCACTCAAGCTCAACCGCGCTGCACTAGTCTTGGTTTACCTGCCATATGCAAAGCGTCTGTCTTTGTGATGATCACCAAAAGTATCCCAAAGCCTGAGAGAAACACTCACTTCATCAACAACATCCCGAGAACGCTCCAAGACCTGCAGGAGAGAGAGACAGCATCTGTGCTCAGTGTCAGTAAGAAGTTCCCCAGGAGAAGTGTGTTCAAGTCAGCACCCTCAGTGCCCCTCAATTCACTTGCATTCAGTTTCCTTATTCTATCTAATGGGATTTAAGCTAAGTCTTAATTCTCTTTTTGGAACCACCTGTCTCAACCCTCATTCAGGATACCCAGAGCCATAGTCTCCGGTTTGCATTTTACTTTTGTTTTCTTTTGTGGCACTAAAAAGGTTAGTTTTATTTTGAATGTGCAATTTACCCATGCTCCTCCTTGAAAAAATCAGACTGGTAACCAGCAATGATGTGCCCTAGGGATGCTAAAGACACTCTGTGCATCTTACCTCCTGGCACACGCGGTACTGGTCAATCGCCCACACGGTTGGCACATGGGTGGCCAGCAGCTGATACTGCGTGAGTGTGGTATTGCATGCCCTGGCACAGATCAAGCGCGTCTTTCCCACGGCATTGTCACCGACGACCACACACTTGATGGTTTCAACGTTGGGTCTTTCGTAGTCCATGTCAGCGTCCATTTATAAAACTCTGTAAGAAGAGAGTGAACACCGCAGTAAGAACACCAAGGCTTTCCAGAGCAATCGAAGACGTGAGAGGTTCAGGGAGTTTTGCCTTCGTCCAGCCACTTCCTTGGAGGTGCAGAAGCACAGGCAAGAATGTTTGGAAGTTCATACTAAGCCTAATTGACACTCAAGTTTTCTTTTTATATCTCACACAAGTACAAAAACATGGGACTGTTATTTTGACCCCAAACGGTTTATTCCCGTTAACATGTTATTTTCTTCTTGGTTTTCTCTAAACACAACCTGCCTACTGGAGCTCCATTCAGCCACTGTCGGGACAGCTGGCACACATTTATAGCCTACTGGCTACTCACGTTGGCCTGCTAGCAAGCCCGGTCACCTGTAGGGCTAAACATCAACATTGGGACAATAGGCAGCCTTGGCAATGCTAGCATCTACTTCATCATAATATTGCCCATTAGCCAATATCTGTTGTTGAAAAGTAGTTTTCTATAGGTTCAAAACTGTTATGGGGACTTAGAGAATAATCAAAAGTGCAGGCTGAAAGACTACCTGACGTCAAAGAAGAGTAAACTGTAAGTCTAAATTTAATCAAATTAACTTATATTTATTTGTATGAAATCAAATTCATAATTCATAAATATATATATAGAGAGAGAGACAGAGAGAGAGAGAGAGAGAGAGAGAGAGAGAGAGAGATGGAATATCACTCTGTCACCCAGGCTAGAGCACAGTGGTGCAATCCCTACTCACTGCAACCTCTGCCTCTTGGGTTCAAGCGATTTGCCTACCTCAGCCTCCTGAGTAGCTGGGATCACAGGTGCCCACCGCCATGCCCGGCTACTTTTTATATTTTTAGTAGAGATGGGGTTTTGCCATGTTGACCAAGCTGGTCTCAAACTCCTTATCTCAAGTGATCTCCCCACTCTGGCCTCCCAAAATGCTGGGATTACAAGCGTGAGCCACCGTGCCCAGCCACAAAAAAGATATTCTTAAGAGGGCCCATAATAAGATTCAAAAAAATTATCTTCTGTGTTTTCATCAAGAAATCTGGAACATATGGCAAAGAATAATTTTACCAGGAGAGCTACTTTGATATCTTCCTGAAATCATCCAAGAAGGTTTAAACAGAGTTGCTGATGAGAGGCCAAGAGGAAGAAAAAAGCACCTGTCAGCTTGGTCTCCCCAGGGACAGGACCCTTCACAAACAGGGGTGCAGACTGCTTACCAGTAGCAGCTGGGTAGGAGGCCAGCCATGTATGATTTTAATATGTTAATTAATTATAACTGCATTTTTGAGGGAGTCTATTGTAATAAGAACAGATACTACACTTGATCTTAGTCAAAAGGCTGACAAGCAATGGAAGTCCATTGTTAAACTGAAAAAAGTGGGTGGACAGTCATTTTTAAGGAGTCAGTAAAGACTTTAATGGCTATGGTAAAGAAACTGTTCAGAGTAAAGTCTAATACATAATTGGGACTCAAGTGTTGTTTAATTCATCTGATTTGAGAAAACGATAACTTGGATAATATGAGATTAAGGGCATTGACAGGGATATAGTGAAAGAATATTAAGAAGAATTATTTTTCACAGTTAGGACTATTGGAACATGGGCTGTCTCAGAAAGTGAAGGGTATGGAACTGTCGACTGTAATGCCATCACAAGACGTGTTAAAGCTGAGGCTGGAGAACGATTTGGCAGGAATGGAGTAGAGTGATTCGAGGAACAGATGTGTGCTTAGGTTAGGATTGGATTTGTAATTCCTATACCGTGGAGAGGCTTAAAACAGTCAGATACCTGTCCACCCAACAAATACTTATCCTGAACATCCTGAGTGGGGAAAAGGAGTCTTTAAAAATCTCCAATTCTGATGATCAACCAGGCATGGTGACTCCTAAAATTGATTTCTTGCAAATTTAGTTTTAAACTTCTATGGTTTTCTTAGTTACCCGTCTAACAGTATAACATAGCAAAAGCATGAATTTAGTGTTAGATTGGTGGATCCTAAACAAATCCCAGGGAACACTCTGCAGTATCTGGAGATATATCTGGTTGTCACTTAGTGGAGGGAGTTCTGCTTCTGGTGGGTAGAAGATCAGAGACGCTGCTGCTAAACATTTTGCAATGCACAGGACAATGTCCCACAACAAATAATTACCCAGTCCCAAATGTTACAGGGCTGAGGTTGTGGAACCCTGCCTTAGAAGGATGTGAGTTTGAATCCTAGCTCCCCCCTTTTCCAGTCATTGGACTTTGGGCAAGTTGTTTGTACTTTCTGAACCTCAGTCTCCTCATCTGTTAAGTGGGAATCATAATAATACTCATCTCCTAAGGTTGTTGTGAGGATTATGTGAACTGATGAATTAAGTCCTCAGTGTAGTACCTGACACACTGATGGTTTCAAAAATTATAATCATGATGCTGAATGCCTTCAGATGACAACAAAATTGAGTCAGGTGGAAGGCCACAATTAGATGCAAACTCATAAATCTAATAATGACAGAGTTCTATAAAAAGGATACAACTTGGAAGAATTAACCAAACAGTAACTCACTGAAAATGAAAGAACACAGAAACAAGACATGGTATAGCTGATCTTAAGCTAAGAAGACAGAAAAATTTTGGGTGTGGAGAGGGCGGGGAAGAGGTCACAGTTAATGAAAAGATAATAGAGTCAGAAAGCTGTGTTAAAAATGCTTGCCTGAGGCATTTCTAAATTCCAGAATAAAAATGGTAATACTTAACACTCTTTGAGAAGTTTCTGGTTACATTAGCATGGGGTAGTAGCCTGAATCAGAAAAACAGATTCTAGTTGGAGTCTCACAACTTTGGAAATGGAGGTTCATTACTTTAAATGTCCTCAGTGGTGGGAAACCTTACTCTTTTAAGGGTGAATTTTATTTATTTATTTATTTTTTTGATAGATAAATGTCATATAAAGCCAATCCCTAAAATTTGGGAGAATGTTTAGACTTGGTAAAAACGGAGAATAGGACGCTAACAATACAGAATTGATTTTCTGGTAGGCTTGCAAACTAGCCCTGCTAGCAGCCCCCAAGAAGGAATCCCCCAAATAAGTTGAATCATAGCAGCACTGATGAAATGGCTGTGTCGCTTTCACTGAAGATGACTTCGAGAGTAACAGAAGCCCTTCTAGTTTCGTATTAAGGCTATGATTACAAAAACTATCACTACTTTACTTATTTTTAGACACATTTCATGAGTAGTCCTAAGAAGAATTTCTGTGTCAAAGGTGAGAATAACATCCGTGGGTCCTCTAATCCCTAACAGTCTGCTCGAGACCAAAGTGACTGCCAAAGGTGCTGACCCTTGTGCGAAATGGATAATATGTAAGGGAAAATAAAAGGCTGGGCAGAGTTAAATATTCATGGCCCAGATCACTTGCTGCAGATATGGAATTTCCAGGAAGCATTCACTGAATTTCCAAATACTGAAAATCTTTTATTTGGAATAGAAATGTCTCTTGAGGTACTCTAAAAAGTATTTTAAGAATGTGAAGTCACAGCTAAGGATGGAAACTCATGCTACAGTTGCATCGTTATAAATCATTTGTTCATTTGTTACACATAAACACAGAAACATTAAATTATGGTAGTAATTATAAAAATATGCAATTTTATCCTTCTCCACTTGTTACAGGCTCTAATTTATTCATATCTAGCATTCTGATGGTTGAGTGTACTCTTAGGACCATCTGGATAATGACTGTCTGGTTTCTGATTTTTATTTACCTAGAATGAGAGTAATAAGTATTATTCATTTAACACTATTAATAAATGTCACCACTATAAATCCTGCTGATCGATGTGGAGACCCTCTCACACTTAGATACATACCTGAGGAGACAAGGAAGGTAGGAAAAAAAAAAAAAGAAAAGCTTGAAAGAATGGACACTGGTAATCTGCTACCATGGCAGCTCTGCCATCTTACGCAAAACTGACTTGAACGTTATTCCATATTTTCACCAATACCTGATGAATCCACTTGCACAGTATTCAGAAGTCAGAAGGGACAAGTTTATTTGAAAAACTGTTAAATAAACAAGACCATGCAGGTAGGGAAGTGAAGGGCATGGTGGAGTAGTTCTGGTCCCCACCACTCACAAGGCTGACCTAGAAAAGCGTGATCATGATCTTCATGGTCTACAGAATCACCCCATCTGGTCTGATCATCTCATACCTGTCCGCTATTATTGCTGTCATCTCCTGGACTTCAGGCCACTCCTCCACACTCCCTGCCCACACAGTGTTCTTGGGCCCACAGGATGGTGCAGCCCATATCCTAGCCTCACCATTTCTTCTCTCCTTCAGTGCCAGTGATCTTTACCACATTCTACTTGAGCCATCCATCTCCTTTTGGACACGTGCTGGATATTATTGTCACCCAGAAACATTTTACCTCTGAAATCCGAAATTTCAAAATTCCACTCTCAGAACAAAAACTCCTACTTGTACAGCCTGTGCTGGATGAAATAAGGCCACGGCAGCAACTCCCATCAGGAGGTGAAATCTATTTCCCTTCCTCTTGAATTAATGTTAAGCTTCTGACTGCTCGGCCCAAAAGAATGCGGTGGAGGTGACGCTGTGTGAGGTCTAGAGTCTAGGTCTCCAGCAGCTCCACCTTCTTGCTGTTGGAATGCTGCCACAAGCCCACCATGTAAGGAAACTGGCCTAGCCCAGCAGGGGATGAGAATTCACATTGAAAACCACTGAGGTAGCCCTGCCAATGGCTGTCACCAAGTGCCGGATAATGCAAAGCCATCTTGGACCTTCCAGCTTGGCCAACCCTACAGCTGAATGTAGTTTATGAATGAGCCCAGGTGAAACCAGCAGTGGAATCACCAGCCAACCCTCAGAATCTTGAGAAATCATAAATCATTACTGCTTTAAGCCACCAAGTTTTGGGTTTATGAACCAATAGTCAACAGAAACATAACCATTATACCTTAGGAAAATCTCTAGTACCTTCACTCCTCTATTTTTAAATGTCAGATGATGGTCCCTTTTGAATGGATGATCTTTTCCACCTAGGGTTGATGGGTCATGCCATCTTTACTCTTTACGGTCGCCCTCAATGTCTTGCATTGTATATGTGGTATGCAGAATAATGGCCTCCCTGAATATGTCCATGGAATCCGTGGAACCTGTGAATATGTTCCATTGCATGGCATGAGGGAATAGGGTTGCAGATGAAATTAAGGTTGCTAGTCAGCTGACCTTAATATAAGCAGATTATCCTGGACTATCTATGTGGTGCAACACAATCACAGTGGTCCTTTAAATGCGGAAGAGGTAGGCAGGAAGTCAGAGTCAGAGAGAAATATGAAGATGCTATACTGCTGGCTTTGAAGATGAAGGAAGGGGCTGCAAGCCAGGTAATGCATGTGATCCATAGAAGCTAGAAAAGGTAAGGCAACAGATTCTCCCTTGAGGCCCCCCAAAGTAACATAGCCTGCCAACACTTCAAGCTCAGTGAGACCCATGACAGATCTTTGATTTTCAGAACTATAAGAAAATACACTTTGTTTTATGCTCCTAAGTTTTGAAAATTTGTTACAGCAGCAATAAGAAACTAACGTAGCACACTTCAGCCACACAAAATGACTTTCTCAAATTCTAAATGTTTTTTGTTACCTTTATATACACCTTTCCTTCTTGCCAACTCTCCTCCATTCCTTGTATGCCTGGCAAATTCTATTCATTCTTTAAAACCTTATTCAGATATCCTACTGTGGCAGCTCTGTCACAAAAGCCTTCCTAATACCCTCTAAAAAGCTTTTCTAACTACCCCCTTAGTCAGCTTCAGCTGCCATAACAAAATACCAAAGACTAGGTGGCTTAGCCAACAGAAATTTATTTCTCACAGTTCTGGAGGCCGGAAGTCTGAGAGCAGGGTGCTGGTGTGGCTAGGTTCTGGTGAGGGCTCTCTTCCTGGCTTGTAGGCAGCTGTCTTCTTGTGATGTCCTCACATGACAGGCAGAGACAGAAAGCTCTGGTGTCTCTTCCTCTTCCTAAAAGGATACTAATCTCATCATGGGGCTCCACCCTCATGGCTTTATCCAAACCTAATTACCTCTCCAACACTCCACCTCTTAATACAATCACATTGGGGGTTAGGGCTTCAACATATGAATTGTGGGAGGATACAGACATTCACCCTGTAGCACCATCTCAGTGCCTATAGACACACTACTCCCTCTTGCCAACCCTCTTCCATTCCTTGTCTGTCTTGCAAATTCTAGTCATTCCTTAAAACCTTACTCAGAGATCACCTCCTCTGGAAAGGTTTCCTAACAACCCTCTGCCTCATAAACTAATTTATTTTTTTCTCTGTATCAATAAAGAGTTCTAGGAAAAGCAATGACAAACAAAAACAAATGTACACGCATCCATACACACATTTTTTTCCTGTATTAACAAATCATGGAGTGGTAGCTTGTGAATTTGTGTGTGTGTTGGTTATACCTTCAAAATGCCCCTTTCATACACTTAACAAATCATCAAGTGTTTGTGGGGTACAGCTATTTGCTAAAGTGCTTGGAACATATGCTTATATTATGCCCCTTTACTGCAAAGCCTTTCTTGACTACCCCTCTGGTCCAAAGGTCCCCTAATTTAATGGTGACTCTCTCTGAGGGCCACCCATCGGAATAATAGGGACAGAGCCAAATGTGACCTTAGTTGTTCTGGTCTTCTCTTCACATCGTTTCCCTTCCTTTGGTGGTACCTCAACCCAACCTTCAGTCTTTGCCTTGATGACCTTCATGATGTTCTGTCCCTCTCTTATGAAACAGACTCCCAGGAAGTTCGGTGCATGCCCACTCCCTCATTTACAAGACACCTAGAAGACCTCTAGAGTTCTGCCCCCATAACTCAATAACTCAGGGCACTGTGGTTGATGTACTTGTTTGCTCAGACAGGCGCACTTCAGTGTAGGGCCACTAACTGATTTCAGGCAAGCGTGCAAGACTCCTCTAACATGAGAAATTCAGAAATCAAGATGAGTGGGTAGGAAAAGAGTTATCATTTGCCTAAGAAACCCCACTAGGGGTCTCCTAATTGCTGCGAATCATCCAGGAATTGGGATATGCTGCATCTTATCACCTACGCTATGTCTCTTGTTATATTTGCTATTTCTTTTCTTTTTCTTTCTTTCTTTTTTTTTTTTTTGGAGATAGAGTTTCATTCTTGTTGTCAGGCTGGAGTGCAATGGCACAACCTCAGCTCACCACAAACCTCTGCCTCTCAGATTCAAGCAATTCTGCCTCAGCCTCCCGAGTAGCTGGGATTACAGGCATCTGCCACCATGCCTGGCTAATTTTTTATTTTTAGTAGAGATGGAGTTTCTCCATGTTGGTCAGGACTTAAACTCCCTGACCTCAGGTGATTCGCCTGCCTCAGCCTCCCAAAGTGCTGGGATTACAGGCGTGAGCCATCACGTCTGGCCCTATATTTGCTATTTCTATCAAGGCATGGTGAGCAGTCTGCTTAAAGACAAAAATTGAAGGCCCATGGAGTGACCTTTGTACTCTTATCTCCATTTAGCTGTTCACAGACAGTCTGAATGATGCTATTGCTCAGACACTACATTTTCTTATTCCTCCCAAAAGCATATAATCTTAACTTTAAGAAGTAATTTAGCTCAGCCATTAAAAAATACTAGTGCAACATATTTTAGTGTATTTGAAGAGTTAGCTCTGAAATAAAAAGCTGAGAATTTTATTTTATTGACAGGAACAAAAGAAAAATGTTAAGAGTTGCATAATAACTATAGCCAACAGTCAAGTTTTGACTGTGCAGATTTCATTATTCTGAGCTTTTAATCAGCAGTTGTAGGTAGATGGGAGCTGTTTCATACATAAAATAAACATCTCAGCTGGAATAAAGAATGGACCCAGAGCCGGGAAAGAGATGCAAGGGCTGAGTTGGACTTTCCTGAATCAAAACTTCACAGAATTATATCTCCAGGATAACATTGTGTTCCACCATTTAAATCAACGGAATTCATTGTTGTAATCAATATTATTTTTTCAATGGACTGTTTTGATTAAAAAAGAAAAGAGTAAGTAACAGAAAGGATGCTGCATAGAAGTCTATGGACGCAAATACTACAGAACCACCTGCTGATATGAAAGAAGTACTTTTTACTACATCTGCTCATGATTCTCACCAGGACTCTATGACAGTGGAGACCCACACAAGATCGTGCTCTCTATGTTTTTAAAACTCAAGGTCAGTGGGGGAGATGAACCAAGATTAGAAACCAATCTTCTTTTCTACCTTATGTACTGTTCTCAGTAAACATTGCCCTCATTGAAAAAATAAAGAAAAGACTTCATTTATTTTTTGAAAAACTAAACCAAAAATTTAAAAGATGCATGAAAATTCCGGGGCAGATTTCAAAACCATCATAAGTGAACTGTGCTGGGTTCAGACACACGGGTCTACTTTCTTCTACAAATATACTAGGGAACCTCTCCTTTGACAATTTGCCTATGTCATTACTTCTGCTCAAAGGCCCTTTCCTCGTGCCCTTAACTCACCTGCTGAAATCGTTCTCCACCTGTGGGACTAAGGCAATCTTAATTTAAAAATTATATGCTAAGCACTGAATGAGTGCCAGGCCTATAGGCGTACAGTGAAAAGCAAGCCAGGGTTGGTTCACAGTCAGGTGGAAAGAAACAACTAAACAGATAAATACATCATCACAAATTTGAGGGGTTCCTTGAAAAAAACCAAAGGATGGGATGTTGAGAAAAAATAATGGATGGGAAGCCTGAAGGGGCAGACTGGGAGACCTCTCTGAAGAGGCCTCATTTGGGCCATCTGGAGAATGAGAAGGGCCCAGTCAAGAGATGGGAGAGGAAACAGGCCTGGAGAGTCTGAGGGAGAGGAAGTGGGGGAGCGGGAAGCTTAGAAAGGTAGGAGGGGATAGGTCATACTCAGCCTTTCAGGCCTAGTCAGGAGTTTGGATCTTATTCTAAATGCAGTGAGAAGCCACTGCAGTGTTTAAGCAGAAGTGTGGTAGGTTCTGATTTGCTTTTTTTTTTTTTTTTTTAAGTTTTGTTTTGTTTTGTTTTGTTTTGAGTCAAGGCTTGCTCTGTCACCCAGGCTAGAGTGTAGTGGCACAATCTCAGCTCACTGCAACCCCCACCTCCACCTCCCGGGCTCAGGCCGTCCTCTCACCTCGGCCTCTTGAGTAGCTGGGACTACAGGCATGTGCCACCATGCCCGGCTAATTTTTTGTATTTTTGGTAGAGATGGGGGTCTCACTATGCTATCCAGGGTGGTCTTGAACTCCTGAGCTCAAGCTATCCTCCCACCTTGGCCTCCCAAAGTGCTGGGATTACAGGCCTGATTTGCTTTTTTGTTTTTTATGAGACAGTGTCTCACTTTGTTGCCCAAGCTGGAATGCAATCGCGTGATAGCTCACTGCAACCTCTGCCTCCTGGGTTCAAGTGATTCGCTGCCTCAGCCTCCTGAGTAGCTGGGATTACTGACACCCACCATCATGCCTGGCTAATTTTTGTATTTTTGTAGAGATGGAGTTTCACCATGTTGGTCTTGAACTCTTGATCTCAGGTGATCCTCCCTCCTTGGCCTCCCAAAGTGCTGGGATTACTGGCATGAGCCATCACACCCAACCCTGATTTGCTTTTTAAAGGAATCACCAATATCACTGAGACTGCTGTATGTACAGAGAACATGTCATGTCGGCAGGCGTGCAATGGCAGAGGAATGGCGAGGAAACCGTAAGTTCTCCAGGAGAGAAAGGATGGTGCCTCCGACAGGGCAGAATCAGCAGAGATGCAGCCAAGTACAGATTCAAGTTACATTTTGGAAGAAGACACATTGCAAACATCCTTCCTTTGCACTGTCTCTAAGGGGGTTTATCAAATTCTGATTTGTAATACTGATTATTATGTTTATATGCATTCCACTTCTACCCTACCGAGATTATACATTTTTGGCAACAGAAATTGTTATTCATCTTTAAATCCTCAAATCTTGTCACAGTGCCTGGCCTATACACAGCTTTCAATAAACGTTTGTTGAATTGAACATAAAAATACAGCCACTCCACCTTTCTTAGAAAACCTTCCACCTGGAGCTGGCAGAGAACTTGCATGCAGCTATCTCTGGTGACTGATCATTAAGTTCTGTGGCCTCGAAAGCAGCAGTGTGTGGCTAAGCCTGCAGTTGGTGAGAGGAACACCTCGAAGGACATCTGTGTGGCCCATCACAAGAGCAGTGTTTGACAGATGGCATTGCACCCACCATTGCTCCCTGACAGGAAGCGCATCAGTAACCACGGGAACCACCAGAGACCAAGGACCACACCCTTTCACCAAATGGGAAGGTGGTCGTAGGGAGGAGAGCCCCAATATGTGCAGGCAGGAGGGCCTTAGGATTGGACTGGATTTAGAAAAACAAACGAGTGCTTGTTTATTTTGTTCTAGTTTCTAGAGATGATTTATAAATCTTAATAATATTTACATATAAAAGTCTCATAAAGTTCTCATCCACTTTTAGACTTAAATATCCTAATTCAAGGGATTCTCAATGTTTTTTGGTGAGTCACTACTTGGCTGGAAAAGAAAGGAAAAAGAGAGGCATATTTACCCATTACATATGGATAATGATTTATAACATGAAAGTGAGTCTTGAATAAAGGCGTTCAGACTAAGCCCAAAAGAGCCACATCACAAAATGCAATTAGCTAGACTTCAAGACAAGATGGCAATGAAGGCACTGATGCCTTGAACCCTCCTCTACCATCATCTCACTGCAAGTAGCCTTAGTCTGTACAGATAGCAGCCTCTACAACAGTACCAGAAACTAATGGTAAAAAGTAACCATGTACCAGAAACTTGAAGGATTTCTGCCAAATTCACTTCCATGGAGCCAAGTGAGAACGTCACTGATGACCAGCAGACTGCCATGTCCACAAGGAAAAGAATTGGCCCAGGAAGTAGGCAAACATTCTTCACCACAGATGCCCATTATCTGGAGTAATGAGAGCCACACTGACTTGGGACAACAGTGAAGAAAGAAGGGTGGAGGAAGAAGGTTTCCTAGTGGCTCCAATAGGAAACCAGCCTGTGGCTATCAGCATGGAGTAACCTTGCTGACTGTCCCTTGTTGAGGATGGACCAGGTAGAGAGAACAAAGTATGGAAAAAGACGCTGTCTGTTCTGCTTTTGCTTCCTCCAGCCCACTCAACCAGACCCTTTCAGTTTTGACCCTATGACAGAACTGATTGATCTTGTGGGGTTAATGCAAGAGGGAGTCAGGTAAGGGGGTGCTGCCTCTTAAGACTGAACATTAGTATAACTTCCATGGTCACATTCCTCACTGTTGTCCTTAATTCATTCACCCTCAAAGGTTCTCTCAGCTCACATTATATTGAATACCTTTGCTTGTCTGCTCTGGAACTGGGTGATTTCCTGGAATGCTATGAGACAGCCCTACCTTGATCTTTGACGGAGCCTATGGTTATCCAAGCATTTGGAATATACTTCAATCCTTGGCCTTTGTGAATCCTTTTGTGTATGGATAGTGTAAACAGAGACCATTCAACATATGACCTATTAAAAACCCTGAAGCATAGACATGTACAAGAAATTACCTAAAGGCACAGAAGAAAGGTCTTCCACTTAGATAAACGTGCTATATAAAACAGCAGAATAAAAACTTCAAAAATCAGATTCATGTACTTAATCATGTAAAAGAAGATAATATACATTTATAAACTAATAGCAGATGAAATTATAAGTAGGTAATGGGACGAGATAAAGAAAGACCACATACAAATGAAATATAAAGTCACCAAATTGAAAGCCATGCTGGCAACAGTACATAGTAGACTTGAAAATGTTGTAAAATTAATTAGTGAGATACAGGTCAAGCATAAGAAGTTCTCTCTAAATAAAGACGTAAAGACAATCTTTCTTTGTCTTTACTGATGATTGACCAAAGACAATAAAGAGACTGACTGTCAAAATGCAATCTCTTGAATAGTATGCGATATGGTCGCATCTAAATCTTCATCCAAATCTCATTTTGAATTGTAGATCCCCTAATTCCCACGTGTTGTGGGAGGGACCCAGTGGGAAATAATTGAACCATAGGGGTGGTTTACCCCATACTGTTCTGGGGATAGTGAGTAAGTCTCACATGATCAAGATCTGATTTTTTTTTTTTTTTTTTTGAGACGGAATCTCGCTCTGTCGCCCAGGCTGGGGTGCAGTGGCCGGATCTCAGCTCACTGCAAGCTCCGCCTCCCGGGTTTACACCATTCTCCTGCCTCAGCCTCCTGAGTAGCTGGGACTACAGGCGCCCGCCACCTCGCCCGGCTAGTTTTTTTTTGTATTTTTAGTAGAGACGGGGTTTCCCCATGTTAGCCAGGATGGTCTCGAACTCCTGACCTCGTGATCCACCCGTCTCGGCCTCCCAAAGTGCTGGGATTACAGGCTTGAGCCACCGTGCCCGGCCTAGCTGATGTTTTTGTAAAGAGTTTCTGCTTCACTTGGATCTCATTTTTTTCCTTGTCTGCCTTTGACCTTCCACCAGGATAGTGTGGCCTCCTCAGCCCCATGGAACATGAGTCCATTAAACCTCTTTTTCTCTAGAAACTACCCAGTCTTGGATATGTCTTTATCAGCCATGTGAAAATGGACTAATATGGTATGTGTTCCTGAGAACTAAGGAGCATAGTGTGATTTAATAGAACAAAATGTTCCCACTACAAAAAAGAGGAAGGAGCAGGGAAAAACAAGGAGGAGAAGGAGGAGGAGAAAAACAATGGAAGACTCCAAATCTATGCATTTTTTTCACTAAAATGTTTACATATCAATGACAAATTATATAAGAATCCCATTGTATCTTATCAAAATATCTTTTAAAACTAATGGACACAAATCTCCATAAGGAAATAACGATATGAATGACTATAAATTTCACTAAGACACTATTTGAAGATGATTTTAAAAACACATAAGAGAGTCTTAAGGATGGAAAAAGATATTCCATGCAAATAAAATCCCCCCAAAAAGAGCAGAATTAGGTATCTCTATATCAGATAAAATAGATTTCAAGACAAAAACTGTAAAAAGAGACAAAGAAGGTCATTATATAATGACAAAGGGGTCAATTAAGCAAGACGATATAGCAATCAACACCATAGCACCCAGATATATAAGGCAAATATTATTAGAGCTAAAGAGAGAGAGAGACCCTGATATAGTAACAGCCAGGGACTTCAATACCCCACTTTCAGCATTAGAAAGATCATCTAGACAGAAAATCAAGAAAAAAAATCGCTATAGACCAAATGGACCTAACAGACATTTACAGAACATTTCATCCAACAGTTGTAGAATACATATTCTTCTCTTCAGCACATGAAACATTCCCAAGGATAGACCATATGTCAGACCACAAAACAAGTCTCAAAAATTTTTAAAAAATCATATCCAGTATCTTTTCTGACCACAATGGAATAAAACTAGAAATCAATAACAAGAGGAACTTTGGAAACTATATGAACACATGGAAATCAAACAATATGCTCTTAGATATAGTTTGGGTATTTGTCCCTGACCCAATCTCATGTTAAATTGTAATCACCAATGTTGGAGTTCGGGCTCGGTGGGAAATGTTTAGATTATGGGGGTAGATCACTTATGAACGGCTTGAGCCATCCTCTTGGTGATAAGTGAACTCGTGCTCTCAGTTCACACAAGATCTGGTCATTTAAAAGTGTGTGGCTCCTCCCCCACCCCACTCACTCTCTCTCTCTTGCTTCTGCTCTGGCCACGAGACACTGCTGCTCTCCTCTCACCTTCCACCATGATTATCATCTTCCTGAGGCCTCCCCAGAAGCTGAGGAGATGCCAGTACCATGCTTCATGTAAAGACTGCAAAACCATGAGCCAACTTAATCTTTCTTTATCATTTATTCAGTCTCAGGTATTTCTTTACAGCAACACAAGAAAAGACTAATATGCTCCTGAATGAACATTGAGTCATTGAAGAAATTAAAAAGAAACCTTAGAAATTTATTGAAATAAATGAAAATGCAAACACAACATTCCAAAACCTATGGAATACTACACAAATGGTACTCAGAGGAAAGTTTATCGCAATAAATGCCTATATCAAAAAAGTAGAAAAACCTCAAATAAACAATTTTGTATCTTAAAGAACTAGAAAAGCAAGAGCAAACTAAACCCAAAATTAGTAGAAGAAAATAATAAAGATCAGAGCAGAAATAAATGAAACTGAGATAAAAAGAGAAAAAATCAACAAAATGAATTTTTTTGACAAGATAAGTAAAATGGACAAACTTTTAGCCAGACTAAGAAAAAAAAAGAAGACCTAAATAAATAAAATCAGATATAAAAAAGAGATGTTACAACTAATACTGCTGAAATTCAAAGAATCATTAGGGACCATTATGTATAACTATCTGTCAATAAACTGGAAAACCTAGAAGAAACAGACAAATTCCTAGACACATGCAACCTACGAAGATTGAGCCATGAAGAAACACAAAATCTGAATAGACCAATAACAAGTAACAAGATTGAAGCAGTAATAAAAAAGTCTCCCATCAAATAAATGGCCAAGACATGGTTGGGTGTGGTGGCTCACACCTGTAATCCCAGCACTTTGCAGGGCTGAGGCGGGCAGATCACTTGAGGTCAGGAGCTCAAGACCAGCTGGACCAACATGGGGAAACCCCATCCCCTGTCTCTACTAAAAATACAAAAATTAGCTAGGTGTGGTGGTGCATGTCTGTAATCCCAGCTATTTGGGAGGCCGAGGCAGGAGAATCACTTGAACCCTGAAGGCAGGGATTGCAGTAAGCTGAGATTGCACCACTGCACTCCAGCCAGGGCAACAGAGCAAGACTCTGTCCAAAACAAACAAACAAACAAACAAACAAATAAGGACAGGACCTGATGGCTTCACTGCTAAACTCTCAAACACTTAAGAATTAGTAGCAATGCTACTCAAGCTATTCCAAAGAATCAAGAAGGAAGGAATACTTCCAAACTTACTCTATGAGACCAGTGTTATCCTGATACCACAAACAGACAAAAACACAACAAGGAAAGAGAGCTACAGGCCAATATGTCTAATACACATAGATGCAAAATTCCTCAACGTAATACTAGCAAATCAAATTCAACAACACACTAAAAAGATTATTCATCATGATCAAGTGACATTCACCCCAGGGATGTAAGGATGGTTCAACATATGTAAATCAATAAATGTGACACATCATCTGAACAGAATGAAGGAAAAAAACAACATGATCATTTCAATAGATGCCAAAGAAGCATTCAGTAAAATTCAACATTCCTTCATGATAAAATTTCCCAAAAACCTGGGTATGGAAGGAACATATCTCAACACAGTAAAAGCCATATATAACAGACTGACAGTATCATGCTGAATGAGGAAAAAGTGAAAGCCTTTTCTCTAAGATCTGGAACAAGACTAGCATGCCCACTGTCACCACTTTTATTCAACATAATACTAGAAATTCTAGTCAGAGCAACTGGACATGAGAAAGAAATAAAGGGCATTCAAATTGTAATGGGAGAAGTCAAATTATCCTTGTTTGCAGATGATGCAATCTTATATTTAGAAGAAACTAAATATCCCACAGAAAACGATCAGAACTGATAAATGGTAAAGTTTCAGGATATGAAATCAATATACAAAATTAAGTAGCATTTCTATATGCCAACAATGAACAATCTGAAAAAGAAATCAAGAAAGTAATCCAATTTATTATTGCTACAAATAAAACAAAATGCCTAGAAGAAGTGAAAGTTATCTAAAATGAAAACTATGAGACATTGAGGACACAAAAAATGGAAAGTTATTCCATGTTCATAGATAGGAAGAATCAATATTGTTACAATGCCTATACTACCCAAGGCAATCTACAGATTCAGTTGAGTCAAGTGTTAGTTTCCTTTGGCAACACCCTTACAGACACACCCAGGATCAGTACTTTGCATCCTTCAATCCAGTCAAGTTGACACTCAGTATTAATCATCACTGCTATCCTAAGCAAAAAGAATAGAGCTGGAGGCATCACATTATCTGACTTCAAATTATACTACAAAGCTATAGTAACCAAAAAAGCATGGGACTGGCATAAAAACAGACACACTGACTAATGGAAGAGAACAGAGAACCCAGAAATAAATTCCCACATTTACAGCCAACTTATTTTTGACAAAGGTGCCGAGAACATACACTGGGGAAAAGGCAGTCTCTTCAATAAATGGTGTTGGGAAAACTGGATATCCATAAGCAGAAGAATGAAACTAGACCCCCGTCTCATGCCACATACAAAAATTAAATCAAAATAGATTAAATACTTATATCTAAGACCTCAAACTATGAAACTATTATAAGAAAACACTGAGGAAACACTCCAGGACATTGGGCTGGGCAAAGATTTCCTGAGATCACACAGCAAAAACGGACAAATGGGATTACATCAGGCATAGCAAAGGAAACAGTAAAGAGACAATCCACAGAATGGGAGAAAATATTTGCAAATTACCCATCTGACAAGGGATTAATAACCAGAACATATAAGGAGCTCAAATAACTCAACAGAAAAAAAATCCAATTTAAAAATGGTAAAAGAACTGCATAGATATTTCTTAGAAAAGGATGTACAAATAGCTAACGCATATATGAAAAAATGCTCAACATCATTAGTCATCAGAGAAACACAAGTGAAAACTACAATAAGATATAATCTCACCCCAGTTAAAATGGTTTTTATGAAAAAGACAGGCAATAATGATTGCTGGTGAGGATGTAGAGAAAGGGGAACCCTTGCAAGCTGCTGGTGAGAATGCAAATTAGCACAGCCATTTTGGAAAACAATATGGATGTTCCTCAAAAAACTAAAAATCAAACTCTCTTATGATCCAGCAATCCCACTGCTGGGTATATATCCAAGACAACAAAAAAGGGAAAATTAGTATATCAAAGCGATATCTGCATTCCCATGTTTATTGCAGCACTACTTAAATACTAAGATATAGAATAAAACCTGTGTCCATCAGCAGATGAATGGATAAGAAATCCTGTTGTTTGAAACAACATGGATGGAACTGAAGGATATTATGTTAAATAAAATAAACTAGGCACAAAAAGACAAATATTTCATGTTCTCATTCATATATGGGAACTAAAAAAAAAATTCGAGCTCATGGAGGTAGAGAATAGAATAGAATGGTGGTTAGCAGAGGCTGGGAAGGGTAGTGGAAAGGGGGACAGAAAGGGTAAAAAATACAGTTACACAGAAGGAGTAAGATCTAGAGTTTGGCAGCATAATGGGGCAACTATAATAAATTAACAATAATTTACTGCATATTTTAAAATAACTAAGTGGAATTGGAATGTTTCTAACACAAAAAAATGATAAACGCTTGAAGTTATGGATACCCCAATGTATTAGTCTGTTCGCACATTGCTATAAAGAATTGAGAATGGGTAATTTATAAAGAAAAGAGGTGTAGCTGACTCACAGTTCTGCAGGCAGTATAGCAAGCATGGCTTGGGAGGCCTCAGGAAACTTACAATCATGGTGGAGGGCGAAGGGGAAGCAAGCGTGTCTTCACATGGCAGCAGGAGAGAGAGAGCAAAGGGGTAAGTGCTACACACTTTTAAACAACCAGATCTCCTGAGAACTCCAATATGAGAACAGCAAGGGGGAAGTTTGCCCCCATGATTCAATCACCTCCAACCAGGCCCCTCCTTCAACATGTGGGGATTACAATTGGATATGAGATTTGGGCGGGGACACAGAACTAAATCATATCACCCAGTTACCATGATTTGATTATTATACATTTTATGTTTGTAGCAAAATATCACATGTACCCCATAAATACGTACAACTAACATGCATCCATAATACTCGAAAATGAAACATTTAAAAAACAGATTCTTGAAAGAAAAAGGACATAATAATAAATTTCTGACTTGGGTCAAATTGATATTTATATGAAAGCAACATAAAGCTGTTCTTAGATATCAAAGACTCAGGTAAAAAAACCCAAGTTCCCTTAAGGAAACTGCTCAAAGATACTAGCCAAAACACCTAGAGATAATTGAAAATTAAATACTAAAAACAAACAAAGGCATCAAGGCTTTAAAGAACTATGGAAACCAAAGCCAATAAAAACGTAAGATCATCCTACGTAGTTATTTTGAATTTGGTTACAAAATGGTATAGAAAAAGTATCTGCCAGAGATAATCTAGAAGGTTACAAAAGGCCAATTCGTAATAGAAGTCACATGAACCTTCACAGACCAAAAGACATAGAATAAAATGAAGAAAACTTTTTAAGTATAAGGAGAAACTCACAACAATAACAAATATATGGGACAAAAAATCAGAATAAAGCAATGTCAGATTAAGAAAGTGAAAATAAACAACACATGGGAGATCTGAATAACAAATACTAAGGCTAAATTAATAAATATCCCACTTTTTAAACCTATAAAAAGATAGCTTTCTTTTTTTTTTTTTTTTTTTTTTTTTTTTTTTGAGACGGAGTCTCGCTCTGCCGCCCAGGCTGGAGTGCAGTGGCCGGGTCTCAGCTCACTGCAAGCTCCGCCTCCCGGGTTTACGCCATTCTCCTGCCTCAGCCTCCCAAGCAGCTGGGACTACAGGCGCCCGCCACGTCGCCCGGCTAGTTTTTTGTATTTTTTTTTTAGTAGAGACGGGGTTTCACCATGTTAGCCAGGATGGTCTCGATCTCCTGACCTCGTGATCCGCCCGTCTCGGCCTCCCAAAGTGCTGGGATTACAGGCTTGAGCCACCGCGCCCAGCCAAAGATAGCTTTCTTTCAAGTGTTCTTGGCACATTTAAAAAGCTGACCACATACTGGGCCATAAGGCCTCAAATCCCCCAAAGTGTAAATTGTTGTCAACCAAATTCTCTGCCCACAAAGAAGTAAATGAAACAATGGAAAGGAAAAGCTCTATAACATGAACAAAAAATCTCAACCCTTGTAAATTTAAAAAATACTTTCTAATATATCCATCTAAGGTAATAATTTTATAAATGGGAAATGTTTTAAAAGCAAATATATTTACCACATCTTTAAAAAAAAATGAAAACTACCTATGACAAGTGAGGGAATGATTAAGATACTTGCTAAGTGATATTAGGCAAATTAATCTGTCGGAGCCTGTATTTTCTTATCTGTAAACTGGGGATAATTATCCCCTTCCATGGGTTGTTATGAAGATTATATTAGATAATGCTTGTGAAATATTTCAACCTCTGTGCTTAGCATCAAGAGAACATCAGTAGGTCTTATCTATTAAGATTGTCATTGAAGTTATGCTTATGATGAGTCTGCAATAATCCAGAGAAATGCTGATATTGTTGAGGGGAAAGTGTGGAATAGTAATGTGAAATACATTCGACTGAAACAACAGTAAATAAGTATGTGTAACCCAAATAAAATTGTGCCTCACTCACTCACCTGAAGCACTGTCTTAGCACAGTGACAAAGAAAAAGAAACACAAACTGATTCTTAGAAAGCTGTGAACCATGTAGCTGCTTATGAATAGAGAGGTGTGGCTTACCTCACCTGTTACACATCTTACAGTGAACTTCCTAAAAAAGTCTCTTTGAAATGTTGCCCTCTGGAGTCTCACCTTTCATGACAACTCAAATCTGTCTTTCTGCCTCTCAGGACCTGGGATCTCTTCCCTTCAGGTCCTTCTTCATCCCTTCTTACAGGGCTAGCCATCATTCTCTGCTTGTCTTACTTGCATTCCCATCCATTACTTCCCTCTGACAAATAAACAAATATTTCTTGGGACTTACCCTTTTTTAAGGGGGTTGGTTTGGTTTTACTATGTGACTATTTAAAATTCAATAACTGTATCTCTGTCATGTAACAGGAAGCAACATTGACGTTTTCCCTCTGCAACAACAATACATGAAAAACAAAACAAACTGGAAGGAAATACACTAGAAAGCAACACTAATTGTTCCTGGACAATGAGGCTATAACTTGTTCCTGCCATTTTCTACTTTACTTTTGATTTCAAATTTTCTACAATGCACGTCTTACTTTTTAAAAAAAAAAGTGAAATAAAATCCACATGCTACACAACTTATTCTTTTAAAGTATACAATTCAGTGGTGTTTATGATATTCACAGGGTGGTGCAACCATTCCTGCTATTTAATTCCAGAATATTTCCATATCCCCCAAAGAAACCTTGTATCCACTAGCAGTCATTCTCTATTCTCATTCGCCCCAGCTCTGGCAACCACAAATCTACTTTCTGTCTCTACAGATTTTCCTATTCTGGACACTTCATGTGAACGGAATCATGCAATATGTGGCCTATTGTGTCTGTCTTCTTTCACTTAGTGTAGTATTTGCAGTTTCATCCATATTGTAGCACCTTTCAGTACTCCATTACTTTTTATGGCTGAATAATATTCTTAGACATATTATTTCTATAATGAGAAAGACGTTTTAGTTTTTTAAAAACTAATGGATAGATTAAGTATAACCCTTGATTGTCACTTCTACTAAGAGTACAACCCAATCATAATATATGATTTTTGATAACACATAAATTGTTTTTCAAAATCATATGTATATAAAAAGCATAGAGAGTCTGCTAAACCTGTTTCTTTCTCTGACTCAAGCTCTCACATAAAAAAAAACCCCACAGGAATCAAAATGATGTTTTTCTGAATATCAAACACAGAAATTGAACCATATAAAAAGACAGCTGTGGATATTCAGGACAAACACATACAATTCTATCTCAAACAGAAGATGAAAAATTCTTGGCTTTTAAATCTTGAGCATTCAAAGGGAATACTTACGGTAACTGAAATGAGCAATTTTAAAAAACTGGAAACACCGTACATGAAATATTCTGTGGCAATCAATTGTAGTTAAAGATAATCTAAGCTCAGATCAATATAGCATAATTCAACTTTACATTCCTTAAGAAGAAAGTAGTTCCAAATTTGTTGGTATGCATGCCATGTATGTATTTGTGTACCTGGAAATCACAAACACATAAATATTGATGCACACTCAGTGCCCAAATTTAACGTTGCAATCTTTACTTGGAAAGGCAGACTTCGGCCGGGCGCGGTGGCTCAAGCCTGTAATCCAGCACTTTGGACGAGAGCGGATCACGAGGTCAGGAGATCGAGACCATCCTGGCTAACACGGTGAAACCCCGTCTCTACTAAAAAATACAAAAAAACTAGCCGGGCGAGGTGGCGGGCGCCTGTAGTCCAGCTACTCCGGAGGCTGAGGGAGGAGAATGGCGTAAACCCGGGAGGCGGAGCTTGCAGTGAGCTGAGATCAGGCCACTGCACTCAGCCAGGGCAAGAGCGAGACTCCGTCTCAAAAAAAAAAAAAAAAAAAAAAAAAAAAAAAGAAAGGCAGACTTCTACACATTTTCAGTGACAAGGGAGACATCCTGATGGAAGCTAACAGTAGCTAGCTCATATAAAGTAATAGTTCACGCAAAAATAGAATTCTGTAAAGGAAGGACTTATCCTGGACATAAAATGTGAGGTGTTTCAAACACACTGAGGGTGGAGTCGGGTGGTGACCAGTAGTAGGGCACTGGTGGTGTACTGGTTCTTGATCTAGGTGCCAGTTACATAGGTATGTTCAGTTTGCAAAAAGTCATCAAGATGTACATTTGCGATCTGCATACATTTTTCTATGTGTTATACTTCAATACTTTCTTAAAGTAAAAAAAAAGAAAGAAAGAAAGAAACAAGAAACTCTACACATTGATTTTGGAGGCCCTATCATCCTCATGGGGGTGGGGTTTAGCTAAGAGCTGGATGGGGAAGCTTTGTCAAGAATTAATAATCAAAATATTGGTCAAGTCTTTAGAGATGGCAAAGTTGTAAGTGCTCATTTGAGAAAGCTAACACCAAGGCTGTAGACTGTGGGTGTTTAAAAAGCCATACTCATGAAGAAAAGTCTCCACAGCCTTCTGTAGTAAGTTACTCATTGAAAGCATTCTCTAAAGATGTTACCAGGTTAGCTTCTGGAGCAGCAGGGTGACCACCTGCTGTGGTCTTCTGATACAATGACAATCAAGCAGTTGTATGTAAACATTTATGAGACTATCATGTGCTCGTTAGGACTAGGCTGTGCTTTGATTCAGGCAAAGGAAGAAACGTTTTTTCAGGTTTTCACAGCAAAGTTAGACCATAAATGCAAAAGTGCTGGTGGAAAATTAACCAGACTTCTTAAGATCTCTTACTTTCCAGCTAGTATTTTTCAGGGCATGTTCCTATACCTTCCAACTTTAGGTAGAAATTATTACATGAAAGATTGTACAATTTTAAAAAGCAGGATGAAGCACTGTTTGTGGAAGTGGAAAATGATACCAGTCTGGAGTGTGACTAGAAATTTTAAGTCAAGAGACTTTAAAATGTCATAACTTTCATCCAATTTTAAGGTTTTATTCCTGGAAAAACAATAAATATATAGAAAAAGATTTCATTTAAAGAATGTTCATCAGCTGGGTATGGTGGCTCAAATCTGTAATCCCAGCACTTTGGGAGGCCGAGGCAGGCAGATCACGAGGTCAGGAGTTCGAGACCAGCCTGGTCAACATAGTGAAACCTCGTCTCTACTAAAAATACAAAAATTAGTTGGGTGTGGTGACACATGCCTGTAGTCCAAGTTACTTGGGAGGTTGAGGCAGGAGGCGAGGTTGCAGTGAGCCGAGACCACGCCATTGCACTCCAGGCTGGGTGACAGAGTGAGACTCTGTCAAAAAAAAAAAAAAAAAAAAAAAGAATGTTCATCATCATATCACTATTTGTGGAAACAAAAATAACTTTAGAAGTCCAAACACAGGAGATGGGTTAAAGAAAAATGAATATATGTCCACCAAAAATGTGTTATAGGAGTACACTTATTATTATATTAAGATGTTCATGATAAATCTTTAAATTAAAAAAGATTTAAAAATTTACAGAATAACACCACTCCTTAAAAATTATGTGCCTAAATACACACAAAAAGATTGAGATAGAGATATACTAAAATACTAATGCCAACATCTTTTATAGGATAGGATTATAATTCATTTTAATTTTTTTATTTTTCTCATCTATATATTCCATCTCTTCTATAGTGAACATATGTTCTTTGTGAAACAAAGAAATTTTACAAAAAAGAGGGCATGGAGGTAGGAAAACAAGGAAATAAAATACCTTTGTGTGTGAGAAAACATTCTTCCTTCATTATGTGAAATTAACATCTACTCTTGACCTCTGGGTACCTTAAGAACTTTGTGTGAAATGTCTTTTATATGGTAGGGAACAGCCTTGCTGCTCCTGGACCCTTCTTTTCAATCCTGAGCAGATGTCCCACTCATCAATATATCATCTTGGAGTTCCTGGTTATTCAGTTCCCTTTACTTCTATCAAAGGAACTAATACCTCAATAGGCCCAACCACAAAAACTACATAGCCCCTCAGCCTAGAGCAATGCAACAAGGATATACCTGTTGCATGCTAGGTGTAGGAACAAGGCCATGGGAAAACATTCTCTAATCCTTCCAGATCAAGTCATGAGACTTTGAGAGATTTCAGTAGTCATGTCAGAAAATAGTCCCTGGTCTACTTCAAATAAATAGAGTTTAAAGAATATTAGAATCGGATCTAAGGGTTCATTGTTGACTTTTGTTTGATACACACAAAGGGAAACAAGTTCCTTTACTTGAAGCCTCTTTCCAGGAGCTTTAATGATCAGCTGCCAAATTTAGCCTTTGGCTCCATGTCCACTGTGTCGATTATTCTCCCATGCTTACTGAAGTGAGGCCAAATCTCATCCCTATTTAGAGAGAACAAATGCAGATATCTTGATGAAATGGAGAGCTGGTGAACCTGTATTGTAAAGAGCCAGGAGAACATACTCTAATGAATGGAAGCACATGGGCCTCATGGCTTATGTTTTAAAAGTACGTTCACATGAAAGGATCAATTGCTGTGGGCGTGTTATATGAGACATAGAGAGGAGGGGAAGATACAGAGAAGGCAGTCAAGATTGGCTGCTCATTGGACTCACTGGGGGATTTGTTTTGTTTTGCATACTGCTATCTGTACAAGAATGTTCTTGGCAGCACTATCCAAAATAGCCAACAACTGGAAACAACCCATCAACAGTAGAATGGATAAAAAATAATAAAGTGAGGCCTATTTATACAATGGAATATTATACACCACTAAAAATGAATGAACTACTGCTACATACATTATGGACGAATCTCAGAAACCTAATATTGAAGTCAGGCACAAAAGAACACATAGGATATGATTTCATTTATATAAAGTCCAAAAGCAGGCAAAACGAATTTATGGTATTAGAAGTCAAGATAAGGGTTACATTGACTGGGTAGTGGCTGGATAGGGGCATGAGAAGGGCTTCTGGGTGCTGGTAATGTTCTGTTTCTATATTTAGGTGCTGGTTATGTGAGTGTATTCAATTTAGGAAAATTTTTTATATACTTATAATTTGTTTTTCAAATATAACATATACTGCGATTAAACGGTTTTAGTTCAGATTCCTGGGCCCTAACATGGATCTACTAAAACTGTAGGCTCTAAGTTCTTTGAGGTATTCAGTGTAAAGCAAGGTTGGGAATCACTACACCAGATGATCTATATCCACTGGTGTGCAGAAGCCAGCCGCTACTAGCCCACAAGAACTAGCTGTTAAATTTTTAGGAATTTTGCAGGACCGTTAGTGCCAGTATTAAAAATTAAATTACATCAATTTACAATTACATAAATTATACTAAAAACAAAGATAATAAGTACTCAAAACGCATCACTTTCTAGTTATTTCTGTTTACTATTATCTATATTTTGAGGCTATTCATGCCAATTTTATCTACCTGGTGAAAGTACAATACAATGGTGTGACACCATGTCATCTCTTTCCAACTCTGTGCTCAGCCACATCAGCAGCTTGAAATTGGATGTGGTGGGAATATTTACACCACAGAAATCAGCAGCCACTACCAATCAGTGCTTGCTTTATTGTTCTAGATCTAAGAAAATAATTTAAAACTGTTAATAATGGAGATTAAACTTCAAAGTGTGCTATATGTGTAGGTGTTGCACTATGAATAGTACATTTGAAAAATATTCTTTCAGTATTAAAAATTATCATCCGGTTCAGCAAGGAAGTGATTCACATCATGGATGAATGAGTAGAGTTCTGACATATGTCTTTGATGTTTCACTTTTGTCTTACTGATTAACATAAAAGAAAATACCTGCCAGCATTTATATGGGAGCTGCACCCCTTAATCAACTGCAACATAGGTTGGCCTATGAATAGAAGAGTTCTGCAAAAAACAACAAAAGCATACTGTGAGACCTAACTGGCTATACTGAATTTACAATAACAAGTATTACAGAGTTTATTATTATTTGTAAACAGTGTACTACACATTCTTTATGTCACTAAAATTTATGTCAATTTGTGTATGCACATACATGCATTTTACTTTTTTCCAGGAGAGCTGGTTGATTTACCAGGTCATCACCACCTACACCCCTCCTATGTTTAAGATTCCATGACTCTCTATTACGGTTTAAGAAATAAGCAAACAAAATAAGGTCTGGTTATGGCCTATTAAGCATGAATTTCAGCATAAGATATAGTAACCACTATTCTTTAGGACCTCATGACTCAAAGTGTGGTCCACAGACCAGCAGCACTGGCATCAATGCGGAACTTGTTAGAAATGCATGATCTCAGGCCCCATCCCAGAATTACTGAATCAGAATCTGCACTTTAACAAGATGCCCATTCTTGTTGTACACACATGAAAGCTTGAGCACAGCTTTAAAAGCAATTAGTTCCTTGGTAAAAATAAAAACTTACATATAATCAGTTTGAGATTAGTAGAAGGTTAAGGACAATATAGCAACTGGTGAGTTCTCAGCACCTAGCCCCAGTTCAGCCACTTCATAGCACTGGGAAAGACATATACTTGTTACTTTTAAATTTGAAGAAAAGGACATCCATCTTGCAATATGCATTTACCAAATATTAAAAGTGAAATTGCACCATCAGGATAATAAAGTCTACTCTAGGCCACTTGGATTATTACTAAAAAAGGAAAAACAGGTACAAGTATTTAAAAAATATATCAAAGCAGTAGCTTTCCTCCACATATGTGATGAATTGGAGGTGTTGGCAAGGACTCAGTTCCAAAAGTCCAAAGCAGGGCAGCAAGTGCCACATGACAAAATGTGGCAGCTGGGGAGAGGAGTGCAGACAACACTTCCCAGCGATGTAATTTAGGCCAGGGTACTTATCAAGTGCTGCCAGTGAAATGGGGAAATTGTGGTGTTTATGCTTTTCCTATCAACGTATCAGTCAGCAACACGTGACAAAAAGAAAAGGCAGGAGCAGCATACCTCAAATACTCAATACCACAGTGAATTGAAATGAAGGTAGGAAAGTCTCACATTTCAAAATTGAAAGCAAAAATTTTCTACTGGCAATAATATTCTCTGGAAATATTTCTTAGTTATCTGGCTGGAAATAGTGGCTTTGAGATACAAAGTTCCATGTAGAACACACGTTAGCTACTTAGGAACAGTGTCTGGAAGAAAATGAGAGCCACAAATCTGCAAAAGAAGCTTGGTATTAGTTTGCAGCAGAAACTAAGGCAATAAAATAATTCAATGCAAGTAAATTTTGGCAACCTTAGAGTGTGAAGAAAACAAATGTAATGGAGACTGGGCCACTGGAACCGAGAGAGACCACTGGGCCTGTTGTGTTCAAGAAAAAAAGGTTCCTATAACCATTCCTTGCAAATCAGAATTCAAATGACTCCAGTAAATTTAGAGACAAAATGATACAACTGCCCTAATATGTTAAAACACTTTCTTTCGACATACTCTAGGAAGGCTAAGAAGAGAGCTAACTCTTATTGAGCACCTACTATGTGCTTTACATGCATGAGGCTTTTATAACATCCTCATAACCCTCTGACGGGGGAGGGGATACTGTTCCCATTTTACAGTTGAGGAAAGTGAGGTCATATTTCACCTAAGTTGTATAGTTAATGAAAAGCCAGAGTTTGGTCAAAATGAAAAAGCACCAAACAGATCACATAACAAAGACAGCTTGGAAGGGTTCTTGTAACAAAGACAGCTTAGAAGGGTGTTATGTTTCGAATAAGAGAAAAAGACTATTTTATCTCAGCACCACCGAAGACAAGTGAGGTTTCTCCTAGTACCCACCATATCTTTACACGACTAGAATTCTCTTATCAGCATTTCTGGATGTACCTTGGGTTTCAGATGTATATCATACTTGCTAGTTGTATTTCAGGCAACGTTGGAAGATTTAGAAGACTTGGCACTTTTCAGGCAATGTTATGTAACGGAACCGGGCTTTGGCTGGGACTTGGAAGCCTGGGTTCAGTTCAGACTGTGTCACTTATTAACTATGAGAGTAGTCAAGTTACGTTGCTTCTCTGGGTGCCAGTGTTTTCCATCCACATGAGGTTGGGCTAGGTATCCTTAATAAGGACATTCCTGGCTCCATGATTCAACTCTCTATGACCCAACTGTTTAAGATTGTGACAACTTCCATCAAAATACATTTAAAATGACCTAAACAGTTAGCCAATGTATCTAGGCAAAAATGTTATGTAGTTCAAATTTAAATACAAAATTTAGAAAGTAGAAACAAACCCAGAAGAATAACTTCTATACTCCAACATCTGCAAGAGTAACCTGGAATGAAATGGTTTAAAGTGTTGCTTTTGGTGGTGGGTTGGGGGAGGTGTTATTTAGAGCAAATATATGTTCAAGTTCTTAGACAGCATTGGGTACAAATCCAAACTCTGTTTTCTAGTAGTTCTTTAACATCTCTGAGTTCCATTTCTTGCCTCTGTAAAGTTGGAATTGATAATGAATATTAGCTGCAATTTAGTTAACGTGTCTGGCATCTAGTAGGGGCATAAATGCTAGTTTATTGTTATCACAGCAGTCATTAGGGGTTTGGTCTATGGTTGGATAACAATTCAAAGGAAATTTCTCCACAGAGAGATGGAACCTAAGATCATAACCTTATTAACACTGGGAACTTGCCATTAACCTGTGTCTATGCAATAAATAAACTCAGGTGCACAGTGGAGACATGTAATTGCTTTCTTCTAGACCTATTGGCATCACTTTCTTTGTAAAACTTGCTAATTCGTTCTCTAGTGGATAAAGCCCAATCAGAGGCATGCTGATGTATCTGATGACAGAGCTCAAGGAAGTTTCTGAAGACAGGAGTGTCCTGGGACATCTGGAAAAAGTGACAGTCATAATCACATAATCATGTCCATCCTTTTTGGCGTCTTTTGCCAGTTTTCCAATATCTGTCCTATGGGCACAAGGAACAAAAGGTGCCAGGAAAAGGAGGATGTGGGTTCTATTTATTTACAAACTGAAAATAAAAAAATTCTGATGCTAACAAATAACTAATCTGTAAATATCCCATCCATTGGAGTTATTGCTTCTTGACCCTTCCCCCAAAAGCTTTCCCTTTCCTTTCCCTCTTCCCTGCTGCCCACACACTCACCCATCTCCTGCCCTCATCTACACACACTTTTTGGAACTCATTTTTCCCTCCCTCTCCAAGTTTTGTTTTGGTCTTTTGACGTTGGTGGGAAGCCTGGTGGAGAAGGGAAGCATTCAAATCACCTATGCTCTTTAAACCCTAAAACATGAAGCCAGAGGGAAACTTGAATGGCCTATTTTCTAAAAGGAAGACCAAGAGAAAGTTTTAAACATTTCTCTGTTTTCTACAGGTATATTTCTTCAGCAAAAAATGGCAGAATTTCAAATGTCTCCAGCCATTTTAAAAGAAGTAAGTCATGCATACTAACCAAAACCTTATGAAATTCAAAAGAGAAAACAAATGATTGCTAAATGATTATTATTAGAGATACCATGCTAATTCCTAGATCTCTTTTGTTCAAAATGTTATATGATTCAAAGTATAATTTTAGTGCTTAAAATTATAGGTTTATGGCTGCTATATTTATATTGATATTTTTATACAAAATATCGATATTTTATATAAAACTAGCTAAGAAGGATTAACAACTGTTACAAATTACGAAAAGAAAGAGGGAAGAAAGGAAGTAGGGGAACAGAAGAGAGAGAAGCCTGTCAATTCAGGCAAAACTTGAAAAAGGCTTGCTTAATATTTGGTTGTTATCAGGACTTTGGTTAGGATTTATCTATTATGTATCCCAATCCATCTATGTGGTGCCTTTCAGACAAACTGAGGTTCCAGGAAAAATCCAGTACTTTTAAACATTATGCCAAATTATTATGCTTTCTCAAAGACGCTGTGCAGATTCAAACAGCTCACAATTTTAGGTTACTATGCTTGTGAAGCAATAACATCTTTGAGTTTGAGATACTGCAATTTAGCGGTTCTGGATGACTACATAATCTCTCCCTGTTGGGTTGAAATTCTACATTCTACCCTTTCCCAAACTCTCACCGATTAATCATCTACCCAGACAACAAAATGTGCTTGGAAATATTTTTTTCATGCATATATGGAATTGCAAAGTAATTCCACAGAGTGGAAAATGCTGAACTTCTCATAAATGTACTACTGATCCCCAATTCAGCCTTCTGGCAAGTATAATCTTGATTTATTCTCTATTGTTTCATACCTAAATGTTTAACATCTTGCCTTTTAAATCTTCCATAAAATCTTCAAGGCCAGAGACCCCACAATAAAAACTTTCTTATATCTTTGACAGTGTCATGCCAGGAAGTACACATGAATACTTACAATTTCACTAATTTACTTAAGAGAATAGAATTTATTATTTTGCAACAGCTGGGCCATTGTTATTATATGTTATTATAGTAATTACCAAGTTATCTTAGACAAGTCACTTAACCTTCTTTGTCTTCAGTTTCCCTAGTGGAAAACAATTTTTCAACTAGAGAGTTTAGGTCTTAGGGTAAGACAAAAACTTTAAAAAAAATCCTATGTGTGCCATTTAATGGAAGTAAGAATTGAACATATTATTTAATGACTCTAAACTTCCAACTCCTCACCTATAGCCTGGAACTCAAGATAGTGGTTTCACCTCCCAGAGATTTTTTTTTCTTTTTGTAGCAGAATAAGACTATTAATATAAAGAATGCAGCACATTACCTGAACCATGATTCATGCTCAATAAGTCAATTATTATTATATCAAGTTTCTTCCACCCCAGAGTGCTAAGATTAGCATAGAAGTAAACCCTCAATTATCAAGCACCCAGATCCCCAGTATTCTCAAGCGTGGGCACCATTCTGATGCCTAAAGTGAAAAATAAAATGTCATATGAAGGATAAACTGATTTGAGGCCCATATTTGTACCATGGTACTCACAGAGTAAGCAATAATTTTAATAATCATTGAACTCATGACATTCAAAACTGAGTCCATAAAAAAGTCAAAGACAAAATTTTTAAAAGACAAATGATTAAGAAACCTGTTCTGAAATGCATGCTCAAAATTAGATACAGAATGTTACCAATCTATAGTCATGGGTTTGCACAAAGACACTGACCTGGCTTGCTGGAAGTGAAGAACAGAACACTCGGCTCACAGCTGGACTTACCTACATAAAAGAGAGAAATACTTTATAAATTCTACTGCCTGCCAGGAGTACATGGGGAGCCACTAAAATTTTCAACATACGTTGTTTTCTCTTTTTTCCCCCGAGAAAGGGAAGAATCTGCTTTACTTTTGCTAAGTGCCAGTGTTAATGTGGCATTTCTTAGGGTCAAATACATCCTGAAATAGCTAGGTTAACATTTTGCAGGATTTGTGAAAATATATTTTTGAGCACTTGGGACGATACCAAAAAAAAAAAAAAAAACCCCAAAAAACATTTGCCGCAAATTGATAGATAACAATGAAAATCTTACAGGCATTTTACAATACAGAAGTCATAGATGTGGTCGTCCTATTCAAAATAGCATTTTTAGACAATATAATCATAATTAAAAGACCAAACAATTTTGTTTTTTCCTGTTGTATTTGTATTACTTATAATTTGTATTATTGAGACAATAACATCAAACTGTTACATGTGTTTCTATTTCCACCTGTGTGATCACACAGCTTGCGTTATGCACTTAAAAAATTTTACACTATCTTCAAACTCTGGGAAAGCAATAATGGGCAAAATTAGTATATTGACTATGATATTCTTGCTTCCTAATGATTTTCCAAAGCCTTCTGTACTAGGATCAACTGGTTAAAGCTTTTTCCCATTAGTATGTCCAAATATGATCCAGGAATCTCAGAGGAAACCATGTTTAATATAATAATTTACTGCCCACTCCACCTGTGGAGCAGAATGCAGACACTATTTATACTGAAAAGAGCTTGTGTTTATTTTCTAGCAACCAGTGACTCTCTTAGGCATCTACAAGGTTACTGGAAATGAAACGTTGTTCCAAATTTCTAAATAGCGTTTGTAAACAAACTTACCAGAGTATGTTTAAAAAGGTCTAAGGCTTGCTAAGACCAAACAAACACAGCCTATTGACTATTTACTATCTGCTGCTCGTCAGAGGACTTATACAAAGATGCAACCACCGATAACGGTATTTTTTTTTTCGGTTTAGCGTATGTTAGTGTAGAACGTACACCACAGCCTCGGTTGGGGGTGGGGGAGCCCCAAACCAGTGAAATCTCAAGCTGAGCGTTTGGCTGGAGTTCAGCAAGGCTCAGTGAACAGCACAGGATGGGGAAGTTCAAAGTCAGGGCGACTCTTTTGGTCTTAACTTCCTAGATTTTCCTAGATCTGGGTGCCTCTGTGTATATGTTAACCTTCATGCATTTTTGCCCCCAGCAAATGTGTACAGTCAGCTCCAAAGGCACAGCTTGTGTGCTAACGTGCAAAGCCAAGTCAAAACCCTGTGCTTGGCGCTCCCTTCTAACTTTTTGGCTTGTCCAAGTCTAAATATTGACATTGCTCCTCAGTTGAGATGTTTGATACTGCTGGGGATGGAAACGGTGCAGCTAACAGTAGGATCTAATGATATTTTTACATAGTTGTGCCTGCCTTCCACTTCCTTTCGGGGGGCAGAGGGCTGGATTCTCTTGCCTGCACATCTCCCCTTGGTTGTTTTCCCCAAAGCTGAGCACACACAGACAAGGTAAGGTGTTCTGCAAGCCCCTCATGGCAGCTTCTCCTGTTGTCACAGCAACTCACAACAGACTCCAGAGACACGGGGTTGAGGGGGAGGGGAGGGGAACGCCAAACTGTGGGCTGGCCAGTCAACTCTCAAGAGGGTGCAAGCGCCAAAGGGGCTAGCTTATGCCCCTGTTCAGGTCCTCCGGTCCCCGCCCTGCCTCCCCACACTGGCCTTCGAAGGGGAAGCGCCTTCTCGTCGGCGCGGCACCACCCCCTCCCTGGCGCAGCCAGCCTGATAAGGATGCCTGTTGTACATTTTCTCAGCTCCAAGTTAGGGGTGCGGCTGTGCGGGCGCTCCTAGAAATCTCTTGTGCTCGCCTCTGATGGGAGGGTTCCTGGCCTCTCGGAGAGGCGAGGGCGGCCCCCCTAGCGGCTCAGTCCCACAACTCTCTCTCGGGGCGCTGCTGGGCGCGTGGCACGGCCCGGGGCCCGCACTTGCCACCCGCTGGGGCCGGGGCGGTGGGGGCTCCGCAGCGGCTGCTCGGAGAAGTTTCATAGCATAGAGCACTCACGACACAGAACCTACCCTGAAGCCGAGCGAGACGCGAGCTCTCTCCGCCTTCAAGGGCCGGGGGGAGCGGGGGGGCCCCCGCCACTCAGCAGCAGCCACGGCTGCGCGCGGTTGCGGGTGTGCGGGGCCCCTGCGCGCGGCGCGCCGCCCGCCGCCCAACTTTGCACAAAGGCAGCATGGCACTGCCTCGCCCTGCCGCCTCGCCCGGCGCCGCGGCCGCTCTTCCCAGTCCCGGGCGAGAGGGGCTCGCCCCTTTCCACCCGCAGCCCTCCCCTTCGCCTGCCCCCACCCCGCTCCCAGGCGGGGCAGCCGGGCGGAACGGAGCACCCGGCACTTCGCTCCGCCGCCGTGGCGGCCGCCGCTCGCACTGTGACGTTAGCAGCCTTCGCGGCTATTTATATCCACACGACTGGATTTCATTCATGAAACCGGGGCCTGGTGTGTCTGTGCTCTGGGACACGGGTGGCAAAGGTGCCTCGGCTCTACGCAGACCCGACGGGCCCGGGCACGGAGGCGGATCGCCCGGGACAAACCGACACAGAGCATGGGAGACCCCCGCCCTTTCCCCGCGCTGACAGGAGGGGAGATTCTGGGCCGTCTGTGTCCCCGTACCCCATCCCCAACATCCCATCCACTCCCGTGCCTTTGCTGGCCCTTTGTCCCAGGCTTTGGAAAAGTAAGTTGGGCCACTAACCGGCTGGGCAGCATGGCTTTCTTCCCCCTAGGAGCTGACCGGCCGCGGACTCCGAGGGAGGACATTGGCTTTTGTTTCAAAACCGAGCCCAGCTGCTGACTAAGGGCTGCGTTAGCCCAGCCTCCTCCTCCCTGGGCGGCTGCACGTGCTGGCTGGCTCCTCCATTCTGGGTTACCTTCCTCTGCGACTTGGCCGGAGGGGTCCCCGCAGGGGGCGTAGGGACGCACCGCTGACCCCGACCCGGGTACAGAGGTGATTTACAACCTCCTGCAAACGGCTGAGGAGGTGAAATTGACTGTGGCCTTCCACAGACAGCCCATGCCGCCTCACAGAAACTGCTCTGTCTCCCAGGAGGACGGTGAGTTCTGAGGACAGAACCAGGGGTAGTTTTCATGCATTCACATAAATGCTTATAGAGTGACAAGATGCCAGGTGTCTTGCCAAGCTCTAAAGAGGTGACATGAAAGCAACCAAATGGGTTCCTGCCCTCAGGGAGCTTTCAGTCAGCCTGCTAAAATTAATATGCCTAACAAAACCCATCACTCCCAGCTTGTAAAGAGACCACTGGGGAATAAAGACATGACTGTGTTCAGCTACCCAGAGGAATGAATATATTCATTTAATAAACCTTTATTGAGTAGGCTGTATGCGGAGAGCTGGGGATACAAAGATGGAAACAATGTCATTCTTGGCCTCACCAGTTCTCAGGTAATGTGTTCCTGAGATACTGAAGGACTGGGAAAAAGAGTCCATCCTATTATAAGGGCTACTTCTTTGGCTTATCCCCCCAAAAACAGGATGCGTGAAAAAATTCTAAAAGCAAACACACTTCTCGGTCCCTCGGTTTCTTCCAGGAAAGCCTCTTCAGTTTCCTGATGAATCACCCTACGGCCAAGATTCCCAGGTGAATTCCAGTCCAGTGGATATTTCTATTTTTCCTCACTTGTTTATACTCTCTTGAAGTCAAAGGCTTGCCTGGTGCTCTCCGAATCCCCCAGAGACCCCAGAAAATAGTGGAATCCAATGTTTTTACGAGGAAAGGTATCACCGGTAACCTCCTTTGTTTAAGCTATTCCCATGGTAGCATCTTTGAAAATGGAGTTACCAAGGTCCTAGTCTTTGATACCAGAGAGGGTAGTGAAAAGTCAAGCACGGGTGTCTACTCCAAGAACACATCCAAGAGGTGGGTGATCATTTACTTGGCATAAAACTGACTTCCCAGCCGGGCGCGGTGGCTCACGCCTGTAATCCCAGTGCTTCGGGAGGCTGAGGTGGGCGGATCACAAGGTCAGGAGTTCGAGACCAGCCTGGCCAATATGGTGAAACCCCGTCTCTATTAAAAGTACAAAAATTAGCTGGGCGTGGTGGCATATGCCTGTAGTCTCAGCTACTTGGGAGACTGAGGCAGAAGAATCGCTTGAACCTGGGAGGCGGAGGTTGCAGTGAGCCGAGATTACACCACTGCACTCCAGCTTGGGTGACAGAGCAAGACTCAGTCTCAGAAAAAAATAAATAAATAAACAGTGACTTCCCTTAGTATTTTGCAAAATGACTCCATCTTGAAAGGCTTAATCAAAATACATTCTTTTCAGGTACAAATTTCTTGGGGAAAGTTAATTAACCCTGTTCACTCCTAGCAGTCAGTCCTCTTCATTGCAAGCCATTTCTCTTCAAACTGCCCTGGCAGCTAAAAAATAGGGTAGAAACTCAAAAGAAATGGGAATCAACATGTATCACGGCCCCCATATGTGGCAGGCACAGGGCTGGGTGGCTTAAAACACATTTTCTCATGTAATCCCCACAAAAACTGACAAGGCAGATGCTATTATTATCCTAATTATTTTACAGACAAGGTAACAGGCATGGAGAAGTTAGTTTTCCGATGTCTTGACAGTTGCATTTGCACCTGGGGTGGTCTGTGCCAAAGTCTTATTTTATCACTGACCTGCTTTTTAACAGCCTGCTTTTCCTCAGTTTCTTCCATTTTCTCAGTTCTAAATTAAAAAGAGTTCCGTGTCATACTTCTCTTAAATAATAGGCAGGCGTCTATACCAGAAAGACACACAAAGACCCCACCTGGTAGGGTACCCTTCAGCTCTTGACCTCTACCCCCAGGGCACACCAAGGCTCACAGGCTTCCAAAAGATGTTTCTTCTAAAGGGGATAAAGAAAGTCAGCCATCTTGGAATTACCTAGTTGAATGCCTAAATCTGAGGGAAACTGGAAGCACTTTCAAGAAAATAAGTTGGTATCAACAGTAATTCAGATACAGCAGAGTAAAAGTCGTTGTTCTAGGAAGTCCTTCCAAACAAGGGCAGTGATCAGAGAAAGACGCTGCCACATGGTACTATGCAGCCCCAAACTTCACGTATAAAACCTCCGACTGGAAAAGTTGGAGAAAATGCAGCAAGTAGTACAGACTGTATTTTGCCAATAGGAGAAGAGAGAAAGGGAATCATAGCAAATAACGCCTGTAATCACTGCCATGTGTATCCCTGCTCTTGTTATTCCCATGAAACGATCAATTTTTGTATACTAAAATCATTGCTTGCTGATAGAATCAGTACCATTCCCTTTAAGTAAACATAAAAAATGGTACCTAAGTGGAATTAAAGCAATATTGTGTATTTAAACACTTTCATGTTTCTATTGCACAAAGGCGCCTTAAAAACTTTAGACTAGCTTTTATGGCAACCATTTTATCAAAGTCATAGGATTAAAAAAAATCCCACAATCTAGACATAGAATTGTTCCACTATCACAAAAGAATCCTCTCATACTACCTCTTTATATTTGCACACCCAACCATAAATCTGTTCTCCATCTCTAGAGCTTTTTTATTGTGAGACTGTTATATTAATGGGAACGTAAGTATGTAATGTTTTGAGATTTACTTTTTTTTTCTAAGCATAATGCTCTTGAGTTTCATCCACGGTGTTGAACATATCAGTAGTTCATTCCTTATTATTGCTGAATAAAGTTTTATTGCATAGATGTACCAGAGTCTGTTTATCCATTCACCCACTGAAGGATATTTGAGTAGTTCCCAGTATTTTGCTATTAATATTATGAAAAACACTTCCATAAACATTTGTGTATAGGTTTTGTATGAGCATAAGTTTTTATTTCTGTGGGATGAATACTGAATAATGCAATTGCTAGGTCACATGCTAAATAAAAAACTGCTGAACCATTTTCCAGAATGGCTGCACCGTTCAGATTTCCACCAGTAATGTATGAGAGATCTCCACATCCTCAGTAACATTTGTGTTGTCATCATTTTTTACAAAGTTTCACTTGTAGTAGTTGTGCAGAGACAACTCATTGTAGTTTTAATTTGCATTCTCCCAATGAATAATAATGTCGAATATATTTTCATTGGCCTTTTTTGCCATTCTTATCTCCTCTTTGCTGAAATATCTGCTCAAGTCTTTTGCCTATTTTATAATTGGATTGTCTGTCTTTTTACTGTTGAGTTTTTAAGAGTTTTAAAAAATACATTCTGGGGTGGTAGAATTTTCAAATTGCAAATTAAGTACTACCATCCCAAGGGAACTCTGTTTTCAACTCAAAGATATTGTTCAACATTTCTATTGCCATCAATTTTATCAAGAACATTCTTAGGTAAGAGAAGTACTTACATAAAACTCCTATAGAAAGGGTCTTTTCAGGTTTATTTTATAAGACTGCATTTCAATGGTTGGTAAGAAACAGGGAGACCTTAGCCATGTGTAGCCGAAGCTGAGCCTTGTGACGGGTGCAGATGCCTCCTTGGGCCAAAGCAGCTGGACACAGCAGTGGCTTTGTTCAATCAGGGCTAACCTAAGAAGAGAGATTCATGCTGTCCATCTCTCTGCTCTGGATGCAGCATGTGATGCTGTCATTGGCTATTTACAAGAAATTATCCTGGATGATGAGTTCCAGGTGTTACAGAGAAATTTTGGGGACTAGTACTAATAGGGGTTTGAAGCATAAAAAGAGAATAAGCTCATGTATGGCCCCATTTTAAAGAGTAAGTGTTTGGTAGAAAGGTATATTGAGAAACAGTTGTTGGAGTAGATTTCTGCAGTTAACCCAGTGGCTTTAACAACACCCGACAACTTTTTGGCACCCTAAAGAGGAAGACATATTTATGTCTGCTCTGCTGGTGACATATTTATGCTGCTCATGCTTATGGATTTTCTGACTTTTAAGGAAATGCTTCTAGACTACAGAGGAGAATAAGAAGGCTGGGCACTGGCCTTTAGCAGTGGTTTAGTGGCAACTGCCTTGTACAAATCATTTTACATGTTAGCTTCTAGCAATGAGGTCAGTCTGGACAGCACGGGCCTAATAGGCTGCTGGGCTCCAGCTAGTGATGACAAACAGGAAAGACTGACTGTTCTGAGGCTCTTCATTAATGCTAAGTATTGATGAGTCATAAGGAAAATGACTTGACCTTCTGGGACCTGTTTCTCCTAAAATACCTTATTGCGTTCAGTCACTCTAGTATTCCTGCTAAAGTATATACTTCTCCAAGGTGCTTCTGAGTCAGACTAGTCTCAAACAAGATGATGTCCAGCCTTCCATCTAGGGTCCCTTCCCCAGCTTTCATGTCATGGATATGTCAACATCATGGCGTAACCTACTATCACTAACCCTTTCTGTCCCAAATACCACAGGCTGTCTTTGAACGAATCTGTGTGTTCATAGTTTTTGCACTTGGATAAAAGTGAAAAACCCTTCAGTCTGAGTGGCCCAGCTCTGCAGGATTTTGACTACTTGGGAATTATTTCAGGTATTACTCAGACCAACTCTTCAGATCTCTAAAGCTCCTATCGTCTTCCCACTGTTGTGGGGGATGTCAGAGCAAGTTTTGGTTGCGGGAATCAACTAAAAAGTGATGTCTTTTCCCTAAAAGCTACAGGTGGACATTAACTCTTAGGTTTGCAGTCCAGTTTTGACTGTTGGTATTGAGGTGGTTTCCAGGAGAAGCTTCCTTTTTTTTTTTTTTTTTAATAAAAAGCATAATTTTGGAAACAGATTTATAGATGAATACTCAGGTTAACCTAATGGATCTACTCTTGGCATTTCCTACATTACCCATTTAAAGACAGAAGCATTAGTTACTGTGCACTTTTCATTGTTAGTTCTATGAAGACAAAGTGTCTTTTCCATTGCAGTTTCTATTTTACTGGGCACCAATGAAATGCAGGCTATGTACTGAAAACAGACCAAAAGGTATCCTTTTCTTATAGCATGTTAAATTATTTGTGTGGGTTTGCCTAAAGTCCTTTCTGTGTGGATTCATTCATTAGGTTTTCTGTTGGGGTAGGGTGATCTTGGTAAAAATGTGATTTTGCAAATTCTGCAACTCTAACTACAGTCTTTCTGTCAAAATTTATCCTACCAAGATGGTGTTCCACTGGTGTAACTTAACATGCACAAGAGGAGGTAGCAAACAGTTTTCATGGTCATCTGTCTGACTTTGTTTAGGCATGGCATAGCAGATTGAAAAACGTGTATGTCACAACTCCAGAAAAGAAAAAGACAACAGTTTAATATATAATGTGTATCTTTGACTTTTTAATAAGCAAAAATATGATTTTGTACTGGAAAAAATCTACATTTGAGAGAGAAATTTATTTCATGAACTACATTCTTAATATTACAAAAGGTGTTAATGCTAGATTTCAACTTTACCTAATTAAAAATAAATTACATTTATGTGTCATAGCATGTTTAAGGCTATCTTGACTGACCACCTGTTTCATATAACTGTTTCTTTTTATGAAACAAGTTTAAAAAACCAAAAACGAAACACAGATTAAAGGGATCAGAGGGTAGCACAAAGAGAAAGAAAACGGAATTGTATTTTGGCCATCTCACTAACTAGGACATAATTCTGTGCTATTTCCTTAACCCACTGCACCGCAAAGTTCCATATATCAAGTGGGGACAAGAATAATAACTTTCCAAAAAGTCGTTAAGAGGGCTAAATGAAATAATGTTTGTGGAAAATGTTTTGTAAGATGTAAAGCTCTACACCTACTCATAAGTGTAAAAATGGGCTCATTATGAGGCCCCTTAAACAATGCTGTGCAGCATAGGGTATCATTTGATTTGGGAGTGCCAAAAGTTAATAATATAGCAACTGTATCATTCCCCCAACTCCTCCCTCCCCAAATGCTGACTGTAAGTATTATACATAAAAGCTTCCACCAAACTGTATATATAGATACCACTTCAAAAGGAATACAAGTGCTTTAGAAACACCAGTGTCCTGGAAGGAGACCTACCCATCAGTTCCTGGAAAGAAGCTGAATTGTGAGGCTTTCCTTAATTGGCACCAGTCCTCCTTTCATAATGGTTCCTAATCTAAAAGCAAAGATGACCTCACTTCTTACGCTGGACTCAATAATATTCTTGTCTCTGCACACAATTTCAGAGTCTCCTTAGCTCTGTAAATATTTATGCCTACTTTAATATTTCATATGACCAAAATTTATCATTTGGTAAACTCCCCCTTTATGGTCAAGTAGTTAACAGTATCACATGTGGGTGACATAAGCCATTAAACACTTAAGGATCAGCATCGAAGATGCACAATCACTTAGCTTGTAAACATAAGCCGATGACTCCAGGGATCAGGGGCTAAGGCTCACATCCTGTCACGGTATCAATCTTAGAGGAGCTTGAAGATTTGGTGAGACGCACGGAAGCTTCGTTGCTTCTCCATCCCCATGGTGCTTTGAATGGCACTTTGGGCAGGAAAGTGCAGAGTCAATGGTTGTTAATAATAGTAAATGATTTGGGAGGCCGAGGCAGGCAGATTGCCTGAGGTCAGGAATTTGAGACCAGCCTGGTCAAGATGGTGAAACCCCGTCTCTACTAAAAATACAAAAAATTAGCTGGGCATGGTGGTAGGCGCCTGTAATTCCAGTTACTCAGGAGGCTGAGGCAGGAGAATCGCTTGAACCCAGGAGGCAGAGGTTGCAGTGAGCTGAGATCATGCCACTGCACTCCAGCCTGGGCAACAGAGGGAGACTCTGTCATCACCCCTGCCCCCCAAAAAAGAATGGTAAATGATAAAACTTTTATAAGACACCTTAGTTATAATTTCTTCTAATCACTCATATATAAAGGCCATCTGTATGATTTATGACAAAGCTGGAATTTTAAAGCTGGAATTTTAAAACTGTCTTTTATAGTGTTATCTGTTCTACTGTGATCACTGTCAACACTGATCACCCATGAAAAGGCACTTTGAGATCATAAAAAATGTTTCACAAAGATTACAGTGTCATAAACAAGTATGGGACTAGTGTGCATGATAATATTAAACACCAAGATCGCCACCTGTCTTTTTAAGCTGTAATAATACTAATTAGCACTTAGTAAGTACCCACTATGTGTTGGGGATGGAGCCAAATGCTTTTACACTCACTTTCATTAACTCCTCACAATGACTTAATGAAGAAGGCACCACTATTATCCCCATTTTACAGATGAGGAAGCCGAGGATCAAAAAGAGCAAGTCACTTGCCACAGGTCAAATACTTAGAAAGTTATTATTCATCTTAAAGTGGGTACTACTGAGAAAGATTCTACCTTCATATAATTAGCATTTCATATTTACCCTTCCTTATTCATTCAAAGTACTGCTGATTACAATGCATGACGTCACCCTGTGTACTTGAAAGACTAATGGGCTACAGCTTATCTTCAATTCTGATATCAAACTCAGGTAAACTACTTTAGTATTTTATATATCCAAAGTTTCATGTAGATTAAAGGTTGAGTAGAGTTGAAGAGAACTGATCTCTATGAGGTGACAACTTCAGGAGTCTCGGGGTCCTTGACAAGCAGCTGATACTTGTGGATCAGGTGTCGATAAGCGATATGCCCTCATAAGCACGAATTCAAAGAAAACACAATTTGTAGAAAAATACAAAATGCAATCTTTAGTTCATTCCTTGCTATTTCCTTAACAAATTAAACTATTGCTCCACTTCCTGATGAAACAAGCAGGATACTACAGTGATTGTACCTTGTGCCACCAAGGTCGGGTTGATGAGATAAAATGGGAGTCATGCGGAAAAACACACAGCCCATTTCAACAGATGGAATTATTATAAAATTTGACTTAAATATATGGACAACATGGGTAAGTCTAGCCTCCTCGTGAGTGTATCGTTTATTCTCAACTATTCAGTATAGAATAAAGATTTCTCGATGTTTAAATATGCATATCTATCCAGTGGGGGAATAAGCCATACACACAAGACCCCATTAGTTCTAAAGTGAGGCTCCTTCCTTCTTAATTCTTGGCCAATCCCATATCTTTGCTGAAGGCCCTGCTTCTCTCATGCCTTTCTCTGAAGTTACATGGCACCTGAAGAAACAGTGGCATTTGTGTAGGATGAATACCAAATGAGACACTCCTAGGAAATAAAAAGTAGTACCTAAGCGACTTTTGTCTTAACAGTTTTCAATACCTCAATCCAAACAATTCCTCTTTTTAATAACAGAGGTGATACGCCATGTACTGTGAAGATAAGGAGTTCTGCTCTCTATAGAAATAAATCTATCACACCTGTTGCTCTTATAAGCATCATTGTTTATACTGTATTTACAGTGTACAGTATACTGTTATTACAGTGATAACAGTGTAGTCTAGAGTAATAACAGTATCTTGTTTATACTGTAATATTTCTGGGCTTGATGTTTCTTCTCAATCAAACAGTTGAGGTGGCTAATGATGAAAACAAAGCATATATATCCTGAACAATAGTTCATAAATAGAAACACAGAACATGAAAAACCCTTTGAAATTCACTTTCAGTTTATACTCTTTCCTCCTACACATTAATGAGGGACTGAGATATTGAGAGATAATAAAATGCCCTGTTAAAGGAAACATTAAGTTATATACAGTATAATTTTAAGCTTTAAATTTATTTTAACTCTATTCCATGTTATTGTGGTTTAATCAATTAAAATGGTAAACTTGGCTAATTATAACCATTATCTTTTTTAAAAGTGTGTGTGTGTGTGTGTGTAGTTTTATTTATTCTTTATTTATTTGGCTCTACAAATACAATGAACATTAGCCTGGTGAGAATCCAGACCATTGGTTTGAAAGTAGAAAACGCCTCAAGCCTGGCAGCGATCAGCTCCTGTGGGAGAATTTCCTTGGGCAAGTCAAGTCACTTCTCTGAGTCCAGTTTCCTCCTCTGTAAAATGAAAGTGCTCTGAGTGGAGTAAAAGAGTTTATGGCAGACCAGAGTACCAGGGTTATTACACTCCTCATGTTGAAATTATTATAAAAATACAGAAGACATAGCAGTCTCAAAAAGGCTTTATATTTTTAATTTGGAAATATTTAAAAACATGTTCAATGAGCACTGAATGAATTATTTCCATGTTCTTCTTATTAAATTAAACTGACAGTTTCATTATTTACTCACTGATGGCTATCATTTGCCTTGGGTTTAGGGTTGCCAGATAAAATAGAGGACACCCAGTTACATTCAAATATCCCATGCAATATTTGGGACATACTTGTACCAAGAGATTATTCAGATTGTTTAAAATTCAAGCGTCAGTGGTGTCGTGTATTCTTATTTGTTAAAGCTGGAAACCTACTTGAAAAAAGGGATGAGAGAGAGGAGAAAACTTGGATGGAAGGAAAGGTGACAAAATCATTTTTGAAATTATCCAAATAGTGAATTTAATAAATAAAAGGAAATAAGTTGGTCAAGTAGTATTTCCCAAAGTATGTGCCGTTGTACCAGCCCTGAGTGAAACTATTAAAAAAATGGAAATAGTCTTTTAGTTTTTAACATAAATGGTCAAGTTTCTGAAATAGTTCACATTTAATCCCTTTTTTTTTTTTTTTTTTTTTTGAAACAGTCTCACTCTGTTGCCCAGGCTGGAGTGCAGTGGCGCCATATTGGCTCACTGCAAGCTCCACCTCCCGGGTTCATGCCATTCTCCTGCCTCTGCCTCCCAGTAGCTGGGACTACAGGCGCCCGCCACCATGCCCGGCTAATTTTTTGTGTTTTTTAGTAAGGACACGGTTTCACCATGTTAGCCAGGATGGTCTCAATCTCCTGACCTCGTGATCCGCCCGCCTCAGCTACCCAAAGTGCTGGGATTACAGGTGTGAGCCACCACGCCCGGCCTATCATCTTCTTAAAGAAAATTATAATTTTTAATACGAGTTCTCAGGGCATTTATATTTGAAAGTAAATTATGCATTTATAAGAGGGAAATAGTCCACCTTGAGCTGCCCATACTTATTTGACAAGGTGAACCTTTTCCTTTCCTTTTTTTCGATGTAGTCTCGTTCTGTTGCCCAGGCTGGAGTGCAGTGGCGCCATCTCTGCTCACAGCAACCTCTGCTTCCTGGGTTCAAGCGATTCTCCTGCCTCAGCCTCCTGAGTGGCTGGGATTATAGGCGTGTGCCACCACTCCCGGATAATTTTTGTATTTTTAGTAGAGACGGGGTTTCACCATGTTGGCCAGGCTGATCTTGAACTCCTGACCTCGTGATCCACCTGCCTTGGCCTCCCAAAGTGCTGGGATTATAGGTGTGAGCCACCGCACCTGGCCAACAGGGAACCTTCTTTATGGTTTTAAAATACTGCAAATCAATTCACAGGTTAACAGAACACTTTGTGAACATTGTAACACTTTGTGAACATCATAGTAAATAACAAAAAAACGCTGTACAGACATGGATCAATCATGCACAGCAACATAACAAGAATGCTTCCTTCTGATTGAGCAGGGTAATTATTCAAGGAGTATCTGTCCTGAGCTATCCCAAACCACAGAGAGTTGCCAGCTATCAATACACAGCACAAATACTTCCATTTAAATTGCCAGACTACTGTGTACCAGCAATGCTGATTATAAAACAGAGCAATTAGGATAGCAGAGAGGCAGCTGACTCAGTGTTAAGAAAGCATTTCCTTAGTCTAAATTTGTAGTCTACAATGTGTCAGTTACAGATACTCAAAAGGGTTCAGAGTTTGAATGAAAGGGAAACAGGAACCCATATGTGCACCAAACTTGTTTACAGCTTGAAAAAAGAACATAATCACTATCTTGAACACTAAGGATGGACTATCCTGATTGATGAAGTATTTTTCATTTAAACATTTTGTTACATTTATAACAACTTTTGGTCATTAATTTTCTCACTAAACACATTGAACTACTATCATGTGGTATTCTGCAAAAGTATTACAGTGGGCCTCATTTGTTAATAGTCTGGTAATACAGTCATGTATCCCTTAACAACAGGGATAGAGTCTGAGAAACATGTCCTTAGGCAATTTCATCATTGTGCAAACATCATACAGTGTGCTTACAGAAACCTACATGGCATAGGCTACTACACACCTAGGCTATGTGGTAGAGCCCATTGTTTCTAGGCTACAAACCTGTACAACATGTTACTGGATTGAATCCTGTAGGCAACTGCAACACAATGATCAGTATTTATGTATTTAAACATAGACAAGGTACAGTAAAAATATGAATAAAAGGTTAAAAAAATGATACACCCGTATAGGGCACTTACTAGGAATGGAACATGCAGAACTGGAAGTTGTTCTGGGTGAGTCAGTGAGTAAATAGTGGGTGAATGTGAAGGCCTAGGACATCACTATACATTCCTGTAGACTTTATAAACACTGTACTCTTAGGCTACACTATATTTATAAGATAATATTTTTCTTTCTTCGTTAATAAATTAATTTTAGGTTACTATAACTTTTTTATTTTGCAAACGTAACTTTTTAAAAACCTTTTGGCTATTTTACAATAACATTTGGCTTAAAATACAAACACATTGTAGATCTGTACAAAAATATCTTCTTTATATCCTTATTGTATAACCTGTTTCAATTTTTTTAAGTGTTTTATTTTCATTTTGTTATTTTTTAGACTTTTTTTGTTAAAATCTAGAACACACACACACACATTAGCCTAGGCTTACACAGGGTCAGGATCATCAGTATCACTGTCTTTCACCTCCACATTTTGTCCCACTGGAAAATGTGATTATAAAACAGAGTAATTAGGGTAGCAGAGAGGCAGCTGACTCAGTATTAGAAAGCATTCCCCTTAGTCTAAATTTGTGGTCTACAACGTGTCAGTTACAGATACTTAGAAGGGTACAGAGTTTGAATGTAAGGGAAACAGGAACCCATATGTACATCAAACTTGTTTACAGCTTGAAAAAAGAACATTATCACTCTCTTGAACACTAAGAATGTGCTGTTATGGTTGATGAAGTATTTTTCATTTAAACATTTTGTTATATTTATAACAATTTTGTCTTCTGGGGCAATAACATATATGGAGCTGTCCTCTCCTATGATAACAATGCCTTCTTCTGGAATACCTCCGGAAAGACCAGCCTAAGGCTGTTTGACAGTTAACTTAAAATATGTATAAACAGGAGCACACTCTAAAGTAACGACAAAAAGTATAGTAAACACATAAACCAGTAATAGAGTTCCTTGTTATCATTACCAAATACTATGTGCTGTTCATAATTGTACTAATATGTTCTGTACTTTTATATGACTGTCAGCATCATACATTTGTTTACAGCAACAGCATCATAGAATGTGAGTAATGCGTAGTGTTCAGATGGCTGTAATGTGACTAGGCAATACGAATTTTTCAGCTCCATTATAATATTATGGGACCGCTGTCATATGTGCTGTTCACAGTCGACTGATACGTCATTATGTGGTGCAGGACTGTAGTCTTCTGAGGGACTTGAACGGTTCCCAAATTGGTGCAGTGGTGCAACCACCACTAAGCCTTTGAGTCAACACAAATTCCCCTCTTCTCCCACCCTTGAAACCAACCAAACTGAATCAAATGCTAAAATGATATTGAAAGTGCTAAAAGGCAGATCCAAGTGAGTAAGTAGAGGTAAAAGAAAAAAAAAAAGGGTTTTGGATAACCTGGAAATTTGATAACATGCTTCTGAATAACTGAAAGATTCATAATAACTTGTTCAATGGTAATGATATTTATTGAATGCTCACTCCATAGATGACACACTGTTCGATGCTTTTCCTGCTGTATCTCGTTTATCATTCCCACTATACAGACAGGAAAGCTGAGGGATGGTGAGGTTCAGTCACTTGTGTAATACCACATCCCTAGAAAGGGGAGTTCAAGGATTAAAACTGGAAGTCTAAATGAAACTCAAATTCACAACCATGGTACAGTATTACTGAAAAGTGGAGTGACTTACTGTGAGCAGACACCACTTGTGAGTGTCTGCCGGAACAGATACAGACCCCACAGTTAATCTCATTAGTAAGTCAGTAACTGGGTCCTCAGGACATGTAGTGAAAAGACTCCATACACAAAACACCCAGTGCCAAACTAAAGGAGGCAGAAAAGTCAAGCACCTCTAAAGGAAAGAAATCATAAGGAACTTGAATTGAACCCATTTTTATATGCATAAGGTTGAAGCCCGAAAAAATTTAGTTTTGAGCACAGCATGTTATAAAGAACACTAATGGGATTCTAAATTTTCTGAAAATATGTCCAATATAAAAATGTTAAACTCTCATTTCTTTAGAAACCCAAACTTCTGAGCCAGCCGTCTTGCAAAAGGAACTCAACAGATTTTTAGTTTTTAAGAGGTTTAGGACCTTAATATTGCACAGGTCAGAGAAGTTAAAATTTTTCTTTTTTGTTGGAAGAGTAGGAATACATGGATCTACAGAGCAAAACTTGGAATTGAAATACTCTATAGATATGGATTTCCAAAATTTTTTTTTCAGGAAAATCTCACAAAATATCAACCACCAACCACATCTTCAACAAAGAAGACAGAGTAGAAGCTTTTTGGGTTTATGTTGTTGTTTTGTTTGTTTGCTCAAAAAGAGGTCTCACTCTGTCGCCCACGCTGGAGTACAGACGCACGATCACGGTTCACTGCCTTGACTGCCTGGGATGAGGTGATCCTCCTACCTCAGTCTCCTGAGTAGCTGGGACTACCGGCGTGCACCACCATGCCCAGTAAATTTTTGTAGTTTTAGTAGCGAAGAGGTTTCGCCACGATGTGCAGGCTGGTCTCCAGCTCCTCGGCTTAAGTGATCCGCCTGCCTAGGACTCCCAAAGTGCTGTGATTACAGGTGTGAGGCACCGTGCCTGGCCCAGAGTAGGATATTTAAATAAAAAGACTTCATTTTGTAATTAATATAGTGGCATATTCATTTTGGTAAACTGTTACTTTGGTGGCCTCCAATTAGCCCTGCCTCCCACTATATACAAAGGATAGTACATCAGGACTAAGTGGTCAGGAATGCAAAGTTGCCTCAACATTCAAAAATCAGTCATAAATCACCACATTAGTAAAACAGAAAACCATAGGTTCATTTCAACAGATACAAATAAGCAATTGGTAAAACGTAACACCCGTCTGTGATTAAAACAATACAAAACAAACTCTTATCTGAATGTTTAAAGCAAGGGAAAGGCATGACCACATACTTGCTGTTTAGACTGAAAGTTTCGTTATGAAACAGTCACAGTTCTTGCCCTTGAAGAAGAGTCCTACAGTATGGCACTCTCTGGGAAGAGTTTTCAGGAATGTGGGAGAAAGCAAAATCCAGATATCTAACTCCACCATTTGAGGAACAACGCCAAATACTGATTGCCAAGTGAGCAACAGATTTACTCCAGATCACTTTAAAAGCTACGTGGACAAGAAAGGACTCAGACACACAGTCCATTAAAAATGTGATTGCTCTACACATCACAGGCAGCAGTGCTAATGGATATTGCTCACATGTCTCCGACCCTGGCTGCTATTGGCTGAAACAAAAATGAAACAAACAAACAAACAAGTAGCTGAACTTCTCAGTCCTATAGTGAGGGCTCTGGCAATAAAAATAACAGGCAGGAGTCAGAAAACCTGAGTGCATTTGGTCTCTGCCACTTTCCAGTTATGTGTACTTTGGAAAGTCACTTTATCTCTCTAGGCCTGTTTCTGCAACTAAAAAATAGCTAGATGGGACTTGGAATGAATCAGAACTGGGAGTCAATCCTGGCTCTCTTCTTTACCATCTAAGTGATCTGTGCCTCAGTTTCTTCCTTTGTATAATGGGAAGGAAACCTCGAAGTGTTTCTTTGAAGATTAAATACAATTATGCAAATGGAGCACTTAACATACTCACTGCACATATTAAACACACAATAAAGGCAGATGTATTAATGTTAAGATTGAGCTATTAAGCTCTAAAATGCCATAATAATAAACAGTAGGCTGGAAATACTAATTTGTTCTGACATGGAGATTGGTAGGTGTTGTAGAAAGCTTTGAAATTCTGTGTATCCTGCCTATCATCACAGGTGGTACTGTAAGAAGCTTTATAATTTTAGCAGAGAGGAAAACAGAAGGGTAGACATTCTTGTATGATTTAATCTTGGTAATGTACCAATGATTTCATTACTATGTGCAAAAAACTATGATGACATTTCTTATACTCTGGTAAGTACTAAGTGAAAAATCTAATTAAATGATGCTTCCATAGAATTTCCATAGAATGTAATTAATGTGACAACCAGAACCCCCTATTGATTATGCTGGTGAATTTAATCAAATAGTATGTTTACGTAAGTAATACAACTGTCTGACGTCTAGTCAGACATGTGGTTCTTGCCAGTTGTAAATAAACTACTCACACGAACAAAATATGCCCTTAGAGAACTAGAAATTTAATGATCTGTATTTGTAACATAACATATTGTACCAAATAAATGACTGTTTTATCTGAAAGTCATATTCATAGTATCTGTATGAGAGTTTGAACTATTTGGTTGCATGGAATATTAATACTGGAAATATTCATGAGTGGGGTTTAAGTTATATTCCTCTTGGATCATGTCCCCACCATACATCTGATGCTTTCTTATTTATGGGCGATCATAATCCAATTCGTAAAGAACTTGAAATGATTACAATTAGATTGCATTTTCTGTGGCCTCTTGGGCTACCCTGGCAGCTACCCCTACTGGCCTGCACCATGGATGTCAGTGGGTGCTGCCTCTTGGCAGCTACCCCATTGCTTACCACTGCTAATATCCATGAGCTTGTTATTACTACTTCAGGAAGATGTTTTGTCACCATGACGTCCACAGGGCTGACAACAGGATTGTGGTCATCGTCAAATTCTTTCCTTCTAAATCTCTTCTTTATCTTTTAATTGACTTGGGGTTCATGGGGGTGGAGGGTGCTAAGTATGGAGATTCACTAACTCTATCTGTCCTGTACTCAGAGAGTCAGTTAACTGTGCTTTAACCAGCCCCTTTTTCTTCTAGCCCTTCAGCCAACTAAAGGAAAGGGGTGTGGGGCTGTCATTCTCAAAGGACCCTGGGGCTTCCCAGGTGACTTCAGTTGGTCTTCTGTTGATGCTCAAGAGGCACTGTGGCATGCCATGCAAATTACACTCAAAACAGAGCTCACATCAATGTCCTTGTGAACACATAGGAAACCTTATGGTAGTAAGAACATATTATGAGACACAGTATGCCTAGAGTTGGACATACTTGGATTAGAACCCTGGCTTCACTGCTTACTAGCGGTACAATTCTGGATGTATCATGTGACCTTGCAGAAGCTCCGCTCTCTCCTCTCTAAAAGGGGGCAAATAATAACGGTGCATTAAGTATATTGCCTCTCACACAATAATAGCACCATTGTGAATATTTTACATCAACATATAAGTAGACTGCCTTGTACAATAAAATGAATACAATGATGTAGTAAATATAGCCTCATAAGAATGTCACATGGATCTAGATTCAGGTGAAAGCTTGTCTGAGAATCAACTTAGCAATTTTCAAAGTATGTAACCTTGAGAAACTCCCCCAACCTCTCAGATTCTTAGAGACATCTGAAATGGACTTAACCATACCCACCTAGGATCACCATGAAGTTCAAATGTATTGCTGTATATATGAAAGTGCTTTTACAAGCTATACATTCTAAAGAAGATAAGTTATTTTTCTATGAATATGTTATTGCAATGCTATTAATGCAGTGGTCATTTATAACTTTTTTTTTTTTTTAGACACAGTTTCCTTCTGTCACCCAGGCTGGAGTGTAATGGGGTGATTTTGGCTCACTGCAACCTCTGACTCCTGAGTTCAAATGATTCTCCTGCTCCAGCCTCCTGAGTAGCTGGGATTATAGGCATGCACCACCAAGCCTGGATAATTTTTGTATTTTTACTAGAGATGGGGTTTCACCATGTTGGCCAGACTGGTCTCAAACTCCTCACCTTAATTGATCCACCTGCCTCGGCCTTCTAAAGTGTTGGGATTTCAGGTGTGAGCCATCGCACCTGGCATATGTGTGTGTGTGTGTGCGTGTGTGTGTGTATATATATATATTTTGTGCCTGAGATCCAATGATAGGACCATTGTAAGTGAAGATTTTCATAATGAGCCACAAATTAGAAAATATCTACTCGCTATAAAGTTTATATGCAGTTAGCAGTTTGTAATTCTTTGTTGGAACTAAAATTAAAATAATCTGGTTGTCTGTGACCACCAATATAACTCTTCCCAACAGAAAAAGAGATACTTACCTACAATAGATAATATATCAAAATATGCCCAATGACTAAGTTTTCCTTTAAAATACAAATGCACAGACATGACAAGGGAGGAAGAATGATCATTTAACAGTATCCATTCACAGGTTTGTCTCAAATTGCAAAAAGTCAAGAGTACTTATGAAGTTCAAATTGGATCTTATGTATAAAGTATGTTCTTTATACAAAACAATATTTGTTGCTTTTTAGGGAAATTTCCATACCTCAGGAAGAAGCAAATTATATAGTATTTTTTTCTGTATAAGATAATTTTCTAGGTCTTTATCATAATTTTGTTTTCCTCTAAAGAAGTTTTCCATTTAAGAAGTATTTAAACTTCTGCCCTTTGGTAAAGTCTTAAAACAATTTACCATGACCTTGGAAAAAACACTGGCCCAGTCAATTTTGGGGAAGTAGAAATAGTCTTTTAAAATGTTATGATTTCTGGTCCCATCGTAACAATTTTGTCTTCTTTCTGAGTCAGTCCCAGTTTCCCAAGCATAACCTGTACATTGACAATACTGTGATTCTACTACTTTAACTCTTCAAAGCAATGCCACTTAAAATATCTACTAGTTTCAATGTATGTCATTCCTAATCTAGAGTTAGAATATCATAATCCCTAATCATGTTTTTAGGACTGAAAATCTGTTTCCTAACATCTAAATAGTCTTGATTGTAATACAGACCATGGCTACAGATGTGATGGCAGAATTCTCCCAAGAAGTATTGCAAATATGTATAATTTGCAACCAAAGCAATCTGCATAAACAAGTGACCACATAAACAATCCACACCATTTGGTTTGACCAAAAGTTATGGCAGGAATGTTCTGAAAGCCACACATTGCTGTATGGGTAGGCAGTTTTGATTGCCCTCCGCTCCATATGGAAACCCGAATGGCTCAGCAAATATTGACTGAATTATAATTTTGATGTCATCAATCTTTTTCTTTGCATACTTGAGGTTTGTATCTTGCTCCCAATTTCAGATGATGAAAGTGAATTTAATCAGCAAATATTCTGATTACAATAAAAGAGATCCTGAAAGATAAATTCTCAGGTATTATAAGAGGCTTTTAAGGCAAACCCTGCAAAAAGACTCCTTTGAAAGTTGCACCCTTTGCATAAAACTATCTCTCAGAAGAATAAAATATTTAGACAGCAACATTACAACAGAAAGCCTCTGCTTTAGAAAAAACACATATTCAGGCTCTCCTTTGTCCATCTAGGAAGCTTCCTGTGGTTAGTCATCACCTTTAAAACATGAGGTCATGTGTTCCATTGGAACAGGAAAAATATTTCAGATCTGCGGTCCTCCAAAAGATATCCAAAGCATTTGTAAAGGGAGCAATGGTTTTTGTGTTATGTTGCTACTAAAATTCACAAGTTGGATACCTTCCTGTGTCATCCTTCCTTATACCTGTATCAAGTAATTTAGTATCACTTTCCAAATTATAAGTTCCCTGAAATATTTTCTTTGTTCCACACATTACCAACGATAGCATCTAATAATGGTCTTAGACTATTAGGCAACTCCTCAGTGAATAAATGGTTAGATGAGTAGTCATTCAGTAATACTTAAGGATTGTTTCAAAATGAATTTTCAACCGAAGAGAAAAAAACCTTGATTTGTTTGCCTTGACACATCTTGTCACCTTTCCCCACTGTCTCACAACATTCTCTATCCCCAAATTCATGAAAAATGCACAAAAAAAGACCTACTAAGCTTGGTGCATGTGTTAAGGCAGGCAATACACGCAAACATAAAATATAATCTTCGCACAATGAGATTTTTCTTTTCCATCTTTGTAAAAATATAATGCATGCAACGTTATTTTCTAATACGTAGTGGTTTTGCTAGTTAAGTACTTAGGAATAAACACGTTACTGCCTATTTGCTCACAGAAGACAGATTTGTGAGGTGAAATAGCAAAGAGGCTGGAGAGAAGGTTGGCGCCAGAGAGGCTACAACTGATTATAAACCCTCTCCTGGGTTTTGGGCCACCACTGCCCTCTAGGGGACACATGGAAAATAAGCAAACTTTCTCAAGTTGAGAATTTGAGACGTTGGGAAATCATCTCGTCCATTCAACTTGTATTAAGGAAGACAATTTTAAAAGTAATTAAAATTACTTCAAGGATAGCTATATAATTCTTAAAAAACTTTACACTGCATGCTTTTCGAGGGCCACCTGCTTTGGAGTCACTATTGCCAGATAAAAATTTCTTTATTATGTCTATCCTAATTTTCCTGCAGCATTTTAAACATGTCATTTCTTGTTCTATTAGAAAACAGCTGCTTACTATGACTAATGTGTTAGTCGTTGTTTAGACTTTCAGCTTTTCATATTCAATGCCCCAGAAACCAGAAACTCCAGCTCTTTTAGTCTTTCTTAATGAAGTTAGTTTGTACAGAAAAAAATATGCAAACATTTCCAAATTGTTACTTATTTCTGGGAAGAGAAGCTTCAGTAATTTCAAACGGAGAGCAAAGATCAACTTGTGATTTTTACAAGGTGGATTAAACTTCAACCTTCTTTATAAAAATTAGGGATAATATCTAATGTCATCCTACTTTATAGGCAGAAATTAATCTGCTCTTTCATTCCTAAAGTCTTAAGGAAGAATTTAAATTAGTAATACTAAAATGAAGTCTCTGGAAATAAATCCTCTGCCTTTGGGAGAGAATTTCACAACTTTAGGGTGATACTGTGGAAGAGTGAGTTTCTTATAAGGCATCTATTTGTTCAACCATTTAACATTTGTTGAGTATGCCATTACTTATCAGATACTATGTTAGGGGTTGTACATATACAAAGAAACTTACCAGTCAGTGGAGAAGATAAATATTATAGCAGCATATTTTGCCATGTATTAAATGTAATGGTATTCAGTAAGTATTATTGAAATGCTTAGGTTTTGTGTGTATCATATACTAAACTCCAAGTACCTTGAGAGTAGAGAATTTATTTTGCTCATCTCTGTATCACTAGAATCTTGGATGACTTCGTTTTTTAAAGTCTCATAATAGTCCTTTAAGTGGACTATTATTAAGTCCTCAGTTTATAGATGGAAAAAAATGCTTCAGCAATTTATAAGCTAGAGCGTAGTAGATTTAAACTCGAGTGTGTTTGTATTGTTGGCATCATGATTCTTCCCTACTTGTGTGCCTAGAATAGTGCCTGGCACGTAGGAGGTGTCCAATAAATATTTGTAAGATAATTAATTGGTGTGCCTTTCATAAGTAATGTGCTCTTTGATTCTAAGATGGTATTTCAAGTGCCTCCATGTTTGACACAAAATAGGTCTTCAGTAATTAATAAATGAATGAATGAATGAATGAATGAATTCAGGTTTCTTGGCAATTCTTCAGGATTTTTCCATTACCTTCATTCTCATGGTATATCCATAGTTGGGGAATAAAGTCGTAAGACTAAATGAGACAAGTGTTTTTATGATGGTAACCTCTAACCATCCATCTTGGAATTCATTTTCTGGTAACCTCAGGACATCTGATAGGCCATTGTCTTGCCTTGTTGGCAATTTCATTGTTCAAAATTTTGAGGAAAAAACAGACAAATATGGCAAATTTATGAGAACAGATTTTTTTTTGAAGTTCAAATAACAGACTAGAAGAATTCTATAGCATAAGAATTTGAAAGGAATAATGTCTTGAAAAGATTGAGATGTTTGCAAAAATTCTAAACATACCAAAAAAACTTTTAATATTAGTTTTCTCTGATGTTAGGATTATGAGTAATTTCTTTTCAAGTTTATCTGTCTATATTTTTAGTTATCTACAAAGTGACTTTTCAGGTGATCAAAGCAATTTTGATTATATTCTAAAAAATAAAACAAAAGTTACTTTAAAATAGCAAGTTCTACCATGTAGTTGCACATAATTCTGAAGTGAAAGACAGTTGGAGGCCAGGCATGGTAGCTCACCCCTGTAATCCCAGCGTTTGGGAGGCTGAGGTAGGAGGATCGCTTGAGACCAAGAGTTTGAGATAAGCTTGGGCAACACAGCCAGACCCTATCTCTAATTAAAAAAAAAAAAAAAAGTTGGAAACTATAATGAAGAAACCACTGCAGTGGTTATTATGTGATCTTCTTTCTAGTTTCTATGTATCTCTGCTTTACATAATCTTTAAACCATCTATTTTGCTTCATTCATAGGGCACATGTTTACTGAGAAACTTCTATATAGCAGCACTGTGCCAGGCACTGGGGACACAAGTGTTAGCAAGACAAAGTTCTTGGGGAGAAATATTATAAATAAATAAGGCATGTCTTTAATTCTAGTTAACAATGGTGCTTTTTGGGAAAATAAAGCAGGGTAGGGGTGAGGGAACGATGCAGTGTGGTTGTTTCGGACACCATGGTCAGGGTTTGAGGAGGCAGTGACTCTAGGTCGGAGGCCTGAATGGTACGCATTGGCCTTGTGAAAATCCAGGTAAAGAGTAGTAGTCCAGGCAAGGGAATAGCAAGTAAAAAGAAAAATTCTCAAATGAGCTAAGACTAATTAGAAAATATATATATATATCTCAGAATACATTTAAGTTTTTCTTTGTTTGCCTGTTTTTGTTTGTTTGTTTTTTTTTAGACAGAGTCTCACTCTGTTGCACAGCCTGGAGTGCAATGGTCCTGTCTCGGCTCACCGCAATCTCCACCTCCTGGGTTCAAGCGATTCTTGCATCTCAGCCCCCAAAGTAGCTGCGATTACAGGTGTAAGCCACTGTGTCCAGTCTTTGTTTGCTTTTTAGGTTCAAGGAACACATTGTTCCCTCAAAAGACAGACCTGCAGCTGAGAGAGGATGGCAATCCTGATGGATGAGAAAAATAACAGAGCTATAAGATTTTTTTTTCTTTTTGTTGTTTATGTCAAGGAGAGAATGATGTTTGGAAGGGAAACAATAGACTCCTATTGCAGAGAGGGAAGAGAAGATGAGAAAAGAGAGTGTAAGAGGACACTTTGCATTCTAAATGCCTTCAAGGGTGAGAGCTCTGTCCCTGTGTATCTATTTCTTTATTCTTTAGAAATGACTGCAACCCCAGGGCAAAGAGACAATGCTGGTGTTTCTATAGTTATTTTGATTAATCCAAATAAATTACCAGAATTTTATTGAAATGTGAGATTTGGTTGTCATTACCCTTTTATTTGTGTTCAGAAGTTGTTCCATTCAAACTGTCCCTGTCCTGGCTTAAATTTACTTAAGGAGACTGAGGAAGGGAGAAGTTCCATTATGCTCTTGGAAAAGTGGTCTCGTCCTAGGAGAATTTAGCCCTTGAGGGAAAGAGGGGAGCTGAGGGACTGCGGTCCTAGAAAGACAGAGGGACTGAATTGGAAACCTCCCCCCGACCCCACTTCTCTGAACCCTGCTCCGCCTTCCTCTTATTTTCTTCAGTGCCCCATGCTTTTCTCTCCTACCTGTCCACCAACCAATTCAAATGTAGCTCCGTCTGCACCTCTACAGGAAAACTGGTGCTCAATGTGTCCCCGGAGAAATGTAAATTATCTTTCTGGAAACCCAGAGAATGTCATTTAAAACCACAGGAAGATGACGTGGAAGGGTGGTAAGTGGGTGTGGCATGTGGTCAAGTGTAGGAGTGTTCCTTTGTTCAATTCAAAATTCAAATGTAGTTTGTAAATGAATTTTGTCTCCAGACATATGTAATTCCTAGTTCAATGTTCTAAAACAGGAGTATGAGCACCAAAATAACAAGTTTTGAGTGTTCTGATTCTTAAAAATAGCAGGGTATCTTTTATGTTGCAGACACAGAGCAGGGCGCTAGGAAGTCCCTGTTATCAATGAAACCTACCAAGTCCTTGCTGACCATCTTTGAGAAGCTGCAGAAAGCACGAGAGGTGTACACAAGCAAAGGATTGTTGAAGGTGGATCTGATTTTCAAAATGGGGAGGGAGATAGTTTCTTAAAACCTACATATCAGTGAGCCTCAAATAAAACATGGTGAGACTGACAGCTGGGCACTAGATGATTCACTAAGGAACAGATCTTGTACATGAACATCATTTCTTTTCACTGAAAGAATTACTAAGTTAACCAATGGTGGTTATTAGTGTATCTCGATTTCTACAGGATATTTGCCAAGGCATCACATGGCATACTTGGGGCTATGATGAAAAAATATGAGCAGGACATCAGGGGTGTTGGCAGTTTGTTGAATGGTCACAGCTAGAGATGGCAATGGATGGCAGTCTAGAAGGACATTTTTAATGCTGATGCCCCTGTTCTTGTTATTGTCAATATTTTTAAAAAATCAGGTATTTGAATAAATAGAAAGTATAAGTATGCTAGGTAAATTTACAGATGGTGCAAAGTTAGGATTTCACTTAGTGAATAAGTGAGATGACAGAATTAGAATACACTCTACATTCCAAATGAAAATAAAATTGAAGTTGAGATGTAACAAATTTAATGTGATAACATTAATGGAAATAAATGTGAGGTCTCCTATGGAGGCCCTAAACAAACAAAAAACCCAAACCCAACTGTGCAGATACAGGGTGGGGCACATATGACTTGGCTTAGATATCTGAGAAGCACTTAGGAATTTCAGGTGTCACTCTGATATAGCAGCCACAAAAGCAACTTAGGTGTTAAGAGAAAGACAGTGCTTAGAATGAGCTGTTGCTAATTGTGTTTTATCCTGTTTTTGCAATACCCTGGGTTTGTGAAACATTAAAAAATCAGAGTATGTTCAGGCGAAAGTGAGTAGGGTGTTGAAGGAAGGAAAACAGAAGAAATAGTGAAGTGTTAGAAAGGAGCTTGTCAGGGCATCAAAGAGGAAGTCAACAGTTCATTAGCCCCAAAGGTTACATCTGGGATGAGTAAGGGGGAATTTATAGAGAGACACATTATGGCTCAATTAGGATTTTCTATCAATCAGAACAGCCTGAATTTGGAAGGTCAAGAGAGTCCTATTGTCTGTGGGTTTTAGCATCACTTCAGTTGTCAGAAGAGTTTAGGATCATCATCTATGACCTTTAAGGTCCCCTTCAATCTTGAGAGTCTTCAGTTCCAGAATTGTTTACTAGGCATTTATTGCATCATAATATGACTTAGCTTTTTGGATCACTTTTAGGCTATGCTTTTAGTATTTAAAGAAATAGAATAATAATACCTTAGATGATAATGGAATATAAGGCTTATAATCCCTTCCCCCATTCTCAGGTGGACACCTAAGAGAAGACTACAGGACTTCAAACATCAACCCATTTCAGTTCTGGTGTCAGCAAGGAGAGAAATGGCAAACTGGGCCAACTGTTTGATTGACACATAGAAGGCCAACTGGGTAAAATCATTACTTAAATACTGGATTTCCAGTGGACTCTCCAACTGTATCTGGCCAGGGCATCATCCAATGCCATGGATGAAGCTTGCTTTCATTTAGCAAAATGTCATAGTGATCACCGATTGTTTGTCTGTAATAGTAAATAGCAACCTTTCTGTCAATGCTATAATTAAAAAAACAGGTTATTGATGGTTACAAGTCTGTTCCAATTTTGCTTATTATATTAAAAATGCTTCCTCATTTTGAGTACAGTGGGGCTTAGGTGATTTGAGTGGTAGTCACAGTTTATATTATATCAGCATAACTAAATCCTACTCTCTTCAGGTATATAAACTCATGATACCATCCAGAAGTCATGTATTTATTAAAGAGACAGGAATATTAATAATAACGTGCATTTTCCTTTTTAGTTCCTTAGATCAAATATTTACTGATCCATATAATTCAGATCTGTATTGAATATTAATTCTGTATTTCATGGATCTTGGTGATTGTATCAAGTTCAATGCTTCACATTTACCTGAGGAACTAATAAATTTTTGATAAAAACAGTTCACTATGAAACTTCAGAATCATTTTGGACAGTAGCATAATTATTTTTGCATTTATAGTAAGCACAATAGAAACTTTACCAAACAACATAAGTCCAATACTTTTTAACAGTACTGCAGTCAGAAAAGAGCTTACATAGCTTTTTTTTTCTGCTTGCTTTACATTTATATTTTTGTCACAATACAAATAGGGTTTTTACAGTGCAAGATTAATGCTATGGTTTTCTATGTTCATTCTATATCATCTAAACTTCAGTTGGACCAAATAACAAAAAATAATCAACTGAATGCTAAACAACCCCTTGTAAAAATATACATGGAGAGTCAAAGTCAGTATCAGAAAAAATGTCCCAGAATATATGCATAACTCACCATTTTTATCTTGGTAAAACTTCAGAGAACTTTTGTGATGATTCAATGAAAATGATACCTATAAAGCTTTGCCACAGATTAGCTCAAGGTAGCTAGTTTTTATGGGACACTCTTACCACCATCATTATCATTATTGATGTAATTAATAATAATAACATTAGCACCTGAATTTAAGTAAATTATCCATCTGATACATGAGAGGTCTATTTTTTCACTTTATATTTGTAAAAATTATTTCTAAAATTTTCTACTGATTCCAAAATAGCTGAAAAAGAGCCTGTATAGCTAAGACAATCCTAAGCAAAAAGAACAAAGCTGGAGGCATCACGCTACCTGACTTCAAACTATACTACAAGGCTACAGTAGCTAAAACAGCATGGTACTGGCACCAAAACAGATATATAGACCAATGGAACAGAACAGAGGCCTCAGAAATAGTGCCACACATCTACAACAATCTGATCTTTGACAAACCTGATAGAAACAAGCAATGGGGAAAGGATTCCTATTTAATAAATGCTGTTGGGAAAACTGACTAGCCATATGCAGAAAACTGAAATTGGACCCATTCCTTACACCTTATACAAAAATTGACTCAAGATGGATTAGAGACTTAAACGTAAGACCTAAAACCATGAAAACCCTAGAAGAAAACCTGGCAATACCATTCAGGACATAGGCATGGGCAAAGGCTTCATGACTAAAACATCAAAAGCAATGGCAACAAAAGCCAAAATTGACAACTGGGATCTAAACTAAAGAGCTTCTGCACAGCAAAATAAACTGTCATCAGGGTGAACAGGCAACCTACAGAATGAGAAAAAAATTTTGCAATCTATCCATCTGACAAACTGCTAATATCCAGAATCTACAAAGAACTTAAACAAATTTACAAGAATAAAGCAACCCCATCAAAAAGTGGGCAAAGGATATGAACAGACACTTCTCAAAAGAAGACATTTATGCAGCCAACAGACACATGAAAAAATGCTCATCAGCACTGGTCATTAGAGAAATGCAAATCAAAACCATAATGAGATACCATCTCACACCAGTTAGAATGGTGATCATTAAAAAGTCAGGAAACAACAGATGCTGGAGAGGATGTGGAGAAATAGGAATGCTTTTACACTGTTGGTGGGAATGTAAATTAGTTCAACCATTGTGGAAGACAGTGTGGCGATTCCTCAAGGATCTAAAAGAAATACCATTTGACTCAGCAATCCTATTATTGAGTTTATACCCAAAGGATTATAAATCATTCTACTATAAAGACACATGCACATGTATGTTTATTGTGGCACTATTCGCAATAGCAAAGACTTGGAACCAATCCATCAGTGATAGACTGGATAAAGAAAATGTGGCACATATACGCCATGGAATACTATGCAGCCATAAAAAGGATGAGCTCATGTCCTTTGCAGGGACATGGATGAAGCTGGAAATCATCATTCTCAGCAAACGCACACAGGAACAGAAAACCAAACACCACATGTTCTCACCCATAAGTAAGAGTTGAACAATGAGAATACCTGGATGCAGGGAGGGGAACATCACACACCAGGGCCTGTCAGGGCACGAGGGGCTAGGAGACGGATAGCATTAGGAGAAATACCTAATGTAGATGACAGGTTGATGGGTGCAGCAAACCACCATGGCATGTGTATGTAACAAACCTGTACGTTCTGCACATGTATCCCAGAACTTAAAGTATAATTAAAAAAAAAAAAAGAAAGAAAACTAATAACCTAATTGTTGTTCTTCTAAGTATGATCATCGGCTTAGTACACAATACCAGTAGTGGTGGATTAAATGGCAAACTCAAGCTTAATCTAACTACTGCTTAATCTTCCCCAGACAGCCGTGTCAAATGCAATTTGCTCTATGGCAACCCTGCTTGGAAGGTAGCCTCACTTGGAGGCAAAATATCCACTGATGTTAACAAAATTCCCCGTTTAAATAGAAACAAGTGCAGTGTCAAAAGCGAAAATGATTTTAGTTTGAAAAAAATGGGGTTCATGAATCCTTAAACTATGACTACAGAAGAAAATATTTCTAATGCCGAGCAACAAAAGCAAAAGCCAAGGACTGATTGCATATCATTATATAGTATGCCTGTTAATTGTTTGTTTATGATTTTCTCTGGATTTAAGGATTCAATATGGGCTGCTTCAAATATAAAGGTAAGCATTATTAAGAAAATTACTTCTGAGAAAACAAGCAGAGTCTTCACTCGATTAAAAGGTTCTCATCTGTTAAACACTCACATATCTCAGGGCAGATAAGATTTTAGTGGTTGCAGAAAATGAGATGTTACAAGCTAAGATTATTACAGAATCACAGAGCTAGGAGATCATCAGGGGGCCACTGAGTTTATCTTTCTGTCTACATTCAAAACAGCATCCAAGAGAGAAAATTGTCCATCCTCTTCTTTAAAATTTTTAGCATAAACTGTATTTAAGCCTTCTTAACAGCCTTCTTTTTTGTTGTTGTTTTTAATTAGCACTTCATTTCTGAAGGAATTCTGAAAAAATAACTTAGGGATTACATCATAAAAATATCAGAACTAAACGAGGAGGGCAACACTTGTTGAGTTTCATATTCAAAAGAAACAACACCAACAACTGAGATAATGCCATCAGTAACACAGAAGGCCCATGAAGCTATACTAGACTAGGAGAAACCTGGTGGCCTGGGATAATGGGAAAAGAACATAGATTCAAACTGAGCTTTAAAGGATGAAAAATCAAGAATAAGCAAAATAATTAAGTATTACATTACTTGCAGAAGAGAACATATGGGCCACTTGGGGACTGACTTGAGTTATATGCTAGGAAGAATTTCTTCAAAGTGAGGAAGGACACTAAACACTGAAATGAGCTCCTGGTGTAGGTGATGATGATCTTTTCTCAAAGTAAAGGTGCTAATGTTTGAACTAGTTTAGGCAAAATAGTTTACCTGAAGATGGAAGTATGACCTTATTAAATTAAATCAAAATGACTGAATAAATGCCATTTGGTGTCTGTTATTCTTTAGGATAAAAAATAATCATCAGAATTTTCTATCTCCATAACACGAAATATAATACTCTTGATACCTAATCTGTGTGGTGCAAACCTAAAATATTTCACCTGTGCATCACTAAGTCTATAATCAGTTAAGAGTGTCATCACCCCTCTTTCCAACGGTTTCAAATACATATATTTAAAACCACTTTCAAATTAGTTATAGGTAAATAATATAAATGTATACTTGGAAACAAAACAATATTTCAATTGACAAAACGTAATAATGGAAACTGGGTTCATGACTAATTACATACTCTGACTAAATCAAGAGATATAAATAGACATGAAAGACAACTATCAAACTGCTTGATAAAATAACTATAGTTTCTCTTTGTTTTTCAAATTCCAAGATAAGGAGAATACAATGAATACTTAAGTTTACTATGAACAAAATGCCTTTGTGTTGCCATTCATTTTAAAATCAGACTCCAAAAAATATACATAGCTAAATTGTTAGACAAGGTTTTCCCACACATCCAACGAGATTGGGGGCCGGTGGATAATACCCATTTCTCCGGCATGGGATTTGAGTTTAGACTTGTTTAGAAGAAGTAACCAATAGGATCAGTGTTTATTCTCTAGCAGCCAAAGAACTCTCATCTGTTTCTCCTAGTCAGAGCATGTTGCTAGTAGTTGATTCTAGGCAGAGATACAAGTTTCATTGAAGGGACATCTGTCAGAACTGAGTTTTAATGTCACCTCTAATTACTTACTGGTTGCATGAACCTGCAGAAGAAACTTTATTTCTCGAGGATAGTGGTAAACAGACCATAATTTCTTATAAACATTAGTTCTCTTTTCTGTGGGTTAGAGAAGGCATCATGATGGCATGTATGGGGATGACTATATTTTTTATAAGCAAATGTGGGTAAGAAATGACTCTCTCATCTCTTGTTCTAGAAATGGAACTTCTACCTCTGTATGTGTGGCTGATAGCTGTATGATCTTAAAATGACCTCATTGGTAACATCCACATTAATTAAAATGCTTCCAAATAGCAGCATACCAATATACTAATTTATAATAAAAATATATCCATCAAGCTAATGAGCTATATTGACTGATTGCTGTATTTTTCCCTAAAGGTATAGATATAGATATAAATCCAAGTATATGGGAAGGAGAATCATAATCAATGAACTGGTTCCAAGTTAGTCTGGGTTCAGAACCAGGGGAATTCGCTGGAAGGTGTAAATGGCTGGTATTTTTAGGCCATGACAACCTAATGCATTTTTCTGTCACCAGGGACACATTTGCTACATGGTCCAGAGACTTGTGTTCCTGTCCCAGAATCTCCATATCCTATCAATTGCTGGAAAGACACTGCCTGCATTTGCCCTTTTGAATCTCCTTTTTCTGTACTTGCACTATCAAATAAAAATAATTTCTGATGGATAAGCATGTTTACTCATAAGAGTTTTTAAGTGATGTGTAAGCTAAATGCTGAAATTTTAAGCTAAAATGCTACTTACTCGCTTGCATGGAAATACTAGGTAATAATTGACTAAGTGCTGTGCTGACTTTATATGGAAGCAAGATGGAGTTTCAGTAACATTCTCCACGTGCTGTTCTGAAAACTCATGAATACCTGATTATATATAAATTCTCTTCGAAAGGGAATGCAGTGTTTTTACTTAGCATGAACAAAATGATTTTTCAGTTTTTCCATAGCGTCTCTCTTCAAAATGTTACATTTTGGCAAAAGCTAACAGAATAATATATACAAAGATGACAATCAATGAAAACAGAAACGCTATAATAATGGGTTCTGAGATTACAAAACTGAGAACCTGGGAATCAAGCCCAGTTCAACATTTACAATAATAGGATGTCACTTGCACCTCATGGTCTGTAAGGGGATGGTGGAAAATGAGGAAGTGGAAGGGAGGAGTCTTATCTGGTTCTCTGCCCAGTCAGTTCATTGTTGCACTAGAAAGTGATATAAATTCACAGTTCTCCTGTAAGGCTAGGTAAGGACACGAAATTCTCAGGGGAAAATGATATATCCAATTTAGAAGCTGCAATATGGGTCAAATAAATGTAAATGAGAATAATAAATGCCATCGAAAAAGTCTTAGACTAGGAAAAGCCCAGGGGTACTAGATATTGCAACGGTGGCACATAAGGAAAGCAGTAACAGCATTTCATTAGGATATTTTATTAGCTGGAAGGATTTTTTTAAAGGAGAAAATTTATGTACTTCATATATTTAATTTGTCCTCGAATATTTGAAATGCTTCTTTTGACTGTGTGTGTGTGTGTATATATATATATTCATTTCTATTTTTATCACAGAGAGTAAGATCGCCGAAATCTCCCTATTTATATACATATAGTAAAAGCCTTCATTATATAAAAATAATCTACAAAGCCCACTCACAGGTCAAGTGTATTTAACTCTGAGTTCGGAAACTGTATACTGAAGTACAGCCCACTCTTGTTCCTTTTACAGCCAGTCTCTATGCAAGAAGTCTGAAACGAATATTTCAGTGACATTCCTCTGTAGTAATGCCCCTTGTTTGTTTTAAAGATTCAGTTTTTAAAACTTCTATGCCCCAATTAAGTGGATATTGTCCAATAGACTTGATAGGAAATCACACATTTAAAAATATTACCTCATAATGTGTTGTCTTATTGGTAGATCTAATGTAATGGGTTTTATATTTCACTATGTACAAAATTTTTAATAATAAAAATATTTTCTTTAAATTCAGATCAGAGCACTTTCTGGATTGGTAAGCACTTTTTGGTTTCAAAAATACATTTTAAATTTGAAAGAGAATTTCTGGATTCAGAAAGAGTTTAATATTTAACACACAAAAATGTGTTTTAAATCATCTGCCTTTGACAGCTCAGCTAACAAGCCAATCTTTAGACTTTACCAGAAACTTTTGCATGTGGAATTAGGGCAGGGACTCCTTGCAATAAATTTTTAAAAATCTTAGCTTCATTGGCTAAATTTAAGAGTCTTGAGATCTGGAAATGAAGGAGAATTATATATTATAAATTATCATGGAAAGAAGGCATATTTCTAATTAAATGAATTTTGACTTAGAATAAAATGACTGAAACTTTTGGTGCTTTTCCTGTCTAAATTGTAGGATTAGAGGAGTAGGATGATATTAGAAGTGTATCAGCTGAGTCAGTGCTTAGGGAGCATTTTGAGATCCTTGGCCTTTAAGTACCACACACTTTGAAAGAAGCAATTTTACTTATAGCTCAATATAACATAATACAATATGGAGAAATAATGCCAACGACAGCTTCAGGGGGTGTTGCCCTATTTATGAAACCTTAACATGTCACTTATGTGTGGCTGGTTATGCTCCTCCATACAAGCAGCTAAGACAACCATTTTACTGATGCAAAAATTAATAAAGAAAACAAAAGTAAGAAATGAAGGCCCAAAGTGAAAGAAGAAAGAGACCAAAAAAGATGCCTCACAATCACAAGCCATTCCATAGGCAGAGGCAAATGATAAGATCTGTTTACTTTGTTCTCACCAAATGTAATTATAACCACTCGGTTCTTTGTTTTACCGTTAATATTGTAAATTCTGTAAATCTCAATACATCTTTCCTGTCCCACTCCCCAGATACCACATGGTCATTTTATAGAAGGACCATTTCTCACCCACATGAACCAAGGGGGTGAAAAAGGGATGATTGATTTAAATATCCTAACTCAGAATTTATGTGGATTTAAAAATCTCTGACTTAATGTTGCATTAACTACTGGTGGTTGCTTTACTGACTTTAAAACATGCATATATAATTGGATACTGTAATGCTTTGTGGGTAAAATAAATACCAACTCACACTAAAATAAATACTCTGCATGATGAAGTTCATGTAGACATAAATTAATCATTTACCCGTTAACCAATATGCACAGGAAAGAAATAGATCACTTATTAAAGGTTGCCTCATCTATAAAATGGGAAAATAAAATGCTGATATATTTTACAGTGCTGCTGTGAGGAAAAATGTATAAAATTATTGCTAAGCCGTTTATAAACCGTAAAATGCAGTATGAACATTAAATTAATAATATTTGTACTAATTCAGATTCAACACCCTCTGCATTAAATATATATTTTTGCCTATTGGAGCACACACAAAACTGAGCTGAGGCTTTTTATTTAATTTTTAATGGTGTCTTCAGAATTCTGCAAAGCATCACAGAAGTTACTGGCCATGTGAAAACAACTTTTCAGTGGCTTATTCCCACCATTTCTGAGACAAAGTTCCTGGCTGTTCACATCTCCAACCCCATATTTAAAGTCTTCTCCCAAAGGGCTTTATGTCTCCACTTGCATAGACACAGCAGTTACAAAAGGAACATGGGTTTGAATTTCTCAATCAAGTGGAAGTTATTAACATGCTTTGGGCTTTGTTTTATTCTACATTATAGATGGAGATAGAGAATTAATGCTAAGTTGGCAGTGAGAGTGTGTATGTTGGGTCTTTGCATATTGTATCAAAATGATCTGCACTGTAAACCTGTGCTGGGACAGCAGCATGGCTATGAGTCAGCAGGGTCTCAAGGCTATCAAGCTGCTCAAAATGTTGCTGGCTCTAGAGATAAATCAAGCTTTTGTTTCTCAGCTCGCATCCAGAAATGTCATTCAAGGGCACAAGAGAGAGTTAACAACATAGAACATAGTTCCTTTCTTCTTCTACTTCTTCTTCTTTTTCTTTTTTTAATAGAGTATTGTTATTTTGAAGACCTACTTGTACAAAATCTGTAATACACTCAGCACATTTTTAACATTGTCAATGTCCCTTTGATTCTCAATGACAAAACATATCAGATGTTCCTCCACTCACTTCCTTTTATAGAGGCCATTAATATAGAAATATCTCCTCTTCTTCTATGAAATGATAAATGGCTGGCTGGAGATGTCTGAAACACTGCCAAATCTCCCCCAATGTATCATGTGTCACCAGCAATAATAAACAGTGACTAATCTTTGGTCATGAATTATATTTATGGCTTCCTTGTCATCAGTAGGTAGGTATTTTCTCGAACCAGGTTCAAGGCTCTAATATTTATGCTAGGAACATGTGTGCTAGGAAAAGTGTGCCTAGGTTCAAAGGAAACTAATCCTTATTTGTTTTTTCATTTCATTGCTTATGGAGCTTGTCATTTTCATCTGTATCTACCTCTTTTTGCCTCAGGATTTATCCAGGAGTATTTTGATCAGGATTCTAATTTATCCCAGTAAATTTACCATTTTGGTGATAACAGTTTCTTGCCCAATAGGAAAAATAATAGGGAAAGAAATATGGCTAAAATGCAAACTTACCTAGTTAAAGTTTATCAATGGCCAAAAAGAAAATACAATGAAACCATGCCCTCCATCTCATAAATCCAGCTGTGGGTAAGGGGATCAAAGTTTTCCTAAACAAACTATAACAAAGGCAGAACACCAGAATACACAATCACTATTTGCAGAATGGCAAATTAAGGCTCTGAAGGAAAAGAAATGAGGTGAATACGGGTGCAATTCAACTTCAATTTAACTAATACCAGGCACTGGAGTACATGGGATACAGCAGTGAAAGTCAACAACAATCATTGCCTGCTTGCAGTTTATGTTTTAGATGAGGGAGAAAGACTGTAACAATGAGTGAATTACATCATTTATCAAAAGTTGGCAAGTATCACAGAGAGAAATAAATCAGAAAAGGGAACTAGAAAGTGTGGGAAGAGATTACATTTCTAGAAGAGTAGTTAGTGAAGATCTTATTGAGAACGTGAGATTTGAACAAAGACTTCAAGGAGGTGAGAGAGCAAGTTGTGGATGTGTGACTAAAGAAAAGTGTTCCAGACAGAGGAAAGAGCAGGTGAAAAGGTCCTAAGGCAGAAATATACTATGTGTTCTGGCAGAGTGGCTGGAGTAGAGTAGAATAGGAGAGGGAGGAACCGGAAGGAAGTGAGGTCAGGCAGGTCATTGCTGGCTGACTCTGCATGAAACAGGCAGCCAATGGAGGATTCTGAGTCAAGGAGCAAAATGATATGATTTATACTTTATTGAAAAAAAGACTGTAGGAGGCAAGGGTGGAAGCAAAGTGATCAGTTAAATTCATTAAAATTAATAGTTCAACTCTCCTCTTTGCATTAGCTTAATGAATATGAGCAAGACATTAATGATAGGGGATAGTTTAAAATTAAATGCAAACATATCAGAGTTGTAATTACACAAAGCTAAAACTGGCTGGAAGAGATAATTCAATACAAAAATCAATAAATGTCCACTGGACCAATTGGTAAGTTGAACACATTTTTGACTAAGTTATGAATATATGATTTTAAAAATGATTAAACTTTGGGAACTTCAAGCATCGAATGCTAAGGAATAAGATTTAAAATGTTGCTCCTGGCCGGGCATGGTGGCTCAAGCCTGTAATCCCAGCACTTTGGGAGGCCGAGGCAGGCGGATCACAAGGTCAGGAGATCGAGACCACCCTGGCTAACATGGTGAAACCCCGTCTCTACTAAAAAAACACAAAAAACTAGCTGGGCGAGGTGGCGGCGCCTGTAGTCCCAGCTACTCGGGACGCTGAGGCAGGAGAATGGCGTGAACCCAGGAGGCAGAGCTTGCAGTGAGCTGAGATCCGGCCACTGCACTCCAGCCTGGGCAACAGAGCGAGAGTCCGTCTCAAAAAATAAATAAATAAATAAAAATAAAATGTTGCTCCTTAACATTGACTGGGTTGTGGAATTAAACAAGTGTCTATCATGACATCGAGATGCTCTTCTCAGGTACCTTTCAGTCCTTTGCTTATTGAGAGTTGGAAGTTGGGGAAACATGAGCAGTTAAGCAGAAAGCATACCACCAAGAAAGATGAAGGAACCCAGAGTTTGGATTAATTGTAAGTGTTTTATTTTCAAATTTAGAACATATGAACGATGGGAACACATATAAAAAGTGGGGTCTTCTCTGGGGAATAAAGAAAAAGGAAAAATCTAAACATTGATGAAAGGCGAATTTAGAATTTAGCCTTCTACTCAAACTTCCTGGCAGTAGAAATGATTAGGTTATGAAACAGAGCTCTTTCCCATCTCTCCTGAGCTGTTTAAGTTTAGAACAAATTGGGACTGAAAAACTGTCAAATTTCACAGTAGGAATGCCCATTCAAAGAGCCACTTCCCCTCTCTGAAGTAGGTTACTACATTCACCTGGGGAAATTTCTACTGGTTTATAATTAGGTGGCTAATTAAAAAGTGGATTGTCAACTATATTAAAATATGCTAGAAAGATGTGTACATTTTTCTTTCTTTAATTCTGGAAATCTGCCATTTCCTTAAAAATATCCTTACTGGGAAATTCCATGTTTGATATATAAGTGTTCTTTTTTCTTCAGAAATGAATTTTTTTGAAGTGACGCTAAGATTTCTGTTTATTGAGGTAATGAATGTAATTTCAAGTTTCTCTGTCAGTAAAAAGTACTTAACATCATAGCTATCATTCTTTACAATGAGAAGAGAAGGCTATAATTAGAACTCCAAGGCAACGCAAGGTCCCCAGAATTACTTTAGAGTCAAAATAATAAAGATGATGAAAATAATAACTGTGTTCATTTACTCACTTATATGCCAAATGCTTTGTGTCTCAATTCTCTCAAGAGCCATACGAGGTAAATTTATGCCCATTAAACAGATGAAGAAACTGAGCGCAGAGAAATTAGGTAAATTATCCAAGGTCACACAGCTTGAAGATTGTAAAGCTGAAATGCAAACTCACGTCTGACCTCAAAACTCTTGCATTAACTAAGATTTTTTCCCCTCTTAAAATAGTTTAGCATCAAGTCAAAACTATTTAATATATTCAACTGGTTTTGAAATTGATAATATTCACGTATCATATAACCAGTGAATCAAGATCTTATATTAATCAGACCATATTTCTGAGCCATTTGTCCAAATATTAGCTTATTTTACAAAGTAAAACATGATCATCAGGAGACTCCTGATGCATTACCAACAGCACAAGTTAAAAAGTTAACAGTCACTTCGTACTATAAGTTAATTTTTTTTTTTTTTTTTTTTTTTTTTTTACATGGAGTTTCGCTCTTGTTGCCCAAGCTGGAGTGCAATGGTGCGATCTCGGCTCACTGCAACCTCCACCTCCTGGATTCATGCGATTCTCCTGCTTCAGCCTCCCAAGTAGCTGGGATTACAGGTGTGCATCACCATGCCTGGATAATTTTTTGTATTTTTAGCGGAAATGGGGTTTCACCATGCTAGCCAGGCTGGTCTCAAACTCCTGACCTCAGGTGATCCACTCACCTCAGCCTCCCAAAGGGCTGGGATTACAGGCATGAGCCACTGCACCTGGCCTGTAAGTTACTTTTTATTTGTCTTTTTCTATTTCTTCCAATTTCTGAAAAGATTAAATGACTAATTTCTGAGAAATTAAATGGCGGCCCATGAACTTTGCTATAATCATATCTATGTGCCTTCTAGACTAGTCAAGTATTAAGTGGGTAACTCTACTCCTAAAGGCACCTATATATTTGCCACTTCAAGTAGATAACTTAGCAGACAGGCATGACTAACTGTACTGGGATGGGCTTACTCAACTGTTGATAGTACTCAGTACTGATACCATTTGGGTGATGTGGAGTTCCTTCTCAAATGACAACAATAACAACATAATTAAACTAATATTTTTGAGGGTGTACTGTGTGTCAGGCATTGTGCTCATTGCATATATTACTTCACATTACTCCAGGGTTTCTCAACCTTGATACCATTGATATTTTTAGCCAGATGACTCGTTGTTGTTGGGGGCCATCCTGTGCAACTAGGATAATTAGCAAGCATCCCTGGCCTCCCTAGATACCAGTAGCACACTCAGCCCCTCCAATTGTTACAGCCAAATTTCTCCTGGCGCGCAAAACTTCCTCCTATTGGGAACCTCTGTTTTACTTCCTCTATGACTCTAGGAGGCTGATACTGTTAGACTAATATTACTAATTGTGGCTCCCAGAGACTTACATAAAATGCCTAAGGTCTCACAGATAGTAAGTTACAGAGCTAGAATGCATATAAATTGTCTCACTCTTGAACATGGTTACATTGAGGTTGAAATTCACATGTGAATTTCATGTGCATTTCATTTGCCCTCTTTCCTCTTCTTCCTCTCCTTCTTATGGTGGGCATGGATCAGTGGGAGGGAAAGGCAGTGCACATGACATAAGGCACATAACTTTTATTGTTCCATGGTCTTTTAATCGACAGATTAATTCCATTTTAACTGGAATTCTGGAAACTAATGAAAAAAAATTACAAGTGCTAGATGGTCTATTCTCAGTGTTCTTGAATCTGTCTGATTTAATTCTAACCAATTAGCATGCCATTATGGAGGAATATTATGTTGGGAATCAATATTAAGCTAAATACTAATATTTTATTCAGTATTAAAAATTTAGACAAATGGTAATACAAGTGCTTTATCCCTCCTTTCTCTAAATGAGAAGAAATGCTTCCTTAGGGCGATTCCAGTGAAAATCATATCTTCTTAGGAGACTATTGGTATTACGCTTTACACAGATCATTGCTTAAATGAATCAATAACAATTAACTGAATGAAATTTGCTTATTATAAGACAATGAGTTTTTCAGGGTATCAAAAATTGTTTGTCTTCTTATAGTTACAGTGTAATCCCACGTTGTGAACAAAGGCACATTATTGTCCAATATTATTCTATGTAAAAGAATAAAATAAGTGTCACACTTATCCTGAATTTAGTATATCATTTCTTTCTTTTTTCCTCTTGGATACTTTACTCTTTATTGATGCAGATATAATACTAGGCTGAAATTTTTGAATCTAAATGTATTCAGGTTTTGCATTTTACATCTTTGCAAAGAGGAATATACTTAGATGCACTCAAATACACCCAAACACTGAGCTAGGTGAACATGTAATAACCCCTTAAAGATGTTTAGTAAGGCATGATTTCAAAACTAGATTTCAAACCTGCTTTCCAAATTGTGCCCCTGGGTACCTTCCGCAATGTCTGGCCTTGCCTTGCTACATAGCATGGACCCTGCAGAGCTTCCTGGCCCTGCCCTCCTTCTGGCCTTTCCCTCTATTTCTTCTACCTCCTAACTGCAGTAACTTTTTCCAGCTTCCAAGGTAGGGTAGCAATGAAAGATTTCCATAGTTTGGATCTAATGAAGACATTTACAATTTTTATCACTTACGTACTTTAATTCCCAACTTCTTGATCAAATATTTGACGACTACCTGAAAACTAAACCATTTAAAATCTCTCTAACTTTCTGAATTATTGTACTCTGTTCCTCAGTATTAAAATTAGAAAAGTTTTGCTCCATATTTTTGCTCCAATTGGGTAGGCAAGATCTATCGGTTAATATGCATGTAGCTTGTAAAGGGTGCTTGTAACTCTAAAGCCGTATTAGAAGTTAAAAACTGACACGCAAAATCAAAGGAAAAAAATCATTGAATAAATTAAGTTAACTGAAACATTACAGATTGGAAGTCTGTTCAGCATAGTAATCACCATTACCAATAGGAAAATTTAAACTAAAAAAATAACATTTAATGGATTGACTTTTCTAAAATATTGATAGGATTTTATTAATAAGTGTTTTATGCATATGGCTATTCTGAACATTCCTTTAAAAATGAAAGACTACAGCCTTAATGAGAGATATTATTACATGAACATATTTGAATCTGGCTTATGAAACATAGGGCTTGAGAATTTGAAATGTGTGCATAAAATGCAAATAGATTTAATTAACTGAAAACCCATAAGACAGAACTTCTTCAAACAAGCAATTACTTTGGGGACTAATAGTGTAAATAGGATCCTGGTTCATTAGCACAAATATCCATATGAGAAAAGAATCAGCAAATTTTATTCTTTAAGTTATTTATGCACACATGGTAATATCTCATTAATTTGGGGCTTCAGTAAATTTAAAATATTTTGGTAATTTGTTCATGAGCTGGGTGGACATTTACTTTTGCTTTGTAAACACTTTATTTATAGGTGGATAATATATGGTGTTTTAAACATTTATTTTCTGTCTTATGTACACTTTTTAGACACAGAATAAACAATTTTCAAGGAACCTCAGGCACTTTACAAGTTCCTACATACATCCAATCTATATGCTAATAACAAAATGTTCATATGATTTATTATAACAGGTCTCCTTAAGGACTTCCACTTTATAAGGTTTTGTTGAAGTTAGTATATGTAGTTAAAGGTAATAAAAGCCACATTTGTTTAAGAGTTATCTATAATTCAGCTTTCCCACAAATTCATATACGCCCACCATCTTAATTCTTTGGAATAAATGAAATGTTACAATATTTGCAGCTACACACAGAGAATTTTCCTTTTAAATATGCATTAGACCATATAAACATGTGAAGAAAAATAAAATATAATGAAGAGTGAAAATAACAAATAATTTTATGGGTGGACAAAGGAAAGTAAACTGTCCATACTGTCCATTTCAAATAATTCTACATTTTTTAGGCACAACACTCTGGGGAAAAAACTCAATAATGTGGACCTTTTTTCAAAAGCTGATTTTACTCACTTGGGATGACTCTAGTTCTAATAAGATTTTCTAATTAAAGACATTCAGTGCCCAGGCCAAAAAGGGCGGATGCTCCAAGCTAAGCATCTGGGAAAAAGACAAATGCCACGCACAGCAATCTGGTCATTTCTAAATCTTTCTTGTATACGGCCATGACTTTTCAGAGTCACATGTCAATTTCCTGTACAAAACGCTACGCACTAAAGAATTTTAAGTGCGTATAAAGTGGGTAGAAGAGTTATGTTATTTTAGTAATCAAAACTCATATGTAGGTCCAAATGACTCAAATTCTAAACCAGAGAAAACATATTCAACTAGAATTTATAAAACCCATAATTGAACTAAGAAATGAAATATTTCTATTTTTTGTGAAACATAATGAAGACAATCTAGATATTATTCATAAGTCATGCCATCTTTACGCAAGATGCTTTTCCATTTCTTTAATATTGTGAGAAAGGGGAAAGCCAATTCTGTTACCTAAATTAGTAGTTACTCACCATATGAAGGGGGAAAATCAACTTCAATTCCATCTTCAGAACTTAGCCAAGAATGCTTGATGAAGAGGCCTCTTTCATGTGCTTCTTGATTATTATAAAACCTAGGAAAGAGATACATACAAGCATGGAATGTTTCACTCTCAAGAAAACCACTCAAACAATATTAGTTTCTTATGTCAGTGATTATTTCTCATGAGAATGAGAAGTGTGCCAGCCAACTACATGCCATTTACAAATCTCCTAGCTGCTTACAAAAGTCAGAGCAAAGAAGGCTGAAATGACTACAGCCTTTGGAGACAGAATATCTGGGGTCAAATCTCACTCATAGTTTTCATCTGAGTGAACTTTAAGTTCTCAACTTCCTGGTGATGCTGCGCTCATCTTCCAGGTGGAAGTAATAATACCAGTTACTCAGTAGGACTGTTTCGACAGTCAAATGAGATAATGTTTGGAAAGGAATTTATTTAACAGCAAAATTTTTTATTTATGCTATGACTTTCTTTTTACCTTGAGGATTTGAGGTGCTTTCCAAGAAATTAATAAAATATAAATAAAAGATTATATATATAATATATAGATAGGCCATATATACTGGTCAACACAGTTGAAGTGATTGATGTTATAATTTGGATTTGAATTTCTTGGTAATTTAGGTGAAAGGAAAACAAAGTCCTATTCGTAGGAGAAACTCTGTAAGTCTTATTCTTAGGAGAAAGTATATCACTTCCTCCAAAGAAACCAAATATTTTATCCTCCTAATAAAAAATTCATTGGGAAATTTTTCATGTAAAACCTGAAATAGAGGCATTGAGATAAAATGGACTATTTTATGAGTAGGACTGACTACCTAATATAAAAACTGAAGGGCAAAACAGTAGTTTTGCTTGGAGGTAGTTATTATTGCCATAACAACTGTGTTATTCCTAGAAACAAACCTGAAGCTTGAATCAGGAAAACCTTAAATACAAAACCAATAACTCCCAATTGGCAAATCATCCAGCTCTCCTCCCTTTCTGCGCCTCTCTAACAAAGACACAAGCAGCTTCTTTACTAAGTCATTTTCTCAACAGTAAGGAGGAGTTTCTGAAGGAAATTGTTGATTGCCGGTGGCTCCAGGCCAGTTGTTGCTCATTAATGAGTAAGGGCAGAGCTGCAAAAATGAAGCGTGGACCCGGATGTGAGACAAAACGGACCGCTGCACAGCCCATTTCATGGGGCCGTTCCACAGGGAAAGGAAGAGAAAGAGAAAAGGCACAACCTAGTGATTATATCAGTGAAACAAATCACAGCATGAGGCTTCTTCCTTGAAATCCACATCTTTTTCTTGTCTTTCCTGAAACCTCAATTTCCATCTCAAGAAACTCCCCTGAATTTTCTTCTTCTGGCTTCTCTTCTTCTGCCTTCCCTTAAACGTGGGCCTTCCACAAGATTCTCCACTTGGCAGCAATTTCATTCACATTTAGAGCTTAAATTATATCTTTTTGGATGCTTTTGTGAACTAGATCTTCATCCCCATCCTCTCCTGAATTTGCCTTTTTTCCCTGTTCCTTAAAATCAGTGGCACTGCCACTCTCCCTGGTTCGACACTTGGCATCATCTTCATTCTCTTACTTCCCACAATACACATATCCAGTGATTAGATTATGGCCACCTTGCATACAAAAAGCCCTATTTCCCATTGACATATCCAAGGTCACTGACATAGTTCAGAAACTCACCCACCATCCTCCATCTCCCATGTAGGCAATGACCTCTCATCTAATGTATTCCTGCTTTCAATCTCCCATCATTTCCCAGGTTTCCAGGTGCTTCTAGTCTTTTTCTTAAAACTCATGCTTCTCCCCTTGCTTGAAAACTTCTAACAGCTCTTCAACAGACCTGTACAGGATAAACTTTTCAAGCACAGTTTTCCAAGATCTGAGATCAATACGTTTACCACTTTCCACATAACCTCTCTAGTCATTCTAAAACATCTCCCCTCACTATCAAACCCTCCCCACCCCCTAACTCCGCGAAAAGTTGTTTCCTGCCTCTGAGACCCTGGTTAGTAGCTTTCTGCTGTCTGAAATACTCAACTTTTAACACACAGTTATATTTATTTATTTCAAGGAACCAAGATTTTATTTTTTAAAAAATATAATTTCAGCTTTTATTTTATATTCAAGGGATACATGTGCAGGTTTGTTACATAGATACAATGTGTGGATGCTGAGGTTTGGGGTACAAATTATCCTGTTACCCAGGTAGTGAGCATAGTACCCAATAGGTAGTTGTTCAGCCCTTGCCCCTCCTTCCCTCCCCCTCTAGTAGTCCCTAGTGTCTGTTGTTCCCTTATGTCCATGTGCACCCAACATTTACCTCACACTCATAAGTGAGAACATACAGTATTTGGTTTACCATATCTGTGATAATTCACTTAGGATAATGGCCTCCAGCTGCATTCATGTTGCTGCAAAGGACATGACTTTGTCACTTTCATGGCTGTGAACTATTCTACAGTGTATGTACACCACGTTTTCTTTATCCAATCCACCACTGATGGGCTCCTAGGTTAATCCCATGTCTTTGCTATTGTGAATAGTGATGCGATGAACACACGAATTAATACCAAGTTTAAATACCACCTCCTTCAGGGATCTTCCTGAATCCTTGGTTAAGAATTCATTGTACCCTCCTCTTCTACAAACCAAGGATCCTTAATTGTACCCTTCCTATGAAAGTCGCATTTATAGTACTCTGGCTTTATTCTGGATAGCTATACACCCAGCAGTGCCTTTACTATCAGGAAGTTTATAATCTAGCTAGGGAAACCTTGCTTTAATCACATTTCTAACTTCCATGGGGTAATACTGAATGCTCTAAAAATTATAGGAGATTAAAGCATTTTCTTTTTCAGTCAGATAGCACTGTAAAAGGCTCTGAACATAGGGTTAAGGACACCATTTTAGAAAATATTTTTGAATAATAAGTGACAACAGTAAAACTGTCTGATTTGAAAGACAAAAAGAATGAAAAGAGAAAATGAGAGAGAGAAAAAAGTAGAAGCTGGTGTGTTATTTTTCTTTCTTAAAACACAAATTTGACTATTTTATAAAAATCAAGTAAATATTTACATCTTAGGGAAAATGTTGCATTTGTTTTAAGACATCAGATTATAAAATGCATTTGAGATTATCACATGAATTTATTTTATGGCATAAGTATATTTTATGGTCGATTTTCCATGGGGAATGAAATATGTCTTCCTGGTGCCTGTCCTAGTCCTAATGCCTAGTACATATAAGATAGGTTGATATTTGTTGAATGAATAAATGTTTACTCAGCCTTATCTCTCTCCAGTTGCCCCCTAATCTCTCACTTCCTCTTCATAGGCAAACTACTGCAAATAATCATAGACACATCTTTCTTCTCTTACCTCCCAGTGACAGCTCACAGCTGTGCAATCTAACCTCTGCCTTATCACCTTGTCCCTGTGCTGAGACAGTGACGTCCACTCTGCCCCTACTCTGGGTGGGGTTCAAACTTTGGTGCTGAAGCAGAAGAAGGAAGGAAAACTGAGGCTGCAGTTCATGGAAGTCCCCAAGCATGTGCTCTGTGATGTCCCAGGCTCCCCCCACCCCCACCCTGCACCCCACATAGCAATGCAAGCAGGTGGGAGAGGCAAGCCAGCATTGCTTCATGACATTTATTTACCCTGGCCGTAGGAGCACCACTGATGGGACAAACAGGTGGCCCTGTGCTCATACAATACTCTTGGTGTGCAGGTTCAATCTTTTCTCTCCAATTCAGATCTCAGAACCTCAGACTGGTCTATGCTCCATCTTAGTTTCTCTCTCTTTCTAGTGGTCACCAATAGGCCAATGATTTTTCTCTCTATCTTGCCTATTCCTCAAGAATCTTTTTGAGACAGATGCAAGATGTGAACATGTAAAATATTCTCAAACAGGCAGGATGACAGACAGAACCAGTTACAACTGTTATTTCCCGTACATATCACTTAGCAATTTCTCTTTATTTTAATTCAAAAATAATTCTCCCCTGACCAGTATTCTCCCTCCATGCTCAATAAAACACACATTTCTCAGTCTTCTTCTTTCAACTCAGCTGACCCCTGCTACTTTCCTAGAACGCTTGCTCCTCTGCCCACCATGACCCAGGAATCCCTGGGTTTCCTTCTGTTTCTTTTGCTGTCTTTCATCCTCTGTGGGCTCATCTTTCACTACTGCGCCATTATGGGTTTGATTTCCTCCAGGCATTTTGGTCTCAGTGTTTTCTTCTATCACTTGCTTCATTATCTTTCTCTAAGCAATCATATCTGCCTCCAGACCTATGAATGTCATGATGAGTCAGAAGTTTATATCTTTGACAAGCCCCACATCCATAATCCAATGTCTGTCTGCTGTCTCCCGTGATGTCTCAAGACATCTCAAACTCAACATGTCCAACACTGAGCTTAGCATCTGTTTTCACACACATGTTCCTCCTCCATTGTTCCCTGACACTTCCTCATGGGGTGCACATAGATAACACAGAAGGTGGCCTGTCAATTTTACCTCCTATATATCTCTTGAATCCATTCACCTTTCAGAAGTCACTAACACCTCATCCTTCTCCTTTAGGCCAGGGTATCACTATCTCTCTACTGAAATATTTCAGTGATCTGCATACCTTTCCCCCTTGCCAACCCATATTCCACATGGTAGCCAGAAATATATTTTCAAAATGTAAAATTGATGATGTAACTAACTACAGCACTCCCTACCCACCAAAAAAACCAAAAGCAACCAAAATCCTCAATCTTCTCACTGGTCCTAGGATAAAGGCATATTTCCTGATATGGCTAAAAAGGTTCCCATGGTGATGGACCTGATGACATCTCCAGACTTAAGCAGTTCACTCTTCTTCTGTACTCCAGACATTGTGGCCTTCCCTCAATAATTTTTTTTTTTTTTTTTTTTTTTGAGATGGAGACGAAGTCTTGCTCGTTGCTCTGTCACTCAGGCTGGAGTGCAGTGGTGCAATCTCGGCTCACTAGAACCTCTGCCTCTTGGGTTCAAGCAATTCTCCTGCCTCAGCCTCCCAAGCAGCTGGGATTATAAGCGCATGCCATCATGCCCGGCTAATTTTTGTAATTTTTTTTAGTAGAGACAGGGTTTCACCATCTTGACCAGGCTGGTCTCAAACTCCTGACCTTGTGATCCGCCCGCCTCAGCCTCCCAAAGTGCTGGAATTACAGGCACGAGCCCCCCGCCCGACCTTCCCTCAGTCTTTCATGCTGCCTGTTCTGTCTCCTGCTAGAGGACTTCCCCGTGTAGCATGCCTTCTGGCTATATGCCTGGTCTAGTTGATGCCTGTGCATCATTTGGATCTCATTTTACAGAACCTTCTATCTCTTTTGTAGCACTTAGAACAGTTTCGATTTCATATTCATGTGTGTCATTCTTTTACTGTCTTCCCTTCCTAGTCCATAGGCCAAATGGAGGAAGGGAGTATCTGATGCAATTCGGTGTCTAACGCATAGTAGATTATCAATAAAGACAACTTTTTTGAAAGTGTGAGTGTGTGAAATCAGTATGAAAAGACATAAATTCAGTGAGAAACATGTACCAACCCAGGATTTTTAAACGCCAGGCTAGGAGTACATTTTGCACAGAATTGGGGTCACAAGAGCACTGAGATCTTTGAATGGATATAAGAAATGAAAGGAGGAAGATTTCCGTTCTCATTCAGGCTTAGTAGTGGGTGAATGGGAATGATAGGGGTTTCTGAATGAAACATTTCACCTGAGCAGATGCAACTGGTTTTATGATATAAGATGTGTGCTAAGATATGAAGGTAGTATTTTCTAGTCCTATTATCTTCATTTTTGCTACTGTATATATTGAATAGAAGTCATTGCAAGGGGAGGAAAGGAGGACAAGGTCCACAGACATGCTGGGGACACAAAGGAGAGAAGAGATTTCAAAAATGCCTAAGTCTCTGGATTGTAGATATTCTGCTGGATATGCCTTTTTATATCTTAGCTTCTAAAATTCATGTCATCAAATGCAATATAATTGTCTCTGCTTCCATATGGTGACAGAATTCTAGCAACTGTATCAGGATCTCAATAAATAGGCGAAACATAAATGTTGCATAAGATGTTTTCCCTCAGTCACATTTTTCTCATGCCCCCAAAGCATGAAACACAAATTTTGTAAATTAGAATAGTATCAGTTATGAATGCATTTTTGCAATTATGAGAGTAAAAACATTCCACATTGAAATAAGAAATGTCATCTGATTTTGATTTAACACAAAGGGGAAAAAAACACATTCCATTTAAGAATGACAAATAAAGCTGTCAATGTGATCCATTTATAGCCCCTCAGAGAATGCCACAAATCCACATAATGTTCTAAGAAGCTAGTTATTGTATTTGCTCTCTCAAATAAAGAAGGCATAGAAGTCCCAGATAGACTCCTATCCAAGGCAACTAAGGTTAGCAGGAATAACTTGCTTTAGTCAATGTCCTAGGTGCATGCCTCTTAAGGAGAGAATGAGAGCTTCTGGCATTTTATTACATAGTGTGCAACAATGGAAATGGTGGAGTGATGGAGGGGAAGTGTCTCTCTGCTTGGTTAGGTAAAAAGAGGGACTGTAAGAAAACGGAGAAAACCCATTATCTTCATTACACAAGCTCCATCTCTTCTTACTGGTGTAATGAGGCCTCCTTCCAAAGGTCTACTGCTGACAAAAATTACAATAAGCTATAAAACCTTAATTATAAACATTCAAAGTGCTAGTCATTTTAAAGCATTTTTAATGGGTTATTTCAGGCTCAGCTACAAGGGCACATGCCAAAAACAAAACACGAGAAATATATCTTTTTATTCCTTATTACAATATTCAAGCTTTCTTCTTTTAAGAGGCAGTTTCTATTATATACATATACATATATTCATGTATAAGTATATATAAAATATGACCCTCTGCAAGGCATAACTGATTTTTTCTCCTTTGCATTGGCTGCTCAAAAACTGAGAACAAAATTTGTTACTATCTTCTAGAAAGAGTGTTGAATTTCATGGCATAAATTTTGAGTATGAATCTCTCTCATGACCCTATCTTATGTTCTTACCCTTATTTTTTTCCTTTGACTCATTTTTTCTTACCTACTTGAAATACATTTTATATTGCTGTACAGTATATATTTTTATTAGCCTTTTTCTGTAGGCCCTAAATCCTTTCCAGCATATAAATAAAATATATAACATTTATAGGTAGTCTTTTTTTTCCTCTGGAGGGTTGCAAAATTCTCCAAAGGCAACATGTAATTGGTTACTGTAAAAATATGAGCATTAAAATTTATAATTCATTTGTAGTAATTAATTTTTTGGTGACATTTAGCTCAATAGTGCAATTTGATTTTCTTAATATTTGTATATACACCTTTAGAGCTGAGGTTCTTAGCCTGAGATCCATGAACTTAAATTGTAGGCAAAAAGTCATGTACGTAAATTTTCGTTAAGGAGGAGTGTCAAAATTTTAATCCAATTCTGAAAGGTAAATGTGACTCAAAAGATTAGAAATTACTGCTATGCATTAGGATAACAGTAAAAAATCGTATCTTGATCTTTATTAATTCAACAAATTGAAAAAATACTTGTTGAGTATCTATGAAATGCCTGGCACTATACTAGATCCTGGGAAGATAACAGTAAACATGTAGGCTTGACCTCTGACCTCAGGGTACTTCTAGTCCAGTAAGGATGAGGATAAACAATTAGAAAAATGAAACAATCACATGGTAATATACTACAATAAATAAAACAAAGAGACGTAATAGAAAGTGAGTGAGATTAGGTGGTCAGGGACGACTTCTCTGAAGAGGTGATATCTTATCTGGGCCAAGCACCATCTGAGGGAAGAATATTCCAGAGAAACAGAACAGCTAATGCAAAGACCCTATGGGAGAAACAGGCTTGTGAAAATGATAGCACTTCCAGAAAATACAAATGGTAGATCTCCAAGTTCACATTTTCAATAATACTTCGGTCTAGAAATATCTGCATGATCTTTCCTTCTCTTTTTTTTTTTAAAGTTAGATTTTCTAATGTGAGATAAAGATATCCTCAGGAAAAAAAATGCAGTGCATCTTATTATACATTAAATTCATTCAATAAATATTTGAGTCTACTATCTTTAAGGCACTGTGGGAGATGCTCTCTAGCAAAACTAAATAAAAACTAACTGTCATACATGCAACTATAATGTACCTTAAACCGCTCTTATATTGTTCTGTCTCATAAGTTTATGAGCCAAGTAAATTCTAGGGCCCAGACACTTTAATGCACAAGAAACCCAAAGCTCTTTAGAAAAGCACCAATCGCCCTGTTACAGTTGAAGATAGATAAGTAAAAAAAAGAACCACGTAACGAAAATTGCAGCTAAAAATTCTTTCAAATTTTCCAAGCCATAGAGTAATATTATACTCTATGGCTTGGAGTACATGGAGTACAATGTTACTCTATGGCTTGGAAAACGCTCTAAACAACCCTGGTTGCGTACATCAATACATTAAGCTGTGACTAAAGATCATAAATAGCTCCCACATTATTAGATGCTTTCCTGAACTAAATTCTTTATGAGTATATTAAAGAAAATAATATACCAATAAGATGACTATGTTGCTTTGGTCATAAAATTCCATGCTGGGAAATTCTTACATGCTGGCAAGTGCTTTCTGTGTACCAGGCACCTTACTGAGGACTCAGTGCACATACCCTTTGAGGAAGGAATGTTACTACTTTTATTTTACCTATAGGAAGAAACTGAGGTTTAGAGAAGCAAAATGACTGACCTGGGGGAGGAGCCACCAGAGATTGGAACCTAAGCAGTCTGACTCCAGAGCACCCAAGAAATCATTTCCAAAATTAGTGGTCAGCCTTATTACCTACTCAAGGGAAACCTGGCTGCTTTGTAAATTATCTCTGATAACCTCATTTTCTTTTACTGTTTAAAAGGCTTTGGGGAACAACAATCACATGCTGATTAATTTAAATATTGGCCAAAAAAGATGGCAAACTGCTATTAAGAGTAACATATATAATTTTAAAATGTTTATTGGGATCAGAGTAAATTAGTTGAATTATCCATAATATTTCCTCTTAGGAGAAATAATAAAGGGTTGAATGTACTTATTTTAAAAATCTCAGAAGTACACACGGCATTTTGCTCACTTGTTTCTGCCCTTACTGTTTTTTGTTAATGCAATTTCAACTTGGAAAAGGGAGATTTTAAAGCTATATTCAAATCCAGTAATCAATCATTTTCCTCTTTTTTTTACTTCCCCCAAAATAAAAAAAAAAAAATCAGGTTCAAGCAGATTGCTGAGACTTCTCTTTCTTGAACAACATTAGAGGCAGCAGGAGCATGTCATAGTACTTATGCACCATTAATTGAATATTTATGCAGTATCACACACTGTGCTAAGCACCAAACAACTTCATTTTATTCGCACAACAACCCCATTAGTAGCTTCTATTATTATTCCCAATTCACAGCTCAGGAGATGGGGACTCACAGAAGTTGCTCACATGTCGAAGACCTCATAGCTCGTAAATGGAGGAGCTTGTACCAGGCTGACTGACTCTGGAGCTTGGGCTTCCTATGCTTTTCTTATTCTTTCCTTTTGTTCGATCATGTTCTCCCCACTGACATATCAATGAAGACTCTTTATTTTCCAACATGGGCAGTCTAAACCCTTTAAAACTTAAGAATGTCTACAATCCAGTTTTTTGTTTGTTTGTTTTGTTTTTTTAACCTGCCCAAGCTGATTTCTCAGTATTCTGCACTAAATACCCTCAGGGCCTGAGGGAATCTGCCTCCTCTCAAAGCTTCAGATGTCTTCCCACCCACAATCCAGCTAAATTCTGCTCCTTAAGGCCTAGTTCAACTATACTTTTCACAGTCACCTTCCAGACCTTTCCAGCCCAGAGAAAATAGCCTGAGGAGCTTGCCTCACTGTCTACCACTGTAGATGACCTGATGTCCCTGAGAGCTTCGGCAGCCTGGAACCCAAGGGATGGTAATGCGAGGCCTGTTGGAATGTGCCATGGGGGCATTTTTCTCAGGAGTATGTCCAGAGCTTTTATCAATTTCATTAAGCTTAACAACCACCACTCAGCACCCTTACTTCTAGAAACTAATGACACTGAACACTAATGTTCTCTGATCAGGAATGCCAGATTTAGCAAATAAAAATATTATAGGGGAGACACAATTTTATTAAAACATGATTTGTTGTGTATTTGAAATTCAGATTTAACTAGGCATCCTGTATTTGATTTGCAAACTTATCCTGAATGTTTCATGGATATTAATCTTATCTCTCAACTGTACAGAATGTAACCATCCGGAGAACAAGGGACTTCAGTATTTCCTCATGAAACTTAACACTCAACTCTTATTACTACTTATCAATTTATTTTTGTGGTCCAATAGAAACATTTTTGAACATGCTTGATTTGAGGCCAATATCAAGTCTAGTAGCCACATCATGATTACACACACACACACACACACACAACTTTTGCTACAAGGAAACAAATGTCATCATACCTAGTAAACAATTTTAATCATCTCTGCTATTAGCTTGATTCAAACACACTGAGTTCCTCCCCAAATATCTTTTTTTTAAAATATCCTCTTAGGAAGAATCTGGGGAAATTAAAAACATACCAAAATTGTTATTGGATCTCAAAATGAGATCTTCAGACCGTTTGATTGAGAAATCACCAAAGGTATTTGTTAAAATGCAGTTGTGTGGGGGCAATCTCAAACCTATTAATTCAGAACTGTGCAGAATGGCTCCAAGTAATCTGTGATTTTAAAAAGCCTTCCAGATGATTTTTATGCCCTCTAAACTTTAAGAACTGTTTGTTTATAAAATGTAATACTTTAGCAAGGATTGCTGTCTATGTTAGAAAAGAAAAGTTATCATTTTGGTGTTTAAAGATAAGCCACCAATATTTTGAGGTTCAAACTAGCAGTCATCTTTGAAATGTATCTTTAATCTATCACACCAGTGTTAAATGCTCAGCACTGTAAATTTTCTGTTTGGACCGTCTAAGCATTTAAATTGAATTGGTAAACTAATGAGAGGTATTAAAAGGCTGCTTGATGGATTATTAAAATAGTAAATGTGTCACCGAAGTTTATAGAGACCAGAAGAAATTTGAAAATAGACTATACATATTAAGATGTTCTAATGCTGCTACTCAGGACTGGTCTGGGCAACATAAGGCTCTTTTGAATTTTTGAAAGAAAGCATCATTGTCCAAAGCTCCTTACTCCTGTTGACTGGGTGGTTCTCACTATTTTTGATCTCTGAGTGAAAAGAATGCTGGTTTATAAGTCAGAAGGCTTAGGTTCTATAGTTTATGATCTGTTTTGGGGGGCTTCAGTTTGCTCATCAATAAAACAATGGCTTAGACTATTAGCTGATCTCTAAAGTATTGTCTAGACCTAAATTTCTATTATCATTCTGAGCTTCAGTTTCCTCTGCCGTAAAATACGGGGTTGTACTAGGTGCAGTGTGTCCATTTGTCCTGCGTGTCTGAGGGCGGCCCTGTCATCTCCATTACGGCACTCAGATCTCCATTCATAATTCAGGCTCACCCTCTCTAACACTGTAAGATCAATGATGCTTCATTTACGCTTTCCCAAGGAAGGGACAATATATTAGCCATTCACACATGTCTTTTATAAGAGATAATTATTTATTCAAACATACAGACCAACAAATATGTGCCATTCATCACTGTGCTAGGCCCTGGGAATACAGTAATGAAAAAAGTCAGAAAACAGAGTTCTGGCCTATGCAGCCTACGTTCTGATGGGGAAGTAGGGAGGGATGGGGAAGAAGATAAAAACAACAATCATATTAAACAAATAAAAATGAGAGACTTTAGTTTGTAATCGGCTCCATGAGGGTTCACTGAGGGCTGAGATGGAGAAGAACAGAAGGGAGTTCAGAAAAGCCTCCTGGAGTAAGTGCAATTTACTTAGACCTAAAGGAAGAAAAGAAGAAAAATGGGAAGGAAGGGGGTGGAGAAATGGGAAGGGAGAGCATATTCTGGGATTCTGTGGGAGAAATAGCTTATGTGCTTGGCATCCAAAATCCTGGAACTGTCTCATCTATCTCTGAGAGATAATTTAATCCAAAACTAGTGAAAGGAAACCAGAGGCCCAGAGGGTTAAAGGACTTCTCTGAGGTCAAATGGCTAATTAACAGAAGAACCCTTCCACACTTCAGTCCAGAATGTGAACTCTTCTTAGAGATTGCAACGGAGCAGGAAGTACCAGACTGTATTGATTCGAATCCTGGCTTTTCTATTCATAAACTGTTCATCCTTGGGCATGAGAGCTTCTTTGAGCCTCAGTTTTCCTTTCTGTGAAACACAGACAACGTCTACCTCACCAGATTATTACAAGAATTTAATGAGATGTTGTGGCACAGTGCCTAGTATATCACAGCTGCTCCAGAAATGCAAGCTCTTTTATTTTTCACCTAGTGCACTTTCACCCGTAACAACTTGTTGTCAAGTTAAGACAAAGTAGAGCAGAGGTTAAGTTACTCGGATAAAGGAGGAGTGGCGGCAGAGGGAAGGTTGTGGAATACGGGAATGGAGTCTATTTAGCAACTGCCCATCCAAATTCTAGTGGAGGAAATGAAAAGAAAAGTCCACTAAATGGGACAAGTGTCAAAAAAAAGACATCCTCAACTTCATTAAGGTCACAGCATAGCCTGCTAGTGATAAATCCAGAGTTGTCTACCTAAAACAAAAGAAAGATCACCTGTATCTGTATTTATACTTAAAGGTAGAATAAAAGAAACGGGTATTACTCTAGGATGTCAGTAAACAGAAGAATGACACACTTTGTTATTCAAAACATGCTCAGAGAAAAATGTTAATATGCCACTAAATCAACTGGGAACAAACCAGTTATCTGCAGGATATTAAAATGATAGCTGGTGTTAAGGATGCCTCAAAACCAAGCCCATTATATTGGAAGAATAAATAATTAATCCAAGTAACTATACAGATTTTCTTCATTGTCTATGAACAAAACCACAGGTTGAATTCAACCTTAAAATACCAAGAGGCGTATTTCTTGGATTAGACTGGAAAGCTATGAGGCTGTTCCACAAAACCTGCATGCCCTCCCTGTTAGGGAATGTTGATGGTTCAGACACACATGAACCAGGGCTGAATATTTCTTAGTTTCAGAAGTTCACTGGGTCCCTCTTCACCCAACCATAAGGTAAATGCCATTTCATATACAGCTTTTTGAAATGCAGCTTATTTTATGATTCTCTGCTGCTGCTGCTTTATGGGAGAAATTTTATTTCAAAGTTTCATAGGATGTGAATTGAACTCATTATTTTGCTCCAAACTCATTGTTTAATTGACAGGAAACATGCATCTAAATCATCTTATATGCATGGCAGAAGCAGCTACATAAATTTAACTATGGGTGGATTATTACTATTTAGCATATTTATAGAATTTTAGATTCAGGAAGCATTTTACAAATCTTTTATTAGTTAATCCTTACACTTCTGAGTGCATCTGACAGGTAGTAAACAATGCTTTGGGGTTTAAATTGCCAATACATGAAAACTTTAATGGGGAAAAAGAAATCTACAGCCTTCCTCCTTGCTCCCAAATGTGCCTAGGGCACATTTTTGATACCTATTTCTTCTCACCAGAGACTAAGGTTAGTGGCCCAAGAAGCACAGTTGCACACACTGAAACACTAGTGATAAAAATATATATATTTTGGGTTTTGTCCCAAGTCAGGTGGCCAACACCAGGGGAGACCTTCTCACCAACAGCAAGATGATGTGACACGATTCTCAGCACACATACCTCCCAATAATACAGCGCATAAAAAGGCACATAAAGAAGCAGTCAATTTCTCTAAAACTATAGGGTAAACTTAGTTTCAAATTCAAATTCTAACAACGCCACACCTGGTGGACTCACTATTTGAGTGACATCACCAGTGATTACTTTTGAGTGATATCACCAGTGATTACTTCTCTTAAAATACATACATGTGTATTGAAAAATAAAACTCAATTTAAACTTAAGAGAATGCATATCTTCATTTTTTTTTTAAATTCCCAAGTATTAAAAACCAAGCTCCCTTGAATACCAATTCAAACTTTGTATGAGTGCTCCAAAATACCCCAGACACCACAAGGTGTGGCATAGCAGGGCAAAGCAAGCCTCAATAAATCAAAGTCTAGTTCTTGACCCAAACCTTTTTACAGCCCGGGGATTTCACAGCTAACAAACCAAAAAAAATCAATCCCGCATCACCTTAGGGCCCGGCATGAGGAGCTGCAGGTGCTGCACCTACTTCCAGAAGACCCCAGTGTGGCACGTCCAGCCCAGATTCTTATTTTTTCTGACTGACAGTGACTTTATCTCTCTAATCCCTCTGGCCACCCGCCTCCACCAGTGTGTGTGTGTGTGTGTGTGTGTGTGCGCGCGTGAGCGCGTTGGGGGACGCTTAGGTAGGAGGGTGCTCAAGATACCCAAAGTATTCTGGAAGCAAGCACCCTCTGCGGCCCTGTGCTTTGTCAGAGCAGCTGGGCTAGCTGTCAGGAGGTCAGCGAAAGGTAACCAGGTCACCCTCCTTTCAAGGGTGCAAAGGGATGCGATGCTCCAAGCTCTCGCGTCCTCATGAGTCTGCGGATGTGGGGACTGCGGGTGGGCAGAGAGACCCCCCCCATAATCCCGCCCACCCTGGCTCAGCTCCTCCCGGGAGCGCTCCCGCCCCGCCCCGGGACGCCCGCGCTACCTGGGGACGCTGGAGGCTCCCGCGGCGGCTCTGGGTCCCGCCGGGCGGCCGACGCTCGCGCGGGCTTTGTAAAGCCGCGGGGAGACGCCGACCCCGCCCCGCCCCGCCGACCCCGCCCTCTCCCACCTCGGCCGCCTTCCCCGCCCGCATCCCGGGCCACTGTCTCCGCTCCGCCACCTCTCTCCCGGCCCGGCTGCCGCTGCCCTGCTGGGCGGGGACCACGGGTCCCTCCCCATCCTCGTGGCCTGCCGGACAGTCCTCAGGCGGGACCCCAACGCCTAGGCGGTCCCGGGAGACCTGGGCCGCCGCCCCCCTGCCCCCCGGGGCTGTCACCCGCTGGCGCGTGGGGGCCCTGCTGGGACCCCGGTCTTTGGACCCGGCCCTTGTGGCCCCAGTGCCTGCGGCCTCGCCCTTCTCTGCGCAGGGCCCGAGGGGTCGCCCCTTCTGGAAGTCTCCCCAGGACCCATCCACCTCTGGGACTCGCGGGGGGCGCCAGCGGGAGCATCTCCTGCAAATGGACACCAAGTCTGGGGAAAGTTTCTGGTGATGTCAAGGGTCAGCATTTCCTTATAGGGACGTTCTCTAGCCAAGTGATGGAAACTCAAGGATTCCATCAGAGGGTTCTGCTGACATCACAAACCACACATGACTTGGTGTCCTGTCATGTCGTTTACATAAAGACTCTCCATCCTTACTGCAGCCTTCTGCATGTTCACCTTTGGAGGCCCCAGGCTGGTGACATTTCAGGGGCAGGGTGTAAGGAACTTAATTTTAAAGTAAACAACGTTAGAAACCCGCACATTTATACGTTTGCTGTGTACCAAGCTCTAAGTGTGGTCAGTTTGAATAGTTCAGACCTTCCAGTGGTCAAGATGATCGAGGCCAATCACTATTCTGCACTTCCTCATCTCCAGGACTTTTGGTCTTTTTACTCTTATTTTTCATTTTTCCCTTGATGTCAAGGAGAGGTGAAAATAAGCTGCAACAAGATCAGTTTGAAGAGCTTTTAACAACTAGGGTAAAACTTTATGGGAGAGGCAGTCTGCAGTCATTGGAAATAAGATAAGAAAATTATCTGTACACGTAACTGCAGTTTTACCATTTTTTTTTTTTTGCATGAGCTTGCGTAATGAAGGGCTAGAGGTAGCTATTATTTTTAGCAGAAATAATGCTTTTCTAAGAATTAAATAGATTAAAAGTATGATATAGCTAGGATGTCAGATCAGGATAAAACTCTACTGACAGAAGAATGAACGAAACGAGCTGATAGTATAGGAGATCCAACAACTCTTTAGAGTAGTAAAATTGGTTTTGTCTTGGAGTCTAAATTATACAAATGGATATGCTAGAAAACAGGACTTTTATAGCCCTGGTTGCCATTTAATGAATTATTTCCTTTTCAATATCTCTATTTCCTCCAACTGTTTCTAATAAGATGTAATTTCAAGATTGCTCAAAGCTTTGGACATCCATTCATTCTTTTCTTCTTTGTATTTTTTCTTTTCTTTTATTATTATTATTATACTTTAAGTTCTAGAGTACTGGGAAAACACGTGCCATGGTGGTTTGCTGCACCCGTCAACTCGTCATTTACATTAGGTATTTCTCCTAACGCTCTCCCTCCCCTAGACTCCACCTCCAACAGGCCCCCGTGTGTGATGTTCTCCTCCCTGTGTCCATGTGTTCTCATTGTTCAACTCCCACTTATGAGTGAGAACATGCGGTGTTTGGTTTTCTGTCCTTGTGAAATTTTGCTGAGAATGATGGTTTCCAGCTTCATCCATGTCCCTGCAAAGGACATGAACTCATCCTTTTTTTTATGGCTGCATAGTATTCCATGGTGTGTATGTGCCACATTTTCTTTATCCAGACTATTATTGATGGACATTTGGGTTGGTTCCAAGTCTGCTATTGTGAATAGTGCCACAGTAAACATACGTGTGCATGTGTCTTTATAGTAGCATGATTTATAATCCTTTGGGTATATACCCAATAATGGGATTGCTGAGTCAAACGGTATTTCTAGCTCTAGATCCTTGAGGAACCACCACACTGTCTTCCACAATGGTTGAACTGATTTACACTTCCACCAACAGTGTAAAAGCATTCCTATTTCTCCACATCCTCTCCAGCATCTGTTGTTTCCTGACTTTTTAATGATCGCCATTCTAACTGACGTGAGGTGGTATCTCATTGTGGTTTTGATTTGCATTTCTCTGATGACCAATGATGAGCATTTTTTCATGTGTCTGTTGGCTGTATAAATGTCTTCTTTTGTGAAGGGTCTGTTCATATCCTTTGCCCACTTTTTCATGGTTTTTTTTTTCTTCTTATAAATTTGTTTAAGTTCTTTGTAGATTCTGGATATTAGCCTTTTGTCAGATGCAGATTGCAAAAATTTCCTCGCATTCTGTAGGTTGCCTGTTCACACTGATGATAGTTTCTTTTGCTGTGCAGAAGCTCGTTAGTTTAATTAGATCCCATTTGTCTATTTTGGCTCTTGTTTCCATTGCTTTTGGTGTTTTAGTCATGAAGTCTTTGCCCATGCATGTGCCCTGAATGGTATTGCCTAGATTTTCTTCTAGGGTTTTATGGTTTTTAGGTCTTACTTTTAAGTCTTTAATCCATCTTGAGTTAATTTTTATATAAGGTGTAAGGAAGGGATCCAGTTTCAGCTTTCTACTTATGGCTAGCCAGTTTTCCCAGTACCATTTATCAAATAGGGAATCCTTTCCCCATTGCTTGTTTTTGTCAGGTTTGTCACAGATCAGATGGTTGTAGATGTGTGGTATTATTTCTGAGGGTTCTGTTCTGTTTCATTGGTCTATATATCTGTTTTGGTACAAATACTGTGCTGTTTTGGTTACTGTAGCCTTGAAGTATAGCTTGAAGTCAGGTAGCGTGATGCCTCCAGCTTTGTTCTTTTTGCATAGGATTGTCTTGGCTATGCAGGCTGTTTTTTGGTTCCATATGAGCTTTAAAATAGTTTTTTCCAATTCTGCGAAGAAAGTCAGTGGTAGCTTGATGGGGATAGTATTGAATCTATAAATTATCTTGGGCATTGACCATTTTCACGATATTGATTCTTCCTATCCATGAGCACGGAATGTTCTTGCATTTGTTTGTGTCCTCTTTTATTTCATTGAGCAGTGGTTTGTAGTTCTCCTTGAAGAGGTGCTTCGCATCCCTTGTAAGTTGGATTCCTAGGTATTTTATTCTCTTTGAAGCAATTGTGAATGGGATTTCACTCATTTGGCTCTGTTTGTCTGTTCTTGGTGTATAGGAATGCTTGTGATTTTTGCATATTGATTTTGTATCCTGAGACTTTGCTGAAGTTGCTTATCAGCTTAAGGAAATTTTGTGCTGAGACAATGGGGTTTTCTAAATATACAATCATGTCATCTGCAAACAGAGGCAATTTGACTTTCTCTTTTCCTAGTTGAATACCCTTTCTTTCTTTCTCTTAACTGATTGCCCTGGCCAGAACTTCCAATACTTTGTTGAATAGGAGTGGTGAGAGAAGTCATCCTTGTCTTGTACCAGTTATCAAAGGGAATGCTTCCAGTTTTTGCCCATTCAGTATGATATTGGCTGTGGGTCTGTCATAAGTATCTCTTATTATTTTGAGATACGTTCCATCAATACCTAGTTTATTGAGAGTTTTTAACATGGAAGGCTGTTGAATTTGTCGAAGGCCTTTTCTGTATCTATTGAGATAATCATGTGGTTTTTGTCATTGATTCTGTTTATGTGATGGATTATGTTTCTTGATTTGCATATGTTGAACCAGCCTTGCATCCCAGGGATGAAGCCAACTTGATCTTGGTGGATAAGCTTTTTGATGTGTTGCTGGATTCGGTTTGCCAGTATTTTATTGAGGATTTTCACATCAATGTCAATCAGGGTTATTGGCCTAAAATTCTCTTTTTTGTTGAGTCTCTGCCAGGCTTTGGTATCAGGATGTTGCTGGCCTCATAAAAATTAGGGAGGATTCCTTCCTTTTCTATTGATTGGAATAGTTTCAGAAGGGATGATACCAGCTCCTCGTTATGCCTCTGGTAGAATTCGGCTGTGAATCTGTCTGGTCCTGGACTTTTTTTGGTTGGTAGGCTATTAATTATTGCCTCAATTTCAGAACCTGTTATTGGTCTATTCAGAGATTCAGCTTCTTCCTGGTTTAGTCTTGGGAGGGTGTATGTGTCCAGGAATTTGTCCATTTCTTCTAGATTTTCTAGTTTATTTGCATAGGGGTGTTTATAATATTCTCTGATGGTAGTTGTATTTCTGTGGGATCGGTGGTGATAACCCCTTTAGCATTTTTTATTGCGTCTGTTTGATTCTTCTTTCTTTTCTTCTTTATTAGTCTTGCTAGTGGTCTATCAATTTTGTTGACCTTTTTAAAAAACCAGCTCCTAGATTCGTTGATTTTTTGAAGAGTTTTTTGTGTCTCTGTCTCCTTCAGTTCTGCTCTGAACTGTAGTTATTTCTTGCCTTCTGCTAGCTTTTGAATTTGTTTGCTCTTACTTCTCTAGTTCTTTTAATTGTGATGTTAGGATGTCGATTTTAGATAGATCTCTTCTGCATTCTCTTGTGGGCATTTAGTGCTATAAAATTTCCCTCTACACACTGCTTTAAATGTGTCCCAGAGCTTCTGGTATGTTGTGTGTTTGTTCTCATTGGTCTCAAAGAGCATCTTCACCTCTGCCTTCCTTTGGTTATTTACCTAGTAGTCATTCAGGAACAGGTTGTTCAATTTCTATGTGGTTGTGTGGGTTTGAGTTCCAGTTTGATTGCACTGTGGTCTGAGAAACAGTTTGTTGTGATTTCTGTTCTTTTAAATTTGTGAGGAGTTTTCTACCTCCAACCATGTGGTCAATTTTAGAAAAAGTGCGATGTGATGCCGAGAAGAATGTATATTCTGTTGATTTGGGGTGGAGAGTTCTGTAGATGTCTATTAGGTTGGCCTGGTCCAGAGCTAAGTTCAAGTCCTGGACATCCCCGCCAATTCTCCAAATTCTCCATCTTGTTGATCTGTCCAATACTGACAGTGGAGTGCCAAAGTTTCCCATTATTATGTGGGAGTTTAAGTCTCTTTGTAGGTCTCTAAGAACTTCCTTCATGAACATGGGTGCTCCTGTATTGGAGCATAGATACTTAGGATAGTTAACTCTGATCCCTTTACCATTATGTAATGGCCTTCCCTGTCTCTTTTGATCTTCATTTGTTCAAAGTCTGTTCTATCAGAAACCAGGATTGCAATCCCTGCTTTCTTCTGCCTTCCACTTGCTCAGTAGATCTTCCCCCATCCCTTTATCTTGGACCCATGTGTGTCTTTGCACATGAGATGGATCTCCTGACTACAGCACACCGATGGGTCTTGACTCTCCATCCAATTTGCCAGTCTGTGTATTTTAATTGGGGCATTTAGCCCACTCATATTTAAGGTTAATATTATTATATGTGAATTTGATCCCACCATCATGATGCCAGCTGGTTACTTTGCCAGTGAATTGATGCAGTTTCTTCATAACGTCAATGGTTTTTACAATTTGGCATGTTTTTGCAGTGGCTGGTACCGTTTGTTCTCTTCCATGTTTAGTGCTTCCTTCAGGAGCTCCTGTAAAGCAGGCCTGGTGGTGACAAAATCTCTCTGCATTTGCTTGTCTGTAAAGGATTTTATTTCTCCTTCTCTTATGAAGCTTAGTTTGGCTGGGTTGGAAATTCTGGGTTGAAAATTCTTTTCTATAAGAATGTTGAATATTGGCCCCACTCTTCTGGCTTGTAGGGTTTCTGCTGAGAGATCTTCTGTTAGTCTGATGAGCTTCCCTTTGTGAGTAACCTGACCTTTTTCTCTGGCTTCCCTCAACATTCCTTCCTTCATTTCAACCTTGGTGAATCTGACAATTACGTGTCTTGGGGTTGCTCTTCTTGAGGAGTATCTTTATGGTGTTCTCTGTATTTCCAAAATTTGAATTTTGACCTGCTTTGCTAGGTTGGGGAAGTTCTCCTGGATAATATCCTGGAGAGTGTTTTCTAACTTAGTTCCATTCTACCTGTCACTTTTAGGTACACCAATCAAACATAGATTTGGTCTTTTCATGTAGTCCCATATTTCTTGAAGGCTTTGTTCATTTCTTTTCACTCTTTTTTCTCTAATCTTATCTTCTCATTTTATTTCATTAATTTGATCTTCAATCACTGATATCCTTTCTTCTGGTTGATCGAATCAGCTATTGAAGCTTATATATGCTTCACACAGTTCTCGTACTGTGGTTTTCAGCTCCATCAGGTCATTTAAGCTTTTCTCTACACTGGTTATTCTAGTTAGTCATTCATCTAACTTTTTTCAAGGTTTTTGGCTTCCTTGTGATGGGTTAGAATGGTTAGAACATGCTCCTTTAGCTCCAAGAAGTTTGTTATTACCAACTTTCTGAAGCCTACTTCTGTTAACTCATCAAACTCATTCTCCATCCAGTTTTGTTCCCTTGCTGGTGAGGAGTTGTGTTCCTTTGGAGGAGGAGAGGCATTCTGGTTTTTGGAATTTTCAGCCTTTCTGCTCTGGTTTCTCCCAATCTTTGTGTTTTTATCTATCTTTGGTCTTTGATGTTGGTGACCTACAGGTGGAGTTTTGGTGTGGATTTCCTTTTTGTTGATATTGATGCTATTCCTTTCTGTTTGTTAGTTTTCCTTCTAACAGGCCCCTCAGCTGCAAGTCTGTTGGAGTTTGCTGGAGGTCCACTGCAGACCCTGTTTTCCTAGGTATCACCAGCAGAGGCTGCAGAATAGCAAATATTGCTGCCGGATCCTTCCTCTGGAAGCTTCATCCCAGAGGGACACCCACCAGAATGAGGTGTCCATTGGTCCCCACTGGGAAGTGTCTCCCAGTCAGGCTACATGGAGGTCAGGGACCCACTTGAGGAGGCAGTCTGTCCATTATCAGATCTCGAACACTGTGCTGGGAGAAGCACTGCTCTCTTCAGAGCTGTCAGGCAGGGACGTTTAAGTCTGCAGAAGCTGTCTGGTGCCTTTTGTTCAGATATGCCCTGCCGCCAGAGTTAAAATCTAGAGAGGCAGTAGGGCTTACTGAGCTGTGGTGGACACTGCCCAGTTCGAGCTTCCCTGCTGCTTTGTTTACACTGTTAGCATAGAACTACCTACTCAAACCTCAGCAGCGACAGACGCCCCTCCCTCCGCCAAGCTCCAGCATTCCAGGTCGATCTCAGACTGCTGCACTAGCTGCAAGCAAGGCTCCATGGGCATGGGACCCACCGAGCCAGGCGTGGGAGGGAATCTACTGGTCTGCCAGTTGCAAAGACCATGGGAAAAATGCAGTGTTTGGGCAGAAGTGTGCAATTCCTCCAGGTACAGTCACTCACGGCTTCCCTTGTCTAGGAAAGGGAAATCCTCTGACCCCTTGCACTTCCCAGGTGAGGCGATGTCCCGCCCTGCTTCAGCTGGACCTCCATGGGCTGCACCCACTGTCCAATCAGTCCCAATGAGGTGAACCAAGTACCTCAGTTGGAAATGCAGAAATCACCCATCTTCTGCATCAGTCTCACTGGAAGCTGTAGACTGGAGCTGTTCCTATTCGGCCATCTTGGAAGTGACCTTTTTCTTTTCTTTTTTAAAGATAAGGTCTCACTCTGTGGCCCAGGCTAGACTGCAGTGACACTATCATAGCTCACTATAACCTTGAACTTCCACCCTCATGTCATCCTCCAACTTGGCTCCCCAAAGTGCTGGGATTACATGTATAAGTCACCACACCTGGTCCCATTCATTCTTTTTCTTTTTTTTTGAGATGGAGTCTAGCTCTGTTGCCCACGCTGGAGTGCAGTGACCACCTCTGCTCACTGCAAACTCTGCCTCCTCAGTTCAAGCAGTTCTCCTGCCCCAGCCTCCTGAGTAGCTGGATTTACAGGTATGCGCCACTGCGCCCCACTCATATTTTGTATTTTTAGTAGAGGCAGGGTTTCACCATGTTGGCCAGACTGGTCTCAAACTCCTGACTTCAGGTGATTCACCTGCCTTGGCCTCCCAAAGTACTAGGATTACAGGCATGAGAAACCTCTCCTGACTGGTCCCATTCATTCTTTAAAGAATGCAATGAGGGCTCAGCAACTGGCTGGCATTGAGCTTGGTGCAGGTAATATAAGTGGGAACCACATAGATAAATACAAGTCCTGCCTTTTAGGAGCTTGCTTACATTATGATAAGGGAGGAGACACCTGCTAAACAGTCAGGTGCAAAAATGACTAATTGCACCTTTGAAAAGTTGTGTGTGGAGGCATGGAGTGGTAGGAGAGCACATCCTCTGAGTGGTTTTAATTTTAGATTCCTCTTTTGATTTGATCCCTAGAATTATTTCTTTTTTCTTCTCTTTCTTTTTTTGTTTCTGATACAGGGTCTTACTGTGTCACCCAGGCTGGAATGCAGTAGCACAACCTCAGCTCACTGCAACCGCCACCTCTCGGGTTCAAGGTGCTTCCCGAATAGCTGGGACTACAGCCACTGGTGCATGACCATGCCCAGCTAATTTTCATATTTTTAGTAGAGATGGAGTTTCCTCAAGATGGCCAGGCTGATCTCGAACTCCTGGCCTCAAGTGATCCACCAGCCTTGGCCTCCCAAAGTGCTGGGATTACAGGTGTGAGCTACTGCTCCCGGCCCCTAGAATTATTTCAAGCCAGCAAAGATTTTGATGTTGTTACCCTTTCTTTCATATCCCATATCTAATCCATTAGGAAATCCTGATATCTCCATCTTCCGAAGGTATTTCAAATCCCAGGTCTACTATCTTCCAAACTAGCATTGTTTACTTGGATTTGCGAAAAAGCCTCTAAACTTGTCTTTCTACTCTTAGTCTTGCCCCATAGTCTGTTATCCAGATAGCGTTTAATGTGACACTTTTTGAAAGTATATATCATAATTCATGTCAATCCTCTGCTCAAAACAAACAAACAAACAACAACAACAACAAAAAACGCTCAATGGCTTTCTGTTGCTCTCAGAATACAATACAATATGACCCTGTCCGTCAAGGTCTTACCTGCTTGCCACCTCACCTCTCTTACCTCTTACGCTACCACTGTCCTCTCCTACATCTTGTCACAGATTCTCTGGCTTTCTTTTGCCCTTTTAACCTCACTCTCCTGTCTCTTGACCTTTGAACTAAAACTCCTGCAAATATTTGGAGTCTTGCTCCTCGGTTACATCAGATGTCTACTCCCATGTCTACAAATAGCCCCCTTTCTCAATCCCCTCATTCTTTGTCTCCTTAATTTACTTTAGTTTTCCTTTTAATATACAAGTTAACATGTGCGTGTGCATTGTCTGCTGTTTTCCCCCTACAGTGAGAACAGCAACTTGGTTATAGTGCCAGGAACATAGAAAGCATTCAATAAATATTTGTTGAAAGTAACCATATAAATTATATTATAGAATGAAGTTTTGTGTTCCCACAAGATTCATGTGTTGAAACCCTGATCCCCAAATATGACTGTATTTGGGGATAGGGCCTTTAAGGAAGTAACTGGGCCCTGATCTGATAGTATTAGGGTCCTTATGAGAAGAGACATCTGATAACTCACTGCCTGTCTTCATATGCATACACTGAGGAAAGGTGGTGTCAGCCGATACTGGGGAGGTGGCCACTTGCAAGCCAGGAAGGGAGCCCGAACTGAATCAGCTGGCACCTTGATTTTGGACTTTCCAGTCTCCAGAACCGTGAGAAACAAATTTCTGTCATGTAAGGCACCCAGTGTATGATATTTTGTCATGGCAGCCCAAGCAAACTAAGACAAATTACACAGAATATAGTACAAAAGAAACAAGGAGTTTAGATAGAATCTACACTCACAGAGTGTCATGAATCATTTTAGGATCACTCCTGCAATTGAAAGGTGTAATGGTGTGACCTTTAACCGGTAAATAACGCTTTGCAGCCCTTCTCAGAATAATCGAGGCTTCAAGAATACTCTTATGTTAACCTGAGAGTACAATAAGAGTTCAAGATGAATGAATACATTTTACTTCTTTTTTTTGTTTGTTTGTTTTCTACAGTCATGAATGGTTGAAGCTCACAGGAGAAGGAATTATCTAGTTACAATATGGGAAAAATGCTCTATGAAAGTTCCCAACTGATCACAATGTAGGAGTCACATGCAGCTGGGTGCCTAGAGCATAGCCATGACCTGTTGCTATTCAAGCAAAATATCAAATGCTTCCAATAACAGCTTCAGCTACCTACCACAACTGTTTATACTCTTGGTCTCCAAAGTAGGCCGTGAGGAATAAATATTAGAGCTTCCACTTATATTTTTTAATAAAAAAGAAACTAAGCCTCTGCAAATGTACAATAAACAGATAGAAATTGGCACCCTTATTTGCCTAGAGGTCAGCTGGTCTCTTGTCCTTCCTTTCAGAGATATCCTGAGGAAACACTGGGAGAGTCACAGTATGGAGGGGCTACCGTGTGGTCTTTACACTTCTTTCATTTCCAGTGTGTTGCCTCTTATTGATGTTTATGTGTGTTCTCTTAAGGCACTGAAGATTCTATTATCCGATTTTAACCAAGTGGAAGTATCAGAATGGAAAAGTGGCTTACAGGGATTTCTGCAGAGAAGACAATACTAGTAATACAAGTTTAAGCAACAACAGGAAATTGATGGAGTTGACACGTTTCCTACTGTATTCTTAGCCTAATGGAAGAGGTTAGCAACAGTGATGATCTATCTTATTCAGACTTACAAGAAATCAGCTCCTCCCTTCCATTGAGATATAGGCTTACATTTACTTTTATTAATGATGAACCTTGCCTTGAATATATTTATTATATTTTGAGATGTAGGCCAATGCCAATGATAATATGAAACATTGTGGCAAGCAAAATATTAATAAATATGATATGTTTCATCATTACATGATATTTCAAATTAACTTGTGTGTATGTTTTATAATGTACAATGGTGTGTGTAATAAATAAGCAATCTTATTAATAAGTTAACAAATAAATAAATATTGGTGACATATAATGAACATTTCTAACTGATGTACTGCTTTATCAGAAAAGTTTGGAAACCACGGATTTACATATACAGGAGTAAAATAATTTATTGGAACACAAAACCTTGGTCTTGAATCCAATTTTTATTTATTTATTTTTATTTATTTTTGTGAGACAGAGTCTCATTCTGTTGACCAGGCTAGAGTGCAATGGTATGATGGCTCACTGTAACCTCCACCTCCCAGGTTCAAGAGATTCTCATGCCTCAGCATCCTGAGAAGCTGGAACTACAGGCACAGCCAATTTTTGTGTTTTTAGTAGAAACATGGTTTCATCATGTTGGCCAGGCTGGTCTCGAACTCCTGGCCTCAAGTGATCTACCCACCTCGGCCTCTCAAAGTTCTGGGATTACAGACATGAGCCACTGTGCCCTGCCCAAATCTAACTTTTTAATTACAGAATATCTACTAAAGGTATGGATTATTCAGCACCCTTCTATATCTTTCTTCTCTCCTATGCCTTTTAATCATTTCTCAATTTCAAGAAAAATGAGAAGAGAATAAAGTTTGTTAATTTACCATGATATTTGGAGAGGAAATTTAATTTGCCAAATAAAAGAAGTTTGAGATCTATTTATGGGTTTTTCAGTTTTGATTTCTTACAGATGATAATAATAATGACTTGAGATTCACCCATCTTCAAATTTGTTGATTTTCCTCTTACAATGGAAAGTACCCATAAAACTTGAGATTTGAAGTAATATTCAAATATGGTCAAATTCTTCTCACTGTTCTTTCTCACATATAAGAAAGTTTTGTCCTACTTTTTCAAGCTATCAAAAACTCCCTCTTCACACTGTAAAATTTTACATGTTCATTGGCAGCGTGAATTTTTACATTTTCATATTCAGCCACATGTATTGTATAACTATTGGTATATTATTTTAATTAGGACTGTCTGGTTCTAGTTTCTTAGCTGAGTGTCATCATATTATAAAATTTTGAGGTTGGAGGGATCCTTGGCTACAGTTCATTGTGTGAATGAAGATGCTGAGTTTCAAGATGCCTAAGGGGCTTGCTTGCTCATGGTCAAACCTCTAGATCCTGGCAGAACTGAGACTAGACATCAAGTCTTCTGACTTCGCATTCTGTGTATTTTCTACTGCGACATGCTGCTTCAGAGTGAGCTTGATGAGAATGTTATTTTTCTTGTCAAGTATGAGTTAGAGAAAGTGGGAGGCCTTCGGCTGTGCCTTACTGTGCTCATACATGTGTGTATCAGGCAGCCCAGGGAATTCCACTTCCCCAAATACCCCAACCCCAAATGGTGCCCATGAAAGAAAAGGAATCTCTCCTAGATATTGAAGGAAAAGGAATCTCTCCTAGATATTTATTTGTTTTACAACTAATAAAAAATGAGAGGAGACCTTATAGGTAATTGAATTTTTCTCCTTGAGTCTTAGAAATTAACTCACCTCTAAGCCACTGCCAGCTACTATTTTCCCAATTAGAACTTTAACCTTTATAAAAAACATTATTTTGATAAGATGGTCCTAGTGAAAAAAATAGGAATAAGAATATCAGTAAGACACAGGCATGTGGCATACTTTAAACTAGTTGGTAGGGATTATTGGTTACTGATTAGCAATAATACCTAATGGTTTGGTAGAAAATTTTTAAGGAGAGTGAAACCTAATTTACTGAGGTACTTAAAATACAACTAAATAAAACAGTGAAGAGTGTTTTGTAGAGATAATCTAGTTACCCAGATGGCCTTTCCATAGTTACAGTTTTTATTGTTCTCAAAATGTGTGTGTTCTTTATCCTTTTATGAAAAAATAAAGATTCTCTTTTTCCCAGGGGCATGAAGTTACCCTGCAGTTTAGTTGTTAAAATACACTGAATTTTTTTTTTTGTTACTTCTAGGACACTCATATTTATTCTGGAAGTCACCTTAGTTCCTGTGTTTTCCCTCTATATTTGAATTTCTGGCTCCAGACTCCAGATTTTAAGCTTGTTAGTTATTTCTCATGATACTCCTCATAAACTAGTTAATATGAGATTTTATGCCATGGATTAAAGAAGAAAATTGTTAAGATTTGGTTGTAGTCTTGTGTTTTTAACTTTGATACTTTTTTTTTCTCTCAACCTTAGAAGCTGCAATAGGGTGGGGTATGTCTGAAAGGAATTTGGAAATTTATTTATAGTTGTTACAAAGGTGACTTGTAAATTCTATAACCAAATTCCTAAGGACTGTGAAAAGATTCATTTCATTTTCTTATGAACAAAGTCTCAGAGTTTAAAAAGTACGTATTTTTACAGCACTATGCCTTCTGAGTTTTATTACAAAAGAAAACATTGAATAGTAAAATGACATCTCTATAAAGTCTGTCCAGATGGATTTTGTACATGTGGGCACCATCTTTTTTCCTTCCATAAAAGAAGATAAGTCTTTGATTATAAGGATTCTGTCTGTTTTGCTTTCTCAATATGTAATGCCTAATAAATTATTTTATGGTTGTAATGTATTCATTTTCCACCTACAACATGCTTTGTGAGTAGAAACCGTAGACCCTGGAATTTATTGCAGGGGTTACCTGGAATTCTGAAACCGTAATGTTAAAGTACCAATATGAGAGCAAGTATTTGACCTTGAGAGGATATCCAAGCCTGAAGAGATGACAGCCAGAGATGTTAATATCATTAAATATTAGTAAATTAAAATCTGATCCTTCATCTCCCACATACTCCATTATTTCCTGGGATAGAATGGATTGCTGAGGGTACAAAAATCTATTTTTTTAGGCTTTTTGTGCTTTGGTTTTTTTACCTTATGCTTTTATATCTTTCTTGCGCCTCTCTCCATTATTAAAAAGGATGCATTACCTATACTTAAAAAATTATGTTACAATTATGCCACTTCCCTCCTTAAAATGTGGTTCCCATTGGACCTAGAATTAAGTTCTCTTAGCATAGGTGGCAAGGCCCCATAGGAGAGGTAACTCTGTCTACCTCTCTTATCACTAAGTTGGTGATACTAGATGACTTTTTATTTCTTGAAGATAGCTTGCTCACTTTTGACCTTGCATCTGTAAACTTGTAATTCCCTCTGTCTGGAATGTTCAGAGCCCAAAATTTCAAATGACTGATTCGTTCTCAATGTTCCTTTCCTCCCTACCCATCGAATGTGGCCACATACCCCTCCAGTCCTTCCACATCACTTTAATCTATTTTTAAAGGCCAATTTTGAAAATGGATTATTTATTTATTTACATATTATGACATAATCTCCATTAAAATGCAATTGCCATGAAATTAAAGACCCTGTCTACATGTTCACATCTGTATAATCATTATTTAGCACAGAACCTAGAACATAGTAGGTGCTTGGTAAATACATATTTTTAATGAAAATATGGTTGCAGGGATGATATAAGTAGTAGTTAAAAGTATAGAATTGCCGTGATCAAATCCTGGTCTCTTGCCATTTAATTTTTCTCAAGTTCCTTCATTGCCCCAATCACTATAAGATGGTAAAAATACCCATCAGTCAGGGTCTGGTGGATATTACTTTGGGGTGATGCATATTAAGTGTTCAGCACATGCCTAGCATACAGCATTTGTTCACTAAATAGTAGCTATAATAGTTTTTCTTCAAAACAGGAGCAGAACAGGATGGGCATCAGGCCATGTACACTCAGAATCCTGAGGCATGCCAGGGCTTAAAAACCAGAGAACAAATTCTTTTTGATCAAGTTCAAAAGTGCCAACATTCAAAGTTCAGAATTTGGGTAGAGTAGGTGAGAGCAAGAAGCAAGGATGAAGGAAAGGCAGAACGCTGAAGACAGTGTTTGCTAGTGGGATTTAGTCCATTTTTATTGGCAGGATTGCACATGAGTAGCTCTATTTGGCTTAAAACTCCAGAAGCAAGGCTAGAAACTGATTCTCTATAAGTAAAACTTACATTACTTTGTTTGTTGATTTTTGAAACTATTTTGGATATTATATCTATCTTGTTCTAAATAACTAAGAAGAGCCTAATTTGATTATTCTGTAGGGTAAACTATCCTCTTTTATATGTATGACTCTTCTCAATTTCATACTGAAATTTAGTGACTACATAAACCTTATTTGATCACTTGATGGTAGTTTGTTCTAAGTTATACAGGCACAGTGCTTAGGGCTATAGCAAAATAATGGACAAAAAAATGTCTTGTGAAAACAGTTTAATCTTTGATGGTTTAAAAAATAAGAAAGAGAAATAAGGAACAACAGCGTAGTTATAAGAAAAAACATCTAAACTTGGTTAGAATTCCTTACACATATTTATGACTTTGCTTTGCCATATTGAATTACATATAGATAGAGGGGTCAGGGCCAAACAAAATGTCTCCAGGGCTTGGGCCTCCAAATACTTTAATTCAATCCTCTCTAGACACATTTTTATAAAACAGGATTGAAAATTTTAGATCTCAAATCTCAGGTCCCAGCTGCAAATTTTCAGTCTCCAACCCTAAATAACTCTTCCTTAAATGAAAACAAACAAACAAAACCAAATACCTACACATCCAAGTATTTTCTGGAAAGGGGGCATATACTGTGGGGAGGGATGTTTAAATTTTCTGTTTTTAATTTTTTAAACAACTCTCCAAAGTAGAGAAAATTTGAAGAATTAAAAAATTAAAAAGATTATATTCTAATCTCTGATGTCATTTTACAGTAGTTCCATTCAATATTCTTTTTATATGCATTTCTTTAATAGCCTAGTAGTAAGCAGAGTATCTGAGGAATTAACAGTTGTTTGGGCCCTGTATGTTTTTGAAGTTAGTTGTAATCAGGATAGATTAGGTTATTATGAGGTAACAAACAACTCCAATCTCTCAATGCCTTTACACAATCAAAGTTAATTTCTTCCTCATGCAGACCCAGGGGATTTGAGTGATTCTTCAGTTGTCTTCCACAAGGTGACTTGGCAATTTAAGGTCTTTTGATTTTGTTGCTCTGTTATCTCAAAATCTCAATTCAAGACTTACTTGATTGTTACAGTGAAGAAAGGGGACTATATGGGCCTTTTCAGTTTTTCAGCCCTGCTCACATTTCACTGGACAGAACTAGGCCCTGTGGTTCTGCCTAACTGCAAGTGCATTGGGAAGTGAGGTTTTCCATGTGCTGTGGAAGGAGCTAGGAACCTGAAATATATAGGTTAGCTGTGTCTATCATTCCCCAAATTAATTTTTTAAAAGTAAAGGATTTAGCTCAGAGCTCAAAATTATTCAAAAAGGGGGTTTGACATGCATACAAATTTGTAACCAGTAGAATTGGATTATTGGCCACTTGAGAATAATTGACAGTCTAAGGATCATGCAAGGACTGCTCTAAAGAAAATACATTCTTATGGCAGATGTGACACAGCCAAGTACATTTTCATAATGTTATTATACTTATGTTCTTCAGCTTCCTTCAGAAAATTGGTTCTTGGCTATTTTGTCTAACCTCTTCACTTGGGCAATGGCCTCTACAAGAATAGGAGATTTAAGTTATTCCTGTCTGTGATGTAGACTTGCAATGCTATGCTGAAGTCAGACTATGTCATGAAGAAACCCAGCTAAACTATTAGTTTGCCTTATGAAATTATTGATATTTAATGATTTTTTTATTACAAAAAACAAATTTATATGATTCATCTTTATAGTTAATATTAAGTAGAACAATAACTATAATATTGCCATTTCCCTTATTTTACCTTTTTGCATTTGGTGTAACTCTAATTTGGGTCTTTTAATAGGATCTTTGATCTCAAGTAAGGAATTTTGTACGTAGAATTTTGTATTGTAAGCATCACTGTTTTACACAACCTTTTCAACCATGACCAAACAGTTCACAACATGACTAATGGTTAATTTTAGTGAATTATTTAACAAGTTAATTATCCCCAGTTTCTTCAGAACATGTGGTTCTTCCTTAGGTCAACTACTCATTTCACGTCTCTTAACTACATGGCTTATGGTAATAAAATATGCGTGAAGTTATTTTTTCCCAGGTTTATTGAGATATATTGACAACTAATAATTTTATATATTTAAGAAAAATGTGATTTGATATATCACTAAATAATTATCACAATGAATCTAATTAACACATCTATCGCCTCATAGTTATTTTAGTTTTGAGAACACTTAAGATCTACTCTCTTAGCAAATTTCAAGTATACAATATGGTATTATTAATTATAGTCATCATGCTGTACATTAGATTCCCAAAACTTATAACTGAAAACATGAACGCTTTGACCAACATCTCCCTGTTTCTCCCTCTTCCCGGACCTGGGCAACCATCATTCTACTCTCTGCGTCCATGAATTTGACTTCTTTACATTCCACACATAAATGAGATCATACATTATTTGTCATTTTGTGTCTGGCCTATTTCACTTAGTATAATGTCCCCTAGGTTCATCTATGTTGTCAAAAATGGCAAGATTTCCTTCTTTTTTTTAAATGGTTGAATGATATTGTGTTGTATATATATTTCACATTTTCTTTCTTCCTTCATCTGTCAATGGATCTTATGTTGTTTCCATATCTTGGCTGTTGTGAATAATGCTGCAATGATCATGGGAATGCAGATAACTCTTCGAGATACTGATTTTATTTCCTTTGGACATATGCCCAAAAGTAGGATTGCTGGATCAAACGGTAGTTGTGTTTTTAATTCTTTGAGGAACCTCGATACTGTTTTCCTTAATGGCTATACTAATTTACTTATGAATGGCCAACAGACACACGAAAAGGCCCTCAAAATCACTAATCATGAAGGAATTGCACTTCATTCTTCAGCCCAACCCAAACTTAGTTGCTTTACGATAACATACCAAGGAAGTATAGATAGTGATGTAAATTCTTGTTGTTGTTGCAGTTTTAAAAATTGTTGTCACTTTGGGAGGCCGAGACGGGTGGATCATGAGGTCAGGAGTTTGAGACCAGCCTGGCCAACATGACAAAACCCCATCTCTGTTAAAAAAAATACAAAAATTAGCCAGGCATGGTGGCTGGCACCTGTAATTCCAGCTACTCAGGAGGCTGAGGCAGGAGAATCACTTGAACCCTGGAGGCGGAGGTTGCAGTGAGCCGAGATCGTGCCATTGCACTCCAGCCTGGGTGACAAGAGCAAGACTCCATCTCAAAAAAAAAATTGTTGTTACAGCATCCCTGAAAAATGACATCTTACCTCTTCCTCTCCAGATTACTTCATTTCCAATGATTATGAAGATGACTACCATTTATTAAACATGTTCTTTGTTCCTAGCATTGTGTTAAGTGCTTCAATTACATCATGTAATTCTCCCAAAAGCTCTATTAGGGAAAAAGTACGATTATGTCTATTTATGGATGAGAAAAACACATCTAAGTCTATGTATCTGGTAGGGGGAAAAGCTAGTATTGGATCCAGCTGTGTCTCCTATAGTCCACTAGTCCATAACCACTTAGCATGTTATCCCTGTTCTCCTTCACCTTCCGTTTCTTTAAAACAGCAATACAGTTCTTAAAACTTTACTCCTGTAAAATCACCCTTGTACATAAGTATCATTTCTATTTCGATTGAAGGGAAGTCTTAATAGATGGTTTGGCAAACCAGAAATGTAATAGTGCCATATGTCTCACAAGGCTTGGGTGTACAGAACTCTAAGTGAAAAACTGAGTTGTTGATATGTCTACTGGATTTTTACATAATAAAAACAAGATAATAAATATTTAACCTTTCTTAAATCTAGCTGCTGTGAAAGCGATGTCTGTTTATCATTTTCATAACAAAAACAAACAAAATAAACAAAATAGTCTAAAAGATGAGCTCTTTGAAGTCATATCCCATAGAGTATGCCTCATTGGGTCTTGAGTATGATAAACATTCAGTAAGTTTTTGATGCGTGACTAGAACAGTGGTTTTGAAATAGACCATAATGCATTGTTTTGCTCTAAAGTCTATTTACTCCTTATATTCTCAAGTTACTTTACTCCCCAGTGTAAATATTTAAACTTTTTAATTTTCATAAAACAAAATTAAAGCAAGGAATATTTTGGCTAAATTTCATATAGTTTTGGTTTCAGATAGTGAACCAGGAAGTATTCCTGAATTGTAAGCTATCTTTATTAAAATAACATGTTAGTCATATTTTCTAAAAGGCTCATAGGTTTCTAAACTTTCAGAGAGAAAATGGTTTTATACTTATTTTATGCACATAATCTTCATGAATATGATACTAATTGGACTACAGTAAATGGAAAATAATAAGGGAAACAATGAATATCAGATTTTATATATTTGCTTCTTTACAAAAAATCAATTCCTAAAATGGATGGAATGTAATGTGGTACTATCAAAACCTTTGTGGTTAAATTTACTTTTAATCATTTTTTCTTTATTATCTTTTGGCGGCGAGAAAACCTTTGATTAATCTCTGTGAAAAGAAATTAAACTTTAAACCTTACACACTAAAGAGAAAATGCTTCCAAGGTACACAGTGAATAAGCTTATTAACTTTAAAATTAATCAGTTAACACTAGAAAATTCACAGTTAGGAAACTATGCTGATAATTATATAATACTTATATTATGCTCCTATTTGATTTACTCTATTTGCTAATTTCTCAGTAATAATAATTCATTATATTTTTGATAGCCTATAATTTCTATTGCAAAGATTTCAATTTGCACTCTTTACATACTTTTGATTTTATGACAGAATTTTAAAATGATATGCAAACTTGAGTTTAGAGAAATAATTAAGCAGATGCAAGAAGTACGCTAGATAACTTCCAAAATAATCAGATTCATCCTCACCCTCAAAGCACAGTAACATGGAATGAAATGGTACGGGTTTCATTTCTATCACTTATTAGTTTAAATATTTGTGTAATTATTTAATGTGTCTAAGTCTCAGTTTTCTGTTCTGTAAAATGAGGGTAATTGAAACTTCTACCTCCTAGCAACCTTGTGAAAATTAATGACGTAATCTACCTTAATGCATTGAGTGTTGGAAGAGTAACTGACACTTGGAAAGAATTCAATAAAGTTTAGCTATTATTTTTATTAACATGTCAGTCACTTTTTAGGAGTAAAAGATCATTTGGTTCTTTTGAAGTTTATATAGACATAAATATGTCCATGTTGATTATGAGGGACCTGAAAAAACAAATATTAAATACATTAAGGATGTTTCTAACAATTGTGGTTTATTGGTAGCATTTATAACAGTAATATGAAATACCGCTTACAATAATGAAGATCCCCATGAACAAATCATATTTATAATAATGAGTCTAATTACAATGGATTAATGGCATAATTAGAATTGTGATAACTATTTAAAAGTGAGTTAGAAAATATTAACATTATATATGTGTTAATATAGATTGTTTATGTCAATATGGAATTGCAAATGTGTGAAAGCTGGGAGACAGCACTGAAGGAACTTATGCTGCCTGAAAAAAGAATTGCATGTAGGAAAAACAACCCTTGACCAAAGAAATAGACATGCCTGAAAATAAAAAGACATTTTCTTTAAGAAAATGAAATCACATGATAAGTCAAGAGAGGGCAAGACATCCCACTGGGAGTCAATATTGTGGTATTCTTTCATAGCATGCAAAGTAGTGGACTATTAACATTTGACAAAGACTCTATTGAAGCAACACAGAGATAATTTGCATGCAAGTCAGGAGAAATGCTTATGCCACAACACTGCATTTTATATAAAATGAAACCGTGAAAACACAATTCTATTAAGACTGTTTTTTGGAATCACAACTGAAATTTCACGGTCTTCATGCTTTCTCTGTTCTGTGAGATCTCACTGGATACATTTATTATAAACTGACCATATATGAAGGAAAAATAAAGTAACCAGGTATAAGTGATTTCTTTTCAGAGATGAAAATTTGAGATTCATATAGAGTGAAAGAGTAACAAGTCAGAATTTTATCATCACTAACTTGTTCCAAACCTTTTTCCTTGACAAAGAGTACTTTGTTACAAATACATCATTTATTTTATTTGACCACTATTTTAAGTTTACTTAATCAGTTAAAATTGGTGGAAGATTTCATAAGCGCTATGAATAGGTATGCAACTGTAGGATGAATCAGGCACACAGATCTTGTTCTCAAAAAGTTTATGGTCAAGAAAGAAGGTTAAGAGTATGTGATTAGGCAAGAAGAGATCAAACTCTAAGAGATGTACTGTGAAGTCCATTATGCTGTGAACAGGCAAAATTACATGTAAGTGCTAGTTCTTCTGATAAGATTCAGGATAATGATCTCTGGGCTATTTACAGAGATAATGTAAACTCATACACTTAAGCTCTTACTATTACATTGTAGCAATCATTCCTTTATTCGTCCATATATCAAACATTTATAGAATATCTGCTCTGCCAGGCATTGAGCCTATAAAAATGAGTTAACCTTTCATGGGGTTCATGATGTAGTAAGAGAGACATCACACTTCATTGTATTTTATTTCCTTGTCTCAGTGCTAGGACTGAAATATGAACCAGGTGTTTAGGGGTAAATAGAATGTAAGTTTAGGGTACAAGCAGAATAATTGTTGTTAGACTTGGCTTAAAAATGATCAATTTAGAAATACAGAGAGACTTGCCGGGCGTGGTGGCTCACGCCTGTAATCCCAGCACTTTGGGAGGCCAAGGCAGGCGGATTGCCTGAAATTGGGTGTTCAAGACCAGCCTGACCAACATGGAGAAATCTTGTCTCTATTTAAAAAATACAAAATTAACCGGGCATGGTAATGCATGCCTGTAATCCCAGCTACTAGGGAGGATGAGGGGGGAGGATGAAGCAGGAGAATTGCTTGAACCCAGAAGGCAGAGGTTGCAGTGAGCCAAGATCGCGCCATCGCACTTCAGCCTGGGCAACAAGAGTGAAACTCTGTAACAAAAAAAAAAAAAGAAAGAAAGAAAAAAGAAATGCGGAGACTTAAATCTTAGGGGTCATAAAATTGACCTTCTTCATTTTACACAAGACAAAATGTTCAGAGAAGATAAATGATTTGCTCAATGTCACATGGGTTATTGGCAACTGAACTGAAAGTTGGATCCACCTTTGGGTCTTTCAGTTCCAGTCCATTCCTCTTCTGATCAAGCCCACTCCCTCAGGAGGGTTAATAGCTAACATAGATGTTTTATGTAGAGTCTGAGCCAAAGAAAACATGCCTAAATGGCTATTTTAAAGGAAAATAAATTAGTGATATGAGCAGCTTAATAGCAGGTGCCAGATTGGAAATAGACTTACTCTGCAAAGACCAACAAAGGAATTAATGTAACTCTATGAAGATATTGTCTTACAAATTAGAGAGTCATCAATATTCTGCATGACTCTGATGAGAATGCGGAGAGACATTTCGTAGAATGTTAAAAAATGTAAAAGCTGGGGGCAGTTTTATAAATCCAATAGGAAAATTTCCATGCCTAATCAGAGGTGAATACAAATGGTATTTTTTTTTTTTCAAACTACAGTTCCTTGTGATACGGCTAAAGTAATCTTTTAATAAATTAAGGATGTCTTCATTGTCTACCTTTTTCTTCTTTTGCCACACAGGAATCTGTAGGCCTATATTCAAAAGCTGATAGAGAAAAAATATTAGGACTCTAGGATAGTTACTGTAATAAGATAGTCTGGAAGCATGACATCTTCTCTGCCATTGAGTAGCTATTGACTTAGGACCAGTTACTAAATTTCACTGAGCCTCAGTTTCCTCATTTGTAATGTGACATATGTAATATAACACTATTAGGGCTCCTTTCAGCTTAAAAACTCAATGTCTTCTCAGTAGATAATAGTTGCTTGTTGAAAAGGTACCTCCAAAAATGGTTAGCTGAGGTTTGTGTTCTACTTAATATGCATTGGTAAATAAAGTTGCTGATAACTAAGAATAGAAAGAAAAATGATAGCTCACTCATTTTAATGAGAATGCCGTAAGCATATGCAATGGTTTATTATTAAACTATTCCACTAGTGGAGAAATTGGAAAAATCACAATAAAATTTTTCAATTTTCCATTTCAGTAACTTTATTGAATTGCCAAGTCATATAACAACAGCCAAAGTTGATACATTAAATGTGGATGTTTAAGAACAAAGTTAATATGTAATATTATTGTTTCTCATTTTAGTCCTTTTCTGCCAACTCCCTCCAAAGTTAAATAAATCTTCTTTCTTATTGCTAAAAAGTGTCTTACTATTTCTGATAGTTTGAATATTTTTTCAGTTAATTCTTTATTCTTATGTAAAGGTTGTAAATCACTATGGATTTCTATTTCTTTACTGCCAAGTGTAATACAATGTCAATATTCCCTTCCTTTCCAGAGTCTGTCTTATGGTTTCTATTTTCAGTTTATGATCCTTGTGTCTATATTTGGTAAAAGTCTGCTTATGTTTTTCAAATCTGATGTAAGGCAATCTTTTAACAAAATGTTTCTGAGTGGAACCTAAAGCAATCTGAATTATAATTTTAGATATATGCTTCCCAAGAAAGCAATATCATTTTTTTTCAAGGAGAGAGTTGCTATTTGGTTTCAAGTGTTGTTACATTTTATGTATTCACACTATATTTAATAATATTCTCATCTTTTTCTTTGACTATCAGGAACTGCCTGCCTCCTGACCCAGATTCCCTCTTTGTGTTTCCATACCAGGACAGAGGAAATTTCTTCTGGGCTCTAGGCACTGTTGCTGCAACTGCTGTGGGCCTTTATTGTGACCACTAGGGGTCTTTGGCTTTGCTCATATTCTAACAATTAATTAGAAAGAGCAATTTTTAAAAGAAGTTACACAAAGAGTTCATTATAACCTATGTTCTTTTGCCTTAAGAGTTCTCAGTAGATAAGTATGATCCACAAGGGCACATGATCAATACCCTCTAAGGATGATCGCTGATGGCCTGGATTTTTGCCTGGATTTTTTGCTACAGAGGAGATTGTCAGGCTTCTGTGGCTGAGATTCCCCGAATCTCAGCCCTATTCTTGTCCTTTCTGAGGTTTAGTTGGTCATCATCTTTAACTCTACAAGAAACTCTCGCATTCTTCTATTTTTTTTCTTTTTTTGGCTTAAATTTTCGGTTTTGTGCTTGCAGCCCAAGAGTGCTCGCTGTCTTTGTCAGCTCGGATTGCTGTAACAAGTTACCATAGAATGGCTGGCTTAGACAGTAAGCATTTATTTCTGACAGTTCTGGAGGATGGAAGTCTGAGATCAGGGTGCCAGGATGGATGGGTTCTAGTAAGGATCCTCTTCCTGGCTTGTAGATAGCTGTTCTGTCCTTTTTCTTATGAGGATACTAATCCCAGCAAGATGGATTCACCTTCCTAACACCCTACCTTCAAGTAATATGGCATTGGGGAATGGGTATCAACATACGAATTTTGGAGGAACACAAACATGTGGTCCATAACAAATACCTATAATAACTTGGTATATTATTTTGCTCTATTTGTATAACAGAACAACACATTACCTATGCTCAGATAATACACATGAATTCCATTGTTACTAACTGCAAATGCTGAGAGGAACGATTTTGACTTCTTTTCATTCTATCTCTGTAGTCAATGACAGCAGAATTGATATCTTATTTGCTCCTAGGTCCTGATGTCAGCTGAAGAGAGAAATGGTGTCTCCCAGAGTGTCCTCGGCTTACCTTTCCATCTGGAGGGTGCCTACTCAATTCAAGAGGAAAGAGTTTTTGAGAGAAGACCCAGTTTTCTTATTTTGCCATTCCAGTGGTTTCTGGCAAGCCAGGACACCCACTCCTCCTTTCTGAAACTGATCTAGCTGTCATGTTTGCCTTAGCGGAGCCAGGAACTGCACCCACACAGACTCTTTGTTGGGCAAGTCAAGTCTCTGCTCATTTACTAGGAAACTTCTCTTTCTCCGCTGAGTTTTCCGAGAGAAAGCTATTTATACATGGATTTGTACATGGATTTCTCCTATAAAATGATGACAGTGTGGATGTTGATTTGACTTTTCTCCAAGATGATGCCTCTTAAACCACCCTTCTTATTCTATTGTTATTATTTCTATGAAATCATTTAACTGGAACCTTTCTAACTACACAAATCATCTACATCTGCGGAGTCTTCACTGCTCCTTCACCAAGAAACCTCACTCCACAACAGATCATAGTGATTATACTATGTAATTTTGAAACCTATGGCATTTAAAAATATATCTGTGGTTCAAAAAATAAATTCAAAGTCCTTTTCTGATATGAAATTGTATCTGTGAAGATCCACTATAGAAAGCAAAATTAAAAAACCAATAAAAAAAACCCCAGGAGTGACTGTGGTGGAGGTGGAAACCAAGATGTGGGATTGGGCTGAATGAAACTCAACGTATTTGATACTTCTCTTATTTTCTGTGGCAACTTTGAGAGTTACCCTACTCCCACCCCAACACTTGGGGTTACCTGGAGCACAGTTTGCAAACTACTGATCTCAATATTGTTCACTTAACACTTAACCAGTTATTGTCCTTTGATATTTCCTGCACTGCAACCTTGTTATTATATTTTGCATGGTTATTTAACTTTCCAAGTATTTGTGTTGACTTCCCCAGAAGGTTGTACTTTTCTTGAAATTAGAAACAGTATCTTGTATCTCAGAGAGTAGCCAAATCAAAACCCACATAGCCAAAGTTAGTACTCAGCTTACGAATATGGAGCTCTGTCAATTATTAATTGATCATTGATTCTGTCTGGTTTTAGACTCAGAAGAGGAAACCATTCAGAAACATGGACATGAGTAGGTAAGTCTAAGTAGCACAATCAGGTGGTAAGTTGGACTCTTGCTCTGAGAGGTCAAGATATGGATCCTAGGCTACTGACATTCTTACAAAAGAATGCCATCAGGTAGAGTGATTCAGAAAACTGTGTATACTTTTTACTAATGGCAATATTTGCTTGATATAGCTGAACTGATAGGTGAATAAAAGACTCAGAATATGGCTCCACCTATTCCAAGTGTGATTTCGATGTGTGCAAAGTTTCAAATCACAAGTGGAATTGATATCAGATTCTGTCCTTCATAGAACACTGTTCAATACCCAAGAAATCAGAAAAGATATGGGAAGCTAAGTTCTCTTATCGAAACTAGCAATGTTACTAATTACATGGAGAAAGAATGGGAAGTATTATGAGCAACACTTCAATAGTCAGCTTACGATAAAATTTTTCATTCTGTTTGTTGGTGTTACCACTGATTAATAGCCAGCATGACTCAAAAAATATATTTATATCCACAGTAGTTGGTGACTCCTGTGATTGTTATTTATCCAACATATACTATCTGAAGATGGTTGTGTTTTTCAATATGTTTTATAATCAGAAGCCACTTGTTTCTCTCAGTGTGAACTAAATGTTTTATAAAGGAAGAATAATATATAACATATGCTATAGAATGAAACTTCCTTAATATCTATTATAAAGCTCTGACTTGTTATTTTAAAAAAGTTAAAACTTGCTTGAACAAAGATCATACTGGAAATATTTAGTGGGAAGTGCTTATATAGCAATCTATAGCAGAAAGATTATAGTATATATATATATGTAGTAGAAAGTAGTATAGTCTTTTACTATAATAGTAGAAAGTAGTATATTCTTTACTACTTTCTATACTAAAGAATATATTACATTCTTTCTGTAATAGAGAGAATATACTATATTCTATCTACTATATTTAGTATAAAGTGATTATATAGTGATCTCCTGTTGCTTAAAAAAGTACCTTCAAATTTCCAAAGCCTAGGTAATACAAAGAACTGATATCATCACAGAGGAATTACACACACCTGGCCTTTTGACAACAGTGTCTAGGCAGAATTTTTGAACCCAATTTTTATTATTAATAATATAAGGTATGCACACATTCTCATCTTCTGAAGACTGTCTCCACATATGTGATCTTATTCCCTTTTACAAGTACCCTTTGCAGGAGAAATGAACAGAAATGACTGTGATTCTTTTACTGCTGGAGCAGCTGAAGAACAAAGAAGTGGTTGATTTGCCACTGTCACAAATGGATTGGGTTGAAATGAAGATCCCTGGTCTCCTAGTCCAGTACTCTATTCATCAGCCATGAAGTCTCAGTCTTGCTTCCCCACTGGCATCACGGATGTGAGGATGAGACACACTCCATGGATAATCACAGATCACAGTTCTAGAGATTTTCATGGGACATGTGTATGTGTGTTGGAGGGGATATTTCAAAGGGGTGTCTCAGAATTTTGGTGGGGTTACTGAGTGTAGTTTTAAAATGCACCAAGAAATCCCCTACCCTTTTAAAATCATAGTAGCATTAATGCATTTTCTGTGCTTTTCCCAAATATTTCCATCTATACCCCCTAAGCTTTTCCTTGGGAATCTAGAAATCTTTTTACCTCGGAAGCTAAAATGCTTCCTCGTTGGGCTGTTTATATAATATATGTTGACTGTTTCATTTACACAGTGAGTCCTTTGCCATATTGATTATTTTGGGTTTGGTTCAAAGCCAATCTGCTGCCCAGTGAAACCCAACCTCTCTCTTCTGACAGATTGTGACCTGGCTTCTGGCTGTACATTTCCCTACACCCTTGAAAGAGCACAGTGTGCTCCTCTCCTTTCTGCTTACCCCCTGAATTCTGGCTGAATCAGCCAAATATTTTCCATGCTAACAATAGTAATGAGTATGAGGTAGCCCTGTCTTCCTGGGGAGGTGGTCCAAGGATGAAGGAGAGGTGGAGAGAATGTGACTCTGTCGGTTGTTGGGACAATGAAGTATTCTGCTCAAGACACTCCTTGGTGAGATACGGAGACACCAAAGGGATATGACTGAGTTTCCAAAGAATATAGGAAGGCATGATCATAGCTGTGATGTGAGGTAGTCTGGGATGGGGAGAATGGGTGTCTTAGTCCATCTGGGCTGCTGTAACAAAATACCATAGAATGGGTGGCTTATAAACAAAAGAAATGTATTTTTCTCAGTTCTGGAGGATGAGAAGTCCAAGATCAAGGTGCTGGCAGATTCCGTGTCTAGTGAGGGCTTGATTCCTGGTTTATAGATGGCTATCTTCTCACCAAGTCATCACATAGCAGAAGAAGCAAGGAAGCTCTCAGGGGGTTTCTTTTATAAGGGCATTAATCCCATTCTTAGAGTCTCCACTGTTATGACTTAATCACCTTCCAAAGGCTTCACCTTTTAATACCATCATATTTGGGTTAGCATTTAAACATACGAATTTTGGGGGAACATAACATATACATTCAGTCTATAGCAGTAGGCAATGAGGGTGTCATATTCATTACTCCCTAACCCCCAACTTCCAATGAAAAACCCATTTGTAACTGCCAGAAACATGATAGAGTCAAGTAACAGATATTTGCTCAAGGTCTACAAAAGTAGTAAAATTAATGACTAACACACAGAATGTGCTGACAGTGTGTCAGGCGGTGTGTGGAACACTTTGCACTCATTATTTATTTAATCCTTACAAAAACCTATGAAGTATGTCATGATTTTACAAGTGAGGAAATAGAGGCTCAAAAAGGTAGAGTAAAATGCTTACAGTTATATAGCTTGTAGGTGAAAGGCAGATTTGAATACATGTTTTCTGATCCCGAAATCCTCCATATTTAACCACCACACTCCATTACTAAGGGCCCCAAAATGGAGATGCTCCAGAGCGTAAAGCAGATCAGGTCATCTGCTTTCATGAGACTCCTCTGCCATTAGGGTGGCCAGCTATCCTGATTAGCCTGGGGTCATTGCAGTTTTAGCACTGAATGTCTCACACTGTAGGAAACATCTCAGTTCCAGGCAAACTGAAACAACTGGTCACCAATGCTGCTGGTGCAAATCTAGGTCTCCTTTGGGCATGGAGAAACCTGCCACCACTATGTCCAAGGGAACGATGCTCCCTTGTCATTTTATCTCTGTGAAGCCCGAACTGGAAGGAGTCAGTGGTGTGAAGGAACCCAAGACCCTGTGGAGTACACTTTTCAGCCCTCTTTGGTGTCCATGAGGACGTAAACATAGCACAGAAAAATGGCTCCAGGCCGGGCACGGTGGCTCATGCCTGTAATCCCAGAACTTTGGGAAGCTGAGACTGGTGGATCACCTGAGGTCAGGAGTTCGAGACCAGCCTGGCCAACATGGTTAAACTGCATCTCTACTAAAAATACAAAAATTAGCCGGGTGTGGCAGTGCACGCCTGTAATCCCAGCTACTTGGGAGGCTGAGGCAGGAGAATCACTTGAACCTGGGAGGCAGAGGTTGCAGTGAGCCGAGATAATGCCACTGCACTCCAGCCTGGGCAACGGAGTGAGACTGCCTCAAAAAAGAAAAAATTGGCTCCAGGATGGAGGAGACTTATCCTGGAGAGGAGTCCGAGGGAGACTTTCCACCCTCTCCTCAATTTCCTCTCTCTCTCCTTGATAGTGCACCCTCTCTCATGCTACATATTACCCACTTCTCTTTCAATCTGTGTTTTACTTTTGAGGAAAGATTCACTGCTTAATAGCTAACTCTTTGGTGATATAGGTGAATCCTACTATAGTAACCTCAGCATCCAGAGATACAAATGTATTATATAAGAGACTAACACTGGACATGATTTATTTTCTACTAGGATATTTTTTAGTGAAGAGAATAAGGTACCTGTATTCTTGCCAGCAGTAATTCCAGTTGCCACTATCGTAAGCTCAGGTTTAAACTGATGGAAGCTTTGTATTTTACATTTGTTTTACATCTGTTCTTTTCCTTCACATCATTCACCTCATGCATTCTAAATACACTTTATTTATGGTTTGAGCTCCTCCCTGCTAGACTCTAAACTCCTCGAGGGTAGACACCATAATTATTTTCCTCTATTATTTTATTATGCATTCAACACAAAGCATGACATATGATATGCCTTCAATAAATATTTCTTGAATGAATAAATAAATCCTATATCAGAAAAATAATAGCATTTAACTTGATTTTCACTTTTTAGGCTTACCTCCATGCAAAGTAACAAGGAAAGAACTTACAAAGTAAAGTGTGAGTCTAAGCTGTTTTCCAGTATGTACAAAACAACTAAAATGTATTCAGTGTATATCATGTGCCACACACATAAGCATGAAACACACACACACACACACAAACACACACATACATACACACACACACACGTAAACTCACTGAATTCTCACCTAGTTTCATGAAGAAAAAAAGGCAGAGAGAGATTAAATCATTTGCTGAATATTAACTAATAAGTGATCTGAACTTATTACTGACCAGAACTTAAGCATGGGAAATCCAACTCCAGTTTTCCAAGCACTGTGGACAACTGCCCTGTCTACTTACTTTGTGGCTGATTTTGTGAGTGTGACACAGCAAAATGACTCAGGGCCATGCACCAGCTTCCTCATGGGGCCAATGCTCAAAACGAATGGTTCAGCAGGTACCCTTTCCTATTCCCAAAGGGCTCTACAAATATGCTTATATAATCCAATTTGTTATTCTCCCATTAAAGAGGTTTATTTTTGGCCCAAATAAAATTGATTTTGGCATTCACTTATTCTGATATCAGTCTTTCAGGATAAGATGTTTATGCTACTACAGAAAGCATCCAAAGGTATAGACTTGTTGACAGTGGCAGAAAAAGGAAAGGTTGAAGCCATTCAAAGAAGGAAAAAGAAAGTGAGGGTGCTCAGATGGGATTATTATAAAGGATCATGTGGTTAGCACTTTAAATTTGAAGTATATTACATCTAAAAACAAAATTATGACATAGAAATCAAATAATACGCTAGCTAACAGTGCTCCAGGAGTCACTCCAGCTCAGGTCTTTTCTGGGCTTCAGTAACCTGGTGTCCTGGTTTTCTGGGAGGCTGATTACACGTTCTATCCTTGAAATCATGGGTCCTCCAGTGACCTTATGGCGACTACTGCCCCAGGTACTCCTGCAGCAAATCTCAAACTTACCTCTTCCACAGTCACAAAGAGCCCAAGTGACACAGCTAAGTAATGTACAAATACATTAAAAAAATTCCATAAGTTAAATTTTGGCCACTAATTGCTATAATAATAATATTACTGGGTTATTCCACTTGATATATTGGGCAAAAGGGTCTTAAATATAGCAAACAGTGAGCAAGGCAAAAAAATAAATAAAATACATTTGAATCAGTATAATCTGATATTATATGCTTTATTCAGTGTACATTTGAGTCAGTATAATATAAACTCCAGAGGAAGCACTGAAATTTTGATTACTGGTATTGAAGTATACATAAAGCATGACATAATATACTTAGGTTTTAGCAGAGTAAATATTCCTTAAAATGGTAGTGTGAAGAACGAAAAATAATTAGTCAACCAAAACTTCCCCCAAATCTTAAAAAAATCAGCTGAATCTCATTCAATACTAATTGCTGTAAACTTGTAAATAGTTAAGAGAAAAACATTTTTAATGAATTGATAAATTTGGTGAATTGACTCTTTGCTTAATTGATTTTTCAGCAAAATGATTTTTAAAAACATGCTCAGTTCCCAAAAGGCCTCCTTTTCCAAGCTGCCATCTGAAACATGTCATGTATCATCTCAAATGGGCATTGGATGGGAACTGCTAAAACGGCCGGGTGTTATCCACCCCAGGAGAGCCTTAGATATGTTTCCTTTTAGCTATGCTGACAATCATTCTTCCCTGACAGGCCCTATTAAGAAAGGGTGTGGGCTTTCTTCCTTATTGTCTTCAATACCGCATTCCAGGATTTTCTTATATGTGCTTTATCCCTTGAATGGCCTTTCTTCTTGCCAAACTTTGCTTCATTTTTCATACTCTTTCTTATCTAATTCTCAGTAAATTTCTTTATATTTCCTCCTCATCCCAGTCCTATGGCCTCGTTCAATTTTCACCCACCCTTTCAACTAATTTCTTTCCACTCTATGCTCCAGTGGTCACCCGTCAAGCTACTTACTATTTTATTTCTCTCTGTATCTTCTTATGTCTTGAAGATATTGTCTAATACTCATTATTCTGATTAGCTACTTATTAAATTCTCAACCAACTGTATTTGGCACCCAATGTTTCACTCCCCTCCACTGAAATAGTTCTTAAGATCATCAATGCTTTCTTAATTTCCAAACTCTGTAACCTTTTATTTGTCCACATCCCTAAAGTCATCTATGCAATATTTGATTCTCCTTCTTCATTTTTCTTTTAAAACCATTCTCTTAGCATTCTCTTACTTTCTGCCTGTTCTTTCTTAGTATCTTTTGCTCAACTTTCCTCCATAGTTCTCTTTAAAGAGCTGTAGAGCTCTACACAAATGTAAGTGGAATTATTGTCATTAATTTATTGATGTTTAAATTCAAACAAGGGACTGGAGGTTTGTTTTCCATATCAAGAAGAGTGCACACACACTCACAAGGGACAAGCAAGTCACTCAGAATTCTACATAGAATACCCTTTCTTGGATCTTGATGACTTTGGCAGAAGTAGCTATGCAATTGTTACTGGGGGTGGGGGGCTCTAAGAACAATTGTTCTTAGAGTTAGAAGATGGTGGTGGGTGCTCCCAAGATGGCAGCAAACCTCTTGTTCTCTGACCTGGGGTTCTTGGCCTTATGGATTCCAAGGAATGGAACCTTGGGCCATGTGGAGAGTATTAAAGCTGTATTAGAAGCTGTGGGTCATGGAAAAGAACCATGGAACCCAGCAACTAGTGTTCAGCTTGATTAGGATGAACCTGGGGACTTAGCCATGCAGGAACAATGGCAAGCCTTTAGCCCGATTGGGAGTGGTAATGGGCACCTCACTGGATCAGGAACTCAGCAAACACCCTGCTGGATCCAGAGGGCTGGAAGTCAGTGGTGGGTCTGTAATGGTGGCAAACAGCAGGGGTGGATGGTGAGCGAAAGTTCAGCTTGAGCCTAATAAACACATACCAGAAGAGTGTGCAGTTGCAGGATTTAATAGAGTGAAACAGTGCTCCCATAAAATGGGAGGAGACCCAAAGGGGGTTGCCGCTCCCTTCTCGAATGCATGGGTTTTTATCCCGATCACTGTCCCCGCCTTGTGTTCTCAGGTGATACATGATTTGACTATTTCTTTATCTTCTGCTTTAGCCTAATTTGTATTTTAGTGAGTCCTCTTTACTACCTGATTGTTCCGGTGTGAACTGAGTTACAAGCCGCGTGCTTAAAGGTGGGTGTGGTCGCCTTTCCCAGATAGCCTTAGGAATTCTTAGTTGGCCTAGGAAATCCAACTAGTCCTGTCTCTCAGTCCCCCCTCTCAACAGGAAAACCCAAGTGCTGTTGGGGAGGTTGGCCGATGACTGCTCTAACTGCTTCCTGCTGAATTGGGATGTAGTAGGGGTTGTGCAGTTGAGATTTCCTTGGGAGGGGTGCCTTCCATGTCATTAATATCAGAGCATGGGCTAGCAGGCTGGTTCAGGGGTCCACAGTAGATCTTAGTCATGGACTGCATCTGGGGCTCCATTCGAAGAATGATTTGTAATTTTACAACTTAGATTCTGGAAGAGATGAACTTAACAAGGTTAAAGATACAGGGATTGAAGTGTATGGCCTGAAGTGCAGAGGCATATGGGTGTGGGTGGTGAAAGTGGGGTTTCCTTTAGAAAAACTCCTATACAATGGGGCATCAATATTTCTGGGAAGCCGCATTCTCCATAGAAGCTCTTGGTAAGGGGAACTACTGGTAGTACAGCGGCATGGAAGAGAAGCAGTGAGTGAAAGATTTGGTGAAGGGTTTTAAGTAATTTCCCTTGGTTAGCTGCAGGCAAAACTATTTTTCCTTCTTTGATGGCTAGCCATCCTGAGGGAAAGAAACTATGTCCTTGTGAGGTTCCTCATTCTATTTCTTCTGCTGAGTAATGGTGCTTGGTTTCCTGGAGGGGATTACCCCACACTAGGGGTCCTTCTATAAGCATTTCTCATGGAGGGTCCTGCCTTGTGGCTCTTTTGGCTTCAATATACTTTTGGCAGTTCCCTTCTATTTCCCTTTCCTTTCCTTTCTGATGACCCCAGCAGTGTAAGACTGTCATCTCTTTAGGTTTCTGTACAGTCAAGAATAATCTCCTAATGGCTTCCTGATGTTTGATAAGTGTTCCCTCTGAAATTAGGAATTCCCTTTCTCTCCATATTGCTGCACGGTCATAGAGTACTAGGTAAGCATCCTTAGAGTCTATATATATATTTACCCTTTTTTCTTCTAATTCTAGTGCCTGAGTGAGGGCTATTAGTTCTGCCAGCTGAGCACCTGTTCCTGGAGTGAGGGGCTTATTTTCAAGTATTCCATTATACTGACTACTGCATACCCTGCTTTTCAAAGTCCTTTTTCTACAAAAGAACTTCCATTAGTATACAAGTTGAGGTCGGGATCAGTCAAGAGAAACTCTAGAAGATCCCCTCGAATGGCGTAGGTTTGAGCAATCACCTGTTGACAGTTGTCTTCTATTTTATCTTTATTGCTTGGAAGAAATGTGGCTGGGTTAAGAGTTGCACAAGTGAGCAGTCACAGCACTGGCCCTTTAAGTAATAGAGCCTGATATTTAAGTAAATGGTTGCCTGACAGCCACAAGTCTTCTTTAGCAGGGAGTATGCCGTTTACATCATGAGATGTCCACACAGTAAGATCTCTTCTTTGTATTATTTTAACTACTTCAGATATTAAGACTGCTACTGCCACCTCTATCCGTAAACAATGAGGCCAACCCTTTGCCACTACATCAATTTCCTTACTTAGGTATGCCATGAGTTGCAATCTGGTCTCTTGGACCTGTGTAAGGACTCCTGGAGCTATTCCTGTTCTTTTCTGTGACATATAAAGAAAAGTCTTGCCCCGTTGGCAAGCTTAACACTGGGGCTTGGGTTAGGGCCTTCTTTAGGGCCTGGAATATCGCTTCTGCTTCAGGTGTCCATCTTACTAAATGGGTATTGGCTTTCTGAATCTCCTTAATTAGTGTATATAATGGTCTGGCTATTTCACCGTACCTGGGAATCCATATTCAGCAGAAACCTGTTATGCCAAGGAACCCTCTTAGTTGCTTTAAGGTTTTGGGATAAGGATAAGCCAGTATAGGCTGGATACGTTCCTTACAGAGGGCCTTGGTGCCTTTGGATAATTTTAGCCTTAAGTATTTAAGCTGCTGTGAGCAGAGCTGAGCCTTTACTTTGGAAACCTTGTAGCCACAGGTAGCAAGGAAATTTAAGAGCGCTTAGGTGACTTGATGGCACAAGATTTTTGAATGGGCGGCTAAAAGTAAATCATCCACATACTGAAGGACAAGAGTGTCCAGGTATGAGAACTGGCTCAAGTCTTGGGCTAATGCCTGGCCAAATAGATGGGGGCTATCCCTGAACCCTTGGGATAAAATAGTCCAGGTGAGTTGAAATGTTGGGTTCAAAGGATCTTCAAAGGCAAGCAAGAATTGAGAGTCAGGATGTACAGGGATGCAGAAAAAGGCATCCTTAAGGTCCAGGACTGTAAACCACTCTCCTTCCTCTGGTATTTGGGAAAGCAGAGTATAAGGGTTAGGTACAGCTTGGTATAGAGGGACAACAGCCTCATTGATAATCCTGAGATCTTGCACTAACCTCCCCTGTCCTTTGGGTTTCTGTACTCTAATATTGGAGTATTACAGGGGCTATTGCATGGTTTTACTAGACCTTGGGCTTTTAGGTCCTAAACAATCTTTTGGAGTCCTTATTAGGCCTCGGATCTAAGAGGCTACTGCTGTTGATAGGGAAAGGAGGCAGAATCCTTTAGTTTAACTTGAACAGGATGGGCATTCTTTGCTCTTCCATATTGTCCTTCTGTTGCCCAGACTTCAGGATTAATTCCTTCCTCAAGTAGGGGACAACAAACAAGTGTTCCTTCTCCTGTGTTCAGGTGTATAATGGCTCCTGCTTTTGCTAGAATGTCTCTCCCTAACAAGGGAGTGGGGCTTTCAGGAGTAATTAGAAAAGCATGTGAAAAGAATAAAGCTCCCCAGTTACAGCTTAGTGACTGGGAGAAGTATCTAGTGACTGGCTGTCCTAGGACCCCTCGGATAGTGACAGATCTGGAGGACAGTTGTCCGGGACAGGAAAGTAAGACTGAGAAGGCTACGCCAATGTCCAGGAGACAGTTAACCTCCCGGCCCTCAATGGTCAAGCATACCCAGGGCTCTGTGAGGGTGATGGCATGGGCTGGCACTTGCCCCGGCCACCCTCAGTCCTGCTGCTGGATCATCTGGTTAGTGGCTTCTGACTCAGAGGACCTTCATCCCCTGGGGCAGTGAGCCTTCCAGTGATTCCCCTGACATAAGGGACATGGGTGAGAGGGTGGCGTATTTCTATTCGCACAATCTTTTTTAAAGTGCCTTTATAGACCACACTGGAAGCAAGCCCTATTAGGCTTCGATTTGCCCAGGCTTTCCACGTTCCAGAGCCTCCAAAGTCCGCCTGCCTGAGGGTGGTGACTAAAGCGGTGGCCTTTTTCTTACCTCGTTTGCCCCGTTCCGCCTGCTCCTCCTGATCTCTATTATGAAAACCTGAGGTTGCCAAGTTCAACAGGGTTTTTAAGTTTTGCTCCAGGCCTAAGGTGGACTTTTGACGTTTTTTAAAATATCTACAGCTGCCTGAGTGATAAACTTATCCTTTAAGATTAGTTGGCCTTCAATAGAGTCAGGTGACAGAGAGGTGTGCTTCCTCAACGCCTCCCTTGTCCGGAAAAGCAGTAGGATTTTCTTCTTTTCCTTGTGTTATAGTGGACATCATTGAATAATTCATAGGCTTCTTCCCAGTTTCCCTTAGTCCTTCTAGAATGCAAGTTAGCAAATGTCTGCCACACTAATCTCCATGTTCTGATTCTGCGTTCCAATGAGGGTTTACACTGGGAACTGCCTGCTGGCTGGTGGGGAATCTTTCTCTTTCCTCTGTTGTCATCCTATCATCGACCTGACTGAGATGCCAGAGATCGCCAGACTCTCAGGCTACAGTTATGGTGGCACTTCTCTCATTTGGGGTTAGTGTCTGATCTAGCAGTAACATTATATCTCTCCATGTCAGATTAAAGGATTGTCCTAACCCTTGTAAAACATCAGTATAGCCATCAGGGTTATTTGAGAATTTACCTAGGCCTATTTTAATTTGCTTTAAGTCTGACAGGGAAAAGGTACATACACTCTGGGCTGAATTTTCCAGAATACATCTTAGGGGCGTTTTTGCCTTAGGGGGAATGTTTCCCGTCTGACAAAACAAAACAAAACAAAAAACACAGGATGCCAGCACCCCTAGTCATTTTCTGATGAGCATTAGTCCTGGAGCGTCCTCTATGGTCCTAATGCTTATTTCTCTCCGGGGTGCGTAACCACCCATGGACCTCTTCTTATCGGATTAGTTACGCTCACCAACGTAGCAGTCCTGCACCCCTTTTCCTGCATTTCTTGACCACAAAGAAAGGGGTCTGGGCTGCTGGATTCTAGTGGTCCTTTACCAGTGTGCCCAACATTGCCTTTTTGCTCAGGGGTGAGTCCTAGAGCTGGACTGGGTTCCTGAGCATTTAGTAACAACCCAGTTGCCCCATCAAGATGCGTTCCCACAAACAACAGTTCTCATGCAAATTTGTTTCAGAGAGGGTGTAGGTTACCTTTTGAGTCAGGATCCAGATAGAGATTTTTGATTCTGTAAGTACTTTAAGGCTTGGCTGAGTGCAAACAGCTCCAACGTTTGAGCAGACCAATTATTAGGCAATTCCCCTAATTCTGCTTCCACAAGAGTCTCCCTATCAATTACTGAATACCCATTGTGATTTTTTTTTTTTTCTGAATCACCTGGGAGGAACCATCTATCATCCTGTCCTGAAGGGAGTTCCTCCTAGATCTGGTCGGACCTTTGTATGGTAATTAAGATTTAAATTCCCTGTTAGGAAATCTGCTGGGTTAAGGGAATTTTGAGTGGTTAATGTTAAATTACCTTTTTCTAACAGAATAGCCCCAAACTTTAAGATTTGAGTTAGTAAACTACTTTTTGCGTTTTTGACTTAGGATAGCTCTGAACTGGTGAGGTGTGCTCACAATGAGGTTTCCTCTAAAAGTTATTTTTCTTCTTTCTTCTGTTAGCAAAGCAGTTGCTGCTACAGATTGAATGCATTTGGGCCATCCGCGGGTTACTAGGTTAAGGATTTTTGATAGGAAGGCTACGAGTTGTCAGTGGTCTCAGTGTTTTCAGGCTACACCCTTGTTTAGACTGACAACAAGGTAGTATTGGAGTGTTGTAGGGTCACAGAGAAGACCTTCAATTATCAATTATAGGTTTTAAATTTACGCTGGCTTTTAAAGGAATAGAGCACACTGTTTTTTCTTTACTACTTCTATCTTTCTCTTTCATTCTCTCTTTGACTCCCCCTTTGTCTCTCTCTCTTTCTCTCCTCTCTGTCTCTTTCTCTTTCTTTTCTCATAGCCCTTTACAAACTTGGTGCCCTGGTAAGGGTAGTGGGGAACGGGTCCCACACAACTGCCCATGTTGAGAGCTGTATGCCTAAATTGGGAGGGACACCAGGGACAAAACTCTCTGGGTTCATAGCCTAGGGGCCTAAGGACACAGGGTAGAGCTTCCTTAGATCCCTTTGGAGATACAACCTGCAAGAGGAAATGAAAGTCGGAACCATTAGTACTTAGGAGGCAGGGATCGGAGGAAGTAGATTCAGAGGTAAGGAGAATTTTGGGGCTACACTTTCAAGAAAGTCGTGGTTGGGACCCAGGAGGTGTGGATCAGAAGGAAAGGTAGGAGCACACACATGGTGACTGTTGAGTAGAGACTTCTGACTGAGCCATGATCTCAACCAGCTAACGCTGGGAGTTTGGGACAACAACTTTCTGCCTCTAGTTGGCCCTTGGCTTCCCCAGAAAAACTGAAAGTAGAAGCTGGTTGTAGGCAGTCCAACACTCCCAACCCAGAAGGGTTGGGGGTTGTTAGAAAGCCCTTTCCCAGACAGCCTTACACCTGCGTCTTAAGTCTGGTGGCACTAATCTTTTTTCACCAGCCAGCAGGTGCCCGCTATTTTCCTCCAATTCTAAGGAAGGATAGGACAGAATAGCAAGCGAAAGTGGTCCAATATTACTTACCACTTTGGATGTCCCCTCGTGGTCACCAAAATGTTACTGGGAGCGTCCTTGTTCTTAGAGCTCCAAGATGGTGGTGGGCCGCTTCCAAGATGATGGCAAGCCTCTTGTTCTCTGACCTGGGGTTCTTGGCCTCATGGATTCCAAGGAATGGAACCTTGGGCCATGTAGTGAGTGTTATAGCTCTATTAAAAGCCGTGGGTCACGGAAGAGAACCATGGAACCCATCAACTAGTGTTTTCAGCTCGATTAGGAGAACCCAGGCACTTAGCCATGCAGGAACAATGGCGAGCCTTTAGCCCAATTGGGAGTGGCAATGGTTGCCTTGCTGGATCAGGAACACAGCAGACACCCTGCTGGATCCAGAGGGGTGGAAGTCAGTGGTGGGTCTGTGTTGGCAGCAAACAGCAGTGGTGGATGGTGAGTGAAAGCTCAGTTTGAGCCTAACAGACAGGAACCAGAAGACTGTGCAGTTGCAAGATTTAAGAGTGAAAACAGAGCTCCCATAAAATGGGAGGGGATCCAAAAGGGGTTGCCACTCCCTGCTCGAATGCCTGGGTTTAGATCCTGATCACTGTCCCTCCCCTTGTGCTCTCAGGCGATATATGATTTGACTATTTCTTTACCTCCTGCTTTAGCTTAACTTGTATTTTAGTGAGCCCTCTTTACTACCTGATTGGTGGGGTATGAGCTGAGTTACGAGCCCTGTTTTTAAAGGTAGCATGGTCACCTTCCCCAGCTAGGCTAAGGAATTCTTAGTCAGTCCAGGAAATCCAGCTGGTCCTGTCTCTCACAATGGCATCAGAGACACCATGGGGCATGGGATCAGAGAATCTACAGAGAAGTCATGGGAGTCTAAGCCTGACCTTAGGAGAATAGATTTAGCCAGAGGTGTCAGTGCTGACAGGAACATGAGAAAAGAAACTCAAATTCCTGAATTTCTAAGTGTTGTGGAATGAATTGTGCCCCAACCCTCAACCACAATTCATAATGTTGAACTTCCAATGTTCAGTAACTCAGAATGTAACTGTATTTTGGAGACAAGGTCCTTAAAGAGGCCATTGAGTTAAAATGAGAATATTACAGTGGGACCCTAATACAACCAGATGGGTTTTTTTTTTTTTTTTTTTTTTGAGACAGAGTCTTGCTCTGTTGCCCAGGCTGGGGTTCAGTGGCATGATCTCAGCTCATTGCAAACTTTGCCTCCCGGGTTCAAGCGATTCTCCTGCCTCAGCCTCCTGAGTAACTGGGATCATGGGTGCCCACCACCGCACCTGGCTAATTTTGTATTTTTAGTAGAGATGAGGTTTCACCATCTTGGCCAGGCTGGTCTTGAACTCCTGACTTCGTGATACCTCGGCCTCCCAAAGTGCTGGGATTACAAGTATGAGCCACTGTGCCCAGCTGGGTGGCCTTTTAAGAACAGGAGATTAGGATGCACAGAGAGACAACAGGGATGTGAGTGCACAAAGGGGTGACTATCTGAAGCGGCAGAAAGAGGGCAGCCATCCACAAGCCAAGCCACCTGTAATCCAAAAGAGACCACAGGAGAAACCAAACCCACTGATGCCTTGATCTTGGATGTTCAGCTTCGAGAACTGTTAAAAATAAATTTCTATTGTTTAAGCCACTCAGTCAGAGGTATTTTGTTATGGCAGTGCTAACAAACGAATATGCTAAATTCCTGGATAATGAGTTTGGCACCTAAAAGGTGAGGGGTTTGTCAGTAAAGGGAATGTACCCTAATAAGGTGTTCCTGCTTGGAGTAAGTAAAATTCTTCCTTATGGATATTTTTCCCTAATCAGAAAAGGTTGGAATTTGCTACTATTTCCAGAAGAGTGAAGTAACCCTCCTCAATATGCTACTTGTTTTTTTAGTTGGAAAGACAATTAGCTACGTATGACCTTCACGTAAAGAGAATTGTTTGTGACAGGGATCTAGCAAATATCAAAATTTGCCTCAGCAAAGAGCTAAAAAGCAAAACAAAACAAAAAATCCTTGATATTTGAAGAGTTTGTGTCCCTTACTCCAGAAAAAATTTTCTGCAATTCAAACAAGTTTTCTGCATCAGGCTTTGTGCTAGCTTCAACAGAGGATATACACTCAATTGGAATAGGGCTTTAAATTTGTTTCATGACAAAGGCTATAAATTTTACTAGGTGACTCAAATTATTCATGAGAGAGAGGAGATCTTGATTTATGCTCTAGTTTTGTGTAAATTTCATTTTTGTAAAGCAAATCACTTTTCCCATTGACTCACATTACTACTTGAGAGACTCTTTATCTTCTTTTCTGAGTAATCTCCTATTGACAAAGGCTTTTTGCACTTCTGTGCAAGCATTTAATGACCTAAAAGCAAACCCTTAAATGAAGCATAGCTATTTTCAGAAACTGCAAGAAAACCATATATTCATCCAGCAAACGTAACAAGCACTGAGTGCCAACTATGTGGCAGGGGCTGTGGATTCAAAGACACTGACCTCCTGTCTTCAAGATGTTTACTGTCTTTGGTAGATTGAAAAAGTCTTTTGAGAAGCAAATAATCAGCCTCCACATGTAAATGCTCTGTAACATACATATTTTGGATGTTCTTAAAAATTGAGTTATATAACTGTCAAAAATAAACAAGGCTGGATAACTCCTTAAAGTGGTAAGTATAGATATTTGATTTGTTTTTCTAAGACCACCAGAGCGGGCACAAAAGAACCAGCGACTAGGCAAGTGTAGGAGCAAAACTGCAAGTTTATTTTGGTCACCTAAGGTGTGGGGAAGAGGTCTGTCGGCCTCCGGCAAAGAAGGCCGACAGAGTCCCCCTGTGGGGCTCTCAGACGGAGTTCCCACAGTACCGACATCCCGACAGGAGTGGGGCTGTGAGAAGGCCGCACGTGGGGTCCCTCCGGAGCGGCTTTCTAGGAGTGGGAGGGCAATAGGCGGGGCACGGGCGTGTCAGGGGGCGTTCCCCAGGTGCGACCAGGTAAATCTTGGTCTCTTCGGATTGACGTCACCTGGCGCATGCCCAGTTGGTCTGCACCGTCCCAGGCGCCGGCTGCATTTTTGCGTGCGCGGGAAAAGTTGGTGAAGAAGAACCCGGAAGTGCACCATCTTGCCTCCGTTCGTCCAAACAGTATTCATTGGCAATAGCTACTATAACAAGGAAAACTACCCAGTCAGAACTGAACTCAACTTCAATTTGTACAGAGGTGACTGGGGATTTTAAAGGGAGAATGAGGGAGCAGGGAGGGAAGTGAAAAATTATCAAAAGCAGCATGAGGTTGGTCCATGTTCATTCCCTTTGGGCTTGGTAATTGTAGCTTATCCAAGTTACAGTCCTTTCCCTCCTTCTCCACCCCAGAGACTTGGAGACAGGACTTGTATCTACATGGTGGCTGGAAAAAAACAGTAAATGCTTTGGGGAGTCTTGAGTTTTCTCAGGCAGGTACTTTAGGCAGGGCTAGGGCCATCCCTAGGGTCATTAAGGGATGTGGCCTTGAGCTGTTAGAAATGATACTAGAGTGTGTTCAAGTCTTTACTGGCCAAGGTTGAAGCCTAGTTCAGAAGAGAGCTCAGAGGAGCCTGGCTGAAGTTTGGTCAAGGAGAGAATCTTTGTCAAACACTGTAAAGAATTTCATCATTGTTTGCTCAGATCCAGTCTAGTATACATCACTAAAATTGATGTCATGTGTATCACCAGCATTTCCATGATCATTTTATTGCTTTGGAAATACAGGAATTCTTAATCTGGAATTAAGTACTTTAAAGATGTATTATCTAAACTTGATGTAATATCAAATGTCTATGTGTACATGCAGATTTTTCTGGGAAGAGAGTTCATTACTTTCATCAAATTTGCAGAAGAATCTGTAACACTAAAAATGATTATTTTGGGCTGAGCGTAGTGCCTCACACCTGTAATCCTAGTACTTTGGGAGGCCACAGCAGGAGGATCACTGGAGGCCAGGAGTTCAAGACCAGCCTGGGCAACAGAGTGAGGACCTGTCTTTACAAAAAATTTAATAAAAAGGATTTAAAAATATTATTTGTTGGCCGGGCGCGGTGGCTCAAGCCTGTAATCCCAGCACTTTGGGAGGCCGAGACGGGTGGATCATGAGGTCAGGAGATCGAGACCATCCTGGTCTACACGGTGAACCCCGTCTCTACTAAAAAATACAAAAAACTAGCTGGGCGAGATGGCGGGCGCCTGTAGTCCCAGCTACTTGGGAGGCTGAGGCAGGAGAATGGCATAAACCCGGGAGGCGGAGCTTGCAGTGAGCCGAGATCGCGCCACTGCACTCCAGCCTGGGCGACAGAGCTAGACTCCGTCTCAAAAAAAAAAAAAAAAAAATTATTTGTTGTCTTGGTCAAGTATCCACAGATAATATTTCTAAGAATCCAGTTTCACTACAAACAATTTTGAGAAAATGAACTATAGTTATTTGAGATAATTTATTTCTATACAAGAAGCATTTATTGAACACCTAACATGGTCATTGCATTGCACTAGCCCCTGTAGGTTCAATATGGAATTTTGAGATACAGCTGAAGAAGCCATAACATTAAAAAAAAATTAAATAGAGATGGGGGTCTCACTATGTCCCAGGCTAGTCTTGAACTCCCAAATTCAAGTGATCCTCCCACCTTGGCCTCCCAAAGTGCTAGGATTACCAGTGTGAGCCACTGTGCCTGAGTGGTAGCACTTCTTTTTAAATGAGGGAATGGGTGTGGGGTGGGTAAGGCTCGTTGACAGGAATAGCATCAGGATGGACAGTTGCCATGAACAGCTAATAGTTCTATTAGGAACTATATAATATTTGTGCAGAAAATCTTATTAAACATCAATGGCTAGTTATATAAGGGAATTTTAAAAATATTGTGCCAGCCTGTAAGTAGTAAGCAACTTATTGACTTGAAATGCTTTACTGCATGGAAAGCGTTACTAACATAGACTATGTTCCATTTTCCATTCATGTTTTTCCTCATTATTTCTCTTGGGCTAATACTGTTTGGACACAATGAACACATTAACAGTACCCACCCTTGAATGCTCTTTAGAAAAACACAAAGTATTTATTGATTCTTTATGGGTTTTTATACCTAATTAAAGCTGGTTAGAGTCAACAACCTTAACAGCAATGTGTTGTATTCTCCCTGCTGCTAAAAAACAGCAGGAAAACATTTTTTAAGCAACAGAGTCATGCTGCAAGTTAGAAGTAAATGAGCACTTTCCGACAATAAGATCTGCGAAATTACTGCATTTATATCCTTTCCTTAATCCCTATTATGAAGATCATACAATGAAGAATATCTCTGTATAATGAAGACTGTTGCTAACTCAAACACGATAGCACAAAGCAGGATGCCATCTGTTAGAATAATTTGGAACCTCTAATTTTACAATTGTTGGGAGCCCATCATTACTTTTCTATTTATTTAAAATATATATTCAAAAACTTAATGCTTCAGGCTTCATAATAAGGCTTTGGTGATAAGTTCTATAAAAACATGTCGCTATAGTTTTCTCTGTGCTTGTCAGGCAATGTCTTTTACAAAGGAACAAAGGAAACCTCTAATATTGAATCCAAGACATTCAGAACTCAAAGAAAACAGATTGACAAAAACAGTCTATCAGTTTTCTTTGTGAGCTCTGGTACATGGAGTGGATGTTTGGACTTCATTATAGGAGTGGTGGATATTGTAGCATCCTGGTCTTGATTCTTCAAGCTGTGTGAGCACTCTTACCCTGGGTCATTCTCAGGCAACGTGTGCCCCCAAAAGCACAGCAGACAGGCAGGAGCTCAGTTATTTCAGAGAACCTGGGAAAATGAAAAACATTGGTTGAGATCCAGGGGGCTTATCATACTGCTTAGTATAGCTGCTGGCTAGCAGAACCCATAGGAAGCTGATTTGTCAACTGTCTGAAGGGAGACTTTTATTGTTTTTGTTTTTTGAGAAGGAGTGTCACTATGTTGTCCAGGCTGGAGTGCAGTGGCATGATCACAGCTCACTGCAGCCTTGACCTCCCCAGTCTCAGATGATCCTCCCACCTCAGTTTTTGTATTTTTAGTAGAGACAGGATTCCTCCATGTTGCCCAGGCTGGTCTCAAACTCCTGGGCTCAAGTGATCCATCTGCCTCGTCCCCCCAAAGTGCTAGGATTACAGGCATGAGCCACTGTGTCCGGCCTGAAGGGAGCCTGGAGAAGCTCAGTTCTGCTTGGCCATTTGGCTTAAGTATATTTTAGCTATGAACAGAGGTTGAGGTCAGAGATGGAAGAAGGAGAGAACATCCGTTCCTTGGCAAACAACCTCAGAGATATGCTCATGATCACGCAGCTCTTGAGGGGAGCAGGATTGAGATTAGAATTCAGACTCCCTGGACTTTCAGTCCAGTATTTTTGCCCCTTGGTGTTATGGTGCCTAATTGCAGACACCATTCTATGTCTTCACTTCTGAGCAGATCTCCAACACTTCAGAGTTTCTTGCCTTTCTCTAAAAAGCTCCAAAGACAGGGTTTTCCACAGCACCCATGCTTCCACCAGTTTGACCATTTGATTTTTATATCAACTGTCTCTTCCCCTTCTCCTCCAAATTTATTTATAACTCTTCTTCCACTTTTCTTTTCTCACATTTCCTTCCCATATTCACAAGAAACAGGTAACGTAAGACGGAAGAAGAGCTCAATGTACCATTTTTAAATTTATTTCTTTTCTTTTTCAAGTTCTAGGGATAAAGACTTCAGAGGAAGTCATGCAAACTTACAGATTCTCTTCCTCTTGGCTAGAGTGATGACTCCCTATAGCTCGCTGCCTGGTCCTCAGGCTTTGCCTGTCTGTTTTGGTTTCCTCATCTCTGAGACAGAGATGATACTGTACCTCTCAGCAGAGGGGCAGATAATTGAACTGGTGATTGTTAGCCATTTCCTTTCTTGGCCAGTCAGCTGCAGTCCCTCTCTATTTCAGGGGCAAGTTACAGCTTAAAGAAAACAACAACATCACCTGACAACACCTAAAAGAAATGTATTCTGTAGAGAAAGTGCATCTCCTTGTACTCTGAGGCTTTCTTCTCACAAAGGCTGTTTATCTATCACAGCTCAGAAGGTTGTGCAGTTGAATTTCCTAATGTGACAGCTGGGTGTTCCAATATACAGATGTCCTGGGAGCCAGGGTGGTGGCAGAATGAGGGGAGCTGGTCTAGGGGAGACGTAGGGATCACCAGTAAATACCCTTCCCAGGTGCTTGGGTGGCTTGGGTGCTGTGTAGTCTATCACTCTCCCAGGCAGAGCTGCCTCCAAGTCGGGAACATTGTCAACAATTCTGAACTGCACATTTGGAGGTGGTGAAATATTACAGTAAACATGTGATTTTTATTTTTCTAATATTCCTTGCTTCCCTGCTGCTGTCTACGTCTTCTCTTCCACACTCAGCCACATCGGTTCCTGTTGCTCATTTGGCATTCCTGGCTTCATAAATATAAATTTTATGGTTTACTTCCTTGACTCTATCTTAAATGCTTCCCACTCTGTCAGTTTCCCATGCATTTTTGAGCTACAGCCAATTTTCTTTAACAAGCTGTACGTTCCTTCACAGTCTGTTAAAAACCGCTATTTCTTTACTGCTGTCCTATAGACTCTTATCAATATTTCAAATCTTGTGATCACCAAGTTGCCCAAGAATAGCATCTGCAGTTAAATTAACAGGGATAAAATTACAAGATCTATCAATCTTTATGCTTCACGATGTAAGGAGGTCATTAACTGAGGTCAGGAGAAACTTTTCCCTGACAGCGAGCTCCTTCAGAATTAGTGCGTTATGGGAACATTTACAAATTAGTCTCATTATATTTAGGAGCATCTGGTATGAACCTCTTGTCACAATCATGATTCTGGGAAGGCAATTAATAGGTTCTTGTGAGTTCTCAGTAACCTCCAGCCTAATTTAAAAAAGAAATTTGGATGCATTTCAGCTATTTTATCCAAAAAGACTTTTCCCCCTCTCTATGGTTGTTAATCCAGCAGCCAAGAAGTCCATTATGAATTGTGGGTCTTGATGTAATTGTATAAGTAGCGTCAGTTAACACGAGACGACAATGCTGTTACTTGACTTTTCGTCGCATATATCCTGCACTTTCCAACTTACTGTCGGTCACAGAGTCACAAAACACCAGAGCTGGAAGAGACAACAGGGGTCACATTCTTCAGCATTTTCCAAAGCCTATTCTGCGGAACACCATTTCTGTGCGATGCTATGAGGTGTGACTTTGCGGGGCAAGGATTTGTGGTCACATCATGGGGTTCAGCTAACTTGAACTACATGACTTTTCTTTACCACATGACTTTTCAGAAACCATAGGATGTCAATGCCCTCTGAGTGTCTCCTAGAGGAGACAGTATGCAGGCTTCTTCATAGGTATTTAAACACAGAATTCTTTTGTCAATTTCTGTGCTTTGTAGCTGGTACTTTTGTAAATGCTGATCCCGTTGCACCCTTTCATTTTGCAGCTGAAGACTCAGCAGAGGAGCAGAGGCTCAGGTAGCACACCAACACATGGCAGAGGCAGCCTCGGGAGCCTTGTCCGCTGATTTCTGGCCCAGAGTTCTCACTGCTTTACTCTGTGCATGCAGAGCGGACCTACAGGGGCCTCTCGTAGTGGGGTGATGCACATCAGCGACTTACATTCACACAGCTTCTTCCTGCAGCTTGGCTTCTTCCAGGTCTAGTGGGGAGCCACAATGGGCTGGCCACTGGCATTCCCAATCCATGTTGGAGGAATCAACTGAGCTATGCTTACGATTAGGAGTCTTTTCATTTTGTCCACCACTGAGAAGGTTTCTGGTGTATAAGAGTTTCAATGCTAAACCGGTAGAATCTAGGGCAAACCAGAACTAGTTGGTCACCCCACCAGGCTGCTCACCCAGTATCTTGAGGGGTCACTGTGCTGAATAACTTCCTATTGCTTCTTTAACCGCTAGATCCTCTCTTCACCTTTTTCTACCCTGTTCTGTTTCCCAAAAAGGGATCTCTTACCCTTCAGATTCCAGATGAGCTGGATCAAGGGTGGTATTATTAGGAAGAGGTGAATGTATTTATTCTCCTGCTTGCCACTGCTGCCAGAAGCTGTCTGCATCCCTTTTCTGAAGGCCACAACTCCTTGTAGATGGTCATCTTTGTGCAGCTACTTCCCACAGCTAATTACCCTGGATTCTGGTTCTGGTAACCACTGGTTCCTCTTGTCTTTTCATTTCTAGGGGTGGTAATAGCTTCCCATTATTGCTGGGCCTATAATGCTGCAATATCTCTTTTTTTGTTTGTTTCCTTAGATTCTGCCTACAATTTTATAAGCAATTCCTTTATTAACTTCTCTTCAAATTACCCAGTTTGAGAGTCCTGCCTGTTTCCTGTCAGACCCCTGGCTGAGACAGTCACTAGTTGATCAGTGTTGCTTTGAGATTCAACTGGCTTTTGCCCAGGCAAAGTGATGGCATGGCTTTGGAGGATGCTGTGAGAGCAAACAGATCTGTCACTTGAGGACACTTTTCCTCTTCATGCTGGATGGGAAGCCAGGTAAAGGAACCTCTGATCTTAGACAAGGCCTACACAGCCAATAATTAGGGGCAGTAATATCTGCCCAACATAACTCTTCGGACTAGCAGCTATTCCATTTGGAAGCACAGATAAGATAATTATGCGATAATGCTTTCAAAAGTAAGACTTCTTAGTCTTACCTTCATTCCGAGGTTGAGGGGAATAGCTGAGGACCTAATTGCCTGTACACTACCAAACTTTTAGGTAGGCTTTGTATAAAAATTAGAATTGGAAGTAGAAACATATATCTGTAGGCATCACAAGAAGACAGGGGCTGCAAGACTGGCTCCCTTCCAGCCCAGCCTTGTTACTTCTAAGTTTGAATTTACCAGTTGCTTGGTGCACGTCCAGGCAGCATTTGGCATTTGATGCAGAGTACTGTAACATGACTATTGCTGTTTGCAGGAAGATGGATATCTAAAAAATCTTGAGATTGGACCCAGTTTCATGGAATATGCTGGAGGCATGTTTTCTAAATAACCCTGATCCAGAACCTCATTTCCGGAACCAAAATCTGAACACAGCTTCAGTTTAGTATGATAGTTGCTTCAAGTAGGTGATCTGTCCAGACTAAGTAGAGAGTTCTTTAATATTCATTCATTCATTCATTCATTCAATATAAGTGGACTTCTATTATGAGCCAGGTACTGTGCTCAGTGCTGGGAATAATGTAGTGAGCCACGCAGGCAATGTACCTGTGGAAAGAATATTCTGCCAGGTGTGGTGGCTCACACCTGTAATCCCAGCACTTTGGGAAGCCAAGGTGGGAGGATTGCTCGAGCCCAGGAATTTGAGACCAGCCTAGGCAACGTAGTGAGACCCAGTCTCTACAAAAATTGTTTTAAAAAAATTAGCCAGAAGTGGTGGTGTGCATTTGAAGTCTCAGCTACTCAGGAGGCTGAGGTGGGAGGATTGTTTGAGCCAGGGAGGTTGAGGCTGCAGTGAGCCATGATCACGCCACTGTACTCCAGCCTGGATAACAGAGCAAGACCATGTCTCAATAAAACAAAATAAGAATATTCTAGTGCAGGTGTCTGAGAGAAACAAACAACTGACTAATGTAAAAAATAATTACAAGTTATGATGTATTTTATGTGAAAGGTACAAGTAAGGAACACAGAGAGAGAATGACAGGGAAGAGATGCCTAACTTTAGATGGGATAAAAGGAATGCCTCCTAAGGAGGTGGCATTTAGGCTCAGAGCGAAAAGATGAGAAGGTACCAGCAGGGAAGGATTCTGCAGGCAAAGAGAGCATGTACGAAGTCACCAGGCTGGCGAAAGCCTCTGAGGGATCAAAGGACTAGAAAACAAGAGGGTATCTGGAGTATGAGCAGCAATTATCTGGGTTTGAATCATGGTTCTGGCACTTAGGCTGTGATTTTGGGCAAGTCCCTTAACTTCTCAGGGCTTGATTTCCTCTTCTGTATAATGGGGATAAGAATAGTACCGACTATTCTTAGCATTAGCTAAGTTTATTAAGTTAATATCTGCAGAGTCCTTAATATTTTTTATACAGTAAGTACTCTCATTACATAGCCAGTGCTGTTAATATGAGGTTGCAAAGAGTGAGACAGAGAGACACACAAGCCCAGACTGTGTATAGGACTTCGGAGAAATCAGTCACAGATAAGGTATTAAAAGATAAAATATAGTAGAACATCTTTTTTCAAGGCACAACACAAACTAACTCCTGATGATGGAATGTGTAGTGCATAAATTACTGGATTTATTTTTAAAGACAAATGATGTCTTTTTTGTGGTCTTTCAAATTCATCAGATGTTTATATAGGCAAATAGGGCCCTCTTTGACCCCCTTACTCATCCCCCCCAATAATTCACTCTGATATATATAGAACATTTTTTTCTCAAGGACATTTGAAAGTTCAGAAGTATGGGGTACTATTGATTATTTTAGTAAGTGTACCATGCCTGTCATTTTATCCTGCTTTTGTGCCTCATCAGAATTTAAACCTATTTTTAGTTCCACATGGGCATAATTGTATATGATCTAAAAAAAATCATGGTGAGAATAACATTGGACAAAATCTAAAATGCTCCCTATAGCTTGCATGACAATAGCGTTCATTGCAAGCATTTTATATAGGTTCTTTAGGAATGCCACTTGTTAGTATATTTTATTTTCTAATTTTTCCCATATTTTGAAGGAAAAAAACCACACATCATTTTCATATATGTCTCTACTTACAAAACCGAAATACAAGGTGGTGAGGGAGACAGAAAGATAGAGAAAATGTCCTCAAGCCATATGTTCAAAAATCTGCTCTAGAGAGAAGAGGAACCAGAATAAATATTTTGGTGAAAATTAGAAATGTGGTTGCACACCAGAAGTTTTCCAAAGCCCTTCATTTTTTTTGGTACGCTTTCTGCACACAGTTCTAAAAAAGTTATTCTTCCCACCGCAAAATTACCTCTTTGGAATAGATTTTAGAATTGGTATATATTCAGGCAGACTGCCCATTCCTAATTCAGAACTTGGGATGAATAGTTTAGAATATTGAATATGACACTCTTTCCAGTCTTGGCCAAGAGAAATCATACGCTAAGGGCCTTGACCAGAAAAGCCAATTGGAATAAACAGAGTTGAAACAATGCCTTTTTCTGCCTTTCATTTTGAAAGTGCACATTTAACAATAGATGTTAGAGATATTCTGTGTTTTTGGAACTCGGTGACTGTGAATCTCGGTAGACTTTAGAAGAGTAGGGAAGGAAGGGAACATAAGATTAAATAACACGTTGGATATTGAGCTTTAACAAAGCTTCTTAACCTTTGTACACAGATGACTGTGATGCAAGGTGGTAGTTGGCTGGGTAGAACAGAATGACTGTCAATAGTATTCTTTGATGTTTTCTAATCTTCTTATTCTGCTCTTTACTTGTGCATTCTACCTTGCTGTTGTTTTGCTGCTGTTTACAGTGTTCTATCAGGTGAGAGATAAACCAGTGGCCATCAGAGGCAGAAAAATGTGTTTTGAAACCTTAACCTAGGTTTACCTCACATTCTTGAACTCAGAGAAGACAGAGTAATATAAAGTTCACAGCTATTGAACAATTCTTAAGTTAAAATAGTTTTAATGTCCTGTAAACGATTATAATGACCAAGTGAGTAAAACTGTAGGGTCTTACAAAGTATTTTATTTTAGGGTGACCAACCATCCCAGTTTGCTTGGGACTGAGGAGTTTCCTGAGACATGGGGCTTTCAGTGCTGAAACCGGGAGAACTGGGATGGTTAGTCACCCTAATAACACGATGTATCATAGGCCTTTTCCTTCTTCCTTCCCCATCCTGGTCTTTCTCCCTCCCCAGAATTGCCATTTGCCTTAGCTCCATATCTGTTAGGATGGTGGCATTCTTGGCAGATGCTGTATCCCTTCCCCTCAGGCATCCAGAGCTCTCTGCCTTTTAGGTCAGTGGAATTTGAGAATAAGTACTCTTAACACTTCTCACAGCAAGTTCACATTCTTGTAGCATTTGATTTTCATAACAATTCAGAGAAGCAGCAAAGGCAGGTATAAGCCCCATTTGACTGATAGGAAAACAGGAGTTCAGAGAGGTTGCTGGTTACTTCCTGGGATGACACAGCTCGACTTGACCCTCCATCTCCTCACACTAAGGGCAGTGGTTCTTTCAGTTCACAATGCTGAGGCTTCCAAATTTTTGTGACATGGACAGCTGGGAATAGTCTTAGGATAAGAGTCTGAGCTATTCCTGGGGCTGGTAAATTGGATAGTGGAAAAGAACATTAGCTTGGAAGTCACAGGATTTGGGGTGCATTCCTGAGCTGTGAGCAGAGTGTTACTGGACAAGTCATCACGGGTCTCACTTCCTTCACAGAAAAGTACTGATGTTGGAGTAGATGTACCTAAGATCCCTTCTTGTTCTAAATTCCATCCTATCTTCTCTTCGCCATCCATGCCCCCTTTTGGACATGAAGATGAAGAATGGCAGAAAACTCTTAGCTGGCTAGCAGGAAGACTGGAAGGGTTAATGGTCTAAGTCAGGCCTGTTGAGTATCTCCTAAGTATTCCAGAACTCCACCTTTTAAGGAATAACTTTGATAGAAGGCTTTAGCTAAATGATCTCTCAATGATACCACTAATCTTGGGACCAATTATGTGGAGGCATTAGAGGGAAAGAGGAATGAAAAAAGTGGACACACAAACCAGAAGAGCAACTGCCTTCAGAAGAAATGATAGTTCCATGTCTTTGATGTCAGAGTTGCAAACTGCAAATTCAGACTAGATAGCCTACTTAAAATATAAGGTCCAAATTCCAAGCAAACTGGAGTTTGTGTATGCTCCTCAGAGACATCCACTGAGAAGCAAATGGGCCTCCCAGCACACTCCCTGCAATCTCTGTGACTCCATGAGAAAAGGCTATCTTAAGGACATACTTGTCCATAACAGGATGCTGTACTAGATTTTTGGAGTCCTTTGTAAGTTTGGGATCTTAGATCTGTGCACTAGAGATAAGATGATGCTTAAGGGTTTTCCAAAAGAGTTTGCAGAACTTCAGAAGAAGAAATTGGAAAATTTGCCTTCTTGCTTCCATTCTGACACATCAGTGAAGAAGGCAGGGAGGTAACTCGGGGAAGGAGATACTAAAGCTCCCTTGAACCTCATGTACAGCCTTGAGGACAACATACTTGCTTCCAAACAGCAGCCTTGGAAGTATATTCATGCCTAGAATTGAGCAGCATTTATTTATTGAGGGGTTGCCATGGGCTTCTGGGCTGGGTACTTTCTCCAGATCCTCTAATTTAACCCTCACAACAACCCTACAGGCAAGTACTTTCATGGCCTTTTTACAGCTGAAGAAACAGAGACTTACACTGTCAAGGTTATGTAGTTTGAGATCATACAAGCTGTAAGTGGTGGTGCTGAGATGACTCAAACCCAGGTTTCTTTGTTTTTTCTTATCTGCACCTATCAGCTGTCTCTATAAGGCCATCCTGAATCACAAGTGAAAAAACTTGCTATGGCATCTAACAAGCATAATGGATAAGATTGACGTTCAATAATTAAGAGGAGGAGAGGAAGGAGAAAAGGGACTAAGAGTTTCTTCCTTCGTTTCTACAAATGAACAGTGTTGTAATAATTGTGCGACCTGAGGGCAAATATGCGTCCCCAGTTTGTCAAGTATTTGATGGTGGTGATTGTATTTTTCCAAACCCACTTCTCCTTCTGTGAGCCACTTAGCAATAAACAGGCCGGTAAAAGAATAACAAAGATATCACCCATTTGCGGGGAGGTCTTTTTTATGTACTCTGTGCTTTGGGTGAAGGTAAGAGAGGGCAGCCAGAAGGAAAGAGCCCTGGATCCAAGGGGTGACGATGGGAGCTTCAATCCCCACTTCTCTTCCATGTTGGACATCCTTAGACAAGTCCCTCAGTGGCTCTGAGCTTTAGTTTCTTCATCTGTATGATGGTCACCACAATTTTATATATAGAAAGAGTCATGAAGAGGTAATATATATGAGAGTTTCTAAAATAATTCTTACTTCTCCATAAATACCTTATGGAGTCTAAATAATTCTTCTGGTAAAGGTTGTGTTACAAATGTAAGCATTTAACGGCTCAGTAAAAACAAACATCCTAAGTCTGCTCCCACCTCAAGGCTTCTGGGCTTACTTTTCTTGCCTCCTGGGCCACTCTTCTCCCAGATCTCTGTAGAGCTGCCCTGACTCATCATTCAGGTCTCAGCTTAAATGTCACCTGGCAAAAGATCTATCCTGTCTATCTAAAGAAAAGTATTCTGTCACTATTTCATATTTTGTAATATTCATAGCACTGCTATCTAAAATTAATTATTTACTTGCTTGTTTATTCTTTTCTCCTTCCATTCGAGTGCAAGCTCTTTAAGAGAGAGGGCTTGTCTGTTTCACTTGCTGCTAAGCAGCAGGGGGCTAGATCAGGGCTGTCCAATAGCAGAAGAATCATTATGAACAGTAAAGAGAACAAGGAAAATGCATTTTGATGACACATTTTGTTTAATCTTATATATCTCAATAGCATATCCACAAGTCATCAATATAAAATTATGGAGATATTGTGCATACTTTTTTAAAATATTGACTGTTCACAATCTTATGTGTATTTGACACAGCATCTCAATAGTAACAGGTGTGTCATGGCTGCAGCACTGGGCAGCACAGGCCTGGGAAACTAGCATGCCCAGGTAGTCCATATTTGCTGGCCGAATATGTGTGAAAAGATTTGGTTGAGACCCAGCTTGTGTGAATCACTCTAAACCCTTTGTTTTCAAATCAAAGAATTAGAGCTTTAGAGATTAACCCCATCTTCCATCCCAATATAGATGAGAAAATCTTCATCCAGAAAGGGGCAACATTAGTTCTACATTGTCTTATGGAATGTAGGTGGCCCCATAGAAGATGGCAGGGCCATGCCTGGAATTCGTGTTTTCTCATTCTATAGTGAATGCCCTTTTCAAATACTCATGCTGATATAGAGATTTAAAGAAATCCTCTGTAATATATACTGCATCATTTTATTTCAGAATATACCAAATGATTGTATACAGCACTTCTTGACATATTTGGGCATAACGTCCAGAGTTTGGCATCAAACAAATGACCGAATTTTAGTTCCCATTATTATGAGAAGTCTTTCTTCATACCTTGTTTAATTCAGTCATTTAATCTAGATCACTCTGAGAGCTTGTTTTTGTTGTTGCTGTTGTCATTGTTTTATGAGGTGGAGTTTCGCTTTTGTTGCCCAGGCTATAGAGCAATGGCGTCATGATCTCGGCTTATCGCAACCTCCACCTCTGACGTTCAAGTGATTCTCTTGCCTCAGCCTCCTGCGTAGCTGAGATTACAGGCATGCACCACCACGCCCAGCTAATTTTATATTTTTAGTAGAGATGGGGTTTCTGCATGTTGGCCAGGCTGGTCTCAAACTCCCGACCTCGTGATCCACCCGCCTCAGCCTCCCAAAGTGCTGGGATTACAGGCGTGAGCCACCGTACCCCGCCCACTCTGAGAACTTCTTAAGAACTTTAGCTAAAAGCTTTAAAAACCAAAATATTCATTTTCTTGCTAGGATTGTATATTCCAAGATGTTAAGAATTCAGATGTCACCCACACACCTGTAGACCTTGTGACCACCCTGTTCACATTCTTTTCTCTCTTGAATCACTGGGAAGAACGCAAGCAGCTGCTTGTGAGGTGGAATAATATTGACTAATGGTGTCTACAGGAAATCAGCTCAAGACAATTAATTTTTACAGCACCAGCCCGGTACTTTCAAGCATTCTATTATAAAATTATGCATTGCTAATTGATACTGCTGGGAATTAGGAGTAAAGACCAGTTTGCCAAAAAAATAAAGAAAGAAAGAAAGAAAGAAGGATACAACTCTATTGCATATTCATATTGACTTTCTACTTAATAATCCAGTGGGGAGGGGAAATCAGAGCCATGGTCTATCAAACACACTACAGATACGGAATTATTGCCTGTTTCTTTTATTGTTAAGTTATAAACATTAGGAATTGTGTGCTAAGATAATGAGTTGTCACTTCTGCCAACGGAAACACGGTGCATATTTTGTCAATCTTCCACTTTTGAACCTCTAGGGGCAAACAACACAGTTCCTGGGCTGCTGTGCGTGTTCTGATTTAATTCTCTTTTGGTGTCTATTTGCATCTTCAGAGCATGGGAGGGCATGGGATTACTGCCATCTTTGCTGTGCAGGGTCTGGGGAAGGAGACTAAAGAGAGACTTCCACAGTCACTACCCACATCTCCAAGGCACTTGCTAAAATATATTACAGAAAGTATCAAGTTGAATGTGGATCCTAAGAAAGATAATTTTCTTGGCTTAGAGAAAAATTATTCTTTGTTATTCTTTTTGAGTTTAAGTAGTTACTTTTTCCAATATTTCCCACAGGCTTGCTGCTCCATTCTTTTGCAAGAAAGATTGTCACCCTCATAAATGCATGCTTATGGTCTCTATAATAATGTAACTGAGAGAACAAAGAAAGGTGACGTTTTCTAGAAATTTTCTGTATAAAGCAACAACAATAAAAAGAATTCTATTCATTAAATACTTCTTTTTTTAAATAAAAAATTATGTTTTATTGTTACCATTTTACAAAATAAGAAAACAAGGTGTAGAGAAATTATTAACTGTGTTCTTTTTTTCCTGTCTTTTAAACAATATTTTTATGAAGTTTTTTTTATTTTTATAGATTCAGGGGGTATATGTGCAGGTTTGTTGCATGGATATATTGTGTAATGGTGAGGTTTAGGCTTCTAGTGTGCCCATCACCCAAATACTTCACTTTAGTAGTTCAGTAAACAAGGAAAAAATGTGTCTCTTAACAATGGAGAAAGCAGATTAAAATCCTGAATGTTTTTGTTGAACTAAAATGTCTTTATTTTGAGTTTGGCATTTCAGCTTAGCTGCTTTAAATTTCAAGTTTTGCTTTTACATTTTAAACGTATTAATTGATTATCATTCATTGAGTCTTTATTTGCTAAGAGCCCTCTAGTTTTAGTAAGACTGGGAAGAGGGGCTGAAGATGGATGAGAAACTTAACTGAGAAGAATCAGCTCTGGATACCCACCAGTTTACTTATTTTTATTTATTTAAATCTACAGGATGCAAGAGCAATTTTGTTACATGCATAGATTGTGTAGTGATCAACTCTAAGTGATCAACTTAGAATATCCATCACCCGAATAACATACAGGGTACTCATTAAATAATGTCTTATCACCCACCACCCCCTTCCTCTTCACCCTTCCTAGTCTGCATTGTCTATCATTCCCCTCTCTATGTCTGTGACATCCATCAATTTAGAGTGTGCTCATTCAGAGGCAGTTCGGAGTGGACTTAAGACTTTAGGCCATGACGTCTAGTGGACAGGGGCCCCACCGCTGATAGCTATGTGATCTTGGACAGGAGTCTTACTCTCTTCAATCTCAGCTTCTTCATTTGTAAAATATCATCACTTTAGACTCCATCTCAAATTGCCATAGTGAGAAAATACATGTAAAACTTCTGTTATGCTCTAAATGCCCAATAAACATCAATGACTATCATCATTACTATAATTTTGTTTGAGTAAAAGTGTCCTTTTTTTTTTTTTTTTTGGAGACAGGGTCTCACTCTGTGGCCTAGGCTGGAACACAGTGGAGTGATTATAGTTCACTGTAACCTCCAATTCCTTGGTTCAAGTGATCCTCCCACCTCAGCCTCCTGAGTAAACAGGACTACAAGCACCTGCCACCGCACCTGGCGAATTTTTACATTTTTCATAGAGACAGAGTCTTGCTATGTTGCCCAAGCTGGTCTCCAAATCCTGGGCTCAAACAATCCTCTCACCTTGGCCTCCCTAAGCACTAGTATTACAGATGTGAGCCACTGAGCCTGACCTTTAGTTCCTCTATCGCAGAGTAAAGCAATCGATGTCTGGGTACTGAAATAACTGTATATTTTTGATATATTACTTTGTAATAGAGGCCTTTTGTCATTTTTCACTTTCTTAGTTGGATTTACTTTTAGTACTCACATATATCTGAGTTTTGAATGTACACAATATTTGAAAATAATAAAGCCATCTTTAAGATAATTTAAAATACAGCCTTGAACTGATGCCTTGACTATTTTCTCCTGAATTTCTGAGATTTTTAAAGAGACTGTAGTGATTCTGCGTCATCCCAGAATGACAGCCCTAATATAATTGCAAAATAAGGGTCAGGGCAGGATGTCACAAATTTTTTGTTTTCTGCAGGCCCTGTCTAAGATTCTCTCTGCACAGTACCATGACAACAGGTTTGAAAGAGAAAAATTTAGTTAATCAGGCAGTTGTTTTAGCTACATGAAGCCAAACAACGGGTTTCAATCTTGTTTTCTTCTGCTTCATTGCATTGATGAGATTCAACCCATACTTCTGACATCATGTGTGTGACCTAAATCACATACTGTTACCTTCTGGAAATGGCTTTAATTGAGTATTTAATGGAGTATTTGCTCTATTCGAAGGACCTTCCTTTGCACATATGTATGAGGAGAATTGTAATCCAGTGATTATATTTCTGGGAGAGGCTCTGCTTCAGTCAGTGCTGGTGCTTTAAAATATTTTTCCTGTCGTTGGATGGGGGAGTGGGTGGTGACTTTAAGATGGGCTCACCTGAAGTAGTTTCACAGCAATGACAGATGACTTCGATGAAGGCTGTTTGTATGTATTTATTTTCTTATTTTAAGTACAACTCAGCTCTACCCCTGACTAGTTGCCGTATATTGTGTTAGATAAGAATGACTGTTATGAAATAAAATAGAGTCTACTTAGTCTAAGAGTTTAAAGGTAGAGACTCTTAGCAAGTTGCTTCATGTTTCTAAACTTCTGTTTACTTTTTAGTAAAGTATTTTTGTTTGCTTGTTTGTTTATTAGAAAGAAACAAAGCAATAGTGCATGTGGAAAATCCTTAGCCCGGTAGCATATTATAAAATATGCAACACGCAGCAACTATTTTTATTTTTTTCTGTACTCATACCTATGACCTCGGCATGGTAGAACACACACATAAATCTTATTTTCTAACTAATGTGCCCTATTAATCAAAATTTCAAAAAAGTCTTCTGTTCAAAGGGAAATGGAAGCTGCTAAATAGTATTACTTTTCAATTAAAAATGTTCATCTGCCCTTCTTGTGCCGGCGATTTTGGTTCCAAGAAGATTCCACATGGACCTTCTGATCTGTGTGAAAGAACAAATAAGAAAAGCTCCTGGAGATGGGCTGAGGAATGACACTGCAGTTTCGCTCCCCACTTCCCCAGGATTTGGTGGCAATGACAAATGGCAACTCAAAGCAGTTTTCCAAAGGCTTCTTTAAAACAAGCCAAACAGTTCTTGTTTGAATTGGCTGTTTACTGTCATTCTTACATGAAAAGAAAGAAATGTTTGGCAAGAGCAAATTTCAGCAGGCTGCCAAAAGGGAGCTTCCAAGAGTCAGTGTGTCACCAGGCCGTCATTCAATCCACCAGGGGAACATCATTTAAACTCAGCTTGAATAGGCCCATTTCTCTGCATACCGCATGTCTGATGACAGCTTCACACATGGGTTTCAGATATATTCACACCTTTATCATTGTTTTAACTTTTTATTTCAAAATAATCTCAGACTTAAAGAAAAGTTGCAAAAAATAGTATAGAGGTCCTATTAACTTTTTCCTCTGAAACATTGTATATAACCATAGATAATTGCACTCTTATTAATTCGATACCTGTTATAGAACTTGCAATATTATTGTTATACAATTTCTCATTCTTCTCAAAATCCTATGCGTTGGTAGAATGAACATTTTGTTCATATTTATGAATGAAGAAATTGAGGCACAAGTCATAGAGCCAGCTAGGGCTGAATTGGAACTGGATTTGGTATAGTTGATTCCCAACCCAGATGTAAAAATAAATGAGTTTAATGTAGAATAAATCATTTACACACACACAGACACACACACGTTATGTGAATCATTTTGATAATTAGTTTGCTAATAAAAGAGCTCTTCCCTCCCTCGTATTTAGTCCACCCTTTCTGTCTCAAATATCCCTAGAACCTATTGCCTGCTTCAAGTACCACTAATGTTCCCTAGAATTCAGACGTTCCCTATTCCTTACTTGTATTTTTGCAAAAATAAATTTCTTATTTATCTTCCTGACTCCACGCTCTTGCCAGAATGTCTTTTTTCCCTAAGTCACTGATCCAATTACATCATTCTTTTGTTTAAACTCCTTCAATAAGCTCATGTGTGTTGTTCACTCATTTCCAAGTACCAAACAGGGTATTCAGCATTCATCATCTCCTTTACTCCACACAACCACACTATGAGACAGGCCTTACGTCATTTCCTTGGTTTGATAGGATCACAGGTTGAGATTATGTGGTAGCTAAATGGCAGAGTCAAGAGCTGAACTTAGGACTCTAGAGACCTCAGATCACCCAGTCTGCCCATTGCCTATAGGATAAAATCCAGATTCCTGAGCCAGTCCGCTAAGATTCAGGCTTAACTTTAGGTCATCTTTACGGTAATTTGGTTCCTTGTATCCTGTGCTTAGGTATAACAAATTTCTTGCCCTATCTAGTTGTTTTGTCATACTACCATGTCTGTTCAAATATAGGACTTCTCTCTCTGCCTAAAATGACTGTCCCCATTTTTGCTGTTGGCAAGACCTACTTCAAATTCACAGTGGCGCACTAGGATGGAGAGGGCAGGGTGGTGGGAATGCTCCACCTGGGTGCAGGCAGTAGTGAATGCATTCTGTAGAGATTGCAAGTAGTAAATGCACTCTGTAGAAAGTTAATATCAAAACTGAGTAAAATCATCTGCTTCTTATTAGCATCAGGTACCTGTAATTGAAAGAATGTCAATGACGAAAGACTCCTCTCTGTGGGAGATGTCAGCTACCCCTGCCTAGGCAACTGTCCTGCAGATTCACTGTCTCCTTGTTTCTACCGCATTTACTATGGAATCTCCATTAGAACTGTTGTCAGATTATGTTACAACTACTTCATTGTCTCTTCCTCACTCAGACCATGTGTTTCTTAAATCTAGTGACAATGTCTTAGACACCTTTGTGTTCTGGGTGCTGAGCATAAGGCCCAGAGTACGTGTGGATAAACAAGTTAAAAAAAAATCCCAGAATTATTGCCTTTATATCCTTCCTTGGAAGTACTTCTTATTAATAATGAGTATGAATACCTTTGTGTTTTGAAGAAATTTTGTGAAGAAGTATCTAGTATTTTAAAATTATGTAATTACACATCACAACCAGTGATTTCAAAACTGTATGTGGTAACTTTTAAAGATAAAATCTGGATAGCCTGAAGAATCTAGGGGCCATTAGTTGAGTAACATCAAAGAGGCGTATTCTGTGGAACTCCTGACAACATCATAACGATAATAAGCACTGTTTAGAGCTCAAGAGACTGGCGGCCAAGCTCTGCCTCTGCCTCATACGTCACACAGAGTGATCATGAACAACTTTTTATTCTCTCTGGAGCTTAATTTTCTCCTGTATAAAATAAGCGCTGTGCAAAATAAACATACAAGCATGGATAGTGTTTAGCAAAGTGTCTGGTACATTATATTACTAATGATGACCAAATCTTGAAATTTTGCCCTCATTATTAGTATTTCAGAGATTTCTGTAACAGGAGTTATTTTAGAAATATAAAGTCATTTAATCAATTTATATTAGTTATAAACATAAAAGTTTTCATGCGATCATGGAGTAAAAAGCTACCTCACAATGGAGAATTTTCCATAGGCATTACCTTGATTTTAGTCCACTGCAATGTAACCTTTGCAGTATGTTGACATGATTGTATGTGGAGGAGATAATTTCTATGTTGACAAGGGTTTAAAACATCGTACATTTGGTAGAAATATTACCTTGTTTAGATTAAACATAAGGTTTATTTGAAATGTCCATAGTAGCGGCTCTATTATTTAACGTGATTGCCATTGGTGGATAAATTTGTCAGTAAATTGAAAAGAGATTCATGAAAATAATATAACGTATTTTAAGTATTTATGTTATTTGTCAATTTTTTTTTGATGAAAAGCCAGTGTCTTTCCTTTGAGTGTAGGTGCATTGATTGGAATACTCACTCATCTTTCTTGTATAAATTATGCCCGCAATACATTGTCTACTGTCTCTACTAGTTTCCATTTATTAAAAGCAGAGCTAGAAGTTCAAAGACCATTGTGAAGCTGTCTGAAAGCAGAATCTGTCTAAATTTTTACAAATGTTTCCTACTCGTTCATGGATATCTCACCCACATCTTATTAATTTGCTTTCAAACTTGCTTTTATGAACTCTTTCTAAAGTACTCAACTAGGTTTTTATAGAAACCAAAATCTCTCTTTCCACATTGACATTGCCTCAGTCTGTGTGTATTTAATTGTGTAATTCTAATAGTAAGTAAACTGGCATAAACTGACTTGAGAAAAATGTAAGCAACTCACTGTAAGCATAAAACCTGTGTGTAGACATTCTAGAAAATAACCTACTAACCGTAATTGTTCATTGTAACATCAGTCAAATGTCTTATAGAGAAAACGGAGACTGTGGCTCAGTCAGGTGTACTAGTTAGGAGCATTGAGAGTGTCAGCTGGATTTAATTTTGAGAGCTTAGCTCCCTTCTATGAACTGAATTTTGCTAATTAGAAATGCTGCGGGATTCAGAGCTTTTGACCCTTAAAACATTTTAAACTTTTATAACCTTGTTGTGAGGTTATTTCAAGGCAATTCAATTTAAGATGTTGCTTAGTGTTTGAATTTTATCTTTTGCCAGGAAATTTCTCTTTTTATTAGGACACATGGATCTTCTCTTATCCATGTGCCCTAATAAAAATATAGTTTAATTTTAAAGAAGGAATTGGACAGTCGTATCCTGAGGAAACAGTATCTGCCAAACACTTGCTGGGGAAAAACACCAATAATGTCCTAATGCTCAGCTGAACACTCACATCCCTAAATCCTTCCTGAGCAGCCAAGCTTTAAGAACACTTCCTGACACTTTAACCTAATTTGATGTTGAACGTTTTTAATGCAACTCACAGAGAACTGATCTTTTGTCAACTCACATAAGTCTCTTTTGGCCTCCGATTAATACAAATATTGTCTTAAATAGAAACAATTCAATGTTCTTTGTTTAGGCTGAAATCCCATATTTCAAAGGATTATGAAATAAATGTGTTTGCTATAGTGTAGATGAAAAGAAGATCTGGCATTTGAAAATCTTGATATAATTGATCTGATCAATTCTTAACTCCTACTGACGTCGCTGAGAAAGAAGGGCATATGTAAAGAGCCAGAGGTCACATTTGAAGTATTTGAAATTTGAAAATGTTGCCAAGAGGGTTATCTAAACCTTACTGATGGTGCTCATTTGTTGAGTCATTTGGCTGGGAAAGATGAAAATTTGCATGACTCTCTATAATGTAATAGGTTAGATTGGTGTAAGTTTACAGATTGTTTTTTCCTTTGTAGCATTTTAAAATCTGGGAAATTTTACAATTAAAGAGTGAAACAGAGGTTGATACTAGCTTATATTATTGCATGACAGCAAATGGCTGGAGCTAAGCAGCAACTGCTGTTATATAGGATCTTTCCCCTCTGATACCCTATGGTTCCCCCGTTCCCATCCATAACACGTGCCCGTAGCCAGTTATTTCTGTTACCTTCTGACAAATTACCCATAAGCAGGTGAATCTGCAGTTCCTCTCGTGGACTTTAACTTTTTGTTTTCTTAAATGTAAGTTTTGTATACAAAGATATACTTATCTAGAAGGATTAGGTTCTTCCAGTGTAATGAGTTGTTCCTTCTCCTGTCTGCATGAACACTTTCAGGCTGTTGTGTTGTAACTTAATCTACTACAAACACTCAAAGCAGAAGTTGCCTCCCCTTGACATTAAGAATCCCAGTTTAGACAGATTTAAGAATTTACAGCTTTAACGTAGACGTGCCATCTTGCAAATATGTCTTCAGATCAATATCTCCCTAAACCCAAGGCATATGTGGTCATTTACCTTTTGAGTGCCCTGGGCATTCCTGGGTTTCCTGATTCTTCAGATTACATGCAATTTGCATTGTGTTTTCTTGGTGACAGTATTGAAGTATGAAGGGAACCCCAGAATTAACTCGGTTTTTGTCCTGATTTCCTGAAGCATCTGAACAGGTTGCCCTTGACCAATGTCCTTGTCACTAAGACTTTTTGATGGTGCTTCCCCAGTGTTTTGGCATAAGGAGCATCAGGGTTGGAGATCATCCCGGAAGGAGAGGGGATCTGAGGACAAAGACAGACTAAAGATAGTGGGGAGGTTAGAGAAAGTGTGACAAGTAGGATCAGGCCGGGGCACCACAGGAAAGGTACAGCTAAGGACAATAACTAGAGTGGAAGTAAAGTTAGAAATGAGTGGAAAGTGAAAAGAAAGAAGAGTTTTCTTGTCTGTTTGTATACTTACTGCTAAGGCCAGGCATTCATTTCTACCAGATATGAAATGTGTGAACCAATCTTCATACCTGGGATTGTATGGAGGCTGAAGAGAAAAAAATGATTTCTAAGGAAACAGACTTGTATTTCCAGTTACTTAGAACCCTTCACACATATTTAAAGTTTTGTTTTTGGTCATTAGCAAATGCAAGGATAAATTGGCTAATGAGAGTCTTACACTTAAGTGGCTTCTTAATCCTTAAATTCTCTTAGTCTGCAGACCAGTATGTCTGTCCGTGGGAGATGCCAATATTAGCAAAGGTATTTCTTGTCGCCTATTTACAGTGCTCTTTCTGGGAACCCTGATTAGTACACATGATAAAACTGCTTGAAAAGGAATCTGTGCATGAAAGAAGGTGGGGAAATGGGCTGTGGTATGACTGGAGGAAGCAGAGCTTATATGGCTAAATAGCTCACTTTTAAAATCCTGATATAAATAAAACATGTTTCTTAATATTATTGTTTGGCTCTTTTCCCGGGTAAGTGCATGAACCATACATCTTTGACCTTGGCTCTAAAATATGAATTTTTATCTTGCAAGAATGTAGGGTCACAGGTTATAGATCATAGGTTGTTTGAGGTGAAAAAGACTTAGAGATCTGCTAGTCCAATCCTTAATTTTATGGACGAAAAAATGTATTCCAGTCCCTGTCATATTTAAATAACTCTGAATACATTGGAACATATGAGGTGATATATCTGTTTTAATTTATTTTTTTGGAGAGGGAACTTCTGGGGAGCCTTCTTTGCTCATGCTCCAGTCTGGATTCGTGCTTTCTGAGACTGGGCACAGGGGTCACCCTGGGACTTCATTACCATCCAAGGACTTGCTTTGCCTCTCTCTTATGTGGGATCTTGAGTTTCCTTGTTTCTATGTCTTTCTCTTTTTTGGTTTACATATTCCTTTTGGTGGAGAACACATTATCCTGAATCTTTTAGAGTATCGGGGCAGAGATGATAAAGGTTTTGAGGTCTCTCAAGTTTAAAAAGTCTTTATCTCCACACTTATTGATAACTTGGCTAGATATATGTCTGTATTAGTCTGTCCTCATGCTGCTAATAAAGATGAATCCAAGACTGGGTAATTTATAAAGAAAAGAGATTTAATTAACTCACAGTTTCACATGGCCGGGGAGGCCTCACAATCATGGAGGAAGGCGAAAGGCACATGTTACAAACTAGCAGGCAAGAGAGAGCTTGTGTAAGGAACCCTGCTTTATAAAACCATCAGATCTCATGAGATGTATTCGCTATCACAAGAACAGCATGAGAAAAACCTACTCCCGTGATTCAATTACCAGGTCTCCCCCATGACACATGGGAATTATGGAAGCTGCAATTCAAGATGAGATTTGGGTGGGGACACAGCAAAACCATGGCAATGTTTTAGTCCATTTGTGTTGCTATAAAGGCATACCTGAGGCCGAGTAATTTATAAAGAAAAGAAGTTAATTTGGCTCATGGTTCTGCAGACTGTACAGAAGTTCAGTGCCAGCATCTGCTTCTAGTGAGGCACTCAGGCTGCTTCCACTCATGGTTGGTGTGTGCAGAGATCACATGACAAGAATGGAAGCAAAAGGATGGAGGACATGCCGGGCTCTTTTTAACAAGCAGCTCTCCTGGGTACTAATAGGGTGAGAACGCACCCATTACAACAAGAGTGGCACCAGGACATTCATGAGGTATCCTCCTGCATGACCCCACACACCTCCCATTAGGCCCCATCTCCCCAACTTTGGGGATCAAATTTCAACATGAGACGTAGTGGAGGAAAACACACCATATCCAAACTATAGCAGTACAAAATGTTGGAAATCACTCCTCTCTCTGAATTTCGAAGACATTATGTCTTTGGGTTTTAGCTTCTAGTGTTGGCATTAAGATGTCTAATACCAATTTGTCTCCCGATTCCTTCTATATGACAGTTTTTCATTCTAGCAGTTTTTGTTGCTTGTATACTGGTGATGGGTCTTCAGTCGGTCTTTTTCATTATACTGGGAACTAAGTTAGTCCAATAAATCTGGAAACTTTTGTCTTTCCATTCTAGGAATTTGGTATAAATTATTAATTTGATAATTTTCTGCCTTCTGTTTTTTTTCCTGTGGTCTTTCCTTTCTTTCATTTTCAATATCTACTCTTATCTCTAATGCTATAATGATAATTTTCTAAGTTTTCTTATGATAATGTTTTTGTATCTTTTCATCTTTGACGGTCATTTTTAATGTATTTTCCACCCTCTTTTTATGTTAGAGAATTTTCTTACTCACTTGGTAATTCTAATTTTTCTCTTACTGATAAGGAATGAGGAACTAAAAAGAGGTTTTAAAGTTTATGAGCAAGGATAAAAAACTTGTGAACTGCTAGGTTCGTGTGTCCATAATTCCTTGTAATAGATTTGGGGAGAAAAATGAAAGGAAATGCACTTGTTCAATCCATAATGTTTAGCTGGATATTCTGACTGGTATATTCTAAACTAGCTGCAACATTACTAGAGCCTAATAAAGCTTTGGTGCTTGTCTTCCAACTTATCTCCCTTTACCAACATCCTATCTCTCTCTCCTTCCTTATCTATCTGTGTTCATTCCTTCTACCGTATTCATATCATGTTCAGGGGACACTTGTTCAGTATATTTGTTTTTCTTTAGCGTTTCAAGCAATTTGGAAAAAAGTAGTATGGAATACAGGTTAAAAAATTAGATTTAAGGGTGGGCGTGGTGGCTCATGCCTGTAATTCTAGCACTTTGGGAGGTCGAGGCAGGTGGATTGCCTGAGCTCAGGAGTTTGAGACCAGCCTGGGGAACATGGTGAAACCCCGACTCTACTAAAATACAAAAAAATTAGCTGGGCATGGCAACGGGGGCCTGCAAACCCAGCTACTCAGGAGGCTGAGACAGGAGAACAGCTTGAATCTGGGAGGCAGAGGTTGCAGTGAGCCGAGATTGCGCCACTGCACTCCAGCCTGGGAAATGGAGTGAGACTCTGTCTCAAAAAAAAAAAGAAAAAAAAATTGATTTATAACTGTCAAAGTTTGTCTAAGGCCAGTTAGGATGATATCACCAAATATCAAGTACCTTCCATTTAATTCGACTACAATGTATTGAGCTCCCGTTCTTAGCATTCCACATAATTACCACTGAAAGAAAAGTAAACAAATAAAAAATAAAATAGTACACTCTGTCTCACAAGGCTTACATGCTAATATAGTCATGCATCACTTAATGATGAGATTACATTCAGGTAAATGCATCCTTAGGCAATTTCACCATTGTGTGGACATCATAGAGAGTACTTACACAAACCTAGGGAGGTGTAGTCTACTACTCACCTAGGCTATATAGTGTGGCCTATTGATCCTAGACTATAACACCATACAGCATGTTACTGTACTGAATATTGCAGATAATTGTAACACAGTGGTAAATATTTGTGTATCTGAACACATCGAAACAAAGAAAAGGTATGGTAAAAATATGATATAAAAGATTAATAAAAAAAGGGTACACCTACACAGGATACATACCTATAATGGAGTTTGCAGGACTGGGAATTGCTCTGGGTCAGTGAGTGACTAGTGAGTGAAAATGAAGGCTTAGGACATTACTGTTCACTACTATAGGCTTTCTAACCACTGGATACTTAGTCTACACTAAATTTATAAAATCTTTTCTTTCTTCAATCATAAGTTAATCTTAGTTACTGTAACTTTTTTTACTTATAAGCTTTTAAATTTTGTTAAACTTTTTGACCTGTAATCTCAGCACTTTGGGAGCCTGAGGTAGGTGGATCATGAGGATCGATTCCATCCTGGCCAACATGGTGAAACCCTGTCTGTACTAAAAATACAAAAATTAGCTGGGCGTGGTGGTGCATGCCTGTAGTCCCAGCTACTCAGGATGCTGAGGCAGGAGAATTGCTTGAACCTGGGAGATTGCAGTGAGCCGAGATTGCACCACTGCACTCCAAACTGGTGACAGAGCGAGACTCCATCTCAAAACAAAACAAAACAAAACAAAAAACCCCACAAACACACTATAGAGCTGCACAAAAATATTTTCTTTATGTCCTCATGCTGTGAGCTTTTCTCTATTTTAAAAATTATTTATTTATGTTTTAACTTTTTAAATGTTTTTGTTAAAAACTAAGACACAAATTCACATGTAGGCCTAGGGCTACCCAGGTCAGGATTATCCATATCACTGTCTTCCACCTCCACATCTTGTCCCACTGGAAGGTCTTCAGGGACAATAACGCGCATGGAGTTGTCATCTCCTATGATAACAATGCCTTCTTCTGAAATATCTCCTCGAGGACCTGCCTGAGGCTGGTTTACAGTTAACATTTTTTTTTTTTTTTTAAGTAGAAGGAGTACACTCTAAGATAATGATTAAAAAGTATAGCAAATACATAAACCAGTAATATAGTTGTTTGTTATCATGATCAATTATTATGCACTATACATAATCGTATGTGCTAAACTAACACAAGAACAGAAAACTGAACACTGCATGTTCTCAATCATAAGTGGGAGTTGAACAATGACAACACATGGACACAGGGAGGGGAACATCACACACTGGGGCCTGTTGAGGGGTGGGAGTCAAGGGGAGGGAGAGCACTAAAACCTACGTCTAGGCTTAAAACCTAGATGATGAGTTCATAGGTGCAGAAAACCACCATGGCACACGTATACCTATGTAACAAACCTACACGTTTTGCTGCACTTGTATCCCAGAACTTCAAGTAGAGTAAAATAAAAAATAATTGTATGTATGTAGACTTGTATAGGACTGGCATTGCAGTTTTATTCATACCAGCAACACCACAAGTGCATGAGTAATTTGTTGCTCTATGATGATGTGAGGATGACTATGATATCGCTAGACAATATGAATATTTTAGCTCCATTGTAATCTTATGGAACCCACATTGAATACACAGTCTGTCATTAACCAAAACATTGCTAATCGGTGCATGACTCTACTTTCTGCCTGAGTCATGACATTGGACCTACTACTACTCTTTCCATTATTTTAATGGGAACTCTGAATTAGCTCACATAAACATCAAATTAATTAAGGTCCTCAAAAGTTTAAAATTGGAATTTTATCTCAGCTTTTTTCCTGTGATCATTGTATGATTTTAATACTAACTCTATGTTGAGCTTCTCTGTATTGCCTCAAACTGCCTTGCACCACGCTTTCCCTAGCAGGTGTGCCATATGGGTTTGTGGTTATGATGCTGACAATAAAACTCTGGTCAATATGACTATAATCTCCTAGATTTTGATAGAAAAATCAATGCCTCACTTAAACATGGGAGGTAAGGAGCAGGCAAAAAGATCCCACCGTAATTGCCACATGTGGTGAAGGAGATTCAGAGGTTAGGATCAGGTCCAGAGAAAGGGAGCATGGTAGTACTTGTACCTTCTTGTTATTTCTCAGGTAAACAGTTTCCATGGTTCCCCAGTGAATATTGTTACTGGGACAAATAACAGAAGCAGTGATTGACTGGCTCAAAGTCAGATCTTTCATTTTTCATACCTCATCAAGATTGTCCCACACTAAGTATTTTATAACCTGTTATCTGCTGGCACTGGATGTAGTAGACCCTGAGTTTTCTGACCACAGCTCTATTTTTGGAATGTCATGTTAAATACAGAAAGGACAGTGTAGCTTTTCTCCTAAGAAATGGCAATTTGAATGAAAGTCTGCCTGTACACGATGCCAATTAAAGATCTAGGTATATATGGTGACTACAGTTAATAACAATTTACTGTAATCTTAAAGGTAGATTTTAAGTGTTTTCACCATATAAAATAATAGGTGAGGTAATGCATATGTTAATTAGCTCAATTTAGCCATTCCACAATGTATGCACATTTCAAAACAACATGTTTTACATGATAATTACATACAATTTTTCAAAATCTCTTTTTTACTTTATGAGACAGGCTCTTGCTCTGCCACCCAAGCTGGAGTGCAGTGACATGATCACGGCTCACTGCAGCCTTGACCTCCTGGGCTCAAGTGATCCTCCCACCTCAGCCTTCCGAGTAGCTGGGACTACAAACACACACCACCATGCCCGGCTGATTTTTTCTTCAGTAGAGAGAGTGTCTCACTCTGTTGTCCAGGTTGGTCTCTAACTACTGGCCTCAAGGGATCCTCCTGCCTTGGCCTTCAAAAGTGCTGGGATTATGAACATGAGCCACTGTGCGCAGCCAATTATAAACCATTTTTATCTGTCAAGTAAATAAATATATAAGACAAGAAATAATGTGTACATTCACATATACGTATTATACATGTTTGTACAGTCAAGTCTCTTTATTCAAAGTAGTGACATTCTGTATGGTCACTGTGAATACTCAGTATCAAATACTGAACCATTACTTCTAGGAAAGGTATATAGTTAGATTCCCTGTGGGCTCACAATATTCATTCTTATCAACTGCTCAATACATAACTTTGTTTTATGTGATTATTTATTTAATATATATTTTGATTCGTTTGCTTTGAACTCATAGCCAACAGCACTATAACTCATGTTTAAACGAAGTTTATCTAACACACACGTTTTCTGTGTCAGGAACATCACAGCCTTCTTGCACTCAGGAACAGTAGACAGCACTTCAGCACTACAGTTGGGGGCCATTTTAAACAGTGAAATCACCACCAAAAAGCACAAAAAATGAGAAAACCATGGCACTGAATAGACTGTGGAAAGGATGCTTGGTAGCAGTATGAGAGCTGAAACAAGAAGGCAAAGTATTGTGGCCTTGTTCACCTCGGTTGGGACTGCATAGGCAACTACAATTTTTTGTCATTCTGAGTATGTCTATGAAAACATCACAGGTATTGATTTCGGAGTGACAAATTTTATCAAGTCGGCAAATTTGCAAATACATAATCTGTAAATCCACCAATAATGAGGATTTCCTGTGTGTGTATCTGTGTGCGTGTGTGTGTGTATGTATCTGTGTGTGTGTGTGTGTGTACTATGGGCAAACAGCAAACAAAAGTAATCCCCCGAGATTGATTACCTCTTCAACTTCACAGGTGCATAAAAACTGACAAGCCTGACCTTGACCTTTTGCCAGTGGAAGGACAGATCCTATTCCTATCAGCTATGGCAGCCAACATGTCACATGAACCTCCAGGTTTGTTTTCCTCTCTCCCTGTTTCAGTGGGTTCTGTTTTATGAAAGAAGACAGGTGAGTACACAGTGACCAGTATTTTGGGCTGATATCAGGTAGGCATTGTTGAAACAGCTGAAGCAAGCCTCTTTCTGCCTGGGGCAGAGATCTTAAACTCTAACTACTATGAGCTGCCTGAATTGCCAGAACCATATGCTGTTGAATTATTTAGTAATACCACGTAGGCAGGGTTTGATCAGTTTCATTTCTTTGTCCCAGTTCATGACATTTAAAAAAATCTACTCTGCTTGAATAATTTCTATTCTTGTCACATGGTGCAGTGACTTACTTGGATCTGGAGGGAAAGACCAAATCATGTGTTAACATGTGGGATCAGGAGGAAACTATAGAAAGAAACATGGCTGATTATATTCACCCATACTATGGATAAGTAAATTGTGAAAGCTGTCAGTATTTGGTAGGCTCATTTTAACTGTGTAAAATAAATTTGTGGTAACAGTGGACTTTTAAGAAAGTTGTTATTTTATTTTTTATTTTTTGTATAGTTGAGCGGGGAGTCAATCTCACTAAGTTGCCCAGGCTGGTCTTGAACTCCTGGCCTCAAGCGATCCTCCTGCCTTGGCCTCCCAAAGTCCTGGGATTATAGGCATGAGTTGCTTCATCTGGCCTAAAATTTATTTTTAATTGACACGTAATAATTGTTCATATTTATGGGGTACAGTGTGGTATTTCAATACATGTATACAATGTGTAATGATCAGATCAAGATCATTAGCATCACCATTGTCTCAAACATTTGTCATTTCTTTGTGTTGGAAATATTCAAAACCCTCTCTTCTAGCTATGTGAAAACATACAGTTAAGTTATTGTTAACTATAGTCACCCTGTAGTGCCATAGAACCCTAGCATTTCTTCCCCCTATCTAGCTGTAATTGTGTATCCGTTAACCAACACTTTCCTATGCTCACTTCCGCCTACCCTTCTCAGCCTCTAGTAATCACTATTCTATTCTCTACTTCTATGAGATCAACTTTTTTAGCTTTCACATATGAGTGAGAACATATGGTATTTATCTTTCTGTGTCTGGCTTATTTCACTTAACATAATGTTCCCAGGTTCCCCCATGTTGCTGTGAATTACAGGATTGCATTCTTTTTTATGGCTGAACAATATTTCATTGTGTATATATGACACATTTTCTTTATTCATCTGTTGATGGACACATAGGTTGAGTCCGTTTCTTGGCCATCATAAATATTCCTGCAATAAACATGGGAATGCAGATAAAGAACTACCATACAATCTAGCAGTCTCACGTCTGGTTATATACAAAGAAATTGACTTTTTAAAAACTCCACTGACTAACCGATTTTGAAAGTTGCTTTTTGACTCTCCTTGAATGTTGCCAAGGGACATTGGTATGTTATAACACTATGTCAAAGAGAAGTTACAGTATGGGGTGCATTGGAGGAGAGGAAAAATCTAGCATGTTCCTGAAAACCTTTTGCAGTTTAAAGTCCATGAGTGAGAGAAAGATATCAGAAAAACACTAGTTAAGAACTGATTCTGATCCTGAGAGGACTAATCACATGATTTTAGATGGATCTTGGCACCATTTTAATCTTTAGGGATATTAGTCTTTGGATTAGTCAGGACTCCTTTGCTAAGTGGAGAAAACCTGTTCAAAAGGCTTCACGGTGAAAGGAAATGTATTGGTTTTCATAGAACAATGAATGTTCTATGTAGGCTTTAGGTATGACTGGATCATGGGGTTCAAATGATGTTATCAAGAGTCAATTGTATTTTCTCCTTCCCTCAGTTCTGCTGTTCTCCCTGTTGGTTCTTCCCTTACATTGTCAAGTTGGCTTACATTCTAAAAATCACAGTAACACCATCGGAAATGAGCTATTGTGTGTTACTGACAATATTACAAAAGTCCCAGAATTTAATCCCTTTGTTTCTTTTTTGGACCTGATGTTCATCCCTGAAATAATCACTACAGTCCAGGGAATACAGTGCTCTGATAGGTCAGACATCCGTCACTTGATTGTTTCTAGATTCAGGGCAGGAGTTAGTGCCACATCTAAAACTTGGAGTAAAAGTAGGGTAGAGATTATTTTTCAGAGAAAATCAGAGTATTGGTGTCAGAAGAAAAGTAAATGAATGCTGGGCAAGCAAAATAATAAATGACCATCTTGGTTCCATTAAAACCATTGGCTTGCTATATACTTAAATTAAGATAATGAATATTGAAGTGCTTTGGAAACAACACATGAATGTAGTATATTAATATAATTATTATTACTGTATATTAATAGCATCAATTTAATTAAATATATGTTTATATTTACATGTATATGTATATAGATCTAATGACTACTGTTTAGTAGGTGTGATGGAGTAAGAAATAATGCTTGTTCTCAACGAATTTTAATGTAGCTGGGATATTGACAGGAAAAAAATCATTCATTGTAACAAAAAGCAGGAGGAAATAATTACTAAAGAGCAATGTGAGTGGGGAAGGCAAGGAATGTTGGAATATATTAATTTTGAGCAAAGAAAGTTTAGAACATGGATCAGCGCCTTAGTAAACCAGATCTCACAGTTCTTGAAGAGAGCATGGGAGCCTCTGCTATCTGCAAGGGCAGAAGGAACAAGAAATATAATAGAAAGGGGATGAAATGGACAACAGAGTTGGAGATGAAGAGGAGAGAAAGGAGAAAAATAATAGCATACAGAGAGACAAGGAGTACCTGGGGGCAAGAATGTGGAGGGTTCATTTCTTGTGGTTTATAACAGTCAGAATTAACTGTGAAAATTAAAAAACTCAGGGAGGCACTGCTTCTCCTTGACCTTCAGGAGCAGTCTCTAGCTGGGGCCCAGAGACACGCATGAACAAGCCAGCAAGCTCCACCTGGGACTCTGAAGCATGCCACTGGTACAATTCTTTGAGGATTCATCAGAAGAGTGTTTGCTAATATGCTGCCTTTTATTTCTCTTTCCCAACATTTATGATCCCAAAATTAATACTTTGCTCTTTATGTGTTAAATGATGTTTATGCTCAATAATATTTTATTTACATTGCACATCAAGGTTGCACAATGTAGGGATGGAAATGAGTTGGTCTTGAAAGTTGAGTTGTGTACTTAAAGCTTCAGATGAAAAGAATTTATATACTATTACGGCCCATTGATACCTCATTTATCAGAATGCCACTTCATCAGCCACATCGACTATTGGGAGCTTAACTAAGAGCCAGGGGAAAGAAAGGGAACTCTGAGCCATCAAAAGTGTAGCTATCATGCCCAGTCACTAAAACTCCTGCATTTACTCTTGAAAGAGTCCTTAAAGGCTGATTTACAATCCTGTCTCTCTCTCACACACACACAGACTCACACACACTCACATACTTCCTAACATTTACTCTACTTGTACGTAGCAGATTAGATAGAACTAAGGATTCAGAACAGGATTCAAAACTAAGGATTCAGAACAAGAGCATTTGGGGTGGCCGAGAAAGAGTCTTAGAACCATCAGACTGAAATGATGCTCAACAGCTGAAAATAAAAAGGAAAGTAAAGAACTATAAAAAGCCAAATCAAAATGAATGCATGAAAATATTAGCATACTGAGAGTGCCACAGAGATACATGTTCCTGATGAGGGAGCCTGTGTTATCAAGAAGCAGCCACGGTCAATACCTTCTGCTTTAAATGGCAAAAAATAAGTCGTATATTTGTAATTTGTATGCATATAATTATATAACATGTATTAACCTTATAAAGTTGTAATTTATATTTTTGTATTATATGTAATTTAAAATTTATGTCTCTATTTGATGTGTTTTTAAGAAGTTGATGCTTAATGCAGTAAACATATATTAACCTTATAAAGTTGTAATTTATATTTTTGTATTCTATGTAATTTAAAATTTATTTCTCTATTTGATGTATTTTTAAGAAGTTGATGCTTAATGCAGTAAATTTCAGTTATTTTGAAAATTCGTTTACCTATAACTTACTATTCTCTGTTTCTGTTAAGTGAGAGATTATGGCATTTTATGATTTAGTCTCCCCTGGTATCTAATGTTTCATGAAGGAAGGAGTGTGCCCAGGGAAGAAACAGTGGTACGTATATATTTTTTAAATATCTTTTTTCTATTTTGTTAGTTAGCATTGTTTTCCAGCAAAGCAGCAAATCAGAAACTGGCTTAATCAACTAGTTATCACTGAGGTCTTTATTGCTAATAAAACATACTTTACGTTTCATTATAAATGTTCCTCCCCTAAAAATGGAAACGTCTTTCTTTGTGGGGTGAAGCTGGAATTCTGGGGTTTGAACTTCAGTGGAGACCTAAGCTATAGCCAGTATTCTTGGGTTTCTAGAGTTGTCACCTGGCAGAAATCACAGGGCTATATCCTAGGGGGCTCTTGGTTATTTCTTCTTTATCTGCTGGAGTCCCTAATTTCTCACTTTACTAAAAATGAGACAAATACCTAGCAACAAGCCTATGGTTATGCAAATGAGGTTAGAATTTAAAGCTCTGTGCAAATCTCGATAGTGATGAATACAAGCAGCGATATTCCATATTCAGTGCAGAATGTTAAGGTGTCAGTAAAGAATGAAAGGGTCTGATTCCCTGCAGATTCTTCTGCAGTGGCTTCAGATGTACATTTAATTATAGCTTCAAGTCAGGTATGTTAACATCTAATATTCTTGTTGAGGATGACTGTACTTTGCTGGATCAGTTCACCAATCTTTCCTTGTGTCCACTTGAGACTCAAAATGGTGAATTGGATAAATATACACAATCCATGTTATTTTTTATTGTTAACAAAATATTAAAATAACCTGATTACAGGATGGGTAATATTGACTACAGGTAAGCCTAGGCTGAACCTCTACTTTGACTGTGTTTGAAATCCACAACTATGAATATTTCTGCCAAGAAATATGTTACCTTGACTAATGGAAGGCAGTGGCATAGTAGACACCTTTTCCTCCTACCTCATAGAGGTGTGGCTTTATAGATAGAAGGTGGGACATTCTTTTTTCTTTTTTTTTTTTTTTGAGATTGAGTGTCACTCTATTGCCCAGGCTCGAGTGCAGTGGCGTGATCTCGGCTCACTGCAACCTCTGCCTCCCAGGTTCAAGCAATTCTGCCTCAGCCTCCCGAGTAGCTGGGACCACAGGCATGTGCCACCATGCCTGGCTAATTTTTTTTTTTTTTTTTTGCATTTTTAGTAGAGATGGAGTTTCACCGTGTCAGCCAGGATGGTCTTGATCTCCTGACCTTGTGATCCGCCCACCTCGGCCTCCCAAAGTGATGGGATTACAGGCGTGAGCCACCGCAACAGCAGAAGGTGGGACATTCTTCACTAGTCTAAACTTTGTTCAATTCTGAGTTTGATCTCCTGCTCTCAAGTGGTAAGCTGAAGTTCACTCAGATATTAAGAGCAAAGACTATCCTCCTAAATGTGCTAGTTGGCCAAGGATTGGGCTCCTTATAAAGATGTTAATGGTTCAAATCAAAAGCTTTCAAAAACTTGAATAAAAGAAATAATCTGTTTCTTTACACATAGTTTTCAAAAAGTATCCTTTCTTACCAAAAAATTTTCCTCTGTGGTTTAATGGATGCCAAGACTTCAGATTTTCAAGACTTTGGAGATTAAGATCTCCTGTGAGTTCCCCTCATTAATCCATATTGCCCTTGGTTTATTCCAAGGATGTTAAAGCATGAAGAAGGCTTCGGGCCAGCTAATACTCAAGGCCAGCATGCACTGCTCCCATTTGATGCAGGGAAACTCATGATACATTGTTTGCTTCTTCAAAACAGGTTCTCAGGGTAAAAAAAAAAAAAATGCATATCTCATTAGTTCTTTAAGCCATGCAATTTCATAATTGAGGTTTAGTAATTTTAATGTTCAGATCAGATCCTTCATCAGAACCTCCAATCTCATGGCTTGTGTTTGGGATTTGGGATAATAATGTGGTGACAAAGATTCACTGTGCAGAAAAAATAAAAGATATTCCAAAGGAGGTATTTTTAATTTAGTAAAAGAGAAGTTTTCTGGAGAAATGAGGAAGTGTTTGATTTTTCTGGCTTTTATCTTTTGCCATGGATATACTGCTGAGGCAGATGAAATGCCTTGTTCCTCAGGTGCACCAACATCACCCTTTAATGACAAGCAATTAACTTCAGTTAAAAAAATGATGCTCTGGTGAAAATGCAGGGGATGGAGCAAGATTGCCTGTAATCTCTTATGAAGAACCCAGGAATCTGACCTTTAGAAGCATGCAAAGGAGAGGGAAAAAATTCAGAGCAGATCTTTTGGAAGAGAGCGTGGGGAACTTAACTCCTATGGAGGCCTAAAAGGTAAAGGAAAGGAACACAGCTGGGCAGAGAAAATAACTAAGCAAGTCCCACCTGAGTGGTACAGGATGTGAACTGCAGATGGCAGGTTATATCCCAAAGGGTCAGCAACTGCTCAAAAAGAGCCCGATTTAGGCCATGCAGAAATGTGGACTCAATGATGCTCCATCTAGGAAATACTTTCAAAAAAGATGAAGATCCAGATCTTATGTAAAATCTCCTCATACGTTAATGTTTGTCCAGATTCATAAAAACATGATATGGCCCAGCAGAAAATGATGGAGGTTTGCACCTTTGGGTTTAGAATGTCAGTATTACACCAAACTTCTTACGAAGTCCATGGTCACATGTTGTTCAAGTGGGCAGTTTGTGGTCCCAAAGAACAAAAACTCAAGCATATATAATGTATGTATATATATATGTGTGTGTGTGTGTGTGTGTGTGTGTGTGTGTATATATATATATATATATATATATGAAATTTTGGGAGGTGAAAGTAAGTATACAACTGGCTGTCTCATAAACATTATGTATGACTGGAAAGAAATTATCCCCAGGGCTCAGGGGGTCAGGCCTGGGAACCAGAAATTGGGAATTGTAGTATTTGTCTCTGTGTCTTTCTGAAGCCACATGGTCCTGCGTTTCTGCTTTTCCAGAAACACCCCTCCATTTCTCCCTGAAGACTGGCTTCCTCTTTTTCTAGGTAATGCTGCTCCACATACATGACTTTTTAGCTCCAGAACCTACCAACTATGAATGGCAGTCTCTATATCTCATTCTAGAGAACTGGATTGGCTGAGCTAAGGCTATGAATTGGTTCCCCTGGGTAAACAGCTGTTTGCTGGTCCAATTAGCAATGGCTGGACAGAGACTGAGTTGGGTTGAGGCAGAATGTAATGTAATCAAAGATTCATTGGCAGGTTAGATTAAGACAAAAGGGGAAGTTAAATGTGGATATAGACTGGCTGGCATTGTATACATACAATGTATACATACATTGCTGATATTTTTTATTTTAAATGTTGACAAATTTAAGTAAAGAAATAATATGTGATTATTGAAGAAAGTCTGGGAAATTCTGCAAAGGCTAAACAACAAAACCTCTCGTAATCTCATTACTCAAAGTCCAGTGCAAATATTTTGATATACTTACTCCCAGTCTTTTATTCTACAGATCTCAAAATGCTACAAGAGCAAATCTTTTATTTTCTTCCAACAAAAACTTTTCTTTACATTTTAACGAAAATTTTAGTTGATTATTGATTAAAAAACTCATCAACTTCCTGTCTCTACAAATCTGAGTATAGCCCAATAGCAATGTTTAATATTTTTGCTTTTCATTTCAGAAGACAAAATATTACTCCACTTCTTTGATACCAATTCCTCTATTTCTGTACTTAATCTTATCCTCACAGATTTTCTTTTTTTTTTTTTAACTTTTATTTTAGGTTCGGGGTACATGAACAGATTTATTGCATAGGTAAACTCATGTCGTGGTGGATTGTTGTACAGATTATTTTGTCATCCAGGTACTAAGCCTAGTACTCAATAATTATTTTTTTCTGATCCTCTCCCTCCTCTCACCTTCCACCCTCAAGTAGGCCCCAGTATCTGTTGTTCCCCTCTTTGTGTCCATGTATTCTCATCATTTAGCTCCCATTTATGAGTGGGAGAATATGCAGTATTTGATTTTCTGTTCCTGCATTAGTTTGCTAAGGGTGATGGCCTCCAGCTCCATCCATGTTCTGGAAAAGGACATAATCTTATTCTTTTTTTTATGGCTGCATAGTATTCCATGGTGTATAGGTAGCACATTTTTTACATCCTGTCTTCCGCTGATGAGTATTTAGGTTGATTCCATGTCTTTGCTGTAGTGAATAGAGCTGCAATGAACATGTGTGTGCACGTGTCTTTATGGTAGAATGATATTTATTCCTTAGGGTACATACCCACTGATGGGATTGCTAGGTCAAATGGTATTTCTTTTTTTTTTAGCTCTTTGAGGAATCACCACACTTCTTTCCACATGGTTGAAACTTACACTCCCACCAACAGTGTATAAGTGTTCCCTTTTCTCTGCAACCTTGTCAAGCATTTGTTATTTTTTGACTTTTTAATAATAGCCTTTCTGACTGGTGAGATATGATATCTCATTGTGATTTTGATTACATTTCTCTAATGATTAGTGATGTTGAGCTTTTTTCATACATTTTATGGACACATGTGTGTCTTCTTTTAAAAAGTGTTTGTTCATGTCCTTTTCCCACTTCTTAATGAGATTTTTTTTTCTTGTAAATTCGTTTAAGTTCCTTATAGATGTGGGATATTAGACCTTTGTCAGATGAATATTTTGCAAATCTTTCTCCCATTTTGTTTATTATTCTGTTGATAGTTTCCTTTTCTGTGCAGAAGTTCTTAAGTTTAATTTGGTCCCATTTGTCAATTTTTGTTTCTGTTGTGATTGCTTTTGATGTCTTTGTCGTGAAATTTTTGCCAATTCCTATGTCCAGAAGGGAATTGCCTAGGTTGCCTTCCAGAGTTTTTATAATTTGGGGCTCCACATTTAAGTTTTTAATCTATCTTGAGTTGATTTTTGTATATGGTGTAAGGAAGGGGTCCAGCTTTCTTCCTTCTTCATATGGCTAGCCAATTATCTCAGTACCATTTATTGAATAGAGAGTACTTCCCCCATTGCTTGTTTTTGTCACCTTTATCAAAGATCAGATGGTTGTAGGTGTGCAGTCCTATTTCTGGGCTCTCTGTTTTTTCCATTGATCTATGTGTCTGTTTTTATACCATACCATGCTGTTTTGGTTACTGTAGCCCTGTAATATAGTTTGAGGTCAAGTAATATGATGCCTCCAGCTTTGTTCTTTTTACTTAGGATTGCCTTAGCTATTCCATACAAATTTTAAAATAGTTTTTTCCAGTTCTGTAAAGAATGTCATTGGTAGTTTTACAGGAATAGCTTTGAATCTGTAAATTGCTTTGGTCAATATGGCCATTTTAATGATATTGATTCTTTCTGTCAATGAGCATGGAATTTTTTTTTTTCATTAGTTTGTATCATCTTTGATTTCTTTGAGTACTGTTTTGTAATTCTCATTGTAGAGACCTTTCACCACCCTGGTTAGCCGTATTCCGAGGTATTTTATTCTTTTTGTGGCAGTAATGAATGGGGAGCTTTTCTGATTTGGCTCTCAGCTTGACTGTTGGTGGTGCATTGGAATGCTAGTGACTTTTGTACAGTAATTTTGTATTCTGAAACTTTGCTGAAGTTGTTTATCAGTGGAAGGAAGCTTTAGGCTAACACTGTGGGGTTTTCTAGTTATAGAATCATGTCATCTGCAAGCAGGGATAATTTGACATTCTCCCTTCCCATTTGGATGCCATTTATTTCTTTCTTTTGCCTGATTTATCTGCCCAGAACTTCCACTACTATGTTAAATAGGAGTGGTGCGAGAGAGCTTCTTTGCCTTGTACCAGTTTTTGAGGGGGAATGCTTCCAGCTATTGCCCATTCAGTACCATGTTGACTGTGGGTTTGTCATAGATGGCTCTTATTATTTTGAGATATGTTTCTTCAATACCTAGTTTATTGAGAACTTTTAACATAAGAGGTGTTGAATTTTACTGAAAGCCTTTTCTGCATCTAGTGAAATAATCATGTGATTTTTGTCTTTAGTTCTGTTTCTGTGATGAATCACATTAATTGATTTGTGTATGTTGAACCAACCTTACATTCCAGGGATAAAGCCTACTTGATCATGGTGGTTTAGCTTTTTGGTGTGCTGCTGGATTTCGTTTGCAAATATTTTGTTGAGGAGCTTTGCAACAATGTTCATCAAGGATATTGGCCTTAAGTTTTGTTTTTTATTGTGTCTCTGCCAGGTTTTGGTATCAAGATGATGCTGGCCTCATAGAATGAGCTGAGAAGTCCCTCCTCCTCAATTTTTTGGAATAGTTTCAGTAAGAATAGAACCAGCTCTTCTTTGTACATCTGGTAGAATTTGACAATGAATCCATCTCGTCTTGGGCTTTTTTTGGTTGGTAGACTCTTCATTACTGATTCAATGTTGGAGTGTGTTATTGGTCTATTCAGGGATTCAGTTTCTTCCTGGTTCAGTCTTGGGAGGGTGTATGTGTCCAGGAATTTATCCATCTCTTCTAGGTTTTCTAGTTTGTGTGCTTAAAGGTATTTGTAGTAGTCTCTGATGGGTATTTGTATTTTTATGGGGTTAGTGGTAACATTTCCTTTGTCATTTGTAATTGTGTTTATCTCGATCTTCTTTCTTTTCTTCTTTATTAGTCTAGCTAGTGACCTATTGATCTTATTATTTTTTTCAAAAAGCCATGCATTGATCTTTTGAATAACTTTTCATGTCTCAATCTTTTTCAGTTCAGCTGTGATTTTTATTATTTCTTGTTTTCCGCTAGTTTCAGGGTTAGTTTGCTCTTGCTTCCCTATTTTTTTAGTTGTGAGGTTAGGTTGCTAATTTGAGATCATTCTAACTTTTTGGTGTAAGCATTTGTTGTTATAAATTTTCCCCTTAACATTGTCTTAGCTGTGACCCAAAGACTCTGGTCTGTTGTATCCTTGTTCTCATTGGTTCCAAAGAACTTTTTTGTTTCTGCATTAATTTTATTATTTACCTCAAAACTATATAAACACATGGCTTTGAGTGATTTTTTTTTTAGTCTTTTTTAGTCTTGACTTCCATTTTTATTGCACTGTGGCCTGAGAGCTTGTTTGGTAGATTTCTATTCTTTTGCATTTGCTGAGGAGTGTTTTATGTCTAATTGTGTAATGTAAGTAATATATTTTAAGAAAGACTTAAAAATATGCATCATCTTTGATCCTGTAATTTCTTATTTAATGATTCATACAGAAGAAATTCTCAGAGATGTGTACAATGATGTATGTATGAATACATTTATGAATGTGTTCATGATCATGGTCAGAAACTGGAAACATCTGAAACATCCAACAATAAAGGATTGGTTGAGAAAAGTGTAGAACAGACACCAGATGGAATATTTTGTGAAAAATTAAAAAATTTTTTAGAACCAGCCTGGGCAAAATAGCAAGACACTACCTCCACAAAAAATTTTAAAAGTTAACAGACTTCTGTGGTATGTACTTATATTCCCAGTTACTTTGGAGGCTGAGATGGGATGATTCCTTGAGTCTAGGAGTTTGAGACTGCAGTGACCTGTGATTGTGCCACTGCATTCCAACCTTGGTGACAGAGTGAGATCTCATGTCTTAAAAAATATATTGGAGAAATATATCTAGAGTGTTGACAATAATTTGCTAAGCAGGCTACCAAATTACATGTGCAATATATGCATTTTTTTGTATAAAATTATATACATATTAAAAGAACTTGGAAGATATTCACCAAACTGTTAATAATGGTAGTCTCCAGGTAGTAGAATAATGAGTCATTTTCACTTTTTACTTTTCAATATTTTCCAGTATTTCTGCATTGAACATGTATTACTTTTGTAATATGTAAAGAAGCCAACTCAATACTTACAATACAGAAAGAAAGAAATTTTCCGACAAGGAACTGCATGAAAATGAAGAAATAAATTATAGCGAGAGAGTGTTTTGCAGTTTCCAAGCTCAGTAAAGAGTGAGGTTGATATTGGGCTCCTTGATTAGAACTTCTTTTAGAAAGCTGTCTAACCATGTGAGTCAAATTCAAAATGTAGGCACTTCCTTTCTTGTCTTATAAATGCATTCTATGTAACTAAAATGCATCCCTCTTCCTTTCATAATTGAGATCTCTCAAGTTTTCATTGGTTTTTTTTCCTGACAACTTTTATTGCTTTTCATATGCTGAAGATAATATGTCTATATTATACACAATCAGAAAAATATTAAAAGATACAAAGAAGCAGAAAAAAGTCCCTCAGTTCTACAGAGTCACCTTTTTACACCTCAGTGAGTCAAGGAAGATTGAAATGAAATGATACTGGTATGCTCAGGAACTTAGTATTTCCACTAGATTGGAAGTGGAGTGAGATGTGTACATGCATATTTCCTTTCTTCTTAGGGGTAAAATGCAAGAAAACAACAACAGCAGCAGCAACAGCAACAATTCTGGTTAGTTTACAAGGGTTCTACAACACTGAATTCTAAGTAATCAAGAATTTACTTCATTTGTAACAAACTAAGCATATTTTCAAAGGCGAAGTACTAACATACTTCCTGAGCATATCTGATTCTGCAGGTACAATGAGATTATTTCCTCTCATTTCTCTCTACCACTTTATTTTTAATTCGGAAATATATCACTCTGTGAAATAGGTAGAAGATGGTTGCTAAGGAGATTTGGAATGGCTGAAAGGTGACTCCCATGATGTTAAAATGCTGAGGCTATTGAACAGCCACCAAAGAAATACAAAAGGACAGAGACAGCCTCTCAAATGGTTTGAAATTGAGGCCTATGGAGGCTATTTGGTTTCTTAACATTTGCATTAAAATTAAATAAAAGTATATATTTTATTTAATGCTCGTGATTTAAAAGAGCAAATAGTATAGAAACACATAGAAGGAAAAGCAGTAATTCTTGCCTTCTGGTAATTTCCTTACTCCATTTCCACTTCTCAGAGATAACTACTTATCATTATCTCTGCTTTTGTCTATTCATGTGTTTTTTTTCATTTCTTCATATAAAAATTTTCATATTGCTGTTCCTAAATTTATTTTTTTACTTTATCACTATTCTGTCTACTAACAGCAGATAAAGATTTATTTAGCTTAATAATACTGACCTTTATAGTCTCTCATCCTCACCTCTATCCAAAGGTACTCATAGTTCCTTCACAGGTCATTTTTGCACCACTCAACAATATTATGTCATCATTTTTTGTTCCATCATAATGGACAGTATCTATTGATTTCTTACTATGAAGATAACAGCATCCATGTTCCTACACTTCTTCCACATTCATCCTCCCTTCATCTATTCTATTCTTGGTAAGGCTGAAAATGTGTACATTCTGTTCAGTAATTACAGTAAAGCATTTCATACTTTGCCTACAAGTTGATTCTAAAAATTGAAAATAAGGATAATTTATATTATTTAGACAGGATATAACAGTATTTTTCATCTCAATGTCTTTGTTGTACTTGGGAGACTTGCTTAATCTACTATAATAATATGTCTATTAATTTTTCAAAATTTGAGAGATTTTGGATTTTAAGAGTCTTCTTTTGTCTTTGTACTTTTTTCATGGTACCCTCTTTTTGGCTTATGGTTGCAATATCTTCTCAATCTTCTCTTTGAAGAGCAATTAGAAGTACTTTTGTTCTCTCTCTCTTATTCTCACTCTTTCCCCCTTTACTTCTATTTAATCTTCAGTCACTTTTGTCTGTTACCTTTATTGTGCATATTTCAGCTTCTTCTCAAATCTCATCATCGATGGCATTAAAAAACTGACCATAAGCCCTGTGTATGTGAATATGACTTATTGAAGGGGAAGGAATCGATTATGGAAGAGATGATAGGAAACCAGAGATTATGCACTGGGACTCCTAAATAGCAGAATGATGAGAGATTTGCTCCGTGGTGCTCATTCCTTCACTGACTGCCCTACCTCTTCACAGATAATTTATTCAACATATCCAGAGGACACTCCTTTCCCTACCCCCAGGGAAAAGGATACATATATCTCACTTTAGAGTGCTCTGCATGGGTAGATGAGAGAAAGAGTGTTGACTATTCCATCTATAGGCTTCCAATTAACCCTTCTCTTTTCAAGCCTATGTGTTGAATCTGTTCTCCTTTGTATTTGTTCTCTTATAGATTGCAATTCACTTAATCAGTATCCTTGGTTATGGCCTTCTCTGTCTTTCTCCAACAGTCTTCAGACTCATCTGTCTGTTTTATTGTCTTATAAAATTTTTATGAAATTTATTGATTACAGATGATTCCACTCTCATTCTCTTTGTTGCTGTGGGGTTATATCTACCTGTTCCTTTAGTATCAGTATGATGGTGTCCCAAAAGAGAGAGGAGATAAACGCTGATGTCATATTGAGATATAAGCCCCTGCTACAATTTTGTCTAAGAAATTTTCTGAACTGTAAGTTCAGAAGAATTAAAGGCTATCAATAGCAAGACATATACGAGAGTTAATAGATACATAGGTTTCATATAGCATCAGGCTACCAAGTATTACCCTAGAAGAGGAAGGAGGATATAACTTTTGATTGAGAGTGACAAGAGATTTGTTGCTTTTGAAAGGTGGTGGATTGTGATTTAGACATTCACAGTCACAAATTCTATTCAATTGATGTATTTAGAAAAGCAATAGCTGACAATTATGAGGTATGTTGCATAGCAAAAATAGGTGATCAGAGGTAAAGTGATGTTTTTAATATCAAAGTAACAGATCATGGTATTTTTAATATATTGCAAGACAAAGAAAATGCACTAGTATATACTGACTGGGACTTTGAAATGCTGAGAAACATCACAGTTCCCTAAAAAGATAATTAGGGACCCCAAAATGTGCACAATTAATATAGTGGATCTTCTAATAACCCTTTAAAAGTTAAATACTGTCACATTAAGATAAGATAATTTCTTTCAGGATGTAGGCTGCTGCTATTTACAGAAGACAAAGCATGTTCCAAGTGAGCAGACTAGCACTTTATTTCGACTATTAATTTCTACAGAACACTCATTGATGCCAGCTATCATTTTCTAAGTGTTCACTTTATGCCGGCACTGTACTAGATACTTTACATGTATTACTAAGTATCTAGTATGACATATGCCTTTCCAATATATCTTAATCATTTTTAACTATGTATTAATGCTATATTTTATTTATTAATATAAATCATTGTACATCCGTGAACAATCTTACTCTGTCAGATGCATTACTTAATAAATCCAGTGATCAAAATCTAGAGAGAGCAGTAGTTAGTTGCCTGCACAAATGAAGTTTTATAAAGTACAAGTAGATTTTGTGAAGTGTCTCTTCTTATGAGACCTCAGATATGCATAGAGTATTTTACACAGGTTGTAGGCACTATATTATTTTTAAAATAAGGAAGAACATTTTAGCATCACAAGTTGTAGGAATTATAAGATGGAATTTTAAAAATTAAGTGAACAAATGTTTAGAAAAACAAATGATTTATAAAGCAATCTCTTCATATTTCACTATTGATATTGGAACTGATAGGCATAGTTTTCATATGATGTATGTTGCACGCTTGGCCATGTGATCCCCAGGTAAACCTTCTGGAGACAATGAAAGTCATACTCAAATATCTTTAGATTTAGACTCTTCACAAAACCCTATGAAATAGATAAAACTTTACTTGTTAAACAGGGAGGAAAACAGAAGCCCAGAAAAGTCACTTTGCCAAGAACGTCAATGCTAGTTCAGTGATAGAGTCAGGATTCAAATCAAGATCTAGGACTACAGGATCTCTAGCTTCTTTCACTACCTTGCCTTCATTCTCCAAACAGCAGGCAGTCTCAGACCATTTGCCTCTTTGAGAGGCCCCTCACTTTATTTAAGAACTGAAAGGTAAGAAAAAAAAGAACAAAACCTTACTTTTATGATTGACTCTGCAAAGGTATTCTTTATATGCTCACCTGGTAGGTCAAAAAACTCACTTCCACATTAGTTCGCTTCAATTCCATGTGACATAAGAAAGACAGGCCAGTGCAGTGGCCATGATGTTCAGAGAAAATTCTTCATCAAAATATTGAATTATGATTGCTATGAAACCTGCCTGTCAGCATAATATTTTAAAAACCATCTAATTTGAGCAGAAGTATAGACAGGATGTAATTATTCACCATCAGCTCAGCTGAAAGGGTGGCCATTTCCTTTTGAAATTTGTGTCTGAAAACCCCAAAGTTTGAGCTGTCAGGGCACGTCATTGCCCTGCCGCAGAGATGTTCTTCTGTTGCCATTTCTCTGAGCATCACTCTATTTCTCTGATCTTTGTTTTTCTTTCTTCCTGCACATTCTTGACAACGTGAAGTTCTGTGCATGCCAATTCAGGTAGAATACCCCAGTTCTGTCTCAGCAATGCTCTAGTCTCCTGTTGACACTATTGAGGCTCTTACAGTCTATCACCATAATGCCCACATGGTTCTGAGTCTCTTTGGCCAAAGCAGAATTTTGCAACATGTTCCTTGTGCTGGGATGCCTGAAAACTTCTCCCTATTAAGGCACATCATCATCTTTCCTCTACACTTTTAAGCTACACCTTGACATAGAGTTATTTCTTCTTAAAATACCTTAATTTCAGTAGTTTTTTTCGCCATTCATTTTTGGCCCCAGGAAAGCCAGCCGATGGTCTTGAAAGAAAATGTCTTAGATTTAAATAGATAATGCTTTCGTGTAATTAACAATTTAAATCAGTTAGAATGGAGGGCCTAAAGTTGTTCTTCATGCAGAATTAAGCTCTCAATAAATGTTAGTTTGTTTATCTCTTACCTGGTTTAGATACTGTGCTAGGTATTTATGTGTGTGTTGCTGTTGTTTTTGTTTTATAACTGTTAACTCAGATTGAATTCTATAAGAATGTGCTGCCTACCTGGAGTTCTAGATTGATCCAGGTGTTTTGTATATATCTACATCTTTCTGTAGATGCCTATAAGTCTATATCTATCTGTAGATACCTATTTATTTATCTATCTATATAGCTATATATATGTATGTATATGTCATATATATTAAGTGAATTTCTCTTATATCTAATGGAGTACTTAATAAATGTTCTTTCATGGTGATTTGAGTCTCAGCTTCATCTTTATAAAGGAGTGGTGATAAACTTTAGAAAGCATAATTAAGCCAAAAGCCCTTGTGCCGGTCTGGTCCAGGTCATCCTCAGAAGGTGGTCTAACCTAGGATTTTGGCTTCATGCTTCAGGGCTCATACAACTAATTTCTGAATGTTTTTAGCTTTTAATTACATATGTGACCAAAATATAATCTTTGCATAGTGTACTTCTCCCATGAACATCTGTAGATACATAATTGGTTTTTAATAGCATTTATATAATAGGGTGGCTAAGTGTATTGAGTGAGTTATGATATGTAAAATACCCAAAGGAGTTCTGTGCATCTAATAAGGACCATGTCCGCATTTGGACTGTGAAGTCAGACCTCTTACATTCTGGTTCCAACTCAGCCACTTCCTAGCTGTGCTATCTATCACAATGGAACTACTTCACAGGGTATTGTGAGATTAAATGTAGTAAAGTATTAAAATGCTTCAAATAATGCCTGGCAACAAAAAGCCAGATACGTTAGCTGTAGTTCATCAGTAGCATTAGAATCACTATTTTTAATGAAAGTTTTGCATTTATCTATAGCGTTTGAGTATGATTCCCCTCCCTGATCTTCCGTTCCACCCTTACCTCTGGGCTCTCCTGTTAAAGGTACTCTAACTTTACTCAGGTTGGCTCAGCAAATATTTTCTAGCTGCCCGTTCTTGGCCTTACCTGCCCATGCATGTTTCACGTGATAAGCCATCTCTTTTCCTTCATTTCTTCTCTACTGCCTCCAAGAACTTCACTTAAAAAAAAAAGAAACTTTTTCTTGCTTCCCAAACCTGTTTAAGCCTGTTTTTACACAAAAAAGTTTACTTTTGCCCCAAGTATCCCAACAGATGAGCTCATATACTCTCACATGTGACATTGTCTCCCCAGACTCTGATAAGAGATAGTGAGGAGGGTGGAAGGCAGGTGGATGATATTCTTTGAAAAATGCTGTCTGCCAGCTTTATTGCTGAACTGTGGAGGCCATCTCTCTAACTTAGGTGGTCTTTAGCTTTTGCCTTAGCCTTACTTTATTTCTGCTCTGATTAGCATTCATTGCGACCTGCTGCTATTCAAGGGTGGGTGTTTTTAAACTCTTGCAGGAAGATAGTTCTTGGAGTTCAAGGTGACAGTGGCTTCCCGATTGTACAGCATAAGAAACTTCCTCTGTAATACCATTAAATACCCCACTGGCATTACTCTTAGGTCAACTCCTGCACAACATGGTATGAGTTACACTTTCAAGTGTTATCACACACAATTCTTACAACAGCCATATGTAATATTATTACTGCTTAATAGAAAAAGAAATGGAGGGGCACATTAGAACATTTATGCAGTCACCACTGTACTCTAGCTGTCTGAAGGCACTGACCTCTTTACCAGTGTTGGAGACAGTAGAAATATCTCCTTTCCATACCCCTTGCATACTAACTAAATGGTCAAAATGCTCACCTTCAGCTTCTGGGAACATGACCCTGTAATCAGCAACTCTGGAAGAGGCCCAGAACATAGTCATTTTAAAAGTTTCACTTAGAGTGAGTTCTAAGGCATGTAGTATTAATATCTGTTTTGTTCTCATGGTTACAAGAGAGTTGGAAAATAAATTAGAGTTATTTTTCTCTATTTTTTAACTTCCACAGAGCGACCAAGCCGAGAGTCCCTGAAGTTGGGCATTTTGCACCCTTAGGGGCAAATGACCACTTTTATGATTTTGAAAATTTAAACTCACTGAGGGAATGGATTGCCTAAAAGGTAATAGGCCTCAGAGTACAAGAAAAAGGAGATGTGATTTGACCTGGAAAGGAGAGAACTGGATTTCCTCACTCCTATTCAAGGTTAGCTACCTTCTAAATACTTTAGGTGAGAATGTTCACATAAATGCTTGAAAAAAATCTCTCCACTGCATCCCAGTAGGGGCAAAAGGTCCCATGCCCAAGCTTAGCAAGAGGCAGGGGGAAACAGTTGCCTTCACAGAGCCTAGACTATGTGTAAGTATTTATGAGTGAATGTGTGTGTTTTTGTATGTATGCGTGTACCCTAGCTAACAAGCATCTCAAAGGCAGTCATGATGGTATGAAGAGACCTCCTTCCCCAATTTAAAGATTGGATATACCCTCTGGGTCTACTGAATAACTCCCTAGAGAGAAGGAGAACTCCCTAAATATGAGAGGATTTCAAAAGGTTCATGGAGAATGTAATTAAAAGATAAAAACCAAAAATGTAAACTTTATTTCTCAACATAAGCTTCATCAATTCAAGACACTTTTGGAAGCAATGATATCAGTCCCCCCTTAAGAACTGAGGGTCACGGGAATTTCACCATGTCAATGAAGGATTTTTCATATTATTAACTACAGACAAATGGGTGCCTTTTACGGATTTTTTTAAGATTAGAAAACAAAAAGAGAAGGTACCAAATCAGGACTGTAAAGGGGATGCCTAATGATTTCTCACTGAAACTCACAAAATTGTCCTTGTTTGATGCGAGGAATGAGCAGGAACACTGTCATGGTGGAGAAGGGCTCTGGTGAAGCTTTCCCAGGCATTTTTTCTGCTAAATCTTTGACTAACTTCCTCAAAACACTCTCATAATAAACAGATGTTATTGTTCTTTGGCCTTCCAGAAGTTCAACAAGCAAAATGCCTTGACCATCCCACAGAACTGTTGCCATAACCTTTGCTCTTGACCGGATCACTTCCACCTCTTGGTAGCCATTGCTTTGATTGTGCTTTGTCTTCAGGATTGTTCTAGTAAAGTCACATTTCATCTCCTGTTACAATTCTCTGAAGAAATGGTCAAGAATCTTGATCCCACTTGTTTAAAATTTCCACTGAAAGCTCTGCTCTTTTTACGAAGCTAATCTTGGTGCAATGGTTTTGGCATCAAACAAGTAGAAATCTTGCTCCACTTAAATTTTCCAGTCAGAATTGTGCACACTGAACCCATTGAAATGTCTGTGGTGTTGGCTATTGTTTGTGCTATTTATTGCTGGTCCTCTTCAATTAGGGCACAAACAAGATGCATTTTTTTCTCACAAACTGATGTAGATGGTTTGTCACTGAGGGCTTTATCTTCAACATTACCTTATCCTTTGTTAAATGACATATCCATTTGCAAATTGCTGATGTCTTTGGGTCATTGTCCTCATAAACTGTGAAGCATCAACAATTTCACCATTCTTCCACCCAAGCTTCCTTATAAACTTGATGTTTGCTCCTGCTTTAATTTTAGCAGAATTCATGTTGCTCTGATAGGATCTCTTTTCAAAGTGATGTCTTATCCTTCAAAGTGCTTCAAACTAAATCCTATTTAGACATGTTGTAACAAGTTAGTATGAGTTTATTTTGGTGCAAAAAAATTTGAAATTCATAAATAGTTTGTGTCATAATTTTCCAGAAACTTTTACAAAGAACATTTGCATGTCTAAGATTCAATTTATTAACTCTCTGATTAGTGAAGGGCTTAGCACAAGAGTAAATTTGATTTAGAACAAATGAAGCAAGGTAACATCTATTTTATCCCTATTATCCTTCAGAAATCTATTTTATCCCTGATATCCCTTAGACATCTATCAGTAAAACAGCTACTATAACTTGATTTTAGTATTCTATACAGATCCCTATTTAGTTCTGGATGGAATTGACGGCTGAAAAACTGGAAAATGAAGGAAGAATAGAAGAAATGTTAAGTAACGCAGTTGGAAAGAAGGAGAGGGATTTAAAATGAATGGTTAAGGGAGAAAGAGAAGGTTTCATTATGGCCTGTGAATTGTGGGTGCACCTGTGCAATGGGGTGACTGTGTGCAATACATGTGTGGGAGTGACTAGACATATTTACAATGGGTGAGAGAAGGAATGGGAAAGGCAGTAGACTTAGCACTATTTTCTAATTTTGGAGGTGGTTGAGAATTTCCCTGGTTGTTGTGGGACAGTTCTCTGAATAGCCTTGGACTGACCCACTTCCTTTTCCTTTCTCACTTATAGTTCTCAATAAAAACTGTAGAATGTGCTGGGAATACAACATCTTAATATAAAGAGAAATTGGCTGGAAACATACTGGGCTTTGTTTCTGTCCCTCCTAGAACAAGACATTTTACACACTATAGCTCAGCGTGTCACATAATCCTGGGGTATGTAACCCAGAGTGGGCTACTTTTCAGGGTCTCTCAGCTGAAGTATGATATGGGGAATGCACAGACAAGATTCCATCTCCCCTGTGTAGTTTTCCTGAGCCTTGGAGAACTAGCTTGTCTTAAATCATTGGCTTCTACTGTCCCTTGCTGCCTATCTGTGAGTAATAAAGTTATTTCACTCAACTTGTTTTGTGAGTATTCTATCTCACTCATGAAACTGGTAGAAATTACTACCCAAGATGAATGGGCTGAAGGGATAACCAGTGCAACATGAACTTGCTTTGCAGTTGTTTAGGACCAGACTTTCAAAGTTGCTCATGATCGTAGTTTTTGAGAGACATGACAGCTATGCATGTCCATTGACCAACAGCACTGTGCTGCAGCTTTATCAATGTCTCTGGGCTCTTGATGCATAAGAAACAAAGCCAAAGATAACATCTTATTGAGAAACTGAGTTGACCTTCTTTGGGTTGCATGCCTAATTTACACTTTCTTCCTTCCTTGGGAACTGCCCCGAGTCATAGCCCTTGCTGAAGGGATGGGTCTGAGTAGCTGCTTCTTCTGTTTCCCCCTCCTGTCACAATCTGTCAGAATAGAGATTAACTCAGTTTGCCAGAGACAAGCCATATTGTTTGTCTTGCAAGTCTGATGTTAAAGACACTGAGTGTGTACTCACAGGAAGGTGCATGCTTACATCCAGCTACCACATAACAATAGGGCTGGGACAGCGTATATTTTCAGCCACGTGCTTTCCTGATTAGTAATAACTGCCCTCAAAGTGACATGGATGAGGGAAGGAGACGAGAAAAGAGAAGCAAGGAAGAGAGATCAATTGGCTTCAGAGGGAAAGACAGAGAGAAGCAGAGCAGTTGCCTTGGTCACATGACATTAGTGTTCCTAAGTCATCAAAGACCTTTCCTTGCACTTTCCCATATCCTTCCAATCTCCTTGCTTTATTTGAGCTTAGTTTAAATGAGAGTCTATTCTTTGCAGTCTGCAATTCCTGATGAAGAAGAGAAGCTATCATTTAACGAGGGGACTTTATAAAAAGGAAATTAACAAAAATGGCTTCCCTGTCCCAGCCCTCTATAGGAATACAGAAAAAGAACACTTACGAGAGGACCCTCTAATCCTAGGGAAAATAAATGTTTAGTAAGCCAAATTTCCATGTCTGCCATTGTGCTAAATGCTTTACAAATCATTTTTCATTTAATTCTCACAACAATCCGCAAGGTTCGTAATTATTTATCCCCATTTTACAGATAAAGGCAGAGACCCAGAAAAGTCAAGTAATCTTTCACTTTACTTGAAAGACCCAGGAATCAAAATCAGATTCTTTTATTCCTTCTAACATACTCTTTCATCTGAATTCATGTAAACTGGGATTTTGAAATTTTTCTTTCCCTGTGGTACTGCTTAAAAATTTAACATAGTTTGTTAGTCTTGATAAGTAAAGTACTTTTAGTATTTGTGTCAGCATTGACCTTTGTGTCCTTAAATTTGCTATTTTTGAACTTAGAAATGTTATTCATGATTCTCTGGGAACTTATGAAAAATTTTTACCTGTACTTCTACTTTGGGACTTTCAGACTCTGAAGCAGTTCTGAAACTGTTGAGAAAGTGTTGTTGAAACCAAAGGGATTCAGAGGATGCTAAAGGAATCTGGATAAATTTAAGAAGAATGCAGGATAATTATTCTGAAGAGCCCAATAATTCCTAGTGGTGGATTGTTAGCTAAGTAATTCGTGGGAGCCACCTGGTTGGCCATGATTGTATAACATAAGAAATTACTGGAAGAATGTTAAGACATTACTTGTGAGACTTAAAATTTAGAGGGAAAAAAATATCTTGGAATCTGCCCTGAGGAAGTTCTGAATGGATTCCAGGCACACCATACTGTTCTTTACTGATTGATGTTCTGTTTAGTTAAATCCTGCTGTTTTGCAGTTTCAGTGCCATCCTATAACTTCATAGAAATTCCCGGAGGCAAAATTAGCATCTGTCTCCTATTCCTCATCACCTTAAAGAATTAGTGCTAAGGACTGTGAGAAAATGTTTTAGGAAATTATGAGATGCTTAAATGTGTCCATCAATCAAAACCTTTTCTAATTCTTAAAGAATATTTTAGGATATTTTCAATAAAATTACAGGTGGCACTTAAACTAATTCAGATAAAATTATAGTACTTAAAATCTATATTGCACATACTTTTAACCCCTGAAGGATGCTAAACATCTTGGATATCTATGGATTTTGAAACGCATTTTTCAAGGAGAGAATTTTAATTTGAGCTCCTTTGCATGAATGCAGACTCAAAAGTCTGGCTGTTATGAGTTTTTATCACACAATACGAATGGGGAGACCTACTTATTAAAGATAGCTGTATTGGATTCCATTAAGGGATGCTCATGAAATGTAGATTTTCAGCTTATTATAAACTGTCCAACAGTTTTTTAGCAGGAACCCCCATGAGAGAGATCCACTTTCCCATCAGATTTCCATTAAGATCCATTTGCCAGAGCCGCTGTTTGTTACTCTGCTCTTGGAATGTCTTGAGAATCAATCATTCCATTTTATTTGCCTGAATGTCATGTGAATATAAAAACACATGGTCAAAGGTTTTGTGATCAGTTAATCATAGCAAGCGCTCCTTATATTTGTTTTTGTGTAGCTGTGCGTTTCAGTTATTGGAGCAAAACTTGTTGATGCTTGCTTCAGTGGGAGGTGTAAGGACTAAAAGTTGGCTTTGTTTATAATAACTGCAGGCTCTGTCATGATTATTTTTTGCAAGTTTCTTCTAGGGTCATAATCACTTCCATGCTATGCTGTAGTACTAAACTCTGAAAGTTAATGCCATGTAGGTACTGTCACAGACTAATAGCTGAATGTGCTAGTCTCTCATTCCTAACACTGCTCCAATTCTTCTTCTTTGGGATATAATTAAGTAGGAATGGGAATTCTGCAAAAGATTGAAACACTGACATGAAATAGTTGAAAGCTGCGATGGGCATTCCTTTCACAAGAGTCCTAAAACCCACTGGCCTCTGAGACTGAAGACCAAAAATTTTATCCATTTTTCTTTTTCTGGTTTTATAACTAAAATTGATTCAAACATTTGCCAAATATAATTCAGACTTTCTGGTTACAGACCAAGTTTTCACACTAAGCATTATGAATTTGCAATGAATTCATAACATTTAGTATTCATGGTAATAACACTGATCATTATGAAAAGATTTAATATTCATGAGGGTTACACTGCTATTTTCTCAGGTGCCATGATAATTTTTAATAATAATTCAGCATTTCTTAATGGGCAGTTGGCATAATAGAGTGTGATCCAAGAGTTTTGGTTAAAGGATATTAGAGGAAAGAAAGCAGGGCATTAATACAAATTTTAAAACTTGATCTTCCATGAGAACGTTTGATCAGTATTAGTCTATATTATTAAAACAAGCTGTCTCTGTTAAATGGCTCTGAAATGTCAAACAAATCTCTCCATTGCGTATTCAAGCTGATGACTGGCACAGTTCACAGTTTAAAAGGGGAGGGAAAACAAAAATATCTTCAAGACCATTTTTCTGAGGGAAAAAATACTTTTAGTATTTGTTTCAGTGTTGGCCTTTGTGTCCTTAAATTTGCTTTTTACCAGCGCATACACTTCAGAGTATTTTTTTTTTCAACACGCCATCTGTTTCTTTGCAATTGGGGATGGTTGAATAATTTCCTGAGGAATTGCTGACAAGATGTGTCCCAGGAACAGTAATCCAGCAGGACTAGATTTCTCATTAAAATCGCTAAGCTCAGCTGTGTTACAGCAAGCTCTTGATTTAAGGTGGTCACCCTGGGCCAGCGAAGGTCAGTGGCCACAAGCTACCCATTTTTTTTTTTCTAAAAAAAGGACTGTAAAATCTATGCATGTACACTACAAATGATTCCAGGTACAGGATCATTTAGGAGGGAAAGTGTCACTCGTCCTGACGGGATTTTCTTGGGGTCACCTTGGTAGCAGTGATCATCCTTGTTTACCTTCACATAGTACTATCTCTCATCACCTGAGGTGACTGATGTATGGGTGAACATCTCTCACTCATTACACCATTTTAGCGTACACTACTTTACTGCCCCTTTCTTCCCCAGTCCACAGATAAACTGGGATGCATATGTGCTTTCTGGAACTTTCCATGGTTCTTTTAGCAGAACCTGACCCTTTTCCCGAGATGCTCTTGAACTGCTGACTGATGGCAGGAGGCATCTAGAATTAGCAAGATTCCTAAGCAGGGCAGATTGGAATATGAACTTCAGCTATGTTATCTCACTTAATGTCCACAACAACCCCGTGACTTAGATATTATTATTTTTCTCTTTTTACAGATAAGAAAACTAAGTCTTGGGGCATTTAATAACTTGCCCCCAAACATACAGCTAGTTAGTAACAAATCAGGAATTTGTAACATCTTGCCAGCTTTCTTTACCACCTCCGGAGGCATGTAGTCTCATAATTCTATATTTCTAGACTAGTGTGTCCCAGAATGTTGTCAACTGATCACCAAAATCATATGCAGCAGGAATGACTGTTAAAAATAAAATCCCTGCTCCACACTTCAGACACACTGAATCAGAATCTCTGGGTTGGTGGGCGCCTGGAGTTTTTAACAAGCTCCCCTGGTAATTCTGTTGCACACTAAAATATGAGAACCACTGCCCTACAGCATAATAAATGTTATTTAATTAATTGGTTCATTAAATATTGAACAGTTAAAGTCATTATAAAGCTAAGAGTTGAGCTGGGTGAAATTAAAAGTAAAACTAGAAAGCTATGGTGGAGGTGGGGGTGGGGTTGAGGCCCAGAAAACAGAACCAGGCAGGGACCCTCTTCTGTGGAATAAATCGTAGCAAGACTTTTGCCATCAGATTTTGGTACTCAGTAACAATGATGGCCTTAAATGGAATAAATCCTGCTTTACTACCTTGTTTTGCATTTCAGTTGACCCAGTTGTAGGTGGACCCAACCATTCTGCCTGCATTTTTCCTATGGTGTCTCACTTCTCTGGAAGAAAACAGAAGAGGCAGCCCTATGTTTGTATGGACTATGCTCTGCTTAAGGAGGTCCCCATTTCACTTAAAGATTCATCATGTCATGTTTCTTCTTATCTCTCCATAAAAACTTGACTAAATTTGGATGGACATCTCTAGAGATATATCACGAGTTTCATTTTGCAGCCAGTCATTTTTAGGTAAAAAAGTTGTTTACTTTTTATATCATACAATGTCTTGGATTGAACTTGATAAGGCTTGCGAAAGAGAATTACTGTTGAACTCATCAGTTCTTGATAACAGATTTGAACTGGCTTATGAAAGGAAGAGGAGTATTTGTTTTAAGGGTGTAGAGTTGTCACAAGGAGCCCAACAGCCTGAATGCTGACAGGCAGTAGAATGCATTTAGAAACATGAACAGCAGTTCCCAGAACTTTCTCCCTGTCTCAAAGGATTGCTCCATCTCTGCATTACTCTTTGCTGTTTCTTAGGCTGGTGAAAGGTAGCCACATCACAGGTGCCCATTTCATATCTCCTCTATTTAAAAGAAAAACTCAGACTGTTTCTTAGATTCCACTTCAATTACAGGGGTAAAAAGATCTAATTGTTTAGCCTGGGGCGAGTCTCTTGGCTTAATCGGTGCCTATAGCAGGCAGGGAACCTAGGATGTGGGTGAGGGTCATACAACTGGCAGGGGAGGAAAAGATTCCTACCGTCCCAGTGAAGAGGGATGGGGAAGATGGTCCAAAAGTTGATCCTTTAAGAAGATGAACAGGACATACCTTGTCAGTGCCCTGAATCTTGTTTTCTCTTTGGGTGGAAGGCAGGTGAGGGATAGGATTGGGAAAGGAATGCAAGAAACACAGCTTTCCATAGAAAAACCAGAGTATCACAAATCCTCTGAAATTTGACATCAGCTTTCTTCTTTGCTCTTGAGTTATCTTCTCCTAAGAGTGATAGTTATCCATCCTGGAGAAAAAATACACAAATAAAAACCATGTTAGCTATTTGAAGTATGGGTTTTATATGTAATGCATCTTGCAATTAAATCCTAATGACATAATATTATGTGCATAACTTTTTATGCATGACAATGTTATCATCTTGAAGGAATGTTCATTGTAAGTATGGGAAGGGTAGTAATGTTTCCAATTTGACGTTTAATCAGGTGGCAAAAGTCCACACCTATTTCATCTATAATGACATCTTAACTAGGGATCTTTATGAAGTATTTGTATAACAGAGAAGAAATGACATTTGATGGCAACTTCTTTCAGTCATTTCCATAAATCTTAGCGGCCAATTCTCTTTATAGAACAAAGATGAAAACCAATGTTGTACCATTCCGACAATCCCAGCTGCTGGTCTGAAAATACCAGGACTGATGTATTCCTCAATGGGAGGGAGAAGCAGTGTATTCTAGGATAGTTCTGATGTCTTCATTTAGTAAGTATTTATTGCCTATGGCACAGGTTAAAAAGTGGTGACCTGTGGGCTGGACTTGTCCTGAAAATGTGTGTGCATATGTATATGTATATGTGTCAGGGGCAGGACTATATTTATATCTGTATAGAGAGAGTCTAAAAATGTCTAATTGGTTGCCAACATTTAAAAGTTAGAATATTTCATATAAAAATCCAGATTTCAAGCTTTACTCGGAAAATCAGGAGATGTGGCAGCACTAATTTTAAATATTTACAAGGTAATATTGGTTAGAAATCTGGAGTAGGAAGGGCCCTATAGATGAAGCATATATTCTCCAGTTTGCTACAATTCCCACCACTCCCTATCATTTGTACTTTTGACCAATTATATTCATTTGCATTTGCCATGTTTGTTCCTGTGAATGTTTGCATTTTCAATTTCATATATGTTCATAGCACATTAAGTTAATTTGTATTAGAATGTTCTCTTAAGCTGTGTAACTTTCAAACAAACAAGCTTCTTCTCATTATTTTAAAAAAATGCATAGCTTGAAAAAAAACAGAGATCTAGCACCAAATGAGATGCAATAGCTTTGTGACATAATTAATTCCAGTTCCTGCTTTGTCTCTACACCGTGATGTGTGAAAAAAGGAAGCATTGGAGTTAATCAAGTTAACCACTTATAGAGGGAGGCTACCAATGATCCTAGTTGCCTTACTTCTTGGGCCTTAATCTATAGAGCTGAGTTATCTGCCTTTTATTCAAGTTTATTTATGTGATGATTTCCCCAGATTCATGCCCTCTAAACAGAAGATTTCTTGGCAGGAGTTGGTTTGAGCCCAAAAGGTGAGAATAAAATTTACTTTTCATTTCTTTCTCTTTCTGTATTTGGTAGCCTCCAAAATGATTATCATGGTGTAAATCTTTCTTCCTAATGTCTTAGTAGGGCAATGTTGGAAGTTGGTGGAAAGAGATATGTAGGCAGAGAAGTGAATGAACACGACTTTTAATGTTGGAGGTTTTAGCCATGAAGTACTCCTATGCTATCTACTCTTCCTGGATCAGTAAATTGCTCATACTCCTGAAATTTGATGAGGGCATCAGCTTAAAACAGACCATTTTACAGATCCTTCAAATAACTTGCTAAATTCCCCCCTGGGCCCAGACTAATTTAAATCCTACCTTCTCAGTAAAGGAGTCCTTGTTTTCGCCAACATAAGCTGAATTCACCCTACTAAACCTCTATTATACACCATGTTTTACCAGCATTTTCCAAACTGCTATGAACTGAATTGCATCCTCCTCTCTCCACCCCTACAAACTCATATGTTGAAGCCCTAATGCCCAAGGTACCTGTATATGGAGACAGGACTTTTAGGAGTTATTTAGGGTTAAATTAGGCCCTACGGATGGGGTATTAATCTTGTAAGATTTGTGGACTTATAAGAAAAGAGAGAGAGAGAGAGAGAGATCTTTCTTTCTCGTCATGTAGAGACATAATGAAAAGACAGCCATCTGCAAGTCAGAAAAAGAGCTCTCACCAGAAACTTACCACACTGGCAACTTACTTTTGAACTTCCAACCTCCAGAACTGTGAGAAAATAAATTGCCTGTGGTTAATCCACCTAGTCTATGGTATTTTGCTATGGTAGCCCAAGAAGCCTAAGACACAAACCATATCCTAAAAAATATTGGAGCCCAGCAGATGGTAATAAGTGCCTCAATATGAGGTGAAGGTTGCAATGATCAAGGGATTTTGGAAGTACTGAATTAATTTAAATAGGATTCTTTATCACATGACTTCTCAAAACCTTTAATTGTTAATGTACACTTATAAATCTCTAAAGGGAGATATTTTATGCAAGGTTTTCTAAACTTATTTAACCACAGAACACGTTTCTAGAGAAACACCTTTTAATATCTTGAGCAAAAGTAATATTCCATGAAGCACGATTTAGAAAATGCATATCTATTAATGTAAACATTATTTTAAAACTGCTTTATGGTATCTTTTATTCTATTGGATTGTTACTTTACTTATTTATTTAACTTTTCCATCAACAAAAATTTACTTAGGACCTTCTGAGTGTCAAGGGCTATGCTAATTGATCTCCCAGCTTCATGCCACTTAATCATCCTAACAACCCCATGATCATGATTTGACAGATTATGAGACTGAGGCTCAAGTTAATTGGCTCAAGATAATGATTAGCAGAGAATATGAGTTGGTCTGATTTTATAGTCTATGCTTTTTTTTTCATAATCTCCCCCAACACCTCACAGTTAATACAGTGATGGTCTCGATTTCAAAACGTGGCTTCTTAGACTCCAAAGCCTCTGCTCTTTCCACTAGAATGTGTATATTCTAGGCCAGGGGATCTACATGAGCAAAGCCACAGGGGAGGAAAGGCTCAGCGTACATTTAGGAAATAGCACATTTGGCTGAAACAAAGTTTGTAGAGGGTGGAAGGGTGTCAGGTGCAACTGAGAAGTAATGCTGGGAATGGATTGTGAATTTTTTGACACTATATGTATTAGTTAGCTTTTGCTGCAGCAATAAGCAACCGCAAAGTTACAGTAACTTACTACAAGAAATATTTATTTATTGTTCATGTTACATAAGGTACTCAGGCTTTTGCTAGCTCTTGCTGGGCTTGACTTGGTTTGATTTGTCTCAACTTGACTAGGTTACATGTGCCTTCTCATTCCCAGACCCAAGCTAAAGGCAGAGACAACATATGGGATGTGTTGTTTTCATGGTAGGGGCTTAAGCTTCAAGGTACAAGCAATGCCTCTTAAACTCTCTGTTTAGAACTGTCACACTCTTCCATCCACATTCTTCAGCTCAGAGCAAGCCACGTGACCAAGTTGAGTGTCGTATTGTGTATTTTTTCTCATTCTACCCGGTGGGACTGGAAAATCAGATGGCTAAGGGTGTAGATGCATTTTTTTTTTTTTTCTAATAGAAAGGAGTGAAGTATTGAAATGATAATCCACTCCATCATACTGTGATAAGGAGTTTGGACTTTATATAGAAAATGAAGAGTTATCGAAGGTACTTAAGCATATTTATATTTTTTCTTTCTCCTTCTAGATTAAAAAGCAAGAAGTGAAGTTTGATTCTGTTTCTGTCTTTCATAAGACTTTTTACACCACCATGCATGTAGTAGGAACCCAGTTAATGTCCCTTTCCAACTCCATAAATATAACATAAAAATAAGTTAACCACCACAGAGTTTTTCAGTTTTGGCCTCATAAGAGTTAAACCTTCCCTTTAAATATGAACTTTGTCACTGATAGACAGCTGTTGACACATTTACTGAAAAGCAGAAATAATTCCTTTTGGTCTGGAAAAGTGAGTGTGGGCTGAATGCGTGAGAAAGAGTTATGTTGGATAGATCAGTTATTTTCCATCCCAGAGTGTGGTGTGTAGGTAAACTTTTGTGGCAGAGTGGAACTCTCTGTTCCCTCATCACTTTTGTTTCTCCCCATATTCACATCGGTATGAAGCATTGTTAAAACCCGTCTCAATGTTACTAAGAGAGAAACTGAATTATCTTTTATGAACTCCAATCTAAAGAATACCCGTTTCCAGTCATACCTTACCAGGAGGAGGGGAAAGGAACCTGCTTCTATCATCTTGGGCAGAAAGACAGCAGTAGAATAAACCAGAACTTTAGGTTTAAAGCTAAGAGGTAAAAAAGGAAGGAAAGAGATCAAGAAGAGGAGACATCTGGATACCATATAAGGTGCACATAATAAGAACACACAATTAATGTTTTGTGTTAGTTTTTAGATTCTGAATTGATTTACAATTAGTCAAAAATAGGGTGGTAGGATTGTTTCTGATGGTTTTGCTGTTGTTGCATGCTTTTCAAGACATTGCTCTGCAAACTATCAGGATTATGCTACCTAGGTTTTTGACCATAACTCCATGGGTGAGAAAGGAGATAAGAGGGAAAAGGGAATGAGGAGCTTTGCTTCAGGGTGTGCAAGGCAGTAAAAATTTGCCAGGTCAATCTGGATCAGTGATTGGGAACCTCCGGAATAAGCAGTCTCCAAGGGAAGGGACTTGTCTCGAAGGCTTGGCTGTCAAATTCTTAGCCTTTTGGTGTTGATCCATACTAAACACTCGTGCATATCTCCACCAGGACAGCAAAAACTGAGGTTTTAATAGCCTTTTGTGTCTTACTGTCTTCTGTTGGCTGTGTCACTGGGGATTCTTTACTATTGTTAGTTAAAAGCTTGATAACTGTGTTCTGTTACAATATAATTAAATATTTGATTAATTGCTGTAGTTTTATTCCATGGAGTATGCAGCTTTCTTGAATCAAAGAGTTTGTCTCAGCACAGTGTCAAAAAACACAAAGATTTAAAGCTCATCCAAGCATCAATTCAGAGCTAATACAGGCACCTTGACTCTCAAGGCTGCTGAATGGTAGGATTAAACAAACATTTTTAAAAGGGGGACTGTTCCTGCTACTGAACAAGAATGGTAATAAAGTGGGATAAATATAGAAGAATGCAAACTTACATTTTTACATCTGAAATGTATACTCTGGCTCCCTGGTTTTGATCTTCCCTATTAATAGAGGAAAAATGAAATCTAATCTATAAGAGCGAGATCAAGGTGTTGAATAAACTGAGATGTGAAGAAAGTGTTTCCCCAGTCACCAAACATCTAGTGATCACCTTTTGTGTAGCAGATACCTACAAGAGTAAGATTGCTTTCAAAGTGCTCATGTTCCGTTAGGGAATACAGATCTTTGTGAAATACATTACAGATAGATAAATACTAATAAATGCACAAACAGAGATAGTGTGATGAATGTGGTGGGGCAAGACAAGAGTGAGAAAGAAAGAAAATCAGAAAAATAAATACTAAAATAACTGACTTTTTGAAAAGGGTCTCTAAAGAAAAGCTAAATGAATGGAGTGAGAAGAAGGAAAGCAGTATGGGTAACTCAATGTCAACTTTAAGATGGTGACGTCACAAGGACATCTGAGAGCTGCCTGGATTTTGCAGACTCTACATGAGCAAAAACCAAACTTCTATTGTTTTGAGTCACTGAGCTTTTGGGGTTATGAATTGCAGCAATTAGCCTAACAGGAGCAGTATAAAAATGCAAATAATAGCTATTCTACATTTCATATGGTTGTTGAAAGCCTGAAACATAGCAAATGGGAAAGACATTGTAAAATTTTAAGTACCAGACAAATGTTAGAGATTGTGGTTGGAAAGAAAATCAAAACTTACCAATTGAAATTTCATATCAAATTTAATAAGAAATGTAATTGGATCAGTTGAAAACATGTTTTCAATGATTATTCGGGTTATATGCTGTTATGAAAACACCTTTAAATCTTAACTGAAGGCCTTTTGTTTTGAGTGATTCTTAATGCTATAAAATAAGTTTAATAAATACCTACTTCTGAACATAAAATTGTATGATATCTGATCTGGGTTCTTTGGTTTACTTTTTAACAAAATATAGACAGATTGTCTCAAGGGAGATACAACTTGAAGTTGGAAATAAAGAAGAGCAGGAAAAGACTAAGTAAGGAGGATTTATAGGGAAAAATGGTGAATTAGTCAGAAATCTTTCAGGTACAACTGACAGAATCTTGATATGAAGTGGTTGAAGCCAAAGGAGGACTTTATTCATATGACATAACTGCAAGAAAGGCAAGGCTGCAGCTGGGGCTCAGCAAAAGACTAAAATGCCATTAGGTTCCCTCTGCTTCCCCATTTCAGCTTCCCTCTGCAGGTTGTATCATGCCTTTATTGGATATTGCTTTTTCTCTTCATGGTTGTTGACAGTTCCCTGGTTCCCTATCCTAAACCTTCAGTTACCAAGGTAGGCGTTACCTGCAATCTGTTCTCTTTCAAGTCCTAACATTCTATGGAAGGGATTTACTGAGTTATTTGAATTACGTGCCCACTCCTGAAGGGGGTGAAGTCACTAACATGGTTGCTTCTGGGTTAGTCATGTGTATGAGGAAAAAATTTACTAGGAAGAAATCTCAGAGGCAAATTTAGCAGCAAAGAGAATTTCTAATGCAAAACAGTCAATTAAAAATTACTGTAAAAATACTATTCTAGACTGTTAAAGGACTGTAATAAATGAACAGACACTACTGTTCTCTGGGAACATCTACTACTCTCTGGGAACTTAAAATCTGCTGTTCTCTGGGAACTTAGAATCCACTGTGGAGATAAGACAAATAGACTTATAAAATGTTTATTTATAATGTCATTTGAGTGTACAAGGCAGATCTTTGTTTACTTTCCATTAACATACATGATATCTATTATGATTGAAAAGTCTTGATTCTTGGACAATATACAGACTTGTGACTCATATATTTTGGGATTCTCACCAACTTTTAAGATTCTAAAGAAAGTTTCCCAGCTTAGTATTTTCATATAACTAATTTCAGCCACACTTTGTAAAAATATGCATATGAGATTTCTTTTAAAAAACTTTTTTTTATCTTCACTGCTGAGATCACAAAAAGAGAATTTGTGTCTTGGCAACAGAAACTTATTATAAGAGATAATAATGTTTGACTTTGATTCTCTGAATCAGAATGTTGGTATGGATTTAACTGGATTATTCTAAAAGCATGCTAAAGTCAACATTTGCATGGTCAGAATTTGAGTAAATTTACCTACATTCTGAGACATCTGATTAAGGAATCTTTAATCTTGTCTTTTGTTGTCTTACTGTCAGCATTTGCTATTACTTTCAACAAAATTTAATACCACCTAGGTTTGAGATGGGATGGAGGAGGATTGTGTTTAAGAAAGGGAAGGCTCAAAAGGATTTGCTTTCAAGGAACATTGAAGAGAGTATTTTAGATGATCACTGTGGGTAGCCATAGATTCAATCTGCTTAGGGCATAGACACAGATGATGCTTTCAAACTGTTTTCAAGGATTCATTGCGTGGATTGCCAATAGTGCTGAATTCCAGGGTCATCTTTTAATCATTCCATGTTCAGGTGCTGTTTTTCTTCATCATAGTTACCAACAAAAAGAAAAAGTAAGATGTAAAACATGAACTCACTGGACTCACTTCTTCACTCTTTGAACACTCAACGTTCATACTCTGGCATTTCCTAGATATGTAAACAGGACTTTTGGAATGTGATCTAAAAATCAGCAAAGAGTCTTCCATTTTCCAGTATGTCCCCTGCCTAGATGCACCCAAAGGCTTCATCATCAAACTCATTCAAGTTGGTTAACTCAGTGTCCATCTGGGATACTTTGTTAAACTGCAGAGGTCAATGGAGTTGAGCAAATCTGGAGAGGCATTTAATGGAGTCCAAGAGACAACATATTTATAATCTGTGCCATTCTATAAAATGTGATATAGTCTACTTTCCTATAAAGAATGGAATAATACTATGCTTACTTGTTTGTAATTATTTTTTCTTTTGAGACAAGGTCTGTCACTGTTGCCTGGACTGGAGTACAGTGACACGATCACAGCTCACTGCAGCCTCGACCTCTTGGGCTCTAGTGATCTCCTGCCTGTGACTACCTCATAATTAGAGTGTATTTTACTATTTTGATAATTCTCATATTATAGAAAATTTAGGTCGTTTCTAAATTTTTCCTCATATAAACAGTGCTTCCCAAACTTTATCACTAAATCTTCATTTACCTTTTTGATATCAACTAAAATTTTTTTCCTAGAAATATAATTAATGAGCCAAAGGACAGATCTTTAAACATTTTATTTTTCATATATGCTGCTCAGTTGCCCTCAAGAAATATTGTATGGGCTTAGACTCCTGATATTAATGTGAGGGGCCTAATTATCAGCATCTTTTTTTGAAATCTCAGTGTTAAATTTATTTTAAACACTGACCATTTTATACATACAATATTCTGTAGCATTTTGGTTTAATTTTTATTCACACTGTATGAGATTAAATATTTTTCATATTTATTAGACATTTATGTTTGTTTACTTGCAAATTATGTATATACCCTGTGCTTGTTTTAATCTTAGGGTGTTTAAATTAAAAAATTGATTTGTAAAGACTATTGATCTATTAAAGATAATAGCTTCCATATTTTTATTACATATATTCTAACATGCAAATTTGTAAATATATACTTTTTATATGGTCATATTTATTCTTTCATGGTTTCCCTCTTTGGGGTTATGCTAATAAAGATTTTCAAACTGCTACATTACACACACACACACACACAAATTTTTGTTTCTAGTGTATCTATATTGCAATTTATTACATCATTTTGAAGATGTTATTCAATTATCTTCTAATTTTCATTATTATTTTTGAGATATTAGCTGTAAATCTTATTAGGATTTCCTTTTAGGTATGGTGCATTTTATTCTGGCTTCTTCGAAGATTTTCTCCTTGTCTTTGGGTTCTAGTAGTTTTACTACGATAAGCCTATGTGTGTTTCTCTTTGCATTTATCCTCATTGTGTATCTGTGTCTTGATATCTTTGATGATAGGAACCACTGATTAAGACAATCAGATCTGAATTCCCTTCCAAACAAACTTTTTCTTTGTGCAATTACATAGAAGTAATCTTTCTAGGCCTGTCTATCATGGAGCTAGATGGGACTAAAGGGCTTTTGAGAACGGAGAGTGAATGAGTTGGTTTGTGATTTTATGCCCGTGAATGTGAATCCTGGACTCTGTGTAAATAAAGTTGTATGTTTATGCTGGTAATGGGAGCAGTGTAAGAGAGAGGGAGAAGGAAACTCTCTGTTGTGCAGATGAAAGTGTGTTTCATGTAGGATTTTTTGGATTATCCAAGACATCATAAATTTATTGAAAAAGAACTTGTTGGCTCTGGTGACTTAATATTCAGTTGTAGATTTAGCTTCAATCTCTGTTTTCTGCAGGGATCCAAATGATGTAATCAGGCCCTGGTTCTCTTTCAAAGTCTCTCAGCTACCCTTCTTTCTATTGGAGTTATTCTCAGATAAGTAGTCTGTTGTGTTAAAAATATTACCTCTACCAACTTTAACTTAGTTATTTCAGATTCAAGTCTCAAGAGAAAGAACACCTCCCTTAGTTTCAGAGTTGCAGCAAAATTGTGTCTTATTTGCTCTGATTTGGCCTTTTGGTCATCCTTGAACAATTATTATGGCCAGAGAAAGGAAATGCCTTGATTGGCTGGACTAGTGTCACATGGTCACTCTATCCTAGGTCTGAAGAGGGGAGTTAAGTCAATTTGAAGTTTGCTACTTGATAATGGGTGAAGGGGTTATTTGTTAGAAGAAAATTGGGGTTCTGTGGTGACCTAGCCTTCATTTCTTTATCCTTTGGCCTTTTGAGACTTTTATAACTACAGTATTTTATGATGCAAAATAGTTTTTTTTTTTTTCTTGAGTGGCTATCTGGAATTGTTATATGCTTGTGAAATACTCGAATATACTCATGTCCTATATCAATGTTTGCAGTTCTTGATTCAAATAATCTGTCATAATTTTATAGCTAGAGGCAGATCCAATGGTTTTGAATTCTGGATACATATTAGAAATACCTGGAGAACATTTATGAGGAGATTACTGGCTTTTCTGTGGATATTCAGATGTAGATCACCTAAAGTGAGAGCAGGGCATTGATGAGATGCCCTGGATGAGAACCATAGGTTAACAAATTCTGGAGCAAATCCACTATAGAATTTCTTAGGAGGTGGGTGGATTTTAGTTCCTGAAGTGTTTGGTAGTTTCCTTTAGCCTTTATATGTTGACATCCTTTATTTCAATGCTGCTTGATTTTGAGTTAAAACTCATTGCTAGACATGCTGGGTTAGCAAAGGGGACGATGAGAATGAAGGTGGGACTGGCAGGAGAGTACATACAGCTATAAGTAAGATGCTTTTCCTTAAAGACCTCTGTGAAGCCACAATAAAAATAGCCCACCTTGAAATTCTACTTGGTGAAGCACTCATTTACTGATATCTAGGCAGAGAGGACATGGTGGATATTTTCCTCTGATGCTTGGCTGCCTGCTATTAACTGTTTCTTTCTAGCTGGGGGACTTCAAAATATAACATAGCACTTGTATGTATATCCAGCTGTCCCATGCTGTGGACTTCGGTTTTAACTAGGTTCCTTTCAAGCCCTATTTTCAGTTTCTACAAGTGGCTTAGAAGAGAAGTGTTTCTCATGGACCATTTCAAATAAATAGATAGACTCAGAAAAATAGTGACCCAACCGGTGCCTGGAGAGTGTCTACTTCCTAGCTACCTAAGACATTTCAGCATAAACATGATGGGCACTAAATGTTTGCAAAGGTTGGAAGACTATTTTCAAATAACAATGAATGAGACATTTCAGCATAAGCATTATGGGCACTAAATATTTGCAAAGGTTCGAACACTGTTTTCAAACAACAATGAATGAAAATCTTGTACTTTTTTTTAACTTTTATTTCTATATTATTTCTTCCTTTGCCTTAAATTCATAGCCAGTTACAGTAACAGAGGTGAATATTTTCGTGAGCTCTCAGATGCCAACATCCAGAAGTATGCAGCTGGCTCCAGTATTTTTAAAAACATAAGAACTCTTCTCTTAATATTTATTTATTTATTTATTTATTTATTTACTTATTTATTTACTTTGAGATGGAGTTTCGCTCTTGTTGCCCACGCTGGAGCGCAATGGCATGGTCTCAGCTCACCGCGACCTCCGCCTCCCGGATTCAAGCAATTCTTTTGCCTCAGCCTCCCGAGTAGCTGGGATTACAGGCATGCGCCACCACGCCTGGCTGATTTTGTATTTTTAATAGAGACGGGGTTTCTCCATGTTGGCTAGGTGGGTCTTGAGCTGCCAACTTCAGATGATCTGCCTGCCTGGGGCTTTCAAAATGCTGAGATTACAGGTGTGAGCCACTGCACCCGGCCAACATTTATTTTTGTGTTAATTTTTGCCAGAGATCCAAGAGTTTGCCTTTGCCTTGCCAGTCTTCATGTCTGGAGATTGAGGTGGAGATAGGGACCCATTGGAGTTGTTGGTCTCCAGTCTACTGTCCTCCAATCAACCTCTCTCTGTTCAGCCTGTTTCTTCTTCTTGTTCATAGGCTCACAACATTTTATCCTAGAGTCTGTTTAGTTCTGTCGGCTCCCTGGCTGCCATTAGCACTATATTCCTTTTGGTACATTCTGGGTTGTGGATTATTACACTGTTTTATCTATCAGCATCTTTATATCTGCTTTCCAATTCCAGAAATGTGAAGAATTGCTCTCTTCTCCTATTGTCTCTGTTCTTATGCTTATAGTCCTTTGTGCTGATATACCCTTTTTTGGGTGGGCTTTTGGATGGAAAGGTAGGGGAATACCTGGTCTCCCATCCTGTACCTGTAAGTTCTTTGTGGTTTTTTTTTCTTTTTTTTTTTTTTTTAACCATATCATGTGTGATATGGTTTTTCATTCTCTTAATGAAACATACCATAATAGTGCTTTCGGAAGTAAATTTACTCAAATCTGTTAGTTTTACACATAAGGATATGGATGAGGGAACAGCATTATTCATGTGGAGGAAGGAAAAATGAAGCTTAATGTTGTTTCTACTGCCAAAGTCTAGTATGAGACTTTGGAAAATTATTTAAAAACCAAATAGGTGAGAGCTTTTACAATGTAATTTGTAACATTTTATAAGGATGACAAATGTCTATAGAATTAAAAGAATGAACCTTTTGGGCAGACTATAGGACATTCATCTAAGAATAAATTACTTTGGAACTTCTGTTCCTTCTTTAATATTTGTAAGCAGTTTTTACCCAAGGCGTAATGCCAAGCAGTTTCAAAAGTATGAATTATTACCCGTAGCTCACACCATTTTATCCTTTTTTTTCTATTTAATTAAATGTGCCTCTCATCTCTCTATCAAGAGGAATAAAACTCAATTGCGATGTATTTAGACCTTTCTAGTTTATCTTTCTGGTACCTTTTAAAGGTAGCTCCATGCCATATGCTATGCACCAGAACGGCTGCAAATAATCATAAAATTAAATGCCAGAATTTACCACTACATGTGGTTTCTCATTAAGGTTTGATGTGGCTTCTCTAAACTGAAAATGGTTGAAGGGTTGATTTCTTGTATTATCAAGCTGTTTTCTGAGCTTTCTTGCTGGCCCACCTACCTGGATATATAATTAACTTCAGCTCTGAAAGGCTCCTGGTAGATTTGGGCTGTATCTTTGGGAAAATAAGAGGTTATTCTCTGAAACACATATGTGCTTTGGAATAGCAACTCCAAAGTATCTTCAGTGGCTGTTCCCTAATATGATGGCAACCATATATTCTGGATATTCCCTACCAATCCTATGTCATGTAACCTGATCTGGGGTTTGGAAAATATAGCCAATACCATATGTAATACTAAGTAGGGAGAATAGGTCAGGCTGCTATTGCTAATGAGCTAAATGTTATTTTAAGATGAATCCCAAACTAACCCAGACTATATCAGTCATTATTTTAGATTCATTACTTTAATTTTCTTCTTTAAATAATACTGTATTCTAGAGAATTAAAATTTTCATAATGAAAAAGTATGGCTCTATGATAACAAATCCATTTAGGGAAGAGACTATAGACAGTAAAATCAATATGGATTAGACTATTCATATTTTGAGCTCAATTGTTTTGATATTCTTCTTTAGATATTGTATTATAGAGAATTAGGAATTTCCAAATATAGATGACAGTGGTCCTATGCTCACAAGTCAATTTAGAGAAAAGATTAGCCGGGCGCGGTGGCTCAAGCCTGTAATCCCAGCACTTTGGGAGGCCGAGATGGGCGGATCACGGGGTCAGGAGATCGACACCATCCTGGCTAACACAGTGAAACCCCGTCTCTACTAAAAAATACAAAAAACTAGCCGGGCGAGGTGGCGGGCGCCTGTAGTCCCAGCTACTAGGGAGGCTGAGGCAGGAGAATGGCGTGAACCCGGGAGGTGGAGCTTGCAGTGAGCTGAGATCCGGCCACTGCACTCCAGCCTGGGCGACAGAGCGAGACTCCATCTCAGAAAGAAAAAAAAAAAAAAAAAAAAAAGAGAAAAGATTATATAAATTAAACTTAAGTCTTTCTCTGTGTGTGTGTGTGTGTGTGTGTGTGTGAGTGTGTGCGTTTCTGTCATGATGGCAACAAGTAAAGATTAACTCCACTCAACAGTGCTTTAATATTTCTATATCTTCCAATGGACTGCGTTTCATTCTATCATCAGTAATGATCAGGGTAATCATTTCAATAAACATTGTTTTTGAATGACATCTGTTGTGCAAGGTAGTGTCCTGGAGACTGAGGACATCCTAAAATAGATGGCTTAACTTTTGTTGCAAAGCAGCTAAGACTGGTGACTGGAGAAGAGTCAGCTTCTTCTCCAGCCACAGTGGTTCAGTGTTATAAGCCAGACAGATATGTGCTTGTCACTTATCAAGTGTGAGACTTGAGCAGGTTAAATAACTTCCTGTGAGCCTCGGTTTTCTCATTTACAAACTGGGGCATATAAGACCTACCCCACAGGTGGTTGCATAGGATAAATGAGGTGATATTAGTAAAGTGCTCAGCACAGTTTCTGTTACACAGTAATTCAACAAATATTGGCAAAAGTAGTCATTACTGTTATAATAATATAGTTTCTATTAAAATTGGTCGACAACCAATTTTAATGTCAGTATCTGGCAGTGCTTTCATTCGGCAGAAGGGATAGGAAGTATTTGCCTTGGTTTTATCAATATTACGTCAGAATAGGAGTGGAGGTGAAGTGTGGCAAGAATAACATAAAGCTGTGTCTCTGTTCCCTAATGGTTGGCATCACCAGTTCCTAGAAACTCTATCCCTGTTCATTTTTCTTATTTTTTTTTCTCCTATTTTTGCCCATGCCCAGAGATCTCCACTTGTTAATAGTCTACCCAGCTTCCTAGAGTGCTGAGCAATTTCTCTGCTTGATGGTGGAGCTGGTCTTATCCTAGCATCAAACATAAATTCAGCCACCAGAGCCAAGAATAGAGAAAAAGACAGAAATATTTTTTTCTTGATTTTTGAATTTGTTATATAAGCAGCTTTACAACATAATACATTTTTATCATGCCCAATTAATCAGCTTTATTGATATAGCTAAAATTAAATGAAATAGGCTCTATACTGGAACATCTTGGTTGCTGCGAGTAGGGGGCTGTCTATAAAATGCATTACCGTAATGCAAAATAAAGAACTCACATAAGAAAGAAAGCTGAAGTGCCAGGGAGCTCATAGAACATTTAATCATCTTTAGAAAAGAATTAGTTCCTATTTCAACAGAATCAAAAATCCAAAGTGATGATCAGAAGAAAGAATGACCATATACTTATTCTCTGTGTTTATTTCTTTTGAGAGACTCATAAGGTCTATGCTGGAGAAGATCTAAAGACCATCTAGTGTGTAGTGTTTCCCAACATTTTTGTTTTAAGACTGTAGTAGCCCTTGTTGAAGTGAAGTCCTCCGTAGAGCGCTTGCATATGAAATAGAGAATAACTAACCTGCATGGGAATGGAGGCAGAGCTCCTAGAACCTGCCTGCTTGGTTTCCCACCTCTACTCCATTCACAATCTCTGCTTGCACCAAGGTGTTAGCTCAGGGTTCTTGAAGGTTTTAAAAATCATGGACTATGGTGATCTCATAGAATCCTTTATTTTATATAAAAAACTGAGACCTAAAGGAAGAAACTTATGTGTTTAAAATCATTAACTTAGTCAGGTGTGATGACTCACCCCTGCAATCCTAGCACTTTGGGAGGCTGAAGTGGGAGGATCACTTAAACTCAGGAGTTCAAGTACAGCCTGCACAACACAGCAAGACCTCCTTTTTACTTAAAAAAAAAATTAGCTGGGAATGGTGGTGCACACCTGTAGTTACCAACTACTCAGGAGGCTGAGGTGGGAGGATCACTTGAGCCCTGCAGCCTGGGAGACAGAGTGAGACCCTGTGTCAAAAATAAATAAACAAACATAAAATCACAAGCTAATTACTGTCAAAACAGTAATAGAACCTAGGTCTCCTAACGTCCAATCCATTGTACTTCACTTACAGTATGATAGCTCCTCATTTAGCCTGTTTATTTCCTTCAGTAGTCTCAGTTAAGAGAAAACAGTGAAGTACAACTGCCCATAAAGGATATTACTGCTGCTACTGCTGCTACTGCTACTACTACTTCAGCTATTACTATTTCTACAGAATGGAAAAGGGAAAACAAATAAATACATCCATGATGAAAATGTTAATATAATCCATATATACAACCTGACATGATGTGCTTCTCTCTTTATAAACAAGTATTTTTAATAGACCAAATTCTGATTATATTTGAGGAGATACCAAATATAGAAGAAATTCTTCAACTAATGAAGATGATTAACTGCATCTGTTCTTTTAAATATAAGGTTGACTTTCAGTAACTTACAAATGAATCATTTCATGCTTTTCTATCTGAAATTGATTACATGGTCCTTGAAAGAGAGTGACAACAAAGAAATGAAAATGCTTTTCTAAGCACTTAAACCATATCTTAGAACTGGGCAACAAAAGGAAGACATCATTGGATACTATATCTGACCTTTGCTTTTGCTACTAGCAACATAAAGTAATGCCATTTACTGCACAGGCAAGTAACAGATTCTGTTGACTGATAGGCTTTTACATGTGCTTGTCAGTGTATTAGTTTTCTATTACTGCATAACAAATTACAAAAAGCTTTGTGGCTTATAGCAACAAATTTATTTTCTCACAGTTTCTGTGGGTCAGGATTCTAGATACAAGTTAGATGATGGGTGCCCTGTTCAGACTGTCACCATGCCGAAATCAAGTTGTCAGTCAAGACTTGAAGTCCCCTTGTAAGCTCACTGGTTGTTGACTGATTCATGTCTGTGTGGTTGTATGACTGAGGCTCCTGTTTTCTTGCTAGCTGTTGGCTGGGGACCGCTCTCTGTTCCTAGAGACCACTCTCTTCTCACAACATGGATGTTTTCTTGAAGGCTAACAGGAGAATGTCCCTCTGACATTCCACCTTCTTTTATAGAATACTCTGATTAGGTCATGCCCAACCAGAATAGTCTCCCTTTTGATTAACTCAGTCAGCTGATCAGTTACTGAATTATGGGTGCGATATCCCATTACATTCACAGGTTCCCCCCATACCTAAGAGGAGGCAGGGGTTTATTCAGGGCTTGTACATCAGGGAGCTGTAATCTTGGGGACCAGTTTAGAGTACTGCCTACCACATTTGGATTTTCTTAATATATGGCCAAAGTAAATGAACATCAGGCAAAATTTTCATTTAAACCAAGTTTGTATCTTTTTAGCCCAAGGAATAAATTTCCACAAATATTTGATTGTTGGGGGAAAGATGCAGGGAGGAAGGAAAGAAGTGAGGAGAGTCCTTTCCAGACTAAGAAATACTTACTTAGAAATAAAAAGTTTACACTTCAGCAGGTTTCTCAAAAACAGGGAACTCAGTATTTTAGTGTGAAAATGTTTTTCCTGGGAGTTATCATTGTCATTAAAATTATTAAAAACAAAAACAAACAAAAGAAATCCTCTAGATTAAAATTCCATGTATTTTTTCTTTTTTGTTTGTTTGTTTGTTTGTTTTTGAGATGGAGTCTCGCTTTGCCACCCGGGCTGGAATGCAGTGCCATGATCTCAACTCACTGCAACCTCCGCCTCCTGGGTTCAAGCAATTCTCTGCCTTAGCCTCCCGAGTAGTGTACAGGTGCCCGACGCCACACCCAGCTAATTTTTGCGTTTTTAGTAGAGACGGGATTTCACCATTTTGGCTAGTCTGGTCTTGAACTCCTGACCTCGTGATCCACCCACCTCGGCCTCCCAAAGTGCTGGGATTACAGGCGTGAGCCACCATGCCTGGCCTCCATGGTTTTACTCTATCCACGAACACAGCTCAGATCTTGTTACCAACTTACAGGGATACAAACCTAAGAAGCTTAGTAACTTTCTGACTAAACATTCTGAGTTATAATAACGTAGAGGTGGGCACTATTTTAGCAAGTGTGAGGTATCTATTAAATAGAGAATAATTTATGGTCAAAACAATTTTTGCTATGTTTCACACAAAAAAATCATGTAATTTCTGACAATTTTCTCTTTGATTTAATTTGATGAAGAATTCTTTCCCCCTGATTTCAAGTTCTTTCAGAGTTTCAGGTGGAATTCTTTAAAAACTCTTTCAGACTTTACTGTAAGTCAAAACCATCTCAGTGGGACTTCTGGAGCTGACTACATTTCAGTAGAAATTTGCAAGCTTCTGTCTATTGGGGTTAAGTTCAGATTGGTTATAAATTCTGAAACTGTGGTTTTGGTTTCAGGGAGGAGTGCCAGCATTTGGTTCGGTTGTTCTACAAATGCCTTTGGGCTCTAGTTTGCAGCCTAGTGTTTCAATGGAAGACAATACATGAGGAATTTGATTCTACTATAATTCGGCCATTCTTTGTGACTCTCATCAAACCTTAGTACTTTGTACTTAGGGTACTTAGTATTTCAGAGCAGTTGCTGAATGTGGTCTCCCATTTCAGTACTTTCAGTCCACAAATCCTCCCAGATAGATGAGAAAATGGAAAACTTGAAGTACAAATGGGAATTATTCCTCTGTGTTAATATTATTGCCCTTCCTCTACTCATGCTTCCTTTCCTTCCTTCCTCTCTCTCTGTCTCATAGTCTGTCTCTCTTTATTCACCCCCCAAACTACTTTGAAAACAATAACAGCAGACAAAGAACAGAGAAAAGAAGGGATCTACTCATTCTCAAGTATCTAGGGTTGGACAGAGCCACAGATAAAATGTGTGGTCCCTGGTCCCTAAGTCCTTAGAGCTCTGCTGAGACAAATGTCAAAGACAACAGTTGTGCAGTAGCTTCTCAGAGGAGTCAAAATTTGGCTACATCTTTAGGGATTCAGATCCTTGTCTAAAGAAGATTTTCTGGCCCTTAAAATTGAAGAAGTTATGACGTATTACTGAAGATGTGTTCCCTCCTCCCCTCCGAACCCTACTTCCTTTCTTTCCTTTATTCCTTGTTGGTGGTAAATATTTTATCACTGTGAAAATAACTTGGGTGATGGATGATTCTAATAGGTGTTTAATCCACCCTTACAATGATCTAGCCAGGCCCAGTTGTTTAATAATTATGACCCATGGTTAAATTGTTTCAATGACATTTGCATTGCATTCTATAGATAAAATACCTAGGATGAATTGGCCCTGACTATACTGCTCTTGGTATTAGTGAACTGGTTTTTAAACTGGTCAATACGTGGTCATCTAGGACATTTAACCTCAGTATGAGCAATGTGTTAAGTGACTCTGACATCATAAGGACATATGTTTTTCATTTTGTCTTGGGCCTGAGAAAGGAGATCAGGACAGTTTCTGAAGCCACTCTTGTCTTTGTCCCTTGGATGAAGCGATCCTGGTTCAGAGGAAATGGTATGAAAAGATTATCACCACTGGCCTTGTGTGAATTTGAGGAAAAGTACATAGCTCACTTTTTGGCATTAAAAAATGTACAGCCAAATCAGTGCAATACTGTACTTGTATCTCAAAAGTTTTGCCACTAATAAGATATTTTTCTTTTGAATTAGGCACATTAAACTCTAAAATTCAGACAAACTTCTTTCTATCCTACTCAAAACCTTCTGAAGAGCTTCATGACGTTAAAGATGTGGGAAATTTAACTGAGTTAAGTGCTTTATACTAGAGTTAAGTTTTGAATTCTCATTGGAGTAGTGATTTTGTAGAGTTCACATAGCAATTTCAGAGTCTGTGGCATTACCAAAGAGTCACAGGACCGTAGCAGAGAATGGATAAATCAATAAGGCTCTCATGCCCAACATTCTATTTTCTCTTAGTTGATTGCTTTCTTCCAAAATAAAAAAACTCAAAACCGTATATTCCCCAAAGTACTACCTTGTGCTAAAATATTGCTTTTTGAGCCTAAAATTTCCTGTTCTTGCTACTGTGTAAAGCCCATAGTTCATACTAATATAGATTATTGATTTCACTAACTCTCTCTTGTAAACTTGAGGTATTCTGGATAAGAACTTAGACTAAGTATAGAAGTAGACAGCAAGTGGTTAAACCTGGGACATATGCCAAGTCTCATAATTCTTATAATCATATTCCTTAGGTCAAATCTAAAAATCATGTGAAGATGTCATGGCCCTTTTTTCCCAGCACTACCAGTCACACTTCCTAAATCTTCATACTTAAGGAGGGTGACCTTCACAGACTACGTGGTTCTCCAGCCAAATATATGCACTTTCCCGCTGGATCCACCAAACAAATAAATAATCGTGAAGCAAGAAAATACAGTCTCTTAACTACAGTAAAGTCATCCTGAATAGGTACAATAGAATAGGCCCAGCAATCCAGACAAAATGCTCGTTCCCCTTTTCTGTTGTGCATTTCAAGTCTGGTGCATGAAAAAAAGACTTCATGATTATATGAAAAAGGATTCTCCTGATTTAGTGACAGTAAGATCTGTATTTTTGGTGTCTTCCAAACACTCTGATTCAGGTTGTCTTTATGTAACAAGCATTTACTCTGAACCTACTAAGAACCTGGCACCATGCTGAGTGCTTAATGACCAGTTCTTGCTTTTAGCAGCTCGCATCTAGTATAGCAACAGCTGAAGTAGCAGGTAGATATAATGTGATATTGTGAGTGCTAAACTGAAAAGATACAGGTACGAATAGTTTTACAAATGCTAAAGAAATTGAATGAGTCAAGAATGGGTTCACATGCAAATGACAGAAAGTCTAAGTTTAGTTCTTTCCACATAGACAATTTTTGGCAGCAGGCAGTCCAAGCAGCCCACTGTCTCTACAGTCACCAGGAACTCAGCTTCCTGCTGTCTAGATATTCTGCCGTCATCAACACTTGACTTCCACCTCTTGGCTATTGAAGCATCAGCCACCAAATCAATAATCTAGCAAGCAGAAAGAGGAAAGAAGTAAAGAATGCCATGCCCTCCTCTCTTTAATGACACTTCTCGAACCGGCACAGCACTTCTGACTACATCCTGTTTACCAAACCTTGATCACATGGCTGGCCATACCTGGCAGCAAGAGAGGCTGATACAGTCTTTATTCTGGAAAGCCATGTGCTGGCTGCAAACTGGAAGTTCATTAACCAAATAATAAGAGAGGTCAGTTACTAGAAGATAATGGACTTTTACTGCCTCAGGATTTCAGACCTGGGAGAAAAAATTTTATCTAGAAAGGAAGAGCATATCTGGAAGGCTTCCTGGAGGTGACATTTAGTATGGGTTTCCGAGGGAGGGAAGGAGTATATTGAATAAAAAACAAGGGAAGCACTATATAGGCAGAGGGAGCAGTACCAGAGTTGGCACTCAGAAACAGCTAGCCTGAGAATGAAATGTAGTCAGTCACAATAGATCCATTTTATGCTGAGTGAGGATCTAAAGGAAATATTTCACAATGTTCTCAATATCTGAGCAATTTTGTCTAGTCACATGCATCTAGCTGCTAAAGACTAAATTATCACATCATGCTCACAGAAGTGAAACATAATTAGAAAATATATTTATTGAAATCATTGTCCATGTATATTAAATTGGATAATCACTTGTTAAATTAGGAAAGATATTCAGAAAGTTAATTAATTCTGGATTTTGATTATGACATGTAGCAAGTGTGAAGCAATCATCTCTAAGGCCATTTACACACGTTCGTTTATTAATAGGCATCACAATAGCATAATATCTTGCTTAAAACAAAGAAACAATTAGTCCTGAAACAGAAAAGCACACAACGCAGAATAGGCAGGATAGCATAGTGGTAGTAATAACAACAGCACACACTTAGTAAATATTTGCTGTGCCAGGTATTCTTCTAGGTACTTGGCACATGTGAACTTCCTTCATCTTCACAACACTGCGAGCTAGGTTTCTATCACTGTCTCCATTTTTACCGAGGAAGAACTGAGGCTCAGAGAGGTTAAGTAACTTGCTCAAAGTCCCTTGGCTGATATATAGGGACACACAAACACAAACCCATGCAGCCAGATCCTTAACCACTCTACTAGGTCATCAAAGGAAGAAGGTTGTGGGATCGATCCCACCTCCATGACTAATTAGCAACGAGACTCTTGGAAAAGTTATTTCACCCCTCTTTGTCTTAGTTTCTTCGTTACTGTGACTGAATAAGAGGCTGTATGTAAAAGTTGTCTCCTGGGGCCTGGCACAAGTAAGTGCTCAGTAGTTAAAAGGGCCTGGCATGGTGGTTTGTACTTGTAATCTCAACTACACGGGAGGCTAAGGCGGGAAGATCACTTGAGCCCAGGAGTTTGAGATCAGGCTGGGCAACATACTGAGACTCCTACTTAAATTTTTTTAAAAAAATAGCTAAAAGGTTTAACAAGATCGAGTCATTAATTATAAACACTAGCCAATATTTGGTCCCTAAATACACTAACCAAAAGGCAGACCAAAAACTATTTCTGACACGCTGTTAAATTCTCTTTCAAAAGAATAAAATCTCTCTTTCTTCTACCCATTTACCCCAATCCCCTGAGGTCTGTCTCTCTGCTGGTTCTTGAGTTTGAGCTGCTTTTTACAGCCATCTGTTATAGTGTTGTGTAACAACAAACAATATCCTCCTAAAAATGTTTACAAATGCTTCTTACATTAGTGCTGTATATTTTTTCATTATGCTGTGGCATCTCCATTGAAAAATTATTTTAATCATTGCAAACTGAATTATACAAGGATAATGCATAAAGAGATAGTACTTAAAAGGCTGAATGTACATTAATTGCTTCAGCTAATGAAAGAAACATGACTTAGCCAATGCACACAACATGAATCCTAAGATGCATGGACAATTGACTACGGTAATAAAACAAGTATTAGTGTGTTAAATCTGAAATCCTCATTATGCTTCATGCAGCAAAACCAACTGTGTACCTGCTGTTCAGTGTGCATTTCCTCCTCTTGACACCAAGAGCTAATTATAGAACGAGGCACAGAGTGAAAGCATGTGACCTATGTTTGGGGACCTTCAACAACACTGCAAAGTTATGTTTGGTGACTTCTTATTTTCTTTTTAAGCTGATAAAATATGTGTCGATCAAAATGATTTTGGAATATCTCGATGTTGTGTAGGCAATTTTAATTAAAATATGAATTATTTATATATGCACACAGTTTATTTCACTTACATTGGGATCTTGCTTTATCTCCCTTGGCTCTATCAGCTAGTAAATTATTAATGCAAGGATAATTTATGTCACAGTGTTCAAGATGCTGGCCATTGATTTCTTTGCCTGTCTTTCATTTCATGAACCCAAAGTAAAGATGATGATAAAATCATGGCATTTAAGAGATAAGAAGAGAAGTAAATGTCTTATTATTACTGTTTATCTAGAATCACATAGCATAAATGTTATAGTAAGTTATAAACAGACTGCATTAACCTACCACCTTCCATTTATAGAGTAAAAGTATCATGTTATTAGGAACCTCACAAAAAGCTGATATACTTTAAACCAGCACCCCCATTTTTGAGAAACTTTGAGGGCACTAACAATATACTTCAAGGGATATGAACAGTTGGCTTAACTCAAAGTAACTGCTTGATATGGGTTGGCTTTGCGTCCCCACCCAAATCTCATCTTGAATCTCATAATTCCTACGTGTTGTGGGAGGGACCCAGTGGGAGATGATTGAATCGTGGGGTTGGTTTCCCCCATGCTGTTCTCGTGATAGTCAGTGATTTCTCATGAAATCTGATGGTTTTATAAGCATCTGGCATTTCCCCTGCTTGCATTCATTTTCTCTCCTGCTGCCCTGTGAAGTGGTGCCTTCCACCATGATTGTAAGTTTCTTGAGGCCTCCTCAGCCATGTGGAACTTTCAGTCGGTTAAACCTCTTTTCTTTATAAAGTACCCGGTTTCATATATTTCTTCATAGCAGTGTGAGAACAAACCAATTACCGTAAATGGGAAAAGAAAATATTTCTTTTCTGGTAGAACAAGATCTAGAAAATAAATCTTTTTCTCTTTTGTAGTTTATACTATATGTTGTCTTTTTAAATTATTTTCTCAGTAAAGCCTTGGATATGTTCAAATGTATTTCTTTTGTGTTTCTTCCCAGATTTGTAAATTGATGACTTTGGTGCCAACTAGCCTCACATTTTGGATGGACACAAGGGCCTTTCAGAGTTCATTTTTTTAAAAATGATGGGCAAAATTCTCTTTAAATGGCAATAGTTTAAGAACTCAGTGCAGATCAGATTTTAGGTGATTTATTTAAATGTTTTTGTCTCTGAAGAAAATGATGTACTGGCTTATTTCTTGTTTCAACTAGCTTGTATATACTCTTTTGGTCAATATTATTTTAATTTTTCAATTTTTCTAGTTCATTTATCAGAGTTCTTTAGATACCATTTTGAAGCATCTGCGAAGCCAAGTCAGCAACAGCCATACTTCAACAGCAAGAGTATAAATTAAGTAGAAACCCCTGGATCTCAATAAGTGACATTTTGGGAAATTTTACTCTAGGGGTAGATTATGGAAAAGTGGAAAATTTGTGGGAAGAGGTGAGAGAAATTATGGGAAATGTTTTTGATCTGTTCAACCTATGATTCTAAATGTTAATGCACATCAGAACCGCCCAAAGAACCTTTCATACATTTGGTCTTCAGGACCTACTCTGCAAAGATTCATCACATCCCAGGAGAGTCCTGGAAATCTGTATCATTCACAGATCACCTGAAACTAGCATAGAAACTGTCCAGAAGTGTTGATTTCCAAAAATTAAACATTTTTACTCATTTAGTTACTCAACAAATATTCAGTGAGCCTTTAAACCCTGCCCCCAATCTTAGCACTCAAGGAAGGCTTGAGGGAGTCTGGTGAGGAAAGTAGATAAGAAAATAGCCAATTTCAATTCAGCAAGATAAGTGGATAAGAATGGGGTGCTCTGAGAAACACGGATCATTTAACACAGTTGAAGGTGTCATAAAGGGTTGGAGGAGATGGTGTCTAAGCTGAAACCTGCAAGGTAAAGAATAAGCAAAAGGTAGGAGGACTTGGCCTGTGTGTGTGTGTGTGTGTGTGTGTGTGTGTGTATGTATGTGTGTGTTGTGTTTTGCAAGGAGGCTGTGGGTTGTGGGGCTGGAGGGGAAGGTGTGAGAAAGGTTAAAGAACTTGTAAGACACATTTTCAGGTCTCAAGGAGCTTACAATATAATTGGGGAGATAAGTGATGGCAAAAGATTTTGGTAACAGATGAAGACAAGAGAAGTGACTTCCTAGGAAGCCTTTTGATCAATTACCAATTGAATAATACAGACTCAGCATGCTACAGGATTTTTCTGGAAAAAGTATCTAGTTTCTTTCAGCAGTAAAATTCTGTGATCTACAAATATCATTCTGTAGTGGGAAAAAAAGACTTCATAGAAGAGATAGGGATTCCATTGGAGATTGAAGAATGGGTAGATTTTTATAACTTTTTATTTTGATAGAATTTTAAGCTTACAGAAAAGTTACAAAAATAGTATAAATCACCTTATGTTGTATCCATATTCACCGACTTACATCTTGCCTATTTGCTTTTGTGGTCTCTCTTGCTCTGTACACAGACACACACACACACACACACAGACACACATCCACACAAGCACACACCCACACCACACAGAGCCATTTTTTCTGAACCATTTGAGAGCAAGTTAGAGACACTGTACTTCTTTACTCCTGAATACTTTGGTGTATATCTCCCAAGAAAAGAACATATACCTACATCTTGCACAGTAAAATAAACGTACGATATTTAATGTTGATACAATTTAATATTGATACAATTATCTAATTGACAATCTGTCATCAAATTTTGTCAGTTGCTTTAATTATGTTCTTTATAGGCTTTTCTTTCTCAGTGTAAGATACAACTCAGATTCATGCATTGCATTTAGTTGTCTCTGTAATTGTCCTCTCACTTAAACAGCTCTTTAACTTTTCTTTGTCTTTATTGATCCTGGCATTTTTGAGGAATACAAACCAGTTATTTTGTAGAACATCCCTCAATTTGGGTTTGTCCATTGTTTATGATTAAGTTCAGGTTATACACTTTTAAACAGAAAGAAGAGAAGTTAGGTTGTGTCATTCTCAATTTATTATAAAAGGAGACACATAGTAGAGGTTTGCCTGAATACTGGTGATGCCAACATTGATAACTTGGTGGGGTGTCCTCTAGCCTTCTTCACTAGCATTATTCATTTCCCCCTTGTAATTAATGATAATTTTGTGGGAAATACTTTGAGGTTATGTAAGTATCATATTCCTTATCAGGCTTTCATCTAATAGTTTGAGCATCCATCGATGATTTTCTAATCTACCATTGCTTCTATATTTATATTACTCCATCTATGTTACTATAAGGAAGAGCTTTCCTGGCTCCCCTGTCTATTTATTCATTTATTTATATCAGTATGGGCTCATGGATTTTATTTTTTTAATGGATTATAATCCACCACTGTCATTACTTATTTTGATGTTCAAATTTTCTCTGATTTTATCGCTTGGAGTCCCTTCAAATTGGTTCCCGTGTCCTTTTGCTAGGCTCCATTGTACTTTGAACACTTTCGTACTTTCTGGAGCAGTATACTACTTCAAGCATATGCTGTATTTTCACTGTTCAAATCCTAGAATCTACCTTATGTCCAAGAAGTACTGGTTCCTGGTACCAAAATCTAGGTGCACTCATTGCTACTGTGGTCACAGTTTTTCTAGATTCCCTTGGTGGATAGGCTAGGATATAGATATCTCTATTTCTCTATTTATTTATCTGTATTTTAAAAACCATGAGTTCATACTGATAATGGTAGATTCTAGTCTTTCTTGCCTTCATATTTCTCCAATCTCCAACAATGAGAAACCTAACTCAGAATACATACATTTTTAAAAGGCGGAGAGAAATAAGGAAGTTTTTCTAACCTTGAAGAATCTGTGAGATACCCAGGTGGAGATGGGCCTGGATCTGAGTTATTTCTGTCAATGAGAAAATTCCCATTGACTTATGGCAATTTATGAAGTAGAATAAATGCTAAGAATGTTACAGTGGCAGGATCTGCATTGGATAGGAGATTTTTTATTCACATACATACCTTACATTTTATACACAAAGAAAACATCATCTCTGGCTTTCATTGGTGGAGGATGAAGAGCCCCCTCAGTGCAAGAGGCTTGCATTGAAGTTAATGGCTCCTTGTTTTTAACAGTGAGATATTTAAGATTAACCTCTTATTGAACTATTTGTGGTGTCAGGTTTCTGTACCAGATGAGCTTGACCATAATTCTTATAAAACAAAACTCTCCTAAAAAAACCTTCTTTCTAATAAATTTGGTTAAGGAGTTCATCTGTCAAGCTAAATGGTAAAACCTCTTCAAAACATAATTGCCGAGCTTTTGTTCAGGACTGAAGAAATCTCTTTTTGTGACCGGTCTCCCTTCGTAATCTTTCTAATCATGGACAGTCATTACAATGCTAGCCATGGTTGAGCAACATTACTTTCACTAGTCATCAGTTGAAGGTAACTTGAGACTGCAAAACCCGATGCCAGAGTATCAGACAACTGGAATTTATTTTTCAGCATGTGGTGAGAGAAAAATCATTTTAAAGCTTTTTGCTTTAAAAGCTTTTTGCTTTAAAAAGTGTGTGGGGATCACAAAATGTTTCCTAGTTAGACCAATGACTATTTGCTTCTTCTTATCAGGGAAGGTACACTGAGTACTGGATGAACAAATTCTCTCAACTGAGGGGTGTGATATTGTTACAACTGGAAAGAAAATTTTCCCTCTTCCAAGTGAAAATAATTGTAGAAAATAATACTTTAACTGAAACCTAGGCCCAAGACACAGACTATTCCTTATAGGGTAACAAAGCTTGGAAGAACTTAACTCGATGACATGAAAGGTGTCAAGATCTAAGCTAGGCCGAAAAAATATGCCTGAAGCAGAGAAGTTAAATATTTACACCAGGACTAATGCTTTTTGCCTTTTAACTGGAAGGTCAAGAGAGATTAACACAGGCCTGGCTTCTGAAACAAATATTTTATCTATTTGGTGAAGCGTATTTCTGGGATAAATTTTTCTTTATATCTGAATTAGTTTTCCAGCCAGAACCAGACTAATCAATAAGTAATGCAGGCATAGATTGATGTCTCCTATTCCCCTCCTCTTATGATCTCCTCACTTACTCCCCAAGCCTGACACTCCATTAACAAATAACTGCTTGTGTTCCGTACTCATTTTGGAATACAGAAAACAAATAATGTAGATGAGATATTTAACGTGGTGCATGTCACATAGAAAATACTCAATATTTAACAGTAATGATTATTATTTCACAGTTTCAAAGGTAGCTTCACAAAACTAGTTTTTGAGATGTCACATTATTTCCTTTAGGTAAAATTAAATTCAACTCTGAGTCTGTTTCTTTGTTCTCTTTCATTAGTAGGAAATTTTCTTTCAGTCATTATTAGGCTACCCACTCCCAGTCCTGTGACCTAATAGAGAAAAGAGTAATTGTCTAAGCACATATGGCCACTCACTGTTTGGGAACCCTGGCATCTCTGCCTTGCTTGATCCTGGGACTTTGCTGCACACTCTAAGACCAAGGGCCTAGACACCTGTGGGCCACCATTTAGTCCCTCTCCACTGAGGTCCCACAAGCTCTCTTTAGTACTAGGGGTGAGTTCAGACCCAGTTCCTGAGGGACCCTCAGAATTTGTCCTGGATTTGGGGGCTCTCCTCTCTTCTGTTACTTTCTTCTCCCTCATTTATTCCTATGTCATATTTGCAAAGTCTCTCTCCTTTCACCCCTATAGCAGGGTCTCCAGATTTAGAAAAAAAGAAAAGAAAAGTCTGCCCAATTAAATTTGAATTTCAGATTAACAACATTTTTTTTTTCAGTATAAGCAAGTTCCATGCAATGCTTGTGATAAACACTAAAAAAAAATCATTTATCTAAAATTTATATTTAACTTGGCATTCTATATTTTATCTGGCAACATTACCCTAAGAGTTTCTGCTTTTGAAAGACCCAGGAATGGAAGATGTGGGTAGGGTCAGATCTTTCAGTGCAAATATTCATTGAGACAGAAGAACAATCTGCATAGACTTAGAAAGGTACAGAGGAAAACCCACGATTGACAAAACACAAAATAATATCCATAAATAATCCTGTTACTCTCATCATCATTGTAGTTTCCATCATCATCATTATTCCCATCATGATCATTGCCCAAGGTGAGTTGTTGCTAAAGACTCAAGCCCCCTGGGGAAGGCCATAATTCATGGATCTTTTTCTGAATACAGTTTAAATTAAGATAAAAGAAAGGGAGAAACGAGGAGGCACGGGAAGGCTGCAAATTGAGTCAGTGGAATAGAAAGCAAGGGGAAGAGGTTAGGGCCAGAAAGGCAGCTTTACAGCTCATAATTTCACTGGTTGACTTGACTTGGGGCAGCACAGGCTGGTAGAACACACTCTAGCCTGACTTCATTCAAGTCCCGGCACCACCACCACCAAGCCATGTAGCTTTGGGCAGGTCACTTGACTTGTTCCTCCAGTTGAAATCGCTCATGAGATTCAAACCCAGCAATGCACCCAAATGTTTCGTACGTGCCCCAAAGCAACATGTACAAATACAAACTCATCTTCCTCTTCTCCAGATCTGCCATCTCTGTATTAGTGAAATGATTCTACTGTCTTCCCAGGGATCAAGGCAGGACACCTACAAGTCATCTCAGACCTGGCTGCAATGTCTTACCCATGGTGATTGCCACAGTGAATCACCTGGCTGGTGAAGCCTACATCCTCTGCCTCCTTCTCTGCTATGAAAGGTGAGGAGCTTCTCAGACAGAAGAGGTCCATCTGAGGTAGGAGCTGGGACTTTAGTTTGGAGGCAGGGCTGAGACTCCAGACCAGATTGAAGACTGGCTCAAACAGGGAAGAGGAAAAGCACCTCTCCATAAGACATGCTCAACAGTGCCATGTCAGTTTACCATTGTCATGGTAACACCCAGAAGCTACCACCCCTTTCCATGGCAGTGAACCAATGATCCACAAGTTACCACCTCTTTTCTAGAAATTTCTGGATAATCTGCCCCTTAATTTGTGTAGAATTAAAAGTAGGTATAAATATGACTGTAGAACTGCACCTGAACTGCTACTCTGGGCATACTGCTTATGGATCAGCTCTATTCTTCAAGAGCAGTACCTCTGCTGTATACTACCACCTCAATAAAAGTCACTGTCTATTACCACCACTTTGCCCTTGAATTCTTTCCTGGGCAAAGTCAAGAACCCTCCCAGACTAAGCCCCCGTTTGAGGGTTTGCTTGTCCTGCATCACATCCATACTTTTCCAGGAGGACAAAGACACAGTAAGGTATTCAGAGAAAGCAGAAAATGGTTCTTCTGTACATTTAGGGGAAAAGTTGAATTACATATCCTCCTGTATTTTTACAATGACTTTGTGATACTCCACTCTACCTTTCTTTTCTTTAATTGTCTTGAACAAGTCTCTGTTCCTGTCTATCAAAATAACAAACAGAAAATCATTTTACTCTCTTTTTCTCCATGGACATTTTACCAGAAGATGTTTGAACAAAACTAGAATGGCAGGGTACTACTAAGGGATATTTACAGCCTGGAGAACTTCTTGGGTCTTCAAGAGCTTAAAAATACATGATCATAATGGCAATCTTCTTAAAATACCCCAACGAAGAGAAAATTATTTTGAATGAATCCATTGAGTTTAGAACCCAATAGAACAAGGTAAAAAGGCTTCTGAAAAGAAGTAACCAATCTTCTCTTCTCTTGAAATGGCCTTTTCTTTCCCATGGAACATAGAGAAAGAAACCAAGTAAGTGGGAAATGGATGAGAAAGCACAATCAATGGTTCCTGCTTTGAAAGACAGCAAAAATCATTCACAATCTCATGCCCTTTTCTAGTTGTGTCATACAAAGGCCTATGGTAAAAGGATAAGAGGAAAAGCAGGGTCATTGTCCATGTTTGAAAAATTGTTAAATTGTTTGCGAAAGGAAACAAATCTCTTCTTAATAATCTCAGAGACACAGGACCTAAGTGAAATCAGTTTTGGGTAGTCAATAGAAAGTTTCAAAACAGACTGTCGCAATGAGGTTCATTTGTTATAAAACCACCCTAGAGGAGAATGCATATGTAGGCACACGAACACACACGTACCCCATACTTTGTGTTTTTTATGTATTTGTGTATATAAAGTGTTCTGTGTTTAAAATTTTATATATATATTATTGACACTCAAAGTATAAATTTTTGACACTCTCCCAGCAAAAATTAGATTCAGAATTAAGTTTAGATCTTTGGTCAGCTTTTGGTAGGGTTTGCAAATAATCGAATATAGAAAGCAAGTATTTTCTGTTTCGTGAGTTCTATAAGAATCCAGTGTGTGCATATTTGCATGTGTGCATGCATAGAATTCTTTCCCTTATGGTTTGCGATCATCCTACTCTATGCCTTTCAGATATTTAGCTAGGAAAATGACTCAAGTTTCATAAATGTCATTCCAATATCAGATCATATCCAGAGCTGTTGGTGTGTTTGATGGAGACATAGCTTAAGCAACTGTTTATTGAGTGCCTGTTAGGTATTAAGTACCTTCTTCATGACAATCCTGCTAGTTCAGATTTTTACCCATTTTTCAGGTTAAGTCACTTACCCAGGATCATGTCTGACCTCCAAGTAACTAAGTTGGAATTCAATTCTATGGTGCCAAATTTAGAAGCCCAGTCTTCCCATGGCTAGTGATGACTCTATGGATCCTGGAGACAGACTGACTTTGAATCCTGTCCCTGTTGCTTTCTAGCTGTTTTACCTTCAGCAAATTACATAACTTTTGTGCCTTAGTGTCCTCATTTGTAAAATGAAAATAATCTCCATTTTAATATTATTTATTAATTTGCTAATCATTTATTAATTTAAGAAGAAATTGCTTAACAAGTTTGCTGGGAGAATTAAATCATACAATATATATAAAGTGCTTATCCCACCCATTGTAAGATCCCATCTATATTGGTCATTGTCATGATTATTTTATACTTTGGCAAGAGATTCAAGCTTTGAGGCTCTCATGGCACATGGAGATGCTAGTTTACTGGCCATTTGCCCCATAGACTGATTGGTTCATGGCTAGCAGCAACTACTTTACCTGTCCTATCTCTACATGCTTCTAAATGGGGTAGGGGAGGGACCCTAGGATATGCACATCAAATGCAGCCAGGATTTGTCCAAATGCATTGCAGGCGACAGAGAACTGGCAAGCCCATGTTTACTTTCTAGATTACTTGGGAAAACTTGAGAACTTGGTGATGGTAGGATGGCTTTTCAATTAGAATAACCTCATTCAAAATCATACATATTTCTTCCTTTTGGGAAATATAACTTGTTTGATTCTAGTGTCCAAAACATACCTTCTCTGAATGCCTCCCACCATGGCACCCGAGCGAGAATGAGGTCATAAATATGCAATTATTCTTCTCTGTGGAATTGACTCTACCAGGCTCATTTACAAAGTTACTCAGCTGTGTCTTGGCCACTTAAATAACCCTGTTGCCTAAAGATATCCCTTACTCCAGCCATTTGCCCTCTAAACCATGTTCATGTTATAGAAAAATACAAATACAGGCATGTTTTGCACCAGCAGTATTACAAAGCTGTATTTTGTCAGTTGTAAATTATATCTGGTTTTGAGAGAGGAAAGGGAGATCAACAATTCTATATTCTATGAAACAGTTTCATAAGAAATATTAGACCCTCATAATTCAGAAGTCTCATATGCTAGTTTTATTTTGTTCTGGTAGATTTTAGAAGCAAACAATTCTCTGGGTGCCTAAAAGTAATGCCTAGGTTTCTGTTTTTACATATTTAAGCTATGCATTTAGATACAATTCAAGCATTCCAGGGTGTTAACGGTGTTTACAAAGAAAACTGCCAGAGGCAAATTCAGGCAGTTTCTTAAATTAATAATGCTTTTGTTCAAACTCCAATTTTTTCTTCCAGTTCTGCTAGAACCAATGTGCATCTTCCCCATTTATTCAGAGGATAATGATGACAATTTCCATTTACACATTGCATTTCATCTGGAAGGCACTCTCTGTCACACACTACATCACTGTCTTCCACCCTTGGCATGGCAACAGGAAATGCAAACTGCATTATCACAGTCATTGGTCAGTGAGGAGAAGGGAAGCCTCAAACCAAACACTGCGCCAGAGGCTGGAAGAAAGGCAGGAAGGCCAAAAGGGCAGTCAACATATTGCTGTGTTTGCCTGGAAGATATGCCTGATTCAAGGAGCAGAATGTCTTCCAGTGGCCCCCCTGTATCTCTGTAGGAATAAGTGGGATTGGGGAGCTAGTGGTTTGGAGCTAGACAGATGCACGTTTAAGTCATTGGCCTATCACTTTCTTGTCAAGTGTCTTTAGGCAAATCAGCTGATTCCTTTGAGACCTGGTTTTTGCATATCATTAAAGGGGAAGAATAACTCCTACTTTCCAAGGTTATATATGTTGAATATATATGAATAAAGCATGTTACAGGGGGTTACTAAATGGTCTCCAGGATTTGCTGTGATTACTAGTGTTGCTATAGTTACTGTCAGTCACTACTACCTATACAGTTGGATACGATAGGTGTTGTGGACCCTCTTCACTTGTCTGATCTTCAGTCCTACCAGTGGAGACAATCTTGTGGTTTGCACAAAACAGGGAGGAGTGTTACCACCCAAGGCTCAAATTATAATGCCCTTTTATGGGGTAAGGAGAACGTATGGTGTTCCATGAGCATAGGCTACACAAATACTTTACATAGTAATTGTCACATTTTGGTTTGCCTAAAAGTCATCTGAAGAGCTTTTAAAAACACAGATTGCAGGTCCCTACCCTAGAGTTTCTGATATGGTAAGTTTTGGGGCCCAGTAATTTGCATTTCTGAAGAAGTTTCCGGGTAGCACTGCTCTGGAGACCACACTCCAAAGACCGCTGCGATGCCGGGCACATTAAAGGTGAAGTCAGGGATAGGTTGAACACCTGCAAAAGGTAAAGACTGGGGGGCAGAGCAGGTGTCAAGATCCTGTGGCTGCTATTTCACAGTTGCATCTATACTTGCTTGGCTTGGCTTGACTCAGGGTTTCTGTCCTTTCTCCCCTTCCTCCTGGCTTTATCTTTCTCTCTCAATCTCTCTCTCTCTCTCTCTTTAGGATCTAATACTTTTTATTATAATGTCACTTAAGCACAAATATAAAACTAGCTGCAGTTACCTTGTGCCTATAGCTCTTGCATAGTCAGCTGGGCCATAACAAAGCACATGGGCTGGTGGTTTAAGCAACAGAAATGCGTTGTCACCGTTCTGAAGGCTGAAGGTGAAAATCAATGTGTCAGCAGGGCTGGTTCCTTCCAAGGGCTCTCTCCTTGGCTTGGAGATACTGTCTCCACTCTGTGTCCTCACATGGTCTTTCCTCAGTGCATGTGTGTATCTTAAACTTATCTTCTTATAAGGACATCAGTCAGGCAGGATTAGAGCCCAGACTAATGACCTCATTTTAACTTATTTACCTCTTTAAAGATCTTATCTCCAAATATGGTTGGTTATGTTCTAGGGTACCAGGGGCTAGGACTTTAACATGTCAGTTTTGTGGGATACATTTTACTGGCTTCCTCTTTCTAACCACTCTTACCCTCACTGAGTCGTCTCCAGACTGGCTGATGAAGAGACAAGGAAAGAGGGCCTCAGGTAGTAGAAACAGCATGCTAAGTAGCCTGAAAGCTGGATTCCAGTAGCTAAAAGCAATTCAACTTTGTTGGAGCCTAAAATGCAAAGAGATAGCAGCTTGGGAGCCTGCTGTGGAGTGACACAGGCAGAAGTTAGGTTACCAACTGGACTTGATCCTAAATACTATGGGATATTACTGAAGGGCATTTATAGGAAGTGACACTACTTGGTTTGTAATTTAAAAGGCTCACTCTGCTTGCAGTGCTAGAAGTTGACTGGAGAGGCTTGAGCCTGGAGACAGGGAGACTGGAGAAGGAGATGTTGTATGTGTCCAGGCATGAGACCATGGTGGCCTCCACCTGGGTGAAGCAGCAGAGTGGGAAAGACTTATTGAATCACTGTTTAATTATGATCGGATTTTTGAACCATTTCAGTCATTTATTCCAGTCGTTTATTGTAGTGACTCCCACACTTTAGTAGACAAAGCAATCTGAGCAGGTCCCTGCAACACAGTTTTATGATTCAGTGAGTCAGAATGAGGTCCAAGAATTTCTGTTTTTAATAATCTCCCAAGAGATGTTGATGCTGATGCCGCTGGTCTTGGGACCACACTTTGAGAACCACTGACTTATTACTATTTTGCTACCAAGAGAATTATAGTCTTGAACCCTTCCAGCTGATAGGGCCTCAGCTTTTGGTAACCAGCATCAGTGTGCTTAAATAAAACATTGAACCTGTTTGCTAAGATTCTGCTCCTCCATCATCTGCATCAGTTCACCAAGCTCTCTCGGGCTCTAATTCGTCTTCATGAAACATCAACCTTGCTCTAACTTTTCCAACAACTGCTTTCTCTCAGGCTTCACTTGGCTTCTACAGCAAATGGAACTTGCTCATCCCCAAGAAATTCTAATTAACTCTCTTGGGGCCAACTCCCTGAGTGAATGACTTGAATAACTCAGCATGATTGCAATGTTCTATTTATTTAAAGATTCCAAATTTTTCTACCCTGCATGCCTATGTTAAACAAGGACAACCCAAAAAACAATCATGAATTAAAGAAATGCTTCTTTATACCCCGAGTTGTTCCTCTGTTCTCCGACTCTTTCCATGTTCCTTTAACTTTCACAGATGGCCAATCTTTCTTGATTTTAATTTGGCAAAGGCCCTCCTTAAACATATTTTGATGATGGTAATAGAAAATAAAAATTAACTACAAGACTGCTGTCCTAATCTGTCATTAACAGGTTTTTCTCCCTTTGGAAAGATTAGCAGAGTATGAGTCATTTCAGAGGGCTTCTTTTTCTTTTCTTTTCCTTCCCTTGTTTCTCTCTCCCTTACTTCCTCCCTCCCTTCCTTCCCTCCTTTCCTTCTTCCTTTCTTCTTTTTCTTTCTCTCTCTTTCACTTTAATCTTCCTCCCTCCCTCCTTTCTTTCTTTCTCTCTTTCTCCCTTCCTCCCTTTCTTTCTTCCTTTTTCTTCTTTTCCCTTTTTTCCCCCCAGGCCCAACCCTTCCAGTCCCTATTTTTTGCAGTGTCAAATTTCTTGCCACAAAATCGATGGGATTGCCGCATTCTTTGCAATGACCATACAGACTCCTTTCTTGATCTCAGAGAAGTGAAGCCTATCCTTGTTACCTTCAACTCCCTGCACGAATGAGTAACTTGGCCATGCAGGGACTTTAGGGCCTGCGAATGGATTCCTTGAAGTACTCTGCAGGCATTGATTAAAATGGGAAAGAGAAGGGCAGAGAGATGAGAGAGCCAGCAGAGGAAAATAACATATTAGTGCTCTTTGTGCCTTACTGAAGTAAAGGCTGACTTCATAGTGTCACTCAGGGAAGGAGGCCGGGATGCTAAAGGGGAGAGATGATTAAGAGGGAAACAGAGAGGAGGATGAATTCAGAACCAAGCAGGGAAAAAAACCTTATACCAGCCATTATGATAAAATCAAGTAGGTGTAAGGAAATGAATGGACAATTTGAGAGTGAAAATTATTTTATATCAGGCAGAAGACTGGATTCAAGAGTACTTCTAGCTTCAGGTATCTCTCACCATGCAATGTATTGGTGTTGAGCTGTAAAATAAAGTACTTAGAGTCTAACTTTCCCATTGATGTTATTATTAAACGTATTTTATAATATAATTCTATAATATAAATACATTTAATATATACTTATATGAATATAAATGTATTTATATTTTAAATATAATAATGTTATGTGTTTACAAATGATTCTAAGTTATATAAGTTATTTTACTAAGCTATACATATCTTTCTAATGAGTGAGGTGAGGACTTTTGATGAGCAAGACGATGAGTTGTAGGCTGCTTCTGTGGCATGCTGGGTATTTTAGAGAATTGAATGGGATTTGGCTTTACTCTTTTTCCTTGTTTTTGTTCTTACAATCTGATTTTTAAATAATGGATCCTTTCTTTCTTTCTACCCTTGGTAGAAATAAGAAGTATTTATTTCATACTTAGAAGTCTGTAGTTTCCACATTTACAATGCCAAATTTAATCTCCTTATCTTTTGCCTAATTTGAGCATAGGATTTTTTTTTTTCATCAACTTGGATTCTAGATTTGCAATCTATGAGCTTTTGGATAGTGTCACTTAAGAAAAAAATCAATCAAGATAGGGTCATAAAATTTTTGTTCACTTAGGGAAACAAAGTGACATTGGGAATTTTTTAAACTTCAATTAAAAAAGAATTAATTGCAATTTAAGACAAATCACTATAGTATAAGCTGAATATTTGCTACAGTAAACAGAAATATTGTCGATGAAGACCCAGAAGAACTCACTTTGTGTCTAAGTCAAATTACCTAGAATATTTGCATGAGGCAAAAGCGAGTAAAAGTGATGGTCTCCTACCACGGATTTTACCCAGTTCAGTCTGGCTGTTTTCCATTGTGTCTGACTTCCAGAGGTTTTGTAGCACAATATTCAGCAGTTCTGGTTGAAAACACTACATTTCACCAATAGGTGTCACTGTCTAACACATGATATATTCAGACATTTAAAAAAATTATTATGTATGGATTTCAAGGTTCTGTAATTCTAATGAATTCCATACTTTATCAGTGTGGCAGTGTAGAAACGTTGAGCATTAAGTTTCTATAAAGCGAAGACTCCAGAGGCTGCTTGGGGCAGAGGAAAGAAGTGGATCAGATACAGAATTCTAGCATTTTAGCTATTTCAGGGAGAAGTTAAGAGAACAGCATGGATCTTGAGCTCACTGGCACCCAGAAGACTGTGAACAAGCTGATGACATATATAATTTGAACAATTACTTCTTGAGGCTCAATTGGTTTTCTCCCCCTTTAATCAGTAAAGAGTTACCCATGAACACTTGACAAAGCAGGCAGTATTTAGGGATTAGAAAAAGGAAGAGAATCACTGTTTGGTCAAATTCTCTTAAATATTTAAAGGCCTAAGTAGAATTCCCCTAACCCTTTTTTTTTCCTCTTTTTTTGACAGGGTCTTGCTCTATCACGAAAGGGTCTTGCTCTATCACTCAAGATGGAGTGCAGTGGCATGACCAGTGCTCACTGCAGCATTGAACTCCTGAGCTCAAGCGATGCCCCCACCTCAGCCTTCCTAGTAGCTAGGACTACAAGGTGCATGCCACCAAACCCAGAAATTTTTTTAATTTTAATTTTAATTTTTTGGTAGAGGTGAGATCTTGCTGTGTTGCCCAGGCTGTTTTCAAGCTTCTGGCCTCCTGGGATCCTCCCACCTCAGCCTTCCACATTGCTGGGATACCAGATGTGAGCCTCCACATTGGTCACTTTCATCTTGATGGTACAAGAGGAAAGTTGCTTTTCCATGAACTTTAGTGAGCCTCATGGAAAGTTTATTTTTTATCAACTGCTTTAAAAATTATTACGGAAGTTTTTGAACCTATGCCAAGTTAGAGAGAATAGTTTAATATACCTTGATGAGCATATGACACAGCTTTAACTATTATCAACATATGGCCAACCCTTTTTCCTCTGTACCTTCTCACCCCTGCCTTACTCTTCTCGATGATTTTGAAGTAAATACTAGACATGATATAACTCCACCCCTATCTATTTATGTATGTATCTCAAAGAGACAAGAACAATATTTTTTAACCATTCTTAATATCTTAAAAATTAACATTATTTTAAACATCATCTAATATGCTGTCAGTATTCAGCTTTTTTCTTACTGCTCCATAAATATCGTTTCTTTTTCAATTGGTTTATTTGAATCAGGATTCAAATTGTATTTGGAGGATGGGTTTTATCAAACTCTTGTAATGTGTAATAGTTTTCTTCTCTCTTTTTAAAAATGCTATTTCTTTGCTGAAGAAGCTGGATCTTTTGTTTCATAGAATATCCTGCAGTCTGGAGTCAGCCTATTACATCCCTGTGATGGCATTTGGTATGGTCATCTATCCTTTGTGTATTTCTTGCAAACTGAAAGTTATATCTAGATGCTCGATTACATTCATGTTCAATTTTTTTGAAAACACTTTTTATAGATGATGCTCTATTTTTGTCATTGTATCACATACGAAGCATATGATGTTTCTCTCACACACACACGCACACTCTACTGTATTTAACTTTTTACTTTGTTTTATTGTTTTTAATGTTAAGATTACGTAAGGGTTCAGGTGCTGTCAGCCTGATTCATGGATCATTCCCCAAATAGTTTTAGCAATCATCATGACCACTGTGTTGACCTCTTATTTCATTGGGGATTAAAAATGGACATATTCTAATTCAATAATCCCTTCCACAGTTGCTAAGTGGAGTTCTTCAAGAATTCTTCCTCATCAACTATTTGTCTCCTTTCGAATATAGTTTGCGTAGGAAAGGCAGGATAAATGCTTGATTTTTATCTCCCCTTTATATACCAGATGTAAGATGAGGAATTGCTGCTTTAACAGCTTTCAAATGAGACTAATGAGGTGTTTAAAAAAATATTCTTATTACCTCGATTAAAAAATTTTTGATGTGTTTTAATCTATTGCAGCTATCCTACTTTCTGGTGCACAAACTATCTCATCTTTAGTTGATAGGAGTTTTGCTTTAACTTGACTCTGATTATCTCTTGACATGACCCTAGTGAATGGGGATAGCCTCTTTGCTTTCTGGTATGACAAGATGTTTCAGGCTCATATTGCCAATTTACTTTACCAGACCTGAAATCAGTCACTTCTCCAATGATACAAAGTTCTTTTTGTGGAGATAGTATTTAGAAACCACAATCTCAACACTAGGTGTGCTCTGTACCACTGAGGTGGTCATTGCTTTTAGACCTTTTGTGTAAATAGATGTAGGTGATACACATACACACACACACATGCATATACACACATTAAAAAATACATTATGAGAATATTAGACTTTTAATTTAAATGCAAATCTACAAGTCTCATTGAACAATATTTCCATTTAACCGTGTTTCAGGCTTTTATAAGATTCAGCTTAGCGAAAAGTGAATTCATGACACTTTGTTTGAGTTTAATGACAAATATTTATGTGATTTTTTTAGTTGCTATTGTATGTATTGAAGTTATTCTTAATCTTCAGTGTATAGAAGAACCATTACTTCTATGGTTCCCAGAAGTAGAAATATGAATGTTGGAGAGAAAAATAGATTTGCAATGTATGGAACCTGAAGCTGGTCTCTGAAAAATTCTTCTAAGCATCAGACATGTTTAATTTTCAGTGGAGGAGTCAGTTCTCATCAACATCTAGTCAAAATAAAAGTGTTCTGCTGTTAGGAATATATTTGATAAAGCAGTATATGTTACTGTAGAAGCAACGTACACATTTTTAAAATTTATTTTATCATAATTCTTGTTTTTAGGGTACAAATTTACAATGGGAGTGTACAAACAAGTACATATTTATGTGAAGTTGCATATTTTATGTATCCCAGCTATCAATAACAAAACAAATTTTGATTTATTATTATAGAAAAGATTAAGGGCTAGGCATAGTGGGTCACACCCATAATCCCAGCACTTTGGGAAGCCAAGGTGAGTAGATCACTTGAACCCAAGAATTCAAGACCAACCTTAGCAACATAGTGAAACTCCATCTCCACAAAAAATACAAAAATTAGCAGGGATTGGTGGCATCTGCCTATAGTCCCAGCTACTCAGGAGGCTGAGGTTGAAGGATCACCTGAGCCTGGAAAGTGGAGATTGCAGTGAACCACAATTGTTCCTCTGCACTCCAGCCTGGGCAACAGAGCCAGACCCTATATCAAAAACAAAACCAAAAAGATTAAATTATCTTTCTATTCTTTTATAGGAATTGATATTAGGAAATTGTTCTTATAGGAAGAGATGATAAAAAGATTTATAGTCAAAACTGTAAAGAATGCATATATTATAAAGGTATCTTAGGCACTTAGTTTATAAAACTGTATTGGGTTTTTAAAAAATTTTGTGACAGTGAGTATTTGTCAGCTATTTCAAATTCATTGTTTGTTGTGATTTCTTAATTTAAACAAATAAGCACTTCCACCCCTAATTTGTATTTTAAATTTTATACTATTATTTTTTGAAATGGTTCGCCCAAACTGTAGAAATCCCAGATCCCACAAAATCTGGAATTGCCAGGTGTTGGTTGTTTTTCATTTAACCTTTGCTGTTTTTAGCCCTTCTCTGCCCTATTCTGTGCCCTGGGACCCTACAGATTGTCTCAGCTGGGCTTGCTTGTTCTTTGGCTTCAAGAAAAGGAAAATGTTGGAATATTCATTCTTTCTGCTTCCTTTTGTCTCTCATCCTAGTTGCAGTAGTGAATGTACTCCACTAAGACCTCAGGATTTGGTGGGAGGCTCACACTTCACAGTTTCAACTTTTATGGGGCCTTGTAACACCATTTCCCCCCTTTTCCCTTTCAGGCCTGAGATATAAAGACGTTCTCCAAGATTTCATTATCCTTACTGATTTCCTTAATTCTCTTCAATACTTAACTATTTACTTCTATTGTTAAATTCTTCAGTTAAACTCTCTCGAGTATGGATTTGTTTTCTGCTGGAACTGATGTGGGTATTGAGGTTAAGCCTGAGTAGAGAAGTCTAGGATGAGGAATTAGCCAAAGTTTATTGCCTCCTTTTGGTGCACGTGATACCTCAGTTTGCACGTTCCCTTTGCATCAAAAAGCTCTTTTGTGTCTAGACCCTGTTCAGGGCATGGGACTCTTTGGCAAGGCAAAGATTTCCTGTGCTTAGGTTTTAGGCTGCACTGGGACACCAGTGCCTCCTGCCACCACCTGTGGGCATGCCTTTTTTCTAGAGTGTCACAACAGCATATGAGTCTTTGATACCCAGGATACCTGCATGTAGTCCTCTTTGCAATGTCTGGAATTATTCCCCTTTTGCTTGCTGCTCACATGGGTACATTCCTTTCTTCCCTCCTTCTCTAGTATCTTTAGTATGGTATCTGCCATTAGTCAGGCATTTATTTTCTATAAGAAGAGTTGATGATTTCACATAACTTATGGTTTCTGTCTTGCTAAAATCTCTGAGGCAAAATGTTGAGGACTGAATAAAATGAGTAAAAGGGAAAAATATAGAGAGAATCAAAAAACTTAAAATTATGTTGTTATGTACCAAGACCATCCAAAATTTTTGCAGGGTATTTATTAGTGTGATACAAACTGCTTCCTGGGATCCATGTAGGGCAGATCTTGGTCTGGTTATTTTCAGATCCATACTCTGTCTTTTTCTTCTGCCCTGGCCAGTATTATAAGAAACTACATTTGTCAGGCTTCCAGTCCTCTAGTGTCTGTGCAGTTTTGGCTAGTGCGATACACTGGTACGAAGAATATATAAAGTAGAGAAGCCAGGGTATGCCTTCTCTTTTCTCTACTTTTGGTCAGGTCTTTGGCAGCATCTCTGCACGTCTTCTATGGATCCAGATCCTGCTGGAACACACTGCTCCTCATGGTCCAACTTCTAGTCTGTAACTACCTCCTGGATATGAAAGCATGGCCTTTTCCTATGTTTCTCCAGCCCTTTTTGCTGTTATCAATCTCTGGGATGCCTCACCGTCTCCTATTTGACTTCTCAGTTCTTTAATCACCTGGATAATCCCCTAGATTGAATCTTATCTGGTTGAAATCGCTAGAGCGATTTCTGTTTTCTGATTGAAATTAAAATAACACATCATATTTCTGCCCAGTGGAAGAATTTATCTTCAGCTGAGGCTTCATTTCTGTCTGAGATTGTTTGTATATAAAAAATAGCAACCCAATCAATCTAAATAAAAAATGATTTATCAAAAGTACACAGATCTTATGAAATTCAAGATTGATTGAGAGTACGCAGAATGTGAACTCTGTTCTATTGTCTACTCTGGGCAGGTTTAGCCCTCAGATAGTAGTATGGATAAGGAGACCAAACTGATTCAGCAGCTGGCTATTTTACTGCAGCGTCAGGTCTGCTTGTACAAGGTTCCTGGAAAAAACTCTTTCCTCTTTCCAGTTCATGGTTGATTTCAAGCAGTGACTTTGACAAGGGAGAGAATGTGGTTATATAGCTATATGTTTTATTATCCATTTAGACTTGACCAGAGACAATGGGAGGACAATGGGGGTCCTCCAGGTCAATGGTACCTGGAGGACTTCCCCAGATACTGGCTTATGTTTACTCTCAAATTTCAAATTATTTTGCTTTATTTTAATCTATGTAACTAACTCCTCCCACACTTCTTTCCAGACCTCTTCTAATTAATTTTATTTTTGCTTTATTTTCATGTATGTTTTTCTAATTATAGTATCTTTAGCATGGGGAAATATCTCTGTGTCCTGGACGAAAAAAGAATGGGTCATGTGCAGACATCTTATTTCATGTAGCATTCTTCAGTTTTCCCCTTATTATTTTGACTGTATTTCCATAAGATCTTAGTGACTTAAAAATATTCCTCCAATTTTACTGACTGTACATATTTTATTTTTAACTATCTTTTTCCAAAGCAATAGCTTCCTCCTCTGATCTATACTGCTCCATCAACAAATCATGTTTTAGGATGAATAAGAACCAGGGCAGTACTAAGGACCCTCCACAGCAAGAGTGTGAATTTCACTCTAGTGCCCCAATATTAATGTGTCCCAGGTCCCATCTGCCTCCAGTTCTGAGTGGTGGGCAACCTTTCTGCATGGTAGGCAACCTGGGCTCAAAGATATGAACAAGGTAGTCTCTAGGTGAGCATTCTGTCTTTGTCTCTTAGTTGATAGCTAGCTGTTAAGAGATTTGATATCTTAGTATTGTATCTATTTCTTCCCCTCTAAATCACAAGAATTGGCTTTTCCTGTATTTTAAGAAGCAAAATAATAATACCAACAATGGTCATTTTAACTAGAAGTGTTATTACTTTTAATAAAAATGAGAGTGATTATAATAAAGTACTGTAAGCTTCAGAGACTGAATAACTCAATTCATGGAGAACTTGGCTAACTGAACACCTTGGCTGCTCGACACCCCTCCCTTATTGACCCTATTGCATAGGTTGGTCTCGATGTGTCCTCCAGAATTGCTACCAAGAAAAAGAATCATGAAGTGGTTGCCTCTGGTGGGACTAACCTGTCGATTTGTAATCCCTAAACCCCAAAAGACCACAGTCTGGATCTCTTCTGTGGTTCTGCAGAAATAGAAAGATGCTAATCAAAATTCCCACTGGTTGTTTATTCACTGATTAGTTCATGTGTATTAAATAATTTGCACAATCAATCAATAGCGACCTAATTGAGGCATTGAGGTCTACTGATGTCTTAACCACAGGTAGCAGGAAAGACTTGAAAATAGCTACAGGTACTGAACTTCAGTAAGAGTCACATGTAAACCAGGGACCCAGGCATTAGAGATCACCAAAGAACAAGAGTCTAAGGTAGGCAAACATCCATGAATGCAGCTTTTGCTGAGATGGTACGTTCACATTTATTTAGATGGAGAACTAAGGCTACTTTTCAGATTGTATGTATCAAGACAGCATTGCCATCCTAAATATTTATAATGTTTATACATATTATAAATATTTTTATTTATAAATATATTTATAATGCAAAATTTTTGTTATAAATTTTTTATTATAAATATATTTACAATGCAAAATGTTTGTATTCTAAACAGTTACATAAAACTAACAAGGGATTGTGTAGTAACTAGGGTTATATGTATGTTTGTGTGTGTGTGTGTGATCTAATTCTCTAAAGGACTTTATAAGGGCAAGAAGAATAGAAACCCCTTCTACCTCAAACTGTACAGAGTAGGGCTCCTTTCTTACCTACCACTCCCACCCAAAATCTTGGTGCTGAACTAAATGTAGATCATGGCGGAATTTGTTCAGAGCACCAGTTACAGATCAGTTTAGATTGGTTATAGAATAAATGGATTGTGAACCACAGGACCTTATGTGTAGAGAGAAAGAAAGGCTTTCTACATAACTGGATTCCCCATAGGCATATTACTGCAGAGTATTTTGGTGAAAAATAAAGCCTCCTTAAAAATTAGCTGACGGGCAACCTATGTTAATAGTCATCAATTAGAGTCATTTCAGACAGACCTGAGAATTCTGTTTACTAATAACTAGGAACCTAGGACACAGAAAATGAAAGTAAAAGCCTGCTAAACTTCGTGGAACATAGAGAAAGAGGAGCCAAAGAATTTTGAAGCAAAAATCTCAATTGGGTCAGTGCAGAGATAATTCACCTACCATATGACTAAAGGTTTCTATCAGCTTCTCTTCAAGCTAAACTTAGACCTTAATATCAGGCACCTGATGCATAATATTTATAGTTTCTTATAGATAATGATGCCTAATATTACTATTCTCTTTAGCATTTTTTTCTACATAAGTTTAGTTATCCGTGATTTATCAATTTTGCTGCTTTCATTAACTTAGAAAAAGTCGAGTTAAGAAACTGGTCCGAGTGTCGTTGAAGAGAGAGATCAGCACTGCAGGATCATATGAGAGTTTAATAAAGAATCGATTCTCAGTGTGCTAAGACCAGGTTGGGAGCATTACAAGAGGAATGTTGCTGTAGTGGAGGCTTCTTTAGGACTGAGTATGTCACAAGCCACACACAGGAATCAAGGGAGAGACCAGTTTCCATTGAAACAAGTGGCTAGAAACAGGCATAAGTTGTAGCAGAATGATTTGTTGTTGGATGGTCATTAGGTTTAAAGATGGCCGTACATAAAGTTGTTAGTTGTGTGTAGTGCTCAAAGAAACTTAGCTCAATTGCATAACAGCTGTGTGGCTTTAGACTGGGCATTTATTCATTCTGTGCCTCAGTTTCCTTCTTTGTAAGCAAGGATGGGCATAACAACTCTTTATGGATTCTTGTGAGAAGTTGATGAGTTATTACATGAAAACCACTTGGAAAAACCATTCAGTAAAGATTAGCTCTTGACATTGTTACAAGCTCTTGACATTGATAAGAATTAATTACATCCATAATTTATTTCACTACAATAAAGGCTGATATGAAATAAAGACTACTGGATATACTGGGTATAATATACTGAGTATGAGTTTGAGAATACTGGATATAAGTTTGGAAATATGGCTTCTAGTCATGGCTCTGACAATTACACCCAAGTGAGCAATAGAATTTTAGAACTGGAACATGAAAGTAATCCTGAAATTATCTTATTCTAATTCCTCAATTTATGTAAAATATTAGGGCCAGGGGATTCTTGCTCAAGGTCACACAGCTACTTGGTAGCAGCATGCATTCCACTCTACTGCCTTTCTTTTTTTTTTTTGAGACGGAGTCTCGCTCTGTCGCCCGGCTGGAGTGCAGTGGCCGGATCTCAGCTCACTGCAAGCTCCGCCTCCCAGGTTCACGCCATTCTCCTGCCTCAGCCTCCCGAGTAGCTGGGACTACAGGCGCCCGCCACCTCGCCCGGCTAGTTTTTTTGTATTTTTAGTAGAGACGGGGTTTCACCGTGTTAGCCAGGATGGTCTCGATCTCCTGACCTCGTGATCCGCCCGTCTCGGCCTCCCAAAGTGCTGGGATTACAGGCTTGAGCCACCGCGCCCGGCCTCTACTGCCTTTCTTAAATAAACTTCACCCTTAGCTTCCTCATGTGGAAGTCAAAGTGTTGAACTATGTTAATTATTCCCCCAATTCAATTAAATTATAGGCCTTTTAAAGCTCAAATCATTAAATTAATTAACAGATATTTATGTCTAAAAATATCTGAACATATGTTTGTTTTATAACACAGCAATTCCACCCTAGATATGTATCCCAATAGAAATGTGTATATCAAATGATAAGAACTAGAATGTTCATAAGAACACTAGTTATATTACTCCCAAACTGGAAACTACTTAAATGTCCGTCAACAGTTGAAAGGGTAAATATACTGGCACATTCACACAATGCAATATATTGCAGCAAGGAGGATGTATAGCTATGAAAAATACCAATGAGTCTCACCAACACAGTATTAATCGAAAGAAGTCATACCCAGAGCAATTCATGTTATGTGATCCTATTCATACAGAGTCCAAAAATAAGCAAAACTAAACTATGCTGTTTGAAGTTGGGATGGTAGTTATCCTGATAGGAGTTAGAAACTGAGAAAGGGTCTAGAGGGGTTCAGAGGTGAATAATAAGGTTTTGTCTCTTTTATTTTATTTTATATTTTGTTTATTTTTGAGTCAGAGTCTCATTATGTCACCCAGGCTTGAGTGCAGTGGCATGATCTCAGCTCACTGCAACTTCCACCTCCCATGCTCAAGAGATTCTAGTGCCTCAGGCTCCTGAGTAGTTGGAACTACGGATGCATGCCACCACACTCAGCTAATTTTTATAATTTTAGTAGAGACAGGGTTTTGCCATGTTGGCCAGGCTGGTCTCGAATTCCTGGCCTCAAGTGATCCACCCACCTCGGCCTCCCAAAGTTCTGGGATTACAGGTGTAAGCCACAACTCCTGGCAGGTTTTGTCTCTTAATCTGGGTTTTGGTTGCATAGATGTGCTCAGTTTGGAAAAATCAATGAGTTTTATGTTTATGATCTGTGTACTCCTCTGTACGTGTATTATTCTTCAATAAAAATAAAACATAGTAAAACAAAAAAATATTGAGTATCACCTCTTGTCAGCCACTATTCTAGGTGCTGGAGATAATGAACAAAATTGACAATCTCTCTGCCCTCAAGAAGGCTACTTTAGTGAAGAGCAAAGGAGACAGATTTGTATGATGAAAGGAAGCTAAAGTTATTTTAAAACTGTAGTTGGGCAGTGATTACTTCATTTATTAAGTAATTACATTGTAGCTGCCATTGTTGTCTCTCAATTTATGGATTCTGATATTATAGTTAAACATTCGACAGTATAACATCTCTCATTCTGTCTCTGAGAGCTTCTTTTAAATATGATTTTTTAAAAATCTCTAATGGTTTTTCTTTTCTTGGCTGTCTGCTGCTTTCCAAGTGGTTTTAGACTCATTTTTCATCAGTATGTCAATGGGCATTGCCAATTACCACAAAGTGCTCATTTCTCATAAAGAATACAAACAGCAAACTAGAAAAACTTGCTACAGCAGCCAGTGGTATATGGGACCTATTACAGCCATTTAAGTAACCTCAGTAGTGATCTGTTTATGAAAGAAAGACATTTGCTTTTTAAGATCTATTGCCCATTTAGCAACCTCACTGACAAAGGCAATGTTATTCAATATTATTGTCATACGTTTTCAAAGTTGGACTTTAATTGCCTTTCAGACAAAAAGGATACTTTAATTATTAAGCTTAATTGTGCAGAGAGAACAATTGCAAAAACTGGGATATGCATTGATGTTCCGATGTGCTTCTTTTTTTTTAATGGGATAAATGAGGCCCAAGAATCAAACGAAAAATACGGAGTAAATAGATGAAGAACTCTTTAGGAAAGTACAGATGTTTATTGGTACCATATATAAGAGCCCCAAGACGATGAAGATTTTGATTAGCCTGTAGATAACAGCACACTTTTCTTTATCACCTTTGATTGTATCAAAATGTCCCCGTGGACTGAAGGAGTGCATAAAGCCTCTAGCTTGAGTTTATAATGAGGTTAATGGTATTATTTAATGTAATGTTTTATGAGCACCATGTTTTTTAATAAAGGTTTCTTATAGAACTTATGGTGACATTTCTTGAGTTGTTATTGCACACGATTGTTTTCTGGCAGTCTTCTCTTTCTCACATCTCAGTTAATAGTGTTATGTGGCCCCGTTGACCATTGTGCACAGCATGGCTCTGCCCACAGGTTACAATTGATTGGAGGAGGGGAGAACACACGTCTCAAAGAGCACCATTTTCAGATTGTAGCCACAGTTGATTGGTCAAAAGGTTGGTATGTGACCCAAGCTTGCCCATTTCCTTCTCCAAGAAATTTGGTTTGGGTTTTAGGGAGAGAAGGTGATTACTCTTTGACTGATGTATAAGTGTGACTTGTTTGTGGACATTTTTTCTGCCATGTGCCATACTCTATAACAGAAATGAGTGGTGCAGTTGTGTTGTGGGGAGCAGAGTTGGGGGGTGGACATTATTAAAGTCATTCCTGTCCCTGGTTCCTGTCCATTCACAGGGCCAAGTAGCATTCCAGTTCTTGGATTCCATGGGAAAATTATTTATTCTGAAATGGTAGAATTGGTTTCTGTACTTGCAAACAATAGCCCTGCCTCATGTAGCTTTCTGACTTTACACCGCTCTCTTCCACCTGCAATAATATATGGACAACACTTTGCAAAAGTCCAGCAACTCGACTCAGCTTCCTTTTGAAATGAAATATGTTTTAAATAAATAAAATTTAAAAAAGGTTAAATAAATGCTTTAGAATTCCTAAAAGGGGTTTATATTTCATTTCACATATGAAATTATGTTTCACTTAATGATGAAGGGTAATTATAGAATCCATTCCATTTTAAAACTGAAAGGGATCTCCCCTCCTGTTTTTTTTTTATCCTGGCTGAGGAAACTGGGACCCAACGAGGTCAAGCTACCTAGATTTCACGGTTCATCAGTCCTAGTAGGGCTTTCCATGTGAGATAGTAAAGTGGAAGTACCTAGGCGGCTACAAAATCTGAGCCTAAAAGCAGAGAGCTAAATTCAAGAGAGAATGGAAGCCAGGGATGATGGGACATTTCTCTGGAATGCATAGAGAGTGGGGCTGTGAATTCGGTGTCAGGATCCCAAACATCGAATTCCATTGCATGCCTTCTTGTTGCTTGACATTGCCTGCTACTTTCTTTTTAGCAAAGACATCAGAAATCTGCATTTTGCAGTTGCCACCTCCTTTCCAGCTTTGGAACTAAGAACTCTTCTCTCTATCCTTCTTTAGCTCTCAACCTCTTTGGAGGGATCCTTAGGCTAGGGCTAAATGAACAACATCTTAGGAAGGTATCTGTGTTACCAACTCTTTGAGAAAGATGTATATTGGTGAGACTGAAGACAGGTATGTGGATGAGGATGCACTTTAAGATAATGTATTATCAAAAGGGAAATGGATTCTGCATGATGAACTCATCTAGTCAGAGGTGATAGAGAGCTAACTAGAAATTTGTACGTTTTCTAGGCGGACGAGGACACTTTTCTGAACTTCATCTCTTAGGTGGGCAAGTTACTTGACCTCTCCAAGGTTCACTCATTTGCCATTTTAAAGGGGGGAAAATGCACTTGCAGAATTTAGCATTGTAAGCACTCGCTATATGTTAGTTATCAACACTGGATAGGATAATATTGAAAGGGTAAAATTTTTAAAAGGTAAAATCATGACTCTCACAGAGATATAAAATAAACACATGTCAAAGATTTCGTTTAACCCATTATTAAGTGAATACAGCTGGTTCAAAGGGAAATCTAAAAAACAGACTCATTTATAAACCAGTAATATTAAAATTAACTGCTCTGAACAGTGCATAGTTTTCTTTTGAAGGCACTCAGTAATCTTTCTTGCTTGTTCCAAATTTCCTGACACTGCTATAATTATTATTAACTACCCTGACTGAGTCCCCCCATTCATGCCCACTTACCGGGAAGGACTCTAGTTTTGACATATCATAAATCTCATGTGCCTAAAATCCACATTTACAATATAAATATTCTTGCCTATTCTAGGTAGATTTTGCAATAGAGTTCCACTACTACAACCCTTTATTATGAAGCCTTCAATTCTTGGCCATAACTTACTAGCTTGGATTAAAGTCAAAGGGTGAAAAATATGTTGAGGCTTAAACAAGAAAGAAAAACGGAAGTGGTCACGCTGGCAATTTACCTATTTAGAAAATGTCTGGGGCTATGAAAACTAAATCCACTGTTGGCAGAGCATGCTGAAGCAGGAGAGTCTATTTGGTGCGGGAAATAGTACTCAACCTTTCATTTTCAGCAATTTCATCAAATCTCTCCTGCTTGCTCAAATATTTATTTAGTCTCCTATAATTTATGATAACCATGGCACTTAGTATTACCCAGGTGTTAAATCAAACACACAAAAAAGGTAAAAAGAATAGTAAAGAAGTATCGAGTGATGCCCAAGGGAACTTATTAAGTGTATTTCATTTAAATAATCCAATTCAATGGATTGAGGCAGAACTCTTTTCTTAAAAAAAGTACAACTTGAAAGAACTTGGCTCAAATTGGAGCAGTCACCTTACCTGCAAGCTGCCCAGATCATTAATTTTAATAATTTCTATTGCACACTTCTGAAGTAGACTGCATTGGTTGTTCTTTACACTTGTTCTGTGATGTAATTAGGTTGCTATTAGGATCTACACTTGAAAGATGCACAATGAGGTCAGTGATTTGCACAAGGGAATAGTCAGGGCCAAAGACACACATTCTATTTCAGCCAATTTTTGTCTCACTTCTGTGGAACCTGAGATTTTTTTCTTCTTAGAAACAGACCATTTTAGAAGGTTAGCCACGTGACTTTGAAGTACTCTCCTACAATCTCGTATCCTTCTCAGAAACCCCCTAGTTTCATGCCTTCCTCTCTACCAGTCAACACCAACTCCATGCACCTTCATAGATTCAGCTAGTCAACTTACTTATTGATTGCCACTCTACCACATCTAAGAACAATTTTTAGAAGAGGAGGAGGAATATTCAATACCATTAATCACCAGGAAAATGCAAATCAAAACTATAATCAGATATCACCTCATACTTGTCAGGACAGCTATTGTCAGAAAAACAAAAGATAAGTGTTAGTGAGCATGGCATGTGGAGAAATAGGAACCTTTGTGTGCCATTGGTGGAATGCTAATAATTAAAATTTTGTGGGCTTCTGAGCATGTTTTTCACCACTTGAACTAACTTAGTAGTAGAAAAATTATTATAATTGACTCTTCAATACTAATATGTTAATATTGCAGGATGAAGATAGCATAGACTTTGGAGTCTCAGTCCTTAAGTAGTTTAAGTAGTTACTATTTAGTAAATAAAAACATTACTTAATGTTTCTGAGCCCCAGTTTCCATACCTTTAAAATGGAATGACAATATTATATGGTGTTGCTGTAAAGATTATCTGCGATACATTGAACACACCTGGAACAAAATACATGTTCACTAAATAATAGCTATTATTTTTAACTTATAACTTTAGACATAAGTCTTCTGTGAATTAAGTATTCTTATTTTTTATCTACCACATATTAGAGAACGGAGAATGTGAAGTTTTAAGTACGGCATGCTGCCTTTTTTTTTTAACTGTATAAACTAGGTTATTTACTAATTTGAGTGACAGTTATCGAATATGTGGATAATCTGTGACAAGTGTTTTGTTTTAGGCTAAGTTTTAATAATGTATCACCAATCTAGGTGAAGTCTCCTCTCTTGGGTGGTAATTGCTCGGTGAATGAAAAATAATTTTATTGGCATTTTCAGCCAAATCTGGACCATTCATTCAAATGCAGTAATCCAGGGAAATATTATTATAAAGACAAATAAAAACTAGTAGCATATGTTGGAAAGTAGGACTACACAGAGAGTGAAAATCACAGGTTCCAGTTCACCTGCCACACATAATTGTAAATGTGACCCAGAGTTATCACTTAACTTCTTCGTGTCTCCATTTAATCTGTGCTGTGACCTACTGAACCACATATTCTCTGATGGCAGATGTGTAGAGGCACATAGAGTCTATGCTAATTAGAAGTCAGTTACCAAAACATGAGGAAATAGATTCAGATTATCTGTGTTTTGAATACTACTGTTTCCCTTAATTAACATGAAAATCAAGGATCTTTATAATCACCACTAAGAGTGATCACACTAGCATTTCTGTAGGGCTTTGTAGTGTATAAAGTGCTTTTCAAATACATTGGCTTATTTGGATTTCACAGCAACTTGTGAAATAGGTATTACCATTCTCTCTCTTTGACAGGTGTGCGTGTGAGCGGAGAGGGGGTTGGGGGGACAGAGAGAGAGAGAAGTGGGGGATGGGTGCAGGGCAGGCTCAGAGAGCAAGTGCACAGGAGTGCACAAGGGCTTGTGAGCATGAAACTATTGTAGATATGAGATCGGTAACTGGCTTGTTCTAGGGCATTTACACTCCTACAGCTTTGCTGTTCCAGTCATCCTAGATCTACTTCTTTTTAGTCCAAGCCCATTAACTTAGGAATAATATTGGAAACTTTGCCTTGATAAGGTCTATGAATATAGCTCAGGGTAACTCAAATAATTAATCAATAATTCAAAGAACCATTGACTTTTATCACATAGAATCAGATCTTATACCCTTTCCAGACTTCCTATTGGCTCTAAAGATGACTTTTCCTGGACAGGGCACAAATAACATAGTTTAATGACTTTCTCAAGCTTTAGGACAACTGAAGGAAAAGTGGTCAAAACAATTTTTCCAGTTTAAAAAAAATTAAAAAGAGCTTTAATCTCATCACAAAACAATACATATTTACTGCAGAAAATTAGAAAACACAGAAAACTAGTTCAATTACACAAGCCAGAAGGCACTTCTCTTGATATTTAATATGTGTCAGTGATGACAACTGTGTTTGGTGCTTGTGCTTAAAATTGGCCACCTGTAATCAAAAAAAATGCTCATCTTTCACTTTTTTTTCCCCTGAATCTGAATTTGGCCTCAGAATCTTTCCCAACACAGTGCCAGTGGGATCCGTAATACCTGATCAGAGCTGGCCTGTGAGTTTAAACCTATTATTTTCTATCTCTTGTGCCTTTCCAAAGTCTGTACTCTAGCATACACAGAAGCAGATACATATATTTTAATAAAATTAACTTATTTGACTGGCTTCAAAGCATGCACTTGCCTTATTAAAGTGATGCCATCCATCCTGTTTTTTATAAAAGGTACAACTCTTGAACACCAATCAAAGGATTTTCTCTGCAGCTTCAGGGAATGGTGAGATAAGAGTAGAAAGTTAAAAGGACTTATACAGACAATCATAAAAACCAGTTCTAAAAATGAACTTTAATTTGAACAGTTTAAGTGCAAAATTTTCAAAAAGAGACTTGTGGTGAAACCACTTAATACCCAACATTTCGTGTTAAGTCTGCATGCGTTCCAAATAAGGTGTCCCCCCGTCCTTCTAAATTACTGAGCATAAAAGCTGTAATGTTATATGTTCCCGAGGGGCAGAGAGTAATTCAGACATGAAATAATTTTAATAGAAATCATTCCTCTTTTCTTGGCAAGAGAAGAATTTCAGTAGGAATTTTTCAAAATTACAAAATATCCTTCCCTGGGGGATCCATGCCGCCACTTAGCAGATTTCTCATTTCATTTAACACAAATATTTTGATCCTCAAGGGGAAATCTGCTCAGTTACAGTTTCTGCGTTACTGTCTCCCAAAGATAAACGAGGTGCTTTTCTCCAAAATGGACACAGGAGAGGTAAGGTGGGAGGAAAATAATATAAATCCCGGGAAGAAATTTCTAAAACCGATTGACCAAAGCTCTTAAGAATGGAAACAATATTCAATTTCTATTTCATTTTCATCTCAGAATGCTTTCAAACAGGAGAGATACTATTTTTTTTTCCTCCTGGGAAAATTAGCTTGAAAATCTGCCTGGAGGGAGCAAAGAAGAAGGTGATTTTGGAAAGCAATAGGGCTTCTCTTTCCTTCCTAGTTCAGGTTATCACAGTGGCCTTCTGGAAGGATGGGCAGAGAACACTTCAGGCCTGCATCTGGGTTTAGCTGAAAAGTGTTCTCATAGAGAAGCCGTGTCTGCTGGGGAGTTGAGGGCGAGGATGCTTTCTATTTGCTGACCTTGAACTGGGTGCCATCGTTAGCATTGAGTGCTAGCACACCTGTGCAGAAGATGCAATTTGTCATCTGTGCCTGTTGCCAAGTGTCCTCTGCTCTCCAAGTCTTCTGAAACTGAGTATTTAAACCTGCCCTTCTCAAGCAATGTTAAAAATGATAGCTTGTCTTATTGATAATTGTATTGGGACTCCACTTTGCCAAATGACAGGCAGACTGATCTCCCATTTGGGATGGTGAGGTGTAAGTGGGTTATACTCCATTCTCTAGTGGTCCTGTAAAAAATGCTGGGCTTGAAGTAAATAACTCAGTGGTGATAAGCACCAGGAGTTGGTAGGGAAAATAGGTATTTCTGTGTTCATCAAACTAGGCATCTCTCTATTCTGTCACTCTGAGAGACTGACATTGCTTTTAAGGTCAACTTTAGCACCATGTTTTAGTAATAAAATCATTTCTTTCTTAGAAGGTAATGCATTTAAGGCTTTCAGTGGAGGAGGCACTAAATGAGCTTTCAACTAAACTTTGGTGTCTTCAAATAAATTCAGGTTCAAAGCCCCTTACATGCTAACCTTAAGCATCAGGTTTCAGGTCCCAGCATTTGAATTAAAAACTCTAAACCTTAAAAACATGAAGCCATAGACCTTGTATATCTTTTCATCATTTTACCCCAGTAATGATCACAGTGGCTGGGTACATAGTGATCAATACGTGTTTTTGCCCCAGCATTCTAGAAGTGTTAGCGACACCAAGGGAAATTGCTTAAGAAGACTAATCAGAGCTCTGCTTCAGTCATGCAACATGTCTACCATGGATTCATGGTCGTTACAAAAATTCAGGGTCAGAAACGATTCTAACATACTAATAGTCCAATGTCATAGTGATCTTTATTTCCTAATAGAATATTAGAAGTTTCATTGCTTGACAGATAGACATCAGTGTCCAAGGTAATTGCCAGATGTTTTGAAATTAGGCTGTAAGCCCTTCTGCAGGAGAAGAAAAGCAGCTCCCCAAAACCACAAGCAGCCATTAAAAAAAAATACCATTACTCTTTAGAGTTTTTATGACCATTTAAGTTCTAAGAATTTTTAAAGTGGTATGTAAAAACACCATAATGTCACAACTTTAAATTAGATTTCAAATGAGCCCCTTTGTAAGGAAGCAGACTTTATTAGGCCAATAACCTCTTTACTCTTTTCTGTTGTTAAAGGGAACTAAATATGGCCTGAGAAGGAGTCTGCACTTCTACATTGGAGTCCATGTGGACAAACTGCAGCCTAGCTTAATAGCTAGACAACACTGAAAACCTAATTTAGGATTATGTGCCTGTAACTGAGTCTTGACCAATCCCAGTACTGCTGAGTGTTCAAACTGTGTAAAAATAATGCAAATGCCCACTTGTAACTAATCCAGCCATTCTGTACCTCACTTCCAATTTCTGTGCCTCATTTCCCTTATTTTGTCTATAAACCTTCTTCCACTACGTGGGTATGCTGGAATCTCCGTGAATCTGCTGTGACTCTGGAAGCTGCCCAATTCATGAACCATTCATTGCTCAATTAAACTCCTTTAAATTTAATTCAGCTGAATTTTTTCTTTTATCACTGTCTTCTGTGTTGACTATTGTCAATTTTAGGCCTAGCAGAAGTCTCTCCTGAGTCAAGTACATAATTTAAGCCCTATACTCATGAGGCCAGGAAGAGGGTTAAATTTCCCGTGGCCAATTTCAAGAAGAACAAAGGCTCACCTAGTTCTTTTCATTTTTGCAAATGTGGGCTACACAACTTATCCCCTGAAATATGGAACAAGACAATATGACTATGTGAGTATCAACACATCTCTACTACTAGTGAATTAATATTAATAATAGCAGTTATTAATATTAAGAACAAATATATTTTGAGTGTTTACTATGGACCAAACTCTGTGCTAAGCATTTAACATAAAATCTTCATGACAAACTTGTAAGGTAATATAAATAATACCCTTTTATAGAAGAGTAAGATAAGGCTCTTAGAGGTTAAGTGTCAGATTTGAAGCCAGGTTTATCTAACTCCAAGACCACCTTCATTTTGTTATGCCAGTCTGTCTCCCATACTACTACTTGTGAAGTAATTTATTATTGATAAAAGACTTTTAAAATTTATTCTGTTTCATTGAGTGAGGATTACTCATCAAGTGCATGATCTTTGTGGATTCCCTTATGGGTAGGGAAGCAAGGTTAAAAGTAGTGCAGTTCATCCAGATTTGTGCAGCTGGGAAAAGTTGCATGAGGTGGGCCCAGTATCAAGGTACTCTTACTCTTCGTCCTGTGCCGTTTTCATTACATCAAAGATATCCAAGATTTCAGGGCCAGTGAATGTCCATAGCTTGCTACCAATGTACTTTTCCTTGGAGGTGCAACTTGAACTGAGAATCAGAAGACACAGCCAAACTTAGCAAGTGTTTATCAGACATACTGCATTAGGCATTTCATCCACATTCCTCAACTTCTGGGAGTTTACACAATGCAATACCCAAGCATACTTATGAAAGTTAGCTCTTGGAAAATGGTAAGCAATTCATATATGTGAACCCAAGTATGAAATAAATGAGTAAACGTATGCATAATTTAAAAAATTACTGAGCACAAAAAGGATTCAAACTGTAATTTCTGCACAATTCCTTAGTTTAAATGATGGATCCCATTTCAACTCTTGCCAGTTCTAAGATAAGTAAACTGTTATTTATACTTAGCATGAGAGAAAGGCCTGAAAGACTATTCTATATAGGTGAGTTAGAAGAAAGATGAAAGGTGTTGGGTGGGCCTGAGAAAAACTATTGGTTCTTATTTCTATGACCTTTTGCTAAAATGAGTTATTCAAAGATGGGGACCATGTGTTATTTTTAACTTCTTACCCCACTTCCTCCAATGCCCAACAGTGTCTAGAAACAGCATTCTAACCAACAGTAATGAATGGGCTTGGGCATTTGTTTACCCCTGATATTGAAAGTAGAATAAATGGGATATGTGGATTTTTCTGGAGAGTATGTTCACAGATCTTGTTGGATCCTTGGAATGTATGACTGCAAATAATAATAATAATAAAAAAACCTAAATTGACTCTCCATCATGACTGCATATTAAAATCATTTGTTCAGCTCTTGAAAATTGTGGATGGCCCCTCACTGGGACTACTTAATCAGAATATCCTGGGAGTGGACGATGAGGGGTAGAAATCAACAAAATACAGATTAGTACAGTGCACTAAAACTGTTGACCATCCCTAATCTAGAACATAGTATTGTCAGTTATTTGAATGAGGAAGGAAAATAAAACTTGGAAAATCTTGTGCATGTTTCTTGAGGGTGGTGTAAGTGGAGAAGAAAAAACAAACAGAAGAAAATACTTGCTTATCCTCAAATTTATTGGTTTTTATCTTTTGTTTTCTGCGAATAACTTTTGATCTATTTTGCCAATGCTTTTCTTATGAACTGCCGCAAATATTTTCTATAAGTAGGTGGAGGTGTGGTATAGTGTTTGTTTTGGATTATTAACTGTTGTTTTAATGGCAATCAAGAGAAACAGATTTTGACTAAACAAAAAATGAGAGTATTGAAATGATTAGGGATTCTTACACAACCGGAGAAAATGCGGAAGATCCAGGCCTCTGGGAAAGCCAGAACATGGAATGCCCTAGCAAGCCCCTCAAGACCTCCACTCCCTGTGTTGCTCTATCAAGGTTCAAAATCTGAGAGGCCAAAACTGGTTCAGGTGTCTTCCAACTATGCCCAAAGGATGTGTATAGCCAGTGGGAGTCCACCTTTGTGTTTAGGGAACAATTCCAGGAAAAAACGTTTTAGAAACTTGCAATCATGGCAATAGATGTCTACTCTATTCATCAATGAATTCTGGTTTAACCTAGTCTAAGACAACTTTCAAGATATAAAAATGCAGAGGAGATAGACAAGTCATGGCTTCAGAGGAGGAAGTCCACTAGAGGATTACATGTATGGGTTATGGATTGGATTGGTTGTGGTTCACATTGAAACATGGTTATCAAAGGACAGCGATTTTATGATACTTACCCTCAGACAACTGGTAAAGGATCCACAGTATGAGCCATATAACTGGTTAATGCAGGGCTTACATGGTGGCTGGCAGGCCACAGAAATGGAGAGGGCTGGGGCCTAAGCAGGGTGTCTCAACTTCAGCACTGTTGATATTTGGGGTCAGGATAATTCTTGGCTGTGTATGTGTGTGTGTGTATATATGTGTATGTGTGTGGGGGGGTTCTGGCCATTCTAGCAGCACCCATTCCCATCTTGCTTAAATAAAGAAAACTAAAGAAGGGAAAAGGAAGTTGCCCTTTTGAGAAAACTAAGCGCTTCTCCCCTCCACAGGATGGAATTTACTATGTGCTAACTTCCCTACAGTCAGAAATGTCTAAGAAATTTATCCCATTAAGTAAGGGATGGGTGATGCTGCCTCATTTGAAAGTTGTGTGTGATGCTGCAGGAGTGTGGAGAAGGGTGCAGGGGAGATTGGGCCCGAGAGATGGAGAACCTAGGAAGGGGTGCAGGGAGCACCTGCAACAATCAGTATGCCAACAAGACCTGGGAGCTGGTGAGAGTAGCTGGGGTTTAAGTCAACTTGCTGGGAGCCCCAAGAGGGTGGAACAGTGGAGTAGGTGGCTGAGGGGATGACATGCACACCTGCTGAGGGTTGAGCCACATTTAGGGCCACAGAGTAGAGGAGGAGGCCAGTTTGCCTCAGGGGTCTTCCGAAAAAAAGTAACGCATGTGCCTATGAGAAAAGCCAGTGTTTGGAGACTGGGTGCCCCAAAACTAAATGGTGTTCAATTGAACACGCATCAGAAAGGAGGCAAAGATCTCATTACCATGGATACATGGGTGGTCCAATTATGTTAATCGGGGTTTATGGTCACAATGGAACCAAATAAAACTGACTTGATGTAAGGTAACGGGGCACCTGGTCTAAGGATCCTCAAATTCTCTCGACTAGAATCAGGATTGGTCTCTGAGCCTGGAGCTAGGCTGAGCCTGAAGTGCATGGGGATTGGAGGTTTGCAGGGCAGAAGGGTGGACAGGTCATTATCTCCAGTTCAGTCTCATAGATGTTCTATGCTTACATTGCCTGATTGCTGGACTCGCACCGAAGCCCCGGCTTCTGTAAGAAAAAGGGTCTCACCTTGCATTCTATCAATAGCACCAAAGGGAGTCTTCATTTCCAAAGGTAATTGCCGCAAACGTGTTACACAATATCATTCATTACTTACTAGGATTGAGTGCTGGAAGTACATTTCACAAGATAATGAAGTTGTTTCCCAGGACTGAAATAACCGGTTTTCTGACTCCTAGGTTCATCCCACATTAGGTGTATTACACACACACCTGTCAAAATAAATAACTTACTTGGGATGTGTCAGAACTCACAACAAGATGATGAGAAATGTGTAGGGTTGTAGAAAGCAAAGCAGAGAGGCTGAGTGAGTGAGGGGAAAATAATGGTCCGTGTCAGCAAAGGGATAGCCCAGCAAGAGAGATGAAAGCATAGTGAGATTTTAAAATGTCCGTCCACATTCCCGTTCTTGCAGGTTTCAGTGAACAGAGCCACATGTGGTCACACCAAAAATATTGGTTGGAAATGAATTCCTGGCTGCAGTGGTGTCTCATGAAGCCAGCTCTGTAATTTACAAAGCAGCCAAAGCCGTACAACTGAAATGGGAGTTTTCAATCAGGTAGACTGAGACTAGTGTGGGGGAAATCATACACTAGTTGGAGAAATACATTTTTGTCAGGCAACAGGTGTCATTAAAAAAAAAAAGAAATTGAATAATCTGCTCCAGACAGGAAGAGTTGCAGGCATGGGTTTTCAACCATAATTATTAGATGGAAAATTATTTTAAAGGAAGCTTTAGGAAATATTCAGAATAGCTTCCAAGGAGAAATGATGAGCTTAGAGAGGCATGAGGAAACCTGTTAGCAATAATAATAATGATGATAATAATAAATAATAGTAACAATGAAGGAGGAGGAGAAAGTGCAGGAGAAGAAGAATAGGAAGAGGAAGAGGGAGTGGGAGAGAATGAGAGAGAAGAAATAAATCTTGCCTGATCCAACTCAATAAAGGAAAAAGTGAAACATGACATATACAAGGTCTAGATAAACAAGCCAGTCACAATTAGAAAAGGTGGTCGGGACGGGAAGATGAGCATGAGTAACTATTGCAGGGTTAAATATGTTTCAATGGCAGCCGTCATGTCTTTTGTGGCGTCCTTGTTGAGCAATACCATGTAATAAAACAACTTGAGTGGCACCAGCAATTTACAGTCATGTCTGTTGTGTATCTAATGAGCTCCAATTCAGTGCAGCAGCATTCCAGTCAAATGGACACATGGAGGGCCCAGTTCTGCCACCTCTGGGCTAACAAAGTCTGAGAAGGAACTGAGCATGGGCAGTTGGCCCAGGCATCTGAGGCTCTGGGTGTCCCCCGACGCTCCCCCACCCCACCCCCACAATCCTGCTGCTGTTTCCTCCTCAGCACAACCAATCATAGTTCAGGAAATTTTGTGATTCAGCCATCAAAACCATCACTTTGCCAAAGACAGAAGAAAAATTAGTAGAGACAGGAAATTCCTGGAAGAGAAAGCTGTTGTGAGAGCTAATAAACCCATATTAGGGTTTGCTTTTTAACCTCCAATAACATGACTGTTATGAACATTACTGTCAATAATAAAATGAATAACAGAGATTGAATCATAGCAGTGAGGAAAAAATCATGGACTGTGAGGGCAGAGAAACATAGATTCAAACCCTGGCTATTAAGGGAAAATTGCCTACTCTCTCTAAGCCTGTGTTCTATTGAATAACACTATTATTTTGTTAGTATTAATTAGAAGTGCCTTTACTGAGTGCTTTCTACCTGTTAGGGCTTATGTGAAAGTATCTACAGCATCTCAGTTAAACCTCACCTTTATAAGATAAGAACTATAATTTTCCCCATTTTACAATTGGAGAGGCCAAGAAAGACAGAATAACCTGCATGAGGTTACAGAAATACTAAGTGGCAGAATGGGCATTTGAAGTAGGTCTGTTTAGCTTCAGAATCTGTGCTCTTAACCTCCACGTAAAAATGCCCAGTGTAGCCCCTGACACATGGTGAACAGCTCCTATTGGTACCGCCACTGCTTTAAATCCATTCTGGAACAAGAAGGCATGTAAATAAAAGAAAAGAACAATTATTGCTGGTGGTGTTTTTTCCATCATAGGAAGTATAAAATGCCCTGCTGGTTCTCACAGACATTTTGCCTGGAAAATTGTGAAGACTTTGCCTTCACAGGGAAATGAATTAAGTGAACAAAATCAAATGGCAGAAAAACTTCTCTTTTCTGAAAGGGCTTAGGGAAATGTGCCACTAAAACATGAGGCCTCTGGAAGAGGCTGATGTTTCTGCTGCAGTCTTAGAAGACTTGGAAGTATAGGCTCTCTTGCAATGGGTTGATTAGATTTTTCCAACTATGCTCTTTTACAGACTCAATAATGTTAACTGTGAAAGTCCAAACAACGTCAAATTTAATCTTAAATTAAAAGCTTTTATTTACTGGAAAATCTGGGGTGGACAAGATTTAAGAAAGAGTTTTGAGTTGCCTGTGGCAGTTGACATTTCCTTGGGACTGGATTTGCTTAGATATTTTATTTCCTTCTGCAGTTGTACTTTTTGATATAAGAAACTATAAACATTATTAAAGGAGATAATTTATATGGAAATAGCTCCTGTTAAAGAATTTTACACTTAATTTCTTAATTAGGTAAGAATTACTGAGTTCTGGCTAAGAGAAAAATAAAAAATAAAAACGGTGAGAAAATAGGCCAGGTGATTAGCAATCTATTTTTAGGACTTGACAGGCCAGTTTTATTCCTAAGAAGAAAAAAGGCTTAATCTATTTGTAGAACTTGATCATAGCCCAGAGCCATTTGTCACTGCAAGTTAAAAACCTTTCTGCTAACTTACTACTTTAAGCAGCCTATACTAATCCCTCTGGAAACCCAATCTTTTTACCTTATCACCAGATGGTACCAAACATCTTTAAGGGGGAGAAGAGAGGTGAAAGGGAATGTTTATTTTTTGATTTTTTTAATCTAAAAAATGAATCCATTTAAAATGTTAAATGCTGAAAGAATGAAACGTACAGGGCAGGTAAACCAATCTTCCACGATCAGCAGTTTCATAGCATTTGTTGTCTTTGGCCAGGATCACTTTCATGTTTTCTAAGAGATTTAATTTGATAATATCAGGAAAAGACAGTCTTCCTAGAGTCATGTTTTAAAATGTAGAAAAATATACATTACATAGAAGTTATCATTTTAACCATTTTAAATACACAACTCAGTGACATTAAGTACACTCACAGTGTTGTGCAATCATCACCATTATCTATCTCCAGAACTTTTCCATCATTGGAAACAGTTTTTAAAATAATTATAGATTTCCAGAAAGTTACAACGATAATGTAGTGAGGTCCTGATAACACCTCACCCAGTTTCTTCCAGTGGTTATAGGTTATACCTTTGTCCATTCAGGCTGATATAACAAACTACCATAAACTGGGTAGCTAATAAACAACAGATGTTTATTTCTCATGATTCAAGAGACTGGGAATTCCAAAATCAAGGTGCCAGAAGATTTGTTGTCTGGTGAAGGCCTGCTTCCTGGATCGTCAATTACTGTTTTCTCCCTGTAACCTTACATGGAAGAATTGCAAAGGAGCTCTCTGGGTTTTGTTTTGTTTTGTTTTGTTTTTTTAAATAAAGGCACTAATCCTATTCAAAAGAGACCGACTGTCAGAGCTAATCATCCCCCAAAGGCCCCACCTCTTCATATCATCATATTGAGGAATTAAGTTTCAGCATATGAATTTGGGAGGGACATGAACATTTCATCTATAACATCTTATATAACTATAGTTCAATATCAAAATCAGGAAACTGACATAGGTAAAATGTGTGCATGTAGTTCTAAGACAGTTTATCATATGTGTAATTTATGTAACAACCACTGCTATCAAGATACAGACAAGTTTGAATGAAGGTTACAAACCTCACCTCTAATAAAGTCCTTTAATGAAAGTCTTCATAAACCCCTGTTTATAATATAGTTACCTTATATATTTACTCTATATATGTTGGGAATCACACCACACTTATATCTTTTGCTTTAATCATCAATTATAATCTAAAAGTCAAGAAGAGAATAATGTATTTTATTTACCCATATTTTTGTTCTTCCTGTTGTTATTTCTTCTTGATATTCCAAGATTCTTTCTTTAATCACTTCCTTTCAGTTTTAGGAACTTCCTTTACAAATGGTCTACTGGTGACAAATTCTCTTAGTGTTTGTTCATCTGAGAGGGTCTTTACTTCCCCTTTATTCCTGAAAAATAATTTTGCTGAATATAGAATTTAGCATTGACAGTTCTTTTGTTCCATGACTTGAAAAATGTATCACTTCTTTCTGCCCTTTCTGTTAAGTAGTTTCTGATGAGAAATTCATTGTGTTTGAATTGTTTTAATCCTATAGATAAGGTGGCTTCTCCCTCTTGCTGATTTCAAGATCTTTTTCCTTTATTTTTCTGAAGTTTGAGTATAATGTGTCTTTGTATGGATGTTCGAGTTTAACCTGTTTGGGATTCACTTGGCTTTTTATTTATTGTTTATTACTTTTGCCAAATTTTGGTCTACTTTTTTTTTTAATCACCACCCTCTTCCTCTCCTGGTATTCCAATGACATGAATGTGAGCTCTTCTGTTTTAATCCCACAGGTCCCTCAGAATTTGTTCAGTTTTTTTGTTAGTTTGTGTTGGCTCTGTTATTCAGACTTGGTCATTTCTGTTGCTCTATATTCAACATAACTGATTTTTTTCCTCTGTCTGCTCCATTACTCTATTGAGATGATCCCTTGAGTTTTTAATTTTGGTTATTGGATTTTTCAGTTCTAACATGTCCATTTGGCTCTTCTTTATGTCATCTATTTTTTTTTAATTTTGCTGTAACTTTCTAATTTTACTTTTTTCATTGTAATGGCAATTGCTTATAGAATCACTTTTTGGGACAGTTGCTATAAAATGTTTGTTGGATGATTTGTACATATGTATTATCTTGGTGTTGACATATGTTAATTGTCTTTTCTCATTTGAGTTTAGATTTTCCTGGTTCTTGATATGATAACTGATTTCTGATTGTATGCTGAGTATTTCAATATTATTTTATAAAACTCTAGATGTTATTTAAGCCTTCTGTTTTCACAAGCCTCATTTGACACCACACTGGCAGGTGAAGGGGGATCCTGCCCATTACTCCAGGTGAAAGTGGACATCTAAATTCTGCAGATCACCTTCATTGACACGACTGTGTCATTCTTTGGGCCCCAAGGTTTTCTCTACCTTTTGACATCTCCTTGTGTTTTCCCTCTATATAATGTAGTGGAGAGTTTTTAGCTGTAGTTAGCAGGAAGAATAAGAAATGTGTCTATGGCATTCCATCTTGGTCCTGAACCGGAGGTCCTCTGGTCATTTTATTTTATTTCTTTTTTTGTGTGTAGTTGGTGAAACATAGCCTCCAAGTGAAACTATAGCAATAATGATGCTTTAGGTTGAATCATTCAGATGCTTGTAGACCTTACCAGTTTATTAACTTCTTTTTTTTTTTTTTTTGAGGCGGAGTCTCGCTCTGTCGCCCGGACTGGAGTGCAGTGGCCGGATCTCAGCTCACTGCAAGCTCCGCCTCCCGGGTTCACGCCATTCTCCTGCCTCAGCCTCCCGAGTAGCTGGGACTACAGGCGCTCGCCACTTCGCCCGGCTAGTTTTTGTATTTTTAGTAGAGATGGGGTTTCACCGTGTTAGCCAGTATGGTCTCGATCTCCTGACCTCGTGATCCGCCCGTCTCGGCCTCCCAAAGTGCTGGGATTACAGGCTTGAGCCACCGCGCCCGGCCATTAACTTCTTAATGAATTGTACACTTCCAGAGAAGAGCAGCACCTATTGGTCAATGACTGTTTCTACCACATAAGGCAGAGGCAAACTGTTTGTTTTTATAAAAAATGTGTAAGGAAGATTAATATTATTTTCTTAAAACCGCAACTGACTTTTTTCTTAGAAACCATTTAAAGAGTCTGTTTAAACACATCTGGAGACTTGCAAATGATAGCCTCATTCTAAGCTTTCGGGTCTTGACAGGGAAGAATTATGCTCTAAAGTGACACATGTCATTGATTATTAAATAAAGACACTATGGAAGGGAATGGAAAGCATAGCCTTCAGTGTATTTTCTTCTTCTTCTTGACTAGAATAAATCTGCTGAATTATGAGCTTTAACTATCATGTCACAGAGAAAGCAGCCAAGGTTGAGTACACCTGCTAATTATAGGCCCAGCTCAGCAGGAACACCCAGTTGCTACCAGCAATCCAGCCAAATCACAACCTTTTCTTAGAATGAAAATATCCTTATTGTAGTCTGAAAGTTAGCAAATGGATTTAAGAGCTTTTAGTTTTAAGTTTCTATGATTCCTACCTCCAATGACACTGTGTAGGATGATATACATCTGAAATTGGACATTTTTTTAAGAGTCACATAATAACATTTTAGTCTTTTGCAAGCTGCAGTCTGTTGCAACTACTAACTCCACCATCGTAACATGAGAGAAACCGTACAACACAGAAACAAATGTGTGTGGCTCCATTTCAATAATACTTTATTTACAAAACAGGGAAGTGGGCTAGATTTGGCCAGTGAACCATAGTTTGCTGACTCCTGGTATACACCATGGGGCAGGATACTTTACTGAAATATTAATTTATATTTTTTTCCCTGTAGATTCTCATTTTTTCATTCCCCTATAGATAGCTTTTTTCATGTTTTCTTGCCTTAGGAATTTTGATACATAAGAAATCAGAAGTAGCCTGAAATCAACTTTTCTTCGCCCTTCCTCTGAAATGCAAGGCAGGGGTTACAAGCTGACATCTGGAAGCTTGAATATGGCCAATGACACATTTTGCTTGGCCCAAGTGATGTTATTTGATCTAGTAACCAGTATTTAACAATCAGGATGTTTTATATAAAAACACAGATTCCTGACTTTTCTTTAAAAAATAAGCAGATCTGGCACAATGGGGCCTACATCCCTCATGATAACAACTGGCTACAGCTGAACAACAGATACCTGTTTTAAACAGTTTTCCCCAGTTCCCACTACTCCTTCTTATCTTCTGAAATAAATGCAACTGTTAGATGACATTATATTTTTTCCTTGACTTTTTTATGATAAAGAATTATTTATTTATCCTAGTCCCTATACCAGTCTCTATATTAATACACATAAACCTTTGAGTGCGTTCTTTTCTTGTCTGCCATCCTTGATCTGAGACCATTGTAAGAATAATGCTAGGTGTCCCAGATGAAGATGGAAGAAGAAAAAGACTTTAAAAGGATAGGAGAAAGAAGACATTTCTCTAAACCATCAAGTGTTAAGATGACTGTGGAACCCCAAGACAAATAGAGTCAGCAGTATTCTGTGTGGCTCTGGATGTTTTAAAGCATGTTGCAAGTGCTTTGGTACTCTCTGTATGAAACTGGGTCAGCCATTGTGACGGTCTCAAGGAGAATGTTATGGAGGTTATACTGGGTACCTTTTGTGGCAAGAAACCATGCCATGTCTTCAGGTTTCTCTTTGGCACTCCTTCTGATAGCGTTCACCAACTATGTAAGAAGTATGGCTATTGCGAGGTGGCTATGTAGAAGGACAACGTAAAGAGACCCCATTGAGAAAAAGATTTCCCAGGAACCCCAGGAGTTCTGGCTCCCAGCTTCCTGAACATTCCCAGCCCAGATCCAGATATATAAGTGAGAAACCTTCAAAACGACACCAGCCTCAATCACCATCTGACTGCAGCTTTGTGAAAGATCCTGAGCAAGAACTACCTGGCAGAGCCAGTCAATCTTCAGAGCAAGATAAATGGCTGCTACTGCTTTAAGTTACTGTTCTGGGATATATATATTTTTTATGCCAAAGAGATGCCTGTGCTCTGGTGTTCATGGCAGCATTATTCACTGTGTGTGTGTGTGTGTGTGTGTGGTGTGTGTGTGTGTGAAGTGCAATTCTCAATTTGCGTTCCAGTCCAGGGCTTTGGATGAAGATTTTGGAAAGTTCTTGGCAAGCTCTCTGGACTTCTTTCCACTTTGTGTAGTTGCATGGTAAACAAATACATACACACCATAGAGAGTTATTTCTCTAAAGCTCCTCCCATCTTGTCTATGCTCCTATATACAATATCTTGAAATCACAACAATTTGGATATGGAAATGTGTGTGACATCATTTTTGAAAAGAAAAGTGGTGGGTTCAGAGTCACTCTGAGGGAAAAGAATTTTTAAAAGTAGTTGAGAAAGGAACCTGGGGAGAGATTTAAAAGTGAGAGAGGAGGGGTTTGATGAGGTCCCAGAAAGCTTTCCTGTAAATGAAGAACAGCTAAATGAGCCATTTGTAAGCAAATAACTGGAGAACTGAAGAAAAATGAGGAGGGGACTGGTTTTTGTTCAGGCCAGGCAATACAGGTAGTGCTAAATTTGGCAGCAGCAGAACTGAGAAAACAGCAAGACTCTTAATTGCTATTTCTAAACCTTCTTGTTGAGGAAAGAAAGAGGAGAAGCTGGGAAAAGATGTCTAAGTGTTCCTTCTACTCATCAGACGTCTCCACAAAAATAGATGGTTAAATTATCTTTTGGCCCCCATAATTCCTATAACTTCAGCTTATGGGCTCTGGGGAAAAGGAAGTATTGTAGGATTTCTTCAAAATAAATTTTTCTCAAATCCTTGGCCCCTTATATTAAGAAGTCAAATATGTGCCTGCAGAGAATGCCATATGCAAAAATGTAGCAAAAAAAAAAAAAATTGTGCAGCTGAAACTACGATATACAGTCTTCTGTGGAAAGCAATACTTTCAACAGACTTGGCCTCAGAATTTCATGTATTAAGATGATAAAGTGGCTTATGAATGACAGAAAGACAAAACCAAGCAACAAAAAGGAAATTTGAAGCAGCATATCTTCACAGTCTCTTTAAAAGGCATCATCATTTCATCTGTGGTAGTAAGATCTGGGCCATCTGCACCTGAGTTACCCAACACTCCCCTTGAATACTTCTAATTGCAGGGGAGAGCACAAATTCTGTTTGAGGTCAGGAGAGAGATAACGGCATTCTGACCCCCTCACCTGAGTATGGCAAGAAACAAGCACTTTTGGTTCTCAAAAGTTCATTCTTGTCACAGTATGTAGAGAAAATTACCTCAGAATCATGCCCTGGGCCTCCCGAGGGCCATAAATTCGAGACAGGAGATGATTCCAGAAGGCAGTGAATTTTTTCTCCATTAATTTGCATCCCTTAAGACACCCAAAATGAAATGGTTGTTAGCAGCAAGATGAGTGGTTCCAGAAAGCAGCATGGATGGAAATAAAGGGTTCCTTCTTTGGTTGAAGTTAACTATAAGTGTTTAAGAAAGGAATTGCCAGGAAAAAGTACTAATAGAAACAGACGGAAGGAAGGAAGGAAAAAAGGAAGGGAGGAAGGAAGGAAGGAAGGAAGGAAGGAAGGAAGGAAGGAGAAAGAGAGAAAGAGGAAGGAAGGAAGGAAGAAAGGGTGGGAGGGAGGGAGGATGGAAGGAAGGGAAAGAAGGAGAAAGAAAAGAAGGAAAAAAGACACTTGAGAATTATGTTAGACATCCAGATATAAAAGAACCTCAAAGGACCCATCAAATCTAACCAAGATAAAATCAGAAGTGTCTTATTCATAGCCTTCAATTAAAATATAGCATTTATAATTACCATACAGTGCAATGACCCAATTTTTATAAATAATCTGAATGTTGCTTTTAAAGGCAATGGTGTCAGAAAGAAATAAATTCTTTTGAACAAATCAGTCGATTCCTTGCACTATTTCTATAGCAACTAGAAAGAAGATACAAGGCTTGGCATCAGGAGATTCTAAGTATGAAAACGCAAACCATTTCAGATTGTTTATCAAGTTCGGTACAAATAATAAAGCAGTTAATCTCATTGGACTTCCTAATTAGACTTTTAAAAGTCCTTCACGGTTTTGTCAACATCATCAAAGGAATGAGTTTCCACCCTGGCGCCCTTGAACACCTCAGAAGGCTCAAAGTTAATAGTGGGGTCCTCAAGTTATTTGCAGTATTTCAAAAAGCCTAATGCAAATGGCACATTTATCTGTGTAACTGTTATGAGTTCTGAGCCTACATGATCCAATATCTACATGGAATCACATTCAAGCAAAGCATAGTCCTAAATAGCATTTAAAAAGGGAGTTTTATTTTTCATCTTAAACATATGAACAATACTACTCCATAATCCCATCCATGTTTCTTGGGTCCCCCTTTCTCTCTTCTCTTTTTTCCCACCCTGCACCACCTAGAGCCTTTCACTCAGGAAAACCCCCAAAATGCTTCCTCCACCTGCGGCTCTGGGAACTTTTCTCTTTCACTCTCATCCTTTTTTCCTTCTTCATTTTGTTTTCCCCCACTTGCTTCTTATGTCGCTTTCTCTACCTTCTCTCATACTCTCTTTTCACCTCTTGCCACTTCCTCTTATCTTGCTTGACTACCTATTTTCCTGTTTCTGCCTCTTCCAAGGGCAAGAAGGAGCAGTCTGCTCAGCCGTGGAAACCAAACAGAGACAGCAGCAATATCAGTTCGTTTATTGAGTGGAAAAGTATCTGTTAATCATTTGAGCATTTTACAGGGATTTTTTCTTCAAGTGACATCTTATTTTCTAAGTCAAGGATAGGAACTTAAGCCCTTCCTGGTTGACTTTCTCCTTAGCTATTCCTGCCTTAGAGGTGCCCCTGTGGTACCTTCAGAGAATCTCCATGGCACCACCACATATAGTTTTTAAAAAGTTGTATAGTGATTGTTTTCTTGACCACTGGTTTGGCACTGTCACATTAAATAACTTTTTAGGTGTGTGTGCCATACTTTCGAACCAGACTGCATACTCTTTGGAGACAGGAGATAAGGACAGGCTATCTTCTATACTATGTTAATGTGTATCAACATTGTTAACACACATACATGTTAAGGTTAATACTATAGAGTTAATGACACTAAAAATCATGGGCTTACTTTTTTTAAGCAAATTTATTTTTTCTAGCACAAGGCACTTTCTCAAGTGTATGCCAAGGGCAATCATTTTATAAAATATTCTACAATAGAAGTATTCTGTGCAGGTTATGAGAAAAGCCAAAACTATATATACTTCTTTGGAAGTTCCTGGTACTGGTTAGTCTCTTGCTTAACTTGTTTATTCCATCAGATCTAACATGTACTTAGTGGCTCAGTCCATTTGCGCTGCTATAAAAAAGCACCTGAGACAAGGAAATTTATAAAAAGAAAAATTTATTCCTTAGATCTCTGGAGGCTGGGAAGTTGAAGGTCAAGTCATCAGCAGATTCGGTGGCTGGTGGGGGTGCTCTGTGCTTTCAAGGTGGCTTCTTGTTACTGCATCCTCACGTGGCAGAAAGAGTTACCTCCATGACAGTTAACTCAGATGACAGAAGGCAGAAGGGAAAAAGGCCTAATTAGTTCCCTCTAGTGCTTTTTAAAGGATATTAATTTTATTTGGGAGAGGAGAGCTGTCATGATCTAATCACCTTCTATCAGAAGGCCTCACCTTCTACCATCACCTTGGAATTTCACTTCCAACTTACGGATTTTGGAGGGACACATACATTCAAACTATAGCATTTGATCACAAATCCCCCTTCCCCTTTCAAAACGTCCCTCAACGTCCCACAGAGTGAACATGGAGCTCCCTTTGGTAAACTGTGGCCTAAGATCATATAAACCAAGACATATCTAAGATAAAATCTTTTTCTTGTGACTTTTCTGTTTTTTACTTTACCTTTTCTTAACAAAAGTTAATATTGTAATCAGGTGTGAAACAGAACAATGAAAACACAGGGGTAAAAACACACAACTCTAAAATGTTCATTTTATACCATCTGTAGTGTGTTTAATTCTGGCAGCCTTTGTAGAGTCCATTTTCTCCTTCTGCAGGTCAGGCTTGAAGTGATACATGCTTTTTGTTTTCTCTGGACACCAATCAGAGAAAGTTCTTTCAACATCTGGTACTGCTTAAAAGCTAAAAAAGAAAAGGAAAAATAAAAAAATTCACTTCATGAAAAAGCTATTAGTAGGCAGGGAAAGAAGGCCTTGGTGTTCTCACAAGGCAAGGAACACTTAAGGACAATTTAAAAAAAATAAAAACAAATAAACTAGAAATTTGAAGGCAACTGACATCTATTTCCATTGACAGTTCATTGTCTGGTATATAAAATGATCCACAACAAAACACTGTTCCTTTCTTACATAAAGAATAAGCTCTCAGACACGTGAAAAGGACAGCCCAGGGGGGAAATATGGGAATACTATATTGAATTATGTTAAATGGGTCACAGTCAGTCACTAAAAGGACATTTCCTAAGAAGCAAATAATCAGTTATTCAAGACTAGCCCCACAAAGTAAAGAGAATGGTGAGGAACAGACAGTTATGATCACAGGCAAGCATCCTGCTCTGAGAGAGGTCTCATTCCTGGGGAAATTGCTGAGATACTGCTAATCATGCTCAAGGGGGAAGCCCTTGCATTTTATTGAGGCCATGAAAGATTAGAAATAAAATTGATAAACAACAAAAATACAGAAGAAATCATTCACTCATTCAAGAAACACTTTTTAAAGCACCTCTCAGGGAGCAAAGGGAAACACTGAAAATAGCATGATATCTTCCTTCCAGGAGTTTAGATCATAGTAGGGAATAAAGATATTTGCAGGGGTGACTCTAAAACCAGGTAAGATGTGATTAATTCTGTAAGAGAGACAAATTGCTCTGAAAGTTCAGAGAAGGATGAATCCTTTAAAAAAAGTTTTTTTTTTCTTTTACAATGTACTGATAATTTATGTGTAAGTCATTGTTTAGAACAAAGATAAATAAAATGATCTCTACTCTCTAAAGACTAGTATCTCTGAGGATCATTCACAATTCTAATAATCTTCTTTGCACCCAACCACCCACCTTTTAAAATGGAGTTTAGAAAAACATGGTCTTTTGGGACATATCTGGCCCACTGCCTGTTTTTTAAAAATAAAGTTTTATCGGAACATGGGCACATCCTGTTTACATATTGTCTCTGGCCGCTTTCAAGCTACAACAGCTGGGGTAAGTGATTGCAATGGAGATAGTATAGCCAGCAAAGATGGAAATATTTAACATCTGGCCCTTTACAGACAAAGTTTTCTGGCCCCTGTACTAGAAGACAATCAAAGATATTTCATTTATTTGATTATGATAAGGAATGTGATAAGGAATCTCTTTCCTATACTATTTATGTACTAAATAATCTCCATCACAGATGGTGGACAATTGTTCTCATTTCAACATGATGTTAGAAAGTGCATCTACAACTACACGCTCTGATTAGAGCTTGGGAGCTCCTTTAGGATGTCCACATTTCCTTGTTACCCAGATACATTAGAATCTAAGTTCCATGCTTGTTTTTCCTTCACCATTGTAACCCTGTTGCTGGGTGCTAAATTAACATTCCTATGATAAAAGAAGATTAGGCCTGGAGAGATCTGTAAACTCTTCCAAAGTCACACAAGAAATGCTGGCACCAGAAACAGTACTCAGGGCCTTTCCTTCCCCAATGGATGTTACCTTGTCTTTTCTAGAAGTTTCTCCCCTGGGCTGTTGCAATGGCTTCTTATCTTGTCTCACAGACTATATTCTTGCCTGCAAAAATTCATTGCTATCAGAAGGACAAAAATCTCTAGTGCTTTGCTATTATTGAAACCTTACCAACATTTCAAGGTTTAGCTCAACTGTTCCTCCTTTATCATGACTTCTAAACTCTCTCACCATCCCCTCCAAATGAAATGCTGTGTGCCTCCAGAATGTTTATTTGTTGTAAGGAAAAATGTGTGCTGTAGTAGAAAAATATGTATTGTTTAGAGCATCGTCTTCCAAGTTATCTGATTCTAGCTTTTCATTGCCTTTGAGCTATTTTACAACTCTGTAAGTTGCAGATAACTGACAGTAATGCAAAACAATTCTTGTTTATAAATATGCAAACAATGCTATCAGGTGAAGGTTCAGTTGACTTCCCTCCCCACTGTGGAAGAAGTCAGTTTTTTCTCAATTTGCTCGTTTGTTACAATATTCCAGATCGATATATGGATTCTATATACTTACTCTTTTACTTCTCCTTTCAATTGGTTTAATATCTGCCTGACTCCCTTATTAATAATGATTTAGGCTGGGTGCAGCAGCTCATGTTTGTAATCTCAACATTAAAAATTAGCCAGACATCATGACATGTGCCTGTGATCCCAGCTACTCTGAGGCTGAGGCAGGAGAATTGCTTGAACCCAGGAGTTTGAGGCTAAGATGGTGCTATTGCACTTCAGCCCAGATGACAGAGTGAGACCCTGTCTCAAAATAATAATAATAATGACAAACAAAATTGTTAACACATTTTCATTTTATACCTGTATGAGAATCATGATTTGACCTTTTAAAAAATTGCCACTTAATACCTTTGCTTATTGTTTGGTTCTCAGCTACTATATGCCAAGCTTAATGCTAGGAGCTGGGCATACAATGATAATCAAAATAGTCACGGTTCCTGCCTTCAAGAAATTTATGTCTAGTGGGGAGATAGAGTTAAAAAAACAAAACAAAACACAGATAAAAGAAAATATTTAAGGGCCATAAGGAAAAATTACAGAATGTTCAAGAGAAAATCACAGAGAAATTGGTTTAGAGTTGCAGTGAGCAGTGAGGAAGTTAAACAGGTACCCCTTAGAAAGTGTCATCAGAGCTGAGGCCTGAAGGTGAGAATTAACTAGGCAAAGAGAAGGAGGAGGAACAGTTCAGGCAGAGGGAAGGTACAGGACAAAGTCCCTGGAGTGGGGTGGAGACGAATTGCAACATAAGAGGGACAGAGTGACAGCAAATGAGGACCCTGGATGCCAGATTAGGCAGGGCCTAGTCCCCATAGTCCATAGTTTGGATGTTATGTTCAACAGGAGGATGCTAAAAAGTTGTACAAAGATCCCTCCATTTTCACATAGAGAATTGGTCAGATTGGAAGCAGGGGTCGTTGAGAAGATACTAGGTCTAGTAGCATTTCTATAATATCTTTTTTAAACACTTATTTCAGTCTACCTTCTAATATAAGGGTGAGTACTAGAGTTAACCTCCTGAACTGAGGACAGAGATGATGTGTTATTTATTTCTGAAGACATCTAGTTTTTTGCTTACATAAAAGGCGTGAGGTAAATGCTCATTGAATTGAACACTAGTCAGCATTCTGATAATAACAAGAGCTAACATTTATTGGGTGCTTACTATGATTCAGACACTGTACCAACAGCTTTGCATGAATTATGTAATTTAAAACTCATAACAATTCTATCAGGCAACTTTGATAATTATTTTCATTTTACACATGAGATAACAGAGGCTTAGGGAGGTAAAATAACTTGCCTGAGGTCATGTAATCTTCATGTTGGATAAAGGCAGTTTTGCCTAACTCTAGAAACTGAGCTTTTAATCAGAAGCTGTATTCTTTCCCATTCAAATATTTGAATATCAAGTTTACCAAAGCAGATGGTGGTTCACTATATCTGTCTTTCTTTTTAGCCCTTCAGAAGATTTATTAGGTTGGTGCAAAAGTAATTGCAGTTTTTGCCTTTATCTTTATTGCAAAAACCTGAATTACTTGTGCACCAAGCTAGTACAATTTGACACCTGTTTTTACAGATTGCCTTCAAGCTCTGAGTAAACATTTTGGAAATCACAGCCTCCTTCAGACGCTGTCGTTTATACTTTCTGTTGTCCCTTCAAAGGGGTTTGTCATTAACATCCAGCACAGAATCTGTCTTACATCAGTGATTTGTGTCATCTCCAAAATAATTTTATGCCTAACAACATCACCTATATTGTTTGACAGCAGAAGTCAAACCATGAGCAAAATGGACCTATTCACTGCAGCTCCAGTTGAAACATAGATAAAAGAATAAATATTTGCCAAATATAAAGGAGCCAAATTCAATAGGGAAAGGACCATTCTGTTTCAAATTCTTTGGGAGTCTCAAACAATGTAGGAAGGGAAGAAAAAATAAAATGTAATTGAATATTTGACTTCATTACATTAATGCATCTTCACTGCATTCATCTAATCAGACAATTGCACGGGAAAAAATATAATAGTACCAGATTCACTCCACATGAATAAAAAGCAATTTTGGATTATCTTGCTATATTGACTTCTCATCACAAAGAGTTCAGTTTCTTTCTCTTGCATGTAGCTGGGGAAAATTATAATTGCTTTAACTGGTTTTGATTGACCAACTGCTTTAACAGGACCATAAATATAGATGTCAGAACAGCAAACACTAAATGTTTATTTCTGTGATCCTTCTCTAGATATTGACAATCTGACCCATGAACCCGCCAGCAGGTAATCTCATAGATCATTTTCTCTACGGGAGATTCTTGCAGTTGGACAGGTTTGTCAATACCTCTCACAGAGGGTTTTGATCAAGGACTGCTTTGTAATTGTCTGGAAGATACATTAAACACCTCACTTTCCCCAGGGTTCTAAAGACAGAACAGTCACTTCAAGTGTAAATTGCTCACACCAAGATTTTTCTATCTGGCTATTTTAAAAAGTATGTTTCAGATCCTTGCTGCTTAAAAAATTTCACAATCATATAAATATGACTCTCATACATTTTTCTGAAGCTATTCCCTTGCTCATCAAATCAGAGCATTAAAAAAAAAATCTCTAGTTGACAAATCTTTTTAAATTTAAAGAATACGACTGCTTGTTGCTCTAGTCAACCAACTCCCACCTTAGAAACGCCATTAGGTGTTCATATGTTTCTATTCATCCTGACATGGATATACATTAATTGACATGCAAAACAAATAATGGACAAAATCAGCAGGGTAATTTATACCATTGACTCTCTTTTATCAAAAATACTTAACAAAGTGGGGGAGATTTCATGGAGGGTGTGTGTGGAGCCTCAAATGATAGTATGAGATAGTTGAAAGGGAAAAAAAATTGAGTAGGAAATAGAAGAAAAGAAGAAAATGTAGGAACATTGAGGGCAGACCTGCTCCTTACACAGATGAGAGGCAGAGGAGGTCAATGGCATTGTCTTCCTCTTCCTTGTACCCCTCCTACCTCCCCACATTGATCCCAATTTGTATGGAAAGTCAGGATTTGACTACAACATCTGTTCAGTTCCTTCTCTTCCCCAAGCATTTTTTTTTCCAATATTTCTTTTTCTGATGTCACTGTTGCCAAAAATCTCTTTTTGTCAGGTAGGCAGAAAAACAAAATGGAGAACATCTGTTCTGAATTATTTTTCCCTGAGCATGAGTTACTAGTAGGGGGGAATAATAGAACACTTCTAAATTATTAACAGGGTTGTGAAATTTCAAACACATTGGTAGGGTCTACGGTTGAGGGGTGGGAGTAGAGTGGGAATTACAGCATTTGTATAAGAAAAAGTCTGCAAAGTGTACCTCTAGTCTGATCAAAACACTAATCAACGTGGACTAGCTGGTGCCATAGGTCATTAGGAAGAAATAACCCAGTGCACAATTAGATCAGCACAGTAAAGAGAAGAATTTGATCAATTTTAACATGGGCATAACCACCCAATTGCCTTGAGAAAATGTTAAGCTCTGCTACCTGAGAAGACACCTGTGAATCCACCATTCAGATAACAGCCGTTTTCTCTCTAGCTAAGCTTTTATGCTGAACATCAGAAATTCACTGAAAGTCTCTGTAGCATTAAGCTCAGAGGCATTCAGGGTACAGTGGCCTTAAAATAGGGTCAGTATTAGTATTTATTGACCAAAAAAGCTATTATAGATGATGAGGAGGAACCTCTTTCTAACAAAGCCTAGTCCATATACAGTACAGTTAAAACAGGATTCACATTTGAGAAGAACTCATCATGAAGAACAAATAAGCATAAAGAAGACAAGAGATTTAACAGGGAGGGGATTTGGGACTAAGAAGACTCCCGACAACCATTCTCAACTTACTGTACTGACATTAAAAATTGCAAATTTAGGAGGCAAAGGAGACAAAGTCAATTCTTCCATGTATTTCATCCTCCTACTCTAGGAATTAATAAAACAGCTCTTAAACACACAGGTGAAAGTGTGAATCTAATGATTCACACAGACCTAATGATTACTGGACCTAATGATTACTGGAAATGTTCCCCAAAATTCACAATTTGAGAGCAAGTTGTCACGAATTAATTTTATCTCATCACTCTATTCAAATGGATTATAAAATAAACTTAAATTGCAAGCTTCCCATGGGCAATCTTATCACATCTTTGGGGTCCAATCTGAAATGGGAGTTGTGGTATTTGTTATGGTTAGTAGAAGAAGTTACATTTCATGTTAAAATATTCATACAACACCTCTCTTTATCCCTTCTAGCTCTCATGTGAATATGGTGAGAGCTATGGCTAAATCTCTAATCATAGCTGCACAATGACCAAAAACTCACTCATCACGAATTCCCTCTCTAAGTCCTTCCACAGAGGGGTATATCTGCATACTGGTAAGAGATTGGATTTCACAGAGACAAGTTGAGCTGGAGTCTCATCTCTTCTAATTACTGATGATGTGACCCCAGACAAGGTTATGTCATACCCTTGAGCCTCAGTTTCCTCATCTATAAGTTGAGGATAATAATGTATGTACCCTGAGGAGTTGTGAGGATAAAATGATATAATGTGAAGTGGTTGACCCAGTGTCCAGTGAGTACTCAATAAAAATTAGTTGTTGCCATTACACCAGTTTTGACCTGCTACCTGTAAACTTAGATGATACATTGTTTCTGTTTTCTTTAGACTAATTAACAGTCTTAAACACTGTTAAGCAAGTGTCCAGGTGGCATCGTGTCTCTCATATGTGAACAGTGAGAGAAAAGCAAAATTGTGTACATGCTTTAGTATTTCCAGAGTTCTTATGCTTGTCATCTCCTTTGATCGCCACAACATTTTGTGAAGCAAGGTGAACATTATTATCCTCATTCTGCAGGTGAATACATTGATTTACAGGGCAAAGGGACTTGATTGTGTTCTCTGCAGTAGATTCAGCTTACGTTCTCAGATCTTTTTACTTTCATGTAGAATAAACAAAAGAAAACTGGTTATCTCTGGTCAGCATTGAAGTAGGCTTCTACTCAGCCAAGTATTCTAGTTGAATGTGTGTATTTTCCCAGGTTGATGTTAATCCTATCCTGGACTCAGCTGGCTTATGAAGCTCCTGGAGCAACCCTTTAATCTATCCTCCAGGTATATCCTAGAAAACAAGACATCATATTCTGCAATGTAATTTTCATCATAAGGTCAGTTGGAAGAAACCTTATCTGAAAAATAATTTTGCATTCATCTATGATCTAAATATTATTATTAGATGAAATGAAATTATCAAAGTAAGAGATTCATAATGATGTGCTTCTTGGCTGCTTATGAAATTGGTTTTATTGAGTGGTCATCAGTCATTATTTTTTTCAATTTAGCTGATTCATGTAAAAATAAAAATAATTTTAAGGAACAAATGTGTGATTATTACAGCAATATGATAATACTGTCTGTTAAACTCATTCCACCAATGTTTGAGTGACTACATTTTGCCATGATTTAGGTTCTAGGGATGCAATAGTGAACAAGGTACAGTCCCCAGTCTCAGACAGGTAAGCAGGAAAATGCTTCATAGGGTGGTACATGCACCACAGTGAGTGAAAGCACTTAAAAGGTTTGAGAGTTCCCAAAGTTTGGGGGTCCCCAAAACTACCCTCCCTTCTGACACCAATTGAAATTTTGGGGGACTCTGAGACCACCTCAGGATCAATAACTTGCTAGAAATACTCACAAAACTCACAGAAAGCTGTTTTACTCATAATTATGGCTTATCATAGCAAAGGGATACAGATGAAAATCAGCCAAGGGAAGCAGTGCATGGGGCAAGGTTCAAGAGAATTCCAAATGCCAGCTACCAATTGTTCCTGCCCCTCAACAGTGGAATCACAGACATTGCAAACTTCTCCCAGTAGCAATGTGTGACCATACATATGGAGTATTAGTGTCCTCAGAAAAGTTCTCCTGAGCCCTGATGTGCAGAGTTTTTATTGGGGCTCAGTTACATAGATATGGTTGACTATTCATGTTCCTGACCTTAGTTTTCATCCTCTATGGAGGTCAAGCCTATACACCCCATGGTGATCCAAAGCCCTCATTGTAAATCGCACTGTCAACTTGCACTATTAGGTGTGGCCCGAGTAAACAAAGACACTCCTATCAGGCAGAACTTTCCAAGGACTTAGAGATTACCACCAGGAATCAGGACAAAAATCAGGATTGCGCAATATTAATTCTTCTCCAAACAATCACCACACCAATTTATAGTGCCAAAAAAGACTTCTTAGAGTGAAACATTGTAAATGGAGATCTGGAGGACAAGAAGGAGTTAGTCAACAAATTCCAGCCAAAAGGAACAGTGTATACAAAAGCTCTGATTATTATCTAAGGAAAAGCTTAGATTATTTGTGGTACTTCAGAATGTCTGGAGCAGAAGATATGAGAGAGCAAGTAGCCAAAGATGATCCTGGAGAAGATAGCTGGGGACAGATCGTGTGATGCTTCAGCCCTTGTGATGTGTTGCAGCCAGCTTGATATAAGTTCAACAGAGTCAGTTGCTAAATAGAAATTTTTCAAGCTATTGTTCAACAGTTATTATTAAAAATTAAGTTGCTGGGTGTGGTGATGCCCAGGTAGTCCCAGATACTCAGGAGGCTGAGACATGAGGATTGCCTGGGCCCAGAGTTCAAGGCCAGTCTTGTGCAACATAGTGAAATCTCATCTCTCACTTTCTAAAAAATATTTAATTATATAAACTTATGACTAAGTAAATCATATTTTTAAAAATCTTTAAAACTTATCACTTCCTAACTACTGACTTTACTATTATCTAGGTTCTTGAAGTTATTTATATCTATTATATCTGTATAGTGGAAATTATTTCCAATCCACTCTTAGTAGCTTCAAGTTGGCCATGGTAGGATTACTTATACTTCAGTAACTGGCAAGTGCTAAAAGTCAGAGCTGCTGTCTCTTTCCAAGAACTGATGGTTAAACATTTACCAGCACAACACCTCTCAGAAGCAATATTTCTTTGCCCACTTTTTGATGGGGTTGTCTGCTTTTTTCTTGTAAATTTGTTTGAGTTCTTTGTAGGTTCTGGACATTAGCCCTTTATCTGACGAGTAGATTGTACAAATTTTCTCCCATTCTGTGGGTTGCCTGTTCACTCTGATGGTAGTTTCTTTTGCTGTGCAGAAGCTCTTTAGTTTAATTAGATCCCATTTGTCAATTTTTGCTTTTGTTGCCATTGCTTTTGGTGTTTTAGACATGAAGTCCTTGCCCATGCCTATGTCCTGAATGGTACTACCTAGGTTTTCTTCTAGGGTTTTTATGGTATTAGGTCTAACATTTAAGTCTCTAATCCATCTTGAATTAATTTTCTTATAAGGAGTAAGGAAAGGATCCAGTTTCAGCTTTCTACTTACGGCTAGCCAATTTTCCCAGCACCATTTATTAAATAGGGAATCCTTTCCCCATTTCTTGTTTTTGTCAGGTTTGTCAAAGATCAGATGGCTGTAGATGTGTGGTATTATTTCTGAGGACTCTGCTCTGTTCCATTGGTCTATAACTCTGTTTTGGTACCAGTACCATGCTCTTTTGGTTACTGTAGCCTTGTAGTATAGTTTGAAGTCAGGTAGCGTGATGCCTCCAGCTTTGTTCTTATGACTTAGGATTGTCTTGGCAATGCGGGCTCTTTTTTGCTTCCATATGAACTTTAAAGCCGTTTTTTCCAATTCTGTGAAGAAACTCATTGGTAGCTTGATGGGGATGGCATTGAATCTATAAATCACCTTGGGCAGTATGGCCATTTTCACGATATTGATTCTTCCTATCCATGAGCATGGTATGTTCTTCCATTTGTTAGTGTCCTCTTTGATATCACTGAGCAGTGGTTTGTAGTTCTCCTTGAAGAGGTCCTTTATATCCCTTGTAAGTTGGATTCCTAGGTATTTTATTCTCTTTGAAGCAATTGTGAATGGAAGTTCATTCATGATTTGGCTCTCTGTTTGTCTGTTACTGGTGTATAAGAATGCTTGTAGACGGGTGGATCACGAGGTCAGGAGATCGAGACCATCCTGGTCTACACGGTGAAACCCCGTCTCTACTAAAAAAAATACAAAAAAACTAGCCGGGCGAGATGGCGGGCGCCTGTAGTCCCAGCTACTCAGGAGGCTGAGGCAGGAGAATGGCGTAAACCCGGGAGGCGGAGCTTGCAGTGAGCCGAGATCGCGCCACTGCACTCCAGCCTGGGCGACAGAGCTAGACTCCGTCTCAAAAAAAAAAAAAAAAAGAATGCTTGTGATTTTTGCACATTAATTTTGTATCCTGAGACTTTGCTGAAGTTGCTTATGAGCTTAAGGAGATTTTGAGCTGAGACGATGGGGTTTTCTAGATATACAATCATGTCATCTGCAAACAGGGACAATTTGACTTCTTCTTTTCCTAATTGAATACCCTTGATTTCTTTCTCTTGCCTGATTGCCTTAGCTAGAACTTCCAACACTATGTTGAATAGGAGTGGTGAGAGAGGGCATCCCTGTCTTGTGTCAGTTTTCAAAGGGAATTTTTCCAGTTTTTGCTCATTCAGTATGATATTGGCTGTGGGTTTGTCATAAATAGCTCTTATTATTTTGAGATACGTTCCATCAATACCAAATTTATTGAGCGTTTTTAGCATGAAGGGCTGTTGAATTTTGTCAAAGGCCTTTTCTGCATCTATTGAGATAATCATGTGGTTTTTGTCTTTGGTTCTGTTTATATGCTGGATTACATTTATTGATTTGCATATGTTGAACCAGCCTTGCATCCCAGGGATGAAGCCCACTTGATCATGGTGGATAAGCCTTTTGATGTGCTGCTGGATCCTGTTTGCCAGTATTTTATTGAGGATTTTTGCATTGATGTTCGTCAGGGATATTGGTCTAAAATTCTCTTTTTTTGTTGTGTCTCTGCCAGGCTTTGGTATCAGGATGATGTTGGCCTCATAAAAAGAGTCAGGGAGGATTCCCTCTTTTTCTATTGATTGGAATAGTTTCAGAAGGAATGGTACCAGCTCCTCCTTGTACCTCTGGTAGAATTCAGCTGTGAATCCATCTATGAACAGACATTTCTCAAAAGAAGACATTCATACAGCCAACAGACACATGAAAAAATGCTCATCATCACTGGCCATCAGAGAAATGCAAATCAAAACCACAATGAGATATCATCTCACACCAGCTAGAATGGCAATCATTAAAAAGTCAGGAAACAACAGGTGCTGGAGAGGATGTGGAGAAATAGGAAGACTTTTACACTGTTGGTGGGATTGTAAACTGGTTCAATCATTATGGAAAACAGTATGGCGATTCCTCAAGGATCTAGAACTAGAAGTACCATATAACCCAGCCATCCCATTACTGGGTATATACCCAAAGGATTATAAATCATGCTGCTATAAAGACAAAAGCATATGTATGTTTATTGTGGCACTATTCGCAATAGCAAAGACTTGAAATCAACCCAAATGTCCATCAGTGACAGACTGGATTAAGAAAGTGTGGCACATATACACCATGGAATACTATGCAGCCATAAAAAAGGATGAGTTCGTGTCCTTTGTAGGGACATGGATGCAGCTGGAAACCATCATTCTCAGCAAACTATCGAACAGAAAACCAAACACCGCATGTTCTCACTCATAGGTGGGAACTGAACAATGAGATCACTTGGACTTGGGAAGGGGAACATCACACACCAGGGCCTATCATGGGGAGGGGGGAGGGGGGAGGAATTGTATTGGGAGTTTTACCTGATGTAAATGACGAGTTGATGGGTGCAGCACACCAACATGGCACAAGTATACATATGTAACAAACCTGCACGTTATGCACATGTACCCTAGAACTTAAAGTATAATAACAATAAAATAAAATTAAAAAATTAAAATGAAAATTAAAAAATTAAAAAAAAAAGAAACAGCAATCATCAGCCTCCAAAAAAAAAAAAAAAAAAGTTCGATTTAAGAATCACCTTTAAAAAAAAAAGAAGCAATATTTCTGTATTGCTTTTGAGCACAAAAAAGATAGCTGGCTGGGCGTGGTGGCTCATGCATTTAATCCCAGCACTTTGGGAGGCTGAGGTGGGTGGATCACTAGGTCAAAAGATCAAGACCATCCTGGCCAACATGGTGAAATCCTATCTCTATTAAAAATACAAAAATTAGCTGGGCGTGGTGGCTCACGCTGTAGTCCCAGTTTCTCAGGAGGCTGAGGCAGGAGAATTGCTTGAATCCAGGAAGTGGAGGTTGCAGTGAGCTGAGATTGTACCACTGCACTCCATCTCAAAAAAAAAAAAAAAAAAGGGCTGGAGATTTTAGGTTGGGAATGATATAAACTTTGTTCATTGAGAAGATAATTTAAGTTTCTAGTGGAGGATGGATTTACTGGACACGACTGGATGCAAGGAGTCTAGTTGGAAAGTTGTGAAGCTTTCTTCCCTCATAAGGACAAATGGGCAAAATCTGTCTCCAATCCCAATACCAGGGACAGCTACATCTCACCAGAATATCTGCTTTTCATCTTATGCATGCTATAAATCTCACAACTGGTCATTTTTTCTTCCTCCCACTTGGAAATATGAAACTAAATTTGTGGTACTCCACTAACAATTTATGCTGTACATGTTTTATGCCCTTTCATTTTCTCATCCTTATTTTTCCCTTTGCTACAACGTTGTAATTTTTAAAATTTATCCAACTGTATTGTGTGTACTTCTAACACAAGATAGGCAGAGTCTAAATGGATAAAGATTTAAAAGGCAGCCTGTGTCCCCCTAGGTTCACATTTATAAAAAAGAAACACCAGTAAAAACCCACAACTTTTTGTTGTTGTTGAGTGATCTTTCACTGATTTTAGCTTGGGCTTGAGTTTGTCCATATGAACAGGGAAAAGAGAGGATATTTTCCCTCCCTATTAAATCTGAAAGGGTTTCATTTAAAAAGTGAACCACAGGCAGGGCATGATGGATGATACCTGTAATCTTAGAGGTTTGCAAAGCCAAGGTGGGAAGACTGCTTGAGGCCAGGAGTTTGACACCAGCCTGGGCAACACAGCAAGACCCCGTCTCTACAAAAAATAAAAACATTAGCCAGGCATTGTGTGGCATGCACCTGTAGTCCCAGCTACTGAGGAGGCTGAGGTGGGAGGATCTCTTGAGACAGGTGTCTTCAGGGTCAGCTCTGAAGGAAACACATTGCCCTTTTTTCTACCATGATGACATTTTACATTTGTTTTACATTTATGCTTTCATTCAATCTACTAATCACAACAATTCTCTAGGTGGACATCTTTAATCCTGCTTTAGAGAGGACAAAATAAGGATTTGGAGAGGCTAAAGAACTTGTCCAAGCAGCAGAAACAGGATGTGGGTTCATGTATCTGCCTCCAGCCTATCCTTGTTTCCTTCACCAGTAAATCCTCTACACAGAGTTCAAGTTCAGCTTTGAGCCACTGAGAGGAGGAAGTGGGAAGGGAGAGAGCTGTGATTGTCTGCAAAGCTAAGCGGAATAGGTATTTCAAAGCTGTGCATATGGGACACCAAGAAATCTTGGATGTAAAGACCCATCATACTAAATTGTATTTTGGAGAAATCTCAAGACCTTTTCTCCTATCTTCATTAGCACTTGGTTTCTGAGAAACAAAAATAATCATGATAATAGTTATAATAATGATAGAGCCCTTTACTTGAATTGTTAATGAACTCACCCCAACCCCATGACTGTGTTGTAGGTACTATTATTATCCCCATTTTATAGTTCACGAAACTGAAAGAGAGCAAGTTAGGTATCTTGTACAGGATGAATAATTAATATGTGCTGAAGCCCAGGGATACCAAATCCCCAGAGCTGTCTTGCAAAATCTATTATGTGTCGAGGCATTGGGATGATCTATGGACTTAAAAGTTACAGAAGGTAGGCCAGGCGAGGTGGCTCACGCTGCCTGTAATCCCAGCACTTTGGGAGGCCGAGGTGGGCTGATTATGAGGTCAGGAGATCGAGACCAAAATGGTGAAACCCCGTCTTTACTAAAAATACAAAAAAAAATTAGCTGGGTGTGGTGGCACATGCCTGTAATCCCAGCTACTCGGGAGGCAGGAGAATTGCTTGAACCTGGGAGGCGGAGGTTGCAGTGAGCCAAGATCACACTACTGCACTCCAGCCTGGGTGAAAGAGTGAGACTCTGTCAAAAAAAAAAAAAAAAAAAAAAAGCCACAGAAGGTAAAATGTTTATTTTCTTATGATTGTATTCTAAGGAATATTCTGCATATATATAATATCTGCCATCTACAGCACATTCGCATAGAAATTATAGCATTAAATCTCATTATTCTCAAGAAAATAATTCCAGGTATTAGAATTCAGAAGGAGGAAGGTGTCCCCCTTTAATCTTATCCCCACTGGACCCAAAGAGGTACTAAGGTGTTAAGCACAATGTCTAAAATTATCTGTATGTGTTGGGAGTGAGGAACCACACGAGCAAGTGTGGAGAAGGGCAGCGGGTCAGATGAGACTGATGTATTCAGTTTGCTGCACAGATTCTTGGAAACATCTCATCTTTTATTGTAATTCCAAAACTGTTGTAAAGAGTAGTTTCACTTGCATCCTGTAAATTAAGCATTTCCATAAAACTTAAATTTTTTCTTTGCTCCTGACTCCCAACTATAATTAGAATAAGCACAGCCAAAAAAAAAAAAAAAAAGAGAGAGAGAGAGAGAGTCACATGCTTAACACATATATGTTTATTGAATTTCTAAACTAATTGTGGGCAACTGAAACATTTTATCTTTCCTTTTGTTGCTGTCTGGACAGCTCACATTTAAACAACGAGGTCACAGATGGTACCTGAAAAAGTGGGGGTTCTGAAACTGCTTCAATGTGCCCCAAAAGATAAAGCCACCAGTCCCCTCTGATTCTTCCTGACCCTTAACAGTTATTCTCTTTGTTGACATATGACTTTTGATATATCATACCCTCTTAGATAAAGAACGGTGATGCTTTGGTTCTGCGCTATAATGGATAATGTGGGGCTTTATTTGAGGTTTATTTTGAATAAAGAGATTTTTCATCCTATAATTGGGGATTAAAGACAATAGTGATATTGTCCAAAACTTCCCTGACATTCTGATGTCTATCTGCCAAGGTCCTAACATACAAAACACTTTCTCCCTTGTGGTATACTTCATAGATAGGTAACTTTAAAAAATAACAGCAACGAAACTCAACAACCCTCTCTGCAGGTGCCATGCAATAGAAAGAACTCAATTAACTCCATTCATAAATGATCTCTGTATCTGAGAGAACTAGGAGAATGTTGTCTCCCACGTTCTAAACCCCATGCCAGCTGCTCGTTCCAGGCCTCCATAATTAATACCCTGGACTTCAGCCACAATCTTCTCACTACTACAGGTCCCTGTTTTTTTCTGTTTCCTGTGTCCCCTCCGAATCTCACTGCTCAGTACTCTGTGATCTCCTTTAAAGGCAAATTTAACCATATCTTTCCTCTCTACAAAGCCCTTTAATTACTTCGTTGCCTTCAATTTGAAGTTTTACCTTCTTAGCCTGGCACATAAGCCCTTCCAAGGTATGACCTTTGCCCATCCTGTAACTTTTCTCCAGGTGCTAGGTCTAATCGTTAGAGCTAGACCCACCTACTATACATATGTGAGTTAATTTTTACAAAAATCCTATGAGATTGGAAACACAGTCCTCATTTACAAATGGGGATACTGAACCTCAGAAAGATGAAATAAATTGGCCAAATAATGGCACTGGGATTCAACATTTCATGGCATCAACATATTTTGACCAGTTTTTCCCACTATCTCATAGTTCTGTCCTTTGAAACTACATAATGTGGCTAACAAATCCAGTTTAAGAAAATGATGCCTCCCTCTGCACTTCCACCATATTTTGGTTGGTCTTTACACAGAAATTGGAGCATCTCATGGAGCCCTGGAACCTGGACTCAAAGGATTTGGAACCAGGAAAAGGCAAAGCCCCAGAACTTAGGGAAGACACACTCTTAGTGTCTCATTCCTGCTTTCTGCTCCATCCCTTCTCCCACTGCAGACTGGATTTCTCACTGTGTCAGCAGACAGCCTTATCCCAACCCCTGAGGTCAATTTGAATAGGATTTTAACCGTGATTCCAGCTCACCAGGAGGAGGAACCTGATTGGCTCAGCTTGGATCAAGCGACCACAATGTTTAATCAAGTGCAAACCATAAACATGGCTGCCTAGGGGCCGTCTTTATGAGTGATAAAAAATGACCACAAAAAACTTAAACGTTTAATTTTTTTTATTAGTCAATAAAATCTAATCACTGGATTTTGTTCAGATTAGGGTCCATGTTTTTAGTCTGGTTAATTCTAATTTTTTTTTCCTCTTGGTTATTATTTCAAATTACCTATGTGCAGATATGCATTCAAGGAAATGTTGGGTTAATGATAATACAAAAAACAGCCTTTCCTGCCAATGCCTAGAACTGCCATCATTCACTAAAGTGGCAGCATGCTTGTCTCCCCCTCACATCCATTTCCTTAGGAAAAGAGTAACTCTTCTAACTCCTTGCAGACAATTTTACATTGATAAGAATAAGAGTAATGCCTTCCTTGAAAACAAGTTTAAAGAAGGTGAAATGAGGCTGGGCACAGTGGCTCACACCTGTAATCCCAGCACTTTGGGAGGCCAAAGCAGACAGATCACTTGAGGTCAGGAGTTTGGGACCAGCGTGAACAACATGGTGAAACCCCATCTCTACTAAAAATGCAAAAATTAGCCAGGCATGGTGGCAGGTGCCTGTAATCCTAGCTACTTGGGAGGCTGAGGCAGGATAATCACTTGAACCTGGGAGACGGAGGTTACAGTGAGTCGAGATCATGCCATTTTACTCCAGCCTGGGAGACAGAGTGATACTCTGTCTCAAAAAAAAAAAAAAAAAAAAAAGGTGAAATGTTGCGTGGAGTCACTGGTACCTACCAGGAATGAGAAGGACACTCCACCAGAGGCCAAGGATCCAAGCTACAGGCTATACTTTTCACAGCTGTGTTCAGATGTAGAACCACAAAGGCAGGTTTCACAGTTGCTGAAGACACATGCTCTGATCATGCCAAAGCCTGTAGTAATTTTTAGGCAAAGACAGGTGTAGCTGTCTTTGACAGGAGAAAGCTGTCTCCTCCTGGTTTTTTCATTGAAATAGCTCAGGGACAATGGAAACTGCAAATTAACAGCCACACCTGCTTGACAGCAGCTGTGGCCTCCTGTGGGCTAGGTTCTTAATGACTGCACTGGTGAGGTAAGCATAGGGAATACAGTCCAACATGAATGCAGAATCATGTATGATACAGACTCAGACACATCATAGTTACATCTACATGAAAGCAAGTTATTTCTTTTTTCTGGATCTCAGTTTCTTCATCTGTAATATGGGAAGAATAATATCTTCCTTACAAATTTAAGTAATAACTGAGCAAAAATACATGTATTGATGTATATTACATTTCAATGGATACAGCAGGCACATAAGTGGTAGCAATGAAGCTATGTATTTGCTTTGCTCTATCTTGGTTATGAATAACATGAATAATTGGTAAAGACTCAGAAGAAGATGCTTATCAGTGCTTTTGTGATTGCTCTCATCACTATGTTCATTGGAAAAAAAAATAATCCACATCAGTGACGAAACAGTCATTTCTTTTCTTTTTTTTTTGTGAGACAGTCTTGCTCTGTCACCTAGGCTGGAGTGCAGTGCAATGGTGTGATCTCTGCTCACTGCAAGCTCTGCCTCCTGGGTTCACGCCATTCTCCTGCCTCAGCCTCCTGAGTAGCTGGGGCCACAGGTACCCACTGCCATGCCTGGCTAATTGTTTTGTATTTTTTTTTTTTAGTGGAGATGGGGTGTCACCCAGTTAGCCAGGATGATCTCGATCTCCTGACCTCGTGATGTGCCCGCCTCAGCCTCCCAAAGTGCTGGGATTACAGGCGTGAGCCACCCCGCCCGGTCAACAGTCATTCTTTACTATTCTTATTTGTGAGCACTCACCATGTGCTGCCATCTGGAGGCCAGGCTGGTAGAGAAGGGACTGGGTCCAATTTCAGGTCTATCACTAAACTCAGCAGCTGTGCAAGCTCTGAAAAATGGCTTAACTTATCTATGCCTCAGGCTCTTCATCAAACATCTGACTTTTATCACAGGTTTGTTGCAACCAATAGAAACCATAGCTGGAAAAGTACTTTGGGGATGTGTCTACAATATACACAGCAGTAAACATGCTACTGAGATATTCACCCAGACAGACTCCCCATAAATAGAGAATACTCTGGGAGAAGTTCAGAAGGAAAAACCCTGACTTCTGCAAGAAAGCTAGCTGCCTTCTATGGGCTAAATCTACAGATGTACTCTTATTGGAGTTAATTCAATTTTCCGAGGAGTAGGAGTAAAAACAATTTCATTAGGATCCTTGACTATAATTCTTCAAGCATAAACTGGTGCTTGTCAGCTAGTCATTGCTTAGTTGCTTCAATGTGCATGTTCACAGATACTAGTATTCCAAATTTAAATTTCCTCTCCTAGGCATCAACCACACATTTTCTCCTCATTGCTCCTCAGGAGGGAGCATTTCCTCATAGAATTCAAGGCCACCATATTGGTGGAACTCCAGGGGAAGGGATGGAGGGGTCAGAGTCCTCGTCCTGACTATGGTTCTTTCTTCTCATTTTTTTTTTTTTTAGAGCATGTGAGGTTGGGCTGACACTGCTTTTGCTTCAGGATGCACCCTTTATCATTGTCATCATCACCATCCTTATAAAGTATCAATAAATAGCAAATACTCTTCAGATCTATGGTGAAAGTGGTCATATTTATTTTTCAGCAATACTGTTTGAGTTCTATATGTCAGAATAGCATGAAGTTTTCTATCTCTTGATTTGATTCTCCATTCTTTGAATTTTCCAAAAACCAAAAATTAGGTTCTAGGAGCACAAAAAGAATATGAAAGTCATTCAGACTTACACATACACTCAATATCAGGAGAACAGCATGGGGGTAACTGCTTCCATAATTCAATTACCATCCACTGGGTTCCTCCCACAACATGTGGGGATTATGGGAGCTACAATTCAAGATGAGATTTTGGTGGGGACACAGCCAAACTGTATCATTCTGCTCCTGGCCCCTCCCAAATCTCATGTCCTCTCATTTCCAAACACAATGATGCCTTTCCAACAGTCCCTCAGAGTCTTAGGTCATTCCAGCATGAACCCAAAAAACCAAGTCCAAAGTCTCATCTAAGACAAAGCAAGTCCCCTCTGCCTATGAGCCTATAAAATCAACAGCTAGTTAGTTACTTCCTAGATACAACGGGGTACAGACATTGGGTAAATATACCTGTTTCAAATGGCAGAAAGTGACCGAAACAAAGGGGCTACAGGCCCCATGCAAGTCTGAAATCCAATAGGGCAGCCATTAAACCTTAAAGTTCTAAATGATCTTGTTTGACTCCATGTCTCACATCCAGGTCATGCTAATGCAACAGGTGGGCTCCCATGGCTTTGGGCAGCTGTGCCCCATGTGGCTTTGCAGGGTACAGCTCTCCTCCTAGCTGCTTTCATGGGCTGGCATTGAGTGCCTATGACTTTTCCAGGTGCATGCACAGTGCAAGCTGTTGGTGGATCTACCATTCTGGGGTCTGGAGGACTGTGGCCCTCTTTTCTTTGCTCCACTGGTCAGTGCACCAGTGGGGACTCTGTGTGGGGGACTTTGACCCCACATTTCCCTTCTGCTCTGCTCTAGCAGAGGTTCTCCCATGAGGGCTCCATCCCTGCAGTAAACTTAATTTGAATTTCTCCTCAGAAAATGGGCTTTTTTTTCTACTGCATCATCAGGTGGCAAATTTTCTAAACTTTTATGCTCTGTCACCTCTTGAATGCTTTGTTTCTTAGACATTTCTTCTGCCAGATACCCTAAATCATCTCTCAAGTTCAAAGTTCCATAGATTTCTAGGGTAGGGGCAAACAGCTGACAGTCTCTTGCTAAAAACAGCAAGAGTGACCTTTACTGTAGTTCCCAACTAGTTCCTCATCTTCATCTGAGATCACCTCAAGCTGGACTTCTTTGTTCATATTACTACCAGCATTTTGGTTGAAGCAATTCAACAAGTCCCTAGGAAGTTCCAAACTTTCCCACATCTCCCTGTCTTCTGAACCTTCCAAGTTTCTAGGAAGTTCCAAAGTTTCCCACATTTTCCTGTCTTCTTCTGAGCCCTTCAAACTGTTTCAAACTCTGCTTATTATCCAGTTCCAAAGTTGCTTCCACATTTTTGATATCCTTATAGTAGCATCCCATTCCTGGTACCAATTTACTGTATTAGTCCATTTTCATGCTGCTATGAAGAAATACCTGAGACTGGGTAATATATAAAGAAAAGAGGTTTAATTGACTCACTGTTCCATATGGTTGGGAAGGCCTCAGGAAACTTACAATCATGGCAGATGGGGAAGCAAACATGTCCTTATTCACACGGTGGCAGGAAGGAGAAGTGCTGAGCAAAGAGGGAAAAGCCCCTTGTTAAGCCATCAGATCTTGTGAGAACTCACTCATTATCACAAGAACAGTATGGGTGTAGCCAACCCCATGATTCAATTACCACCCACCAAGTCCCTCCCATGACATGTGGGGATTATGAGAGCTATATTTCAAGATGAGATTTGGGTGGAGACACAGCCAAACCATATAAGGTCTCTTAGGGAAGAAAGAGGCCTTAAAAAAAACATGGGTAAATAAATTGAAATATCCCTGAAGTTTGTATGTGATTCTCTGAGGAGGTGAGCTATAATATGAGATAATAAATAAATAACAATAAATATATGTTTATATAAGGTGTCGTGTTTCTCCAGGATTCATGTCTTTCAGAACCTGAAGCATGGTAACAGGTGATGTGCTGAGAAGAAAAGGAACTTCACTATCCAGAAGTCTCATCTAATAGCATCTGCTACCATTGAATTTAGAGCTCTCCTGGGCCAGCAAGTAACCACTTCCACTGAAAATCCTCAGACCTGGCCTGTTAAAGACAATAAGCATGAACAAAACCCTAAACTGTATCAAGATCCATGATGAAAACAACTCACAATCAGTTTGGAACCAATGGCCTCTTGAAGTATGAGAGATCAATCTCAGTGTGTCTAGACCACATAATGACATCTTATCCCTATGTATCAGGAATTAGCAAAAGACTCTAGTGAATAATCTCCTTGTTGTAGGCAAAGGTACTTGTGCCCTGAGATGATCCATGATGAACAGGGATATGATATCCATGGACATCTTGGCCTACTTGATTATTTTTTAAATGTTGTATCATTGTGTATTGACTATTTATCATGGCTAAGGTTAGAGAACAGAGAAGAGAAGGCAGTAGCAGGAACTGGGGAATTATGCTTTAATGGGTCAAAGTCAAATGGTCTCCTTTCTTAGGAAAGCATCTTAGTATGCTCCCCTGCCATCCTACTCCTTCTGACTCTGACTACTCCATAATGTTTATTGTCACCATTAACAATGTATGTCTCTAGGGTCTGGTAGACCTCAAGAAAACAGTGAAAATTCCAATGTCAATTACTCACAAACAATTGGTTTTTGATGGAATCACGAAGTTGGGCTTATTACTGGCTCCTTTTATGTGAATGATTAAAAAGCCAACAAGTATATCAAGACACTAAAAAATCAATGGCAGTTCTTGACTTGCTACATACAGGAAAAAAGATGAGAGAAAAATAACCTTAAATTGTTAGCTCGTTGCACAGGGGCTTCTGGCTGAGAAGTTCAAATTCAAGCTAATCCACCTGTTTCCAGTGTGCTGGAGAAAGAGAGATATTCCTTGTCTCTGATTTATTATGTGTTCTTTGTTAAATACGGGCTTTGTATGTGGTCTCTAACTTTCATTGCCAGGTAAGATGAGACCTATTGGCAGTAGAGCCCTATGCATTTGGTTTGGAGCAATGGAAGTAGTGTTGAACGATGAAACAGGAGACCTGGGTCCTTATCCTGCTCCTGTTTTTTATTAGCTGTGTGACCTGGCATAAATTGCTTAATATCTCAGATCTCTATTTCATTTTATAAATGAGGAAATTGCTTCCTGACTTCCTGGCCTTACCAGGTGGTTTTGAGGTAATTAGGCAATGTGAATTAGAAAATTAGGTAATATGAATTAAAGAACTTTTGTTTAAGCACTTTGAACAAAAAGGATGCAAGCAGTTAACACATTGAAGGACTCATTATTGCAGATAAAATTGGCTCTGGGCTTTTCTTGTAACTCCATTCGGGGCATGCTGCCAAATCTAACAAAACCAATCAATTCCCAAGCACCATTTTAAAGACTCACATTCACATATGCTCTGCCTTTTGACCTCACCTCTATACTAAAACTGGTTTCCTGAAGGTCAACAGTGATTTTTCTAATCAGTACATTTAACATTAACTTTTCCTCAGTTTCTATCCTCAACCTCTCCACAGCTATGATGCCACTTGTCATCTACTCCTTGAAATTTCCTTCCACTTAGGTGAACCTGAACTCTTCAAACTCCTCTCTGGTGTCTCTAACTGATTTTTCTCCACTGATTTCTTTTTCTATTCCTCAAATTCAGGCATTCTCCCAGGTTTTGCTCTTGTTCCCCTTCTCTAAGCCCTTGGCAATTTCTTTTATTTCAAATCTTTAAGTTGTGCCACAGTGCCCCTCAGAACCACCATGTCCATTTGATGTCAGCATCATCATCCCTTCTATGATCTATACACATGATCAGGACTCATATTCTTAGTACAGAGGTGAGAAACTTCATTTAGTTTGGTCTTATGCCTCTGTCCCACCAGTGATTAATCCGGGCAATGTTCCTCCAAAATATTCTGATTTCCCCCTCCCCTCTAGGCTCTCATAACCTCTCACCAAGAGTCCTTTAAAATCGCCAACCTATGGGGGTAATCATCCTAAAAGCAGAGCTCCAGTCATTTCTGATGACACTATTATTCACACATATCCTCCTCTGACTTTCCCATCCCATACAGGGCACCATAGCCTGGTAACTGTATGTTCCCCTCACCTGAGCCCCAACCTACCTGTTGGAGGATGCATTCATGACTTCCCCACATATGTTCAGGATTCCAATCAAACTTAATTTTCTAACCCCAAACACCCAATATTTATCACACAAATAAATAAATGAATGACTGTATGTATATTCAGTTTCCTTCATTTCTTGTGTCTGAGCATAGTTTTTTCTACTTTATCAGCGACAACATTTCCGGTCTTTCCATCTCTCAAAACCCTGTTGATTACAAGACTCAGTACAAATGCCCCTCCTTCTTGAAGCTTTCCCTGATCCTATCAATCAACGTAATCACTCTCCCTCTAGAATTAGGGTGTTACTTCATGGTCATATGGTACTGGCTACAGTCCATTGTATTCCTAGGTGACTTTCCTATTCCTCCTCTTAGATCAAGTACTCTCTGAAAGGTGAAACCATGCCTTTTTCATTCTTGTCATCAACAATGTTGTGCATACTGCCTTATATGTAGTTGAATTAAACTGAATGATATTGCTTAGGGAAACTCTCAATTTTGGTTGATTTAAAACTGGCTCTTAAGCTATTAAAACATGAGCAGAATTATTGGTTTCCCAGGTCAGATCCATTATCTGTAATAATATTCAATTGCCTTCCTTGGGTCTATGTTACTTAACTGAAGCTTACTGAGCACAAGTGTTCACCAAAAATCATCATAACTCTCACAGAAATTCTTTAAATATAAAGTTATCTTCACTTTATAAATGTGGAAACTGAAGCTCAGAGAGGTTAAGTAAAATTAAACGATCACACAGCTAGTAAATGGCAGAATTGAGATTTGAGCTGCAAACGATGTAATCTCAGCCTTGAATATATAATAAATATTAAGGACAGATATTTGACTTCATCCAAGTTTTTCTCCCTAAGCCAAATTAACTTGTTTATCCATGGATCTTAATTTAGCCTCTTGCAAATCAATTTATATTTTTAACTTGTGCTACCTCTTGCTTTCACGAGTTGAGTCTTGTCCTAATCTCCTTTGGCTTAGATGCAAACTTTTGGAAAGTGTTGCTATGTCTGAATGTACTCAGCTGTTCATTGAAGTAGATAAAGCCATAGATGTTTCCAGTGGCAGCTGTCTGCAAACTCCTGCCATGTTTAAAAAAATAACTTAGAAAACTAGGCTCCTGGGGCCAAAGAAGCGTGTGTAATTTATTGTAAGATGGAAAATACTTTAGGAAGCCCAAGAGGCAAAAGAAATCTTTTCACCTACTTCCTGCAGGAGCTCCAAATGGCCAGGCTTATATTTTTCCAGTTGCAAAGGCAGATTTTTCCCTCTGAAACTCACAAAGGCCTTTGTGGTAAGTATGAATTGATGGAAAAGTACACTGAAATAACTTTCATGCTTGTACTGTTTGCTTTCTATAAATCTGATGAGCAATGACCCCTAGCAATGACATGTTATTTCAAAATAAAGCCATCAAATCCATCAAACAAACATTTATTGAGCTGCTACTCTGTGCCTATCTCAGATTATGGTTGGGGCATGCTCTGGGCTTCCTAGAATCAGGAAGTCAGATACATGGCAAGAGCTCAATAATCATGTTAAATTGAAATCAGCATGGCCTTGGAACTCAAGTGTTTGCTCTGAAATAGCCTTTATTGTTTCATATAAAAATGGGAGAGGTAAACCAGGTGATCCAAAGGTCCCTTTCAATTTTTAAACAACACAACAAAAGAATGTTTTCAAAAATTATTCTGTACTCTGGTGGCCTCATCAACGAGGCCATACAGAACGCATAATCCTATGAATTATATATAGATATATCATACAGGATGGTGAATTAGCCATGTTGATGATTCCAATGCAGTAATTAGAGCCAGTACAGGCTGTATTCAACAATATATAATTTAAATAGCCAGTGAGAATAAACAATGGTAAAAATATGTCATTTAGTACATTTAGCAAGAAAAAATATAACATACCCAGGAATATACTTAAATGAAGGATGAAGAATATACGTTGACAAAACTATAAAACTTTACTGTGGGATGTAAATAAGATGAAAAATGGAAAAACTCAATATGTTCTTGAATAAGAAGTCTCAATTTAGTTAAATTAATCTGTAAGTTGAACCCCATTTGGGCTCTTTTTGGGAATATAATTAAAGTTAAATTAGAGGTGACTCATAAGAATGACATGTTTGAGAATACCCAAGCATTTTTGAAAAGAAGACTAATGACAGTAAGTTTTCCCCCAACAGACATCTCTTTGTGTTATAAAGCTACAAAAAAATCAAAGGAGTTTTGTATTGATATCAGAAAAGACAGATAGATCAATAGAAGAGAATGGAAATCCTAAAAAGCATATATTCTTGTAAAAATTTAGTATATAATTTAAAATCAGCAGATATACCAGTCAGACTAGGCTAAGGCAGGTAACAAATTATTCCCAAACTCAATAGATTAATACAATTGACTCTTCAACAATGCAGAGATTATAGGTGCTGGCCTCCACACAGTTGAAAATCTACAAATAAACTTTGACTCCCCAAAACTTAACTACTCACAACCTACTGTTTACTGGAAGTCTTACTAATAACAAAAACAATTGATTAGCATGTTTTTGTATGTACTATGTATTATATACTGTATTCTTAAAATAATGTAAGCTAACAACTTATTAAGAAAATCATAAGGAAGAGAAAATATAGTTATTATTCATTAAAAGGAAGTACATCATCCTAAAGGTCTTTATCCTTGTCACCTTCATGTTTTGTAGGCTGAGGAGAAGGAGGAAAAGGAAGAGCTGGTTCTGCCAGATAGTCTAATGTCAGCTATTTTCTGGTACTGCTTCTTCTATGTTTTCTTCCTCGTTGCCTGATACTGGTTTGGAAGCACTTATCTCTATCAAGTTGTCTTCTCTTAATTCCTTTTGGTGTGGTGTCTATTAGCTCTTGAATTTTTTTTTCCAAGATCCATATTTTGAAACTCTTCACCTCCCAACTTTTTTCATCATATCCACAATCTCTTTCATGAATTTCTTAATGGACTCTGCTGTAAATCCTATATCATGCACAACATCTGGATACAGTTTTCTTCAGCAGAAATTTATCGCTTCAGGTTTGATAGCATTCCTGGCTTTTTTTTTTTTTTAACAATGATGCCATTTTTAGTGGTGTAATTCTTCCAGACTTTCATAATGTTCTCTCTATCGGGGTTCTCCTCCATAGCGTTAACATAGAGTACCATGTGTAATGAGCCTTAAAGATCTTTATGACCCCGATCTAGAGACTGAATCAGAGATATTGTGTTTGGGGGCAAGCATATCATTTTGATGCCTTTGGCATCTGGGTGGCCAGGGGAATTATTCAATATCAAAGGAACTTTAAAAGGCAGTCCCTTACAAGCAAGATATTTCCTAACTTCAAAGAGAAAGCATCAATAGGACCAATTCAGAAAAGGGGTCTACATTGCCCAGGCCTTCTTGTTGTACAATCAAGAGACTGGCAGCTGGTGTTTCTCTATTACCTTCAAGGCTTGGGAGGTTAGCAGTTTTATAGATCAAGCTGCAGTTCTGATTATAATGATCTGACTACATTTGCCCAAAGCAGTAGAGTTAGCACACCCCTTCCTGCCTTAAATCCTGGGGCTCACTTATCTCCCCACTAATAAATGTCATTTGTGGCTTTTTTCTCCCCAGAATAGGACACTTTGTCTGCATTAAAAACCAATTCATATATCCTTTCTTCTCAATGATTTTTTCAACAGGGTCTGGGAATTCATCTGCTGCCTCTTGGTTGGCAGAAGCTGCTTCTCCTGTTATCCGGATTTTTTAAAAACTAATCCTGTTTCTAAAATTATCAAACTATCCTTTGCTGGCATTAATTTCTCCAGCTTTAGATCCATCACTTTCCTTTTGCTTTAAGTAATGACTTCACTTTTTCTCAAATCATATTAGAATCTATAGGCATGTGTTTCTTATAGCAATCCTGCACCCACATAAAAGTTGCATTTTCAATATGACAAAAAAAGGTACTTGCAAAAAGTAGAAGATTTTTGCACCTGCTTGCATAACTACAGTGACAGCTTCACGGATTTCCTTTCCTTTCCTTTTTTTTTTTTTTTTTTTTTTTTGCAATGATCCTTACGCTGGATTCATTTTTCCTGAAATGATGGACAACCACAATTGCAGACCCCAATCTATGGTACATAACAAGCAATTCTTTTTCTTGTAATTTCATGACTTTTCTCTGCTTCTTGGGAGCAGTTCCAGTATCACTAGGGGCACTTTATGTGATTACCATGGTGTTTTTCAAGGTTTAGGGTATTGCACTGAACATGAAAAATATGCAAGAACCATGAGAGATCGCTTTTTAGTTTGATGCACAATTTACTGGAGTGATGAACTGTTCATGTGGAGATGATTAGCTTCGTACATTGTTTTATGCAGATACTTGCCACATGAGTTCACTACAATAACTACAGGAGGTGGCTATGAAATTATTACCATAGTATAGTATGCCCTATAGTTAATTTTACACAGTTATCATTTAATACTGCATCTTTACATTTATTTACATTTCTCTCAATCAAGAATGGCACCATGTGCAGTCTAGGTTTATGTGACTAAGTTTTAATAAACTTTAACTTTTTATAATATATTTGTATATATTTTATGGTAGTAAACGATTAAAAAACTACCTACATATATTTTATGTGTTCTTGACATAGCTACCCTTTCGTTACTTTTTTTATTTCAAGGCTATGTGGTTCATCTGTGCATTTTTCAAATTGTCACAAATCTTCACAAAATTTTCCAACATATTTTTTGGAAAAAAATTTGCATATAAGTGAACCCACATGGTTCAAGCCTGTGTTGTTCAAGGGTAAACTGTACAACCAAAGTTTATATCATGGTCACTCTATATAGCTCAGAGCAAATCACAGGCTGAGGAGAGGAAAGGACTTTGCTCCACCAGTAATTAGCGGATCTAGGCTGATCTCCACTATCCTGTGGTTGAAATATTTTTAAATATGTGACCTCCCTGATTGCAAGGCAAGAGGGCTAACAGAGATCTCATGCGTGTTATTAAATGTTTTTCCTGAATATAACAATCTTAAGAACTTATGACCTGCAAGAGTGCTGATAAATTGAGTAGGTTATGAATATTACATGAGGAATGAATGTTTCTGTCACAATGGAGAATATATGGATCATTTTTCAAAAAGTAGTATATAAGTAAACTTATTCAACATTTTGATTAGTCGATGAACATTTTCAGATAAACTAAAGCTAAGATAATCTGTTGTCAGAAAAAAAAACCCCAAAACAACAACAACAACAAAAAACCCAAAAATGCATTATAAGAAATGCTACAGTAAGTTCTTCAAGCTGAAAGGACATGACAGCAGATGAAACATGAACTCTAGATGTACAGAAAGGAACAAAGAACATAAAAAATGTCAAACACATGGGTAAATTGTACATTTTCTTCTTCCCTTAATTTCTTTGAAAGACAATTGATGGTTTAAAAATGTTAACACTGCATTGTGGGGTTTGTAACACATTCAAATGTAATATATGACAATAGGCAAAGAACCATTCTTTTAATTCCTATAATTAGAAAGAATTACATTGTTGCAAGGTAGTTATCTTTTCTGTGAAATGATAAACTATTAACTGTAAGTAGATTATGATAAATTATTGATACATTTGGTAACCTTAGACCAACCACAAAAAAGTTATAGCTAAAAGGAAATAAAGAAATTAAAAGGGAATACTAAAATCTCTTCAATTAACCTTTTCAATTAAGAAGGCAGAAAATTAGCAACAGAGAAAGATCTACAACAGAAGATAGACAAATAGACAACAAATAACAAAAGAGTAGACATAAACCCAACGGTATCAATAATTCCATTAAACATAAATGCTAAATAAGGAGACAGAGATAATCAAATTGGGGAAAAATACAAGGACGAATTATATGCTAATGACTAAAAGATGCATATTAAATACAAAGATGCAGAGACTTTGAAAGTAAAAAGAGTGGAAACTGTATCATACAATGGTAACTATAAGAAAGCTTGTGTGGCGATATTAATGTCAGGCAAAGTAGACTTAAAGATAAGGAATACTATCAGAGATAAAGAAGGACATTTTGGTCAGTTATATAATGAGGAAAAATCAATAAAGATATAGATAATTTGTACCTCAATGACTGATGATTAACTATTCTTGTTAAGTGCATATGAAATGTTTACTAAAGTAGACCATATGTTGGAGTATAAAACGAGTCACAATAAACTTTAAAAACTGAAATAATTATGGAGTATGTTTTCTGATGACAAGAAAAATAAACTAGAAATAATAATAATAGTATGTTCTCAAACTCCCAAATATTTGGCTATTAAACAACACATTTCTAAATAACCCATGGATCAAGAAAAAAAACCACAAGGGAAATGATAAAAAAATTATGCATAGCTTTCCATTCAACATTAGATGAAATCTATAAATAGCTTAAAACACAAAACTATCAACACTTATAAAAAATAGAAGAAATAGAAGATCTGTATATTTCTTTATCTATTACAAACTAAATTTATTTAAATATCTTTGTTTAAAAATACCTCAGGCTCATTGATTTCAATGTTAAATCCTATAAAACATTTAAGGAAGTAATATTATTCTTACACAATTTTTTTTTTGGTAAAAGAGAGGAAAAAAAGTATACTTTCCTAGTCATTTTAAAAAGACCAGCATAACCCCAGTAGCAAAACCTGATGAAGATATTATAAGAAATAAAAATAAAAGAATAAGCCTCATAATTATAGTTGTGAAATATTAACAAATGAAATACAAAAATATAAAAAAGAAAATATAGCATTACCAAAGGACTTTTATCTCAAGAATGCAAGACTGAGCTACCATTCAAATATCAATTAATGTAATTCACAACATTAGCAGAATTAATAGAGCATAGCTTTATAATGATACAATAGATGTAGGATAAACAGTTGTCAAATTAAACATTCATTTAATTTTTTAAAAAATAACTTCTCACTCTAGGAATAGAAAGGAACATTCTCCATCTAATAAAGGGACCTACAAAAAAAAAAGGCAAAACAAAACACAATGGCCAGTAAATACCTAATGTGGAAAAATTGCATACTTCCTCCCAGCATCAGGAACTAAGCAAAGATATTTGCTCTTACCATTTCTATTCCATTTTGTACTGGAGGCCCTCGCTAGTGCAATAAAGTAAAAAAGAGTAAAGTCATAAAGATGGGAAAGGAAGAAGTAAAACTATCTTTATTCACAGGTAACATGATTGCTTATGTAGAAAATACTAAGGAATCTTTAAAAATACCCTGACAGAACTAATAAAATTATGCAGTAAATTTCTAAGATTCAAGGCAAGTATACAAATAAATTTCTGTATTTTAGCAATGGCAAATGGGTGTAAAATAAAATTAAGAGAAATAATTCATTTCTAAGAGTATTAAACATATAAAATATTTAGACATAATTACAGCAAAAGATATGCAAGATGCCTCTACCAGAAACTAAAAACATTGATGAGAAAAATAGCAGACCTAATAAATGAAGAGACATACCATGTCTTAAATTAGAATACTATATATTATTATTAAGATACTCATTTTCTCTAAATTGCTCTATCAATATAAAACAATTCAAAGCAAAATCCCAACACACTTTTTGGCAGAAATTGACAAGATGGTTTAAAAATGTATCTAGAAATTCACAGGACATTGAGTAGCCAAAGCAATTTTCAAAGAGAAAAAGAGTTGAAAAATCCACAATAGCTGATTTTAAGACTGTATAAATGATATTGTAGACAAGTATGAGGTGGTATTGGCATTAGGAGTGATAAAAGCATGAAAGGAACACAACAGAGTCCAGAAATAGATATACACATAAATGATCGTTGACTTTTTACAAAAGCTCTAAGACAATTCAGGGAAGAAAGGAAAATCATTTTAACAAATGAACTGGAATAACTGGATAAGCACATGGAAAAAAATTAACCTGAGGCCCTACCACACCAAGAAGTAATTTGAGATAGATTAGAGACCTAATGGCTAAAGCTGTTAACTCTAAAGAGAAGGAGACGTGAATGAAGGAGAGGAATTCTAACAAAGTCATGAAGATTTTTAAAGAATGAAAGGACCCTGGAATCATTTTTTTCCACTTTGTAGATGACAAAACTGGCCCAGAGAGGTAAACAATTTGTCCAATATCACACTGGTCATGTATTTTGTTTGACATCAGTATTCTCATTTTATGTATTCCTCCATTTGAGGATTTTTTCCAGAAAGCTAATCTTAATAGTGCCAGGGTACCCTAATTGTATCCCAAATCCAGCTGTGACAGTTTATTGACTGCATTCAAATCTAAGGCTGCCACACATCAATCAAAATAGAGAGTTAGGCAAATTAAAACTGCTGGTTTGATATATGGAAAAAAGTAGCTTGGAATGGGAGTGATGGTCCATGGAGAGATCTGATCCATGACACATGATCTATCAATTAAAGAACCATTTAATAAATCATCTCCTACATATCAGGGAGTCCCAGAGATACAACAAATGGTAAAACATTATTTCAGTCCAGAATCTGCAGACATATTTTTGAAGTTACGTGGTAATATTAATAGTTTTATGCAAAACACTTTATATATATAAATTAATTTAATCCTTATAAAAATCTGGCTGTTAGAAATCTTTTTTTTTTTTCCATTTTACAGGTCAGAAAACTGCTTACAGGACTATTAGGTAGTGGGGTCAAGATTCAAAATCAGGTCTTCTTGATTTCAGAACTCAAATTATTATCCTTTCTACAGTACACTCATACTATTACTACTACTAGTACTACAACTACTACAAATGGACACTAGTTATTGAATTCCACTTTTACTGGGTACCCTAAACTATACATTATAGATATATGTGCACATATATTTGATTAACAGATGTTGGGGATTGGTTCTAGAATCTCCTGCAAATACCAAACACCATTGGATGCTTGTATTTGTTCATTTCGCACTGCTGTAAAAATGCTATCTGAGACTGGATAATTTATTTTAAAAAGAAGGTCTAATTGACTCACAGTTCTGCGTTGATGGAGAGGCCTCGGGAGACTTAAAATCATGGTAGAAGGTGAAGGGAAAGCAAGGTCCATCTTACTTGGCAGCAGGAGAGAGAGAGAAAGCAAAGGAGGAAGCTGTGGAACACTTTCAAAACCATCAGCTCTCGTGAGAACTCACTAACTATCACAAGAACAGGTTGGGAGAGCCATCCCTATGATCCAGTCACCTCCCCACCAGGTCCCTCCCTGGACATGTGAGGATTACAATTTGAGATGAGATTTGGGTGGGGACGCAGAGCCAAACCGTTATCAACGCTTAAGTCTCTGATATAAAATGACATAATATTAGCATAAAACCTACACACATCCTCTCATATTCTTTAAATCCTCTCTAGATTACTTATAATATCTAATACAATGTAAATGCTGTGTAAATAGTTGTTATGTTGTATTGTTTAGGGAATAATGACAAGAAAAAATAGTGCACATGTTCAGCACAGATGCAATTTTAAAAAAATATTTTCTATCCACAGTTGTCTGCAAATAGAAAACATTAAAAAAATCCACAAATGTGGAACCCTCAGATATGGAGTATCAACTGAATATATATCTATTATATCAATTAATTTATCCATAATATATATTTTAATATATGTTATATTATAGATATCACATATTATAGTCACAACATATTATATCAGATATATTACATATCATATAACATATATATAAAATATATATGTTATAGATATATTGTAATAGTGTATAAAAACTAGATTAATAGATATAATAGATAAATTATAGATAAATAACAGCTATCTCATATATAGATCTATGTGACACAGATCTACATCAGATATAGATATATAGATATATAGATAAATATCATATATATATCTTAATTGTGTAACCTCTCTGTTCTCTGTAGAAGAAGTTTACTGTTCCCACAAAGATGAAACTAAGATTGAAATAAGCTCATGTATCTTTGTATTGTGAAGTGAAATAGGCTAGGCACAAAAAGACAAATACTTCATGATCTCACTTACACGTGAAATCAACGTTGAACTCATCCAAGTAAAGAGTAGAATGGTGGTTATCAGAGGCTGGGTGGGAGGAGGGAATGGGGAATAGGAAGATGTCATCTGAAGGGTGCAAAGTTTCAGTTACTCAGGAGGAATACGTTTTAGAGTTCTATTGCACAGCCTGGTGAGTGTAGTTAATCATAATATATTGTATATTTCAAAATTACTTAAAGAGATTTTAAATCTCTCACCACCAAAAACAATAAGTGCATGAGGTAATAAATATGTTAATTCATTTAGCTTCATCATTCCACAATGTAAACATATATCAAAAGGTCACCCTGTACCCCATAAATACATATAATTATTTATCAATTAAAAATAAAAAAATCATAGGAGGTGAGATATTTACCCAAAGTCAAGTAGCCAGTGAATGATATACCTAATATTTCAACCTAGATATATTTAGAGCCAAATTTAGTGGGTCAGTCATTGCAATGACACTGTCTTACTGATATTGGAAACTACTAGCTTTCACAGCACTGAATACAGTGCTTGACGAAACCCGAACAACTGAGGAAAACCAGATTAAGGCACCATTTCCTGGATTTTAAAAGAAAACACTCCGTACAGCCATCTGGGTTTCAAGATTGAACTTTTCCTGGGAAATGAGTACCACCATTCTCATCACCTGTACAATGCCAGGGACACAGGCATGATTGAAAATGTTCATCTAATGCAAGGTGATAATACATTTATGTATATATGGTAGCATAAAGAGTTGAGATTTCCAAATGACTTACTCTATTTAGTTTTATCTAGTTATTTAGCATACTAAAGTAAATGAATGCAGCCTGCCTGGCTATCAAACCAATCTCTTAATTCCAAAGCACCCAAATGTGTGTTATTTTTCTTTCTTTTTAATACACGTCAGTGGTTCCGATAATGTCACTGATAAAGAAGTCAAAGCTTTTTAAAATTAATGTTTCACATGCCCTCAGAAATTCAGTTTTTATTTTAATTTAAAACAAAAATTCTTTTTTTTTAAATCATACTTTATGTTCTTGGATACATGTGCAAGAACATGCAGGTTTGTTACATAGGTATACATGTGCCATGGTGGTTTGCTGCACCCATCAACTCATCATCTACATTAGGTATTTCTTCTAATGCTATCCCTCCCCTAGCCCCCACCCCCAATAGGCCCTGATGTGTAATGTTCCCTTCCCTGTGTCCCTGTGTTCTCATTGTTCAACTCTTACCTATGAGTGAGAACATGCGGTGTTTGGTTTTTTGTTCCAAAACAGAAATTTCTCCCTCCCTCTCCTTTTTTTCAGGGAGTTTCCTATTTGAAAGCAGTCAAGTGTATGTTATCATTATACTGAAAGTCTCTGAATGATTTTTAAAAAGATCAAAGTCCTTTGTTAATTGCTAAATATAAGATATTTAATCATTTCATTGTGATTTATTGGGCTCAAATAGAATATGACAGCCTCCTACAAAATTAATGTAATGGTAATAAGTGAATAAAGTAGCAAAATATAATATGATTTTCAAACGTTAAATCAACATAGATTGTGGAGAAGTTTGTTAAACTCAGTAACTTACTTCTTTCTCTTTCTTGAGAATTAGAAATTTGTTCAGTTGACCCTACGAAGAAAAATTGTGCAAATACAGACCTCTTGGTTGGCTCAATTACATCAAAACATAAAGAGGATGTTATTTTGCTCTTCACAAAATCAAGAGCTATTTTGTCAAACAACAAGAAGTTACTTGACTAGTTCTTTCCCTCCTACTGTCAGTAGTCAGGTAACAGTCAGCTGGGAATGTTTTACACGTCCTCTGCTTTCTTGTATTTTTAGTTTTGATATTTGAATCTATGTAACTGAAAGCACACTCACCACAGTGTGCTAAATCCCAAGTGGATTTCCATGTTTCTTCACCAAAAACTCTATGAAAGCTAAGACTAATGTCTTTAAAATGGATTTTTGAATCACTTAGTCTTATATTTTGACAGGGCTATAGTTTTATTATGACTTCAGTGGGCAATGGCTGGCTCTCAGTATTTCTCCATAAATTTGTGACAGTGAAGTTTTTACAGACTACTTTGCATTAATTTTTAAAATAGCCATACTGATATTTATAAATTTGAATGCATAATACCTTTCAATGCAATCACCTTGAAAAACACTAATTTAATTTCAATGATATGGGTATCACTCCAAATAATATTTTAAAATCTTTCAAAGAATTGGGCATTGCATATTTTTAAAAAATCTCATTGGCAGCAAATTTTCACTCTTTGAGCCTAAAGTAATCGACAACTAGCACTTTAAACTAGTAAATAACTAATATATATGCTGTCATCCTTGAGGAATGATTCAAAGTTCTTTACATAAATATATGAAGTAATATAAATATTCACCTCTTTTCTCCAGTATTCTAAGATGCTTTTACATTTAATCTTTAATTCTCTGTGATTTATTTTGCTGTATGATGCATTACAAGGCTACGTCCTGTTCCTAAATTGTTATTTTCTCCTGCCAGAGAGTTTATTGAAAGAGTATTCCTTTTCCTTACTAGTTAAAAATATTACCTAAAATACCTTGGGAAGAAACTGCTCAGTTCGTGATGGTCACATTTCTCTGAAAACTACCCGCACTCCCAACTCCCAAGCTATAGAGGGTGATCACTGTGTCCTGATGGCCTGGACCGATCATATTTCTCCTAGGGATTTGGAACAGGGACTGAGAGTTAGGTGGTCCTTGTGCCTGGAACTGAGAACATCTAAATGGAAACTAAGGATACTATGTGCATGGAGAGGCAAGTCTGCAAAGGGAAAAGGAGAAAGCAGATGTGCACTGAAAGACAGCGATAAGAACCATGTTGAGGAGCTCAGAGCATGGAGACAGAGTGAGAATGACTCAGAAAATTCTTGACACTTCCTGATTCCAGCCACTGTGAAGTCTCTGCTTTTGGGTGCCGGAGAGTAGCCTTATGGTAAAATTTCACTTTCTTATTCATGTTAACTAGAATTAAGTTTCCTTTGTTTGAATTTAAGAAGCACGTTGACTAAGTGTACTGGGTTGAATTGTGTTCTCCCCAAATTTATGTTCACCTGGAACCTGTGAATATGACCATTTTTGAAAATAGAGTCTTTGCAGATATAATTAAGTTAAAAAGAAGTCATACTGCATTAGGGTGGGCCCTAACCCAGTGACTAGTGTCCTTAAAAGAAAAGGGGAATTTGGACCCAGACACAGGGATAATGCCATTCGCTATGGAGGCAGAAATTGGGGTGACACATTTATAAGCTAGTGATCCCCAAGGATTGCTGATAACTACTGGAAGCTAGGAAGAGGTAAACATGTATCCTTCCCTAGAGCTTTCAGAGAACAGATGGCCCTCCTGACACCTTGATGTTTAATTTCTGACCTCCAGAACTGTGAAACAACACATTTTTGTTGTTTTAGCCACCCCGGTGATGTTAGTTTACTTGTGGAAACCAATATACTAATAAAGTAGTTTTAGAACACACTAGACTCTAGTTTTTAGTTTTGTTTCATTGGTATGTCTGCATAATCCTACAAGAACATCACACTGCTTTGTTTTTGCTTTTTAGTGTATTAATATATGGACTGGCAGTTCCCTCATTATTTCTCTTCAATATTTTCTTGACTATTATTATTCTACAATGACCCTGGGCTCTTTTGATAAAGTCCAGGAGACTTAAAAAATAATTTTTTAATGAGTTTTTGTTTAGCTTTTTACTGTTAGTTTATCAAACTATTTCATTTTGATCAGAAAGAATGATGCCTACACTTCCTACTTTGGGGAATTTATTAAGGTTTCTTTCCGGCCTGGTATTTTGACAATATTGGCATTCTTTTGTGCATGTGAGAGTAGGGTTTTTCTTCTCTTGAAAAACAAAAAGTAAAATCATTGCTGTTAAGCACATGGTTTATTTAAATCCTACTTTTACCCTTATTTCTTATTTCCCTAGTCTATCAAAAACAGTGAGGTGGGTACATATTTCCCAATATGACTAAAATTTTGCTAAATAACCTTTTTTTTTTGAGATGGAGTCTCGCTCTGCCGCCCAGGCTGGAGTGCTGTGGCCAGATCTCAGCTCACTGCAAGCTCCGCCTCCCGAGTTCACGCCATTCTCCTGCCTCAGCCTCCCGAGTAGCTGGGACTACAGGCGCCCGCCACCTCGCCCGGCTAATTTTTTTGTATTTTTTAGTAGAGACGGGGTTTCACCGTGTTAGCCAGGATGGTCTCAATCTCCTGACCTCGTGATCCGCCCGTCTCGGCCTCCCAAAGTGCTGGGATTACAGGCTTGAGCCACCGCGCCCGGCCTGCTAAATAATCTTTACATTTTGGTTTATGTACTTAGATGTCATGTTATTTAGTGCATTATATTTACAGCATTCATTTTAGAATATACTTTTCATCACTACAAGATATTTAGCTTTCCCTTATTGAAGTGTCCTTGACTTGAATTCTGCTTTATTTTCTATTAGTATTATTGGCCTCTTTTCCTTTAGAATTTGTATAAATTTCCCCAATGTTTTACATAGCTTTTTCTATTTTTTATTGTTTTTAACTACCAAATAAATGCAACTTTCAAAAAATTCAAAAACATGCAAGTATGTAGGGAAAAATCTGAAGATTCTTACTATATCAATCACCCACTGCAACCTCTATTCCAATGCTAATCACTTCTACCCAAATAATTAATGTCAACAATCTTGTGGGTTTCTTTTCACATAACTTTCTATTTATTTGTCACTATATATTTATTTACTACTTTATCCAGATACCTGTAAAATAAAAATAAAGTTAATAAATGATTTATATATAAAATACAAATTTACAAGTATGTATTATAAATAATAAATACAATAAATATGAGCTCTTACATATGTTTAGTCATACTGCTCCCACTTACATATGTGTGAAGGAGCTAAGGGCAGGTCAGGAAAAAAGGACTCTGCCCACCGAAAACTACCCTGAGTGCCATATGAAATATAGAAATCATCTCTTAGAATACAGAGGAGACACATTTAGACATTTAGACTAGAGGACCTAAGTTTTCAGAAGGGGGAACCCCCTAGGAGATGAGCCCACCTCTACGGCTTTTGTTCTTTGGCCATTTGTTAATTCTGGGCATTAGGCAGGAGCTGAAACAGTGGACTTTTCACCTACAAGGAGCAACTACCAGAAAACAGAGAACAAGTAAAGCTTTTTGCGTAGACTTGCTGGAAATCTCAAGCACATCACCAGTTTGTATGTGTGGACTTGTGGTGGGTAGGGGAGGGTTTTCAAGTTCATAGCTAATTTTTCTTTCAGGATACTTGCTAAATGTGGAAGGAGTATTTCCAGGGCTCTGTCTCAACCTTGACTCGGCACAGTCCCTGATTGGGTTAAAGTGACTTGACATCGCTCTATTGATCTAGCAGGAGACTGAACATTTTCTGAAGGAAGGTGTCTCCTGAAATTACTAAACATTTTTAATATAGAATATGCAACATTCAAAATACCAGAAAGCAAGGACACATGATTAAAACCAAGAGAAAAATGCACAATAGAAACAGATCCATAGATAATGCAGTTATTAGAGTTAGCTAAAAATGTTTAAATTATCATAATTAATACATTCAAGAAAACAGAGAGAATGATAAAGAAAAATAGATAAAAAGATGGTAAGTTTTATCAGAGAATTAGTAATTCAAATGAAGATTTCAAATTAATATTCCAGAAATTTAAAAACAAATGGTACTAAATAATTTTTCTGAAACTGTTTTTCCATTTATTAATTTCTTACAGACATACTTTACTGGTAATAAATACAGTTCAGTACTTCTTTCCATGTAGATTTGTCAAAAAGATCACTCCATGGAAGTATATACAGGTATCACTTGTTCCTTTTTATGGCTGCATATCATATGGATATACTATATGTGATTTAACCAGTCCCTTATTGAGGAACGTTTGAGTTGTTTATCATTTTTTTGTTATTGTAAATAGTGATGCAATAAGTAGCCATGTGATGTGAAAACGTATACTATTTTCAACAGTATACCTTTAAGTTAGATCCCACAATGTGAAACTCTTAAGTCAAAGGATGAATAATGTCTCATTATTTTGTGGTCACTTTTTTTTTTTTTTGGCACACCTAGAGAAAACTATTATCTATATTACCTGCTATTAAACTAAGTTAACACCTATTATTAAGATCAGTGAATTTCCTACTGATTCTTATTTGATACCACTCAACCAGAAATCTGGTGAGAAATAAAGAGTGGCAAGATTTTGCTATTTTTCCAGGTACTTTCCAAATGCCATATGAAGTTCCCAGTCATTCTTTTATTCTATAAATATTTATTGAATCTTATGTGGCAAGGATAGATTCATTTTCAACTAGCTGTTTAGATGTTTGATATGGTTCTCTCAACTTGATTCTCCAACATATAGCTTAGAAAACAGAGAGAATTTTAAAATACATCTTCAGAAAATGCACATTTATAAAAGTTACATTAAACAAAGTAAAATGGCAAGGTCTGCGCATACTCTGATATTTTAGCAAAAAGAAGTTCCATATCTTGAAAATAAACTATTCCTGGAGATAGTGAAATATAATCACTTTTCATGGACATATTTCAGGAAATAATATCTTTAGTTGGAGATGATTCAGAAATTAAGATAGTTCATTACGAACAGTTTTTAATCAATTCAGAAAAGATAAGCAGAAAGATGTAGGAGACAAAAAGCAGGCTTTGGAACTCCAAAGACAAAGTTTGAACTCTGCATTGATCATTTTCTACTGTGCCCTTGGGTAAGCCTCTAAGCCTCTCAATGTCCTTACTTGTACAACAAGAGTGAAGCTATCCTCACTCCAGGGCTGTAGCGTGGTGACTGAGGCCCGGCTCTTGAGGCTCCAGTATTTCTCACCAATGGCAACAAGTGTTAAAAACCACAAATGTTCGAAACAACAAATGTTGCCATTGGTGAGAAATACTGGAGCCTCAAGAATCATGCTTTTTCCCTCCCTGCCAAGTCAACAATCACACACCCACTAACAACTGCATTCTTAGAACTCCAGCAAGTGCATTGCCACTGTGATACTTGAATTTCATATTTTATGAAAAAGACTTTTCCAATACTTAGTCCCTTGCTCTATCAGGTAATTAGTAGAGCTTTGACAGTGTTTCTTTCCTCTGCAGATGAACCAGTGTCTATTTGTATTTATGGAGATTTTCTTCATAAGCACCTCATCCTGTATCAGTAGATCTTATAATAACTATGCATGCATGCCCAGCTACATGAAGAGGCTGTGACCTGAATGTATGACATATCTTTAGACTAATGTAGGGCATCATTGTGAGTTACCAGTCACTTAAAGGTCCGGTTATATAACATCTCTTTTAACCTCCTGTGTGAATAAAATATTCTTGGCATATTAAATAAGTCACTTGTCAAGAAGGCAAAAAGGGAGCTCTTCACTGGATGGATGAAGTGACATGTTCATATTCTTCCTATTATTTTATGGTCTTGGGATTGTAAGAAAAGCCTTTTTTTTTTTTTTTTTTTTTTTTTTTTTTTTTGCGAAAACGCGTTGTTTTACAGGGATAGGAAGCCTTAAATGCTGGTGAAACTTTATTGTTTATTCTTCTCCAGGGGACCTTGCTCTCTCATTCAGTAATTTAGGAAGCACAGTCAGTTTCTTTTTGAAGTAGGCAAAACAATAGATTGATGCTCATTAACCAAGATTCTCAGTTCCAAGGTTAACTGAATAGCTCTCATCCTCATGGAAAGTTTGCTTGACAATTTGAAGGACAGAGCCTACCTGGGTTCTAAGGCCAAGGTTTTCTCCAAACTCATCTTCTCTCATGTGAAGCCATTGAGCTTTGGGGGATGTTCCAGCAAGCAGCTTATGATGCACAGGAGCTTCACGCTATTCAATCCAGACTCCAGATGGAAGTAATCTGCATTCTATGATTTGACTGCCCCCATCACTATTCACTTTTATTCCCCCTACTCTCTTCAATGATTACATTGATGTTTCCCAAAATGTGCTCCATGGAACCCTAATACCTAAGAATGTTAATAGGTATTACACTTGGTAACACTGGCTCAAGCGAGGATTAATCTGTTCATTTACTGTGGGACCTGTCAGGGCATTTATATTCTTTAGTGTCTAAGAGGGGACTACAATAAGCTGTATTTTTTCAAGTATATTTTGTAATTACACCACTTCCCATCTTCTTTTTGTTGACATCTTATGGAGTATACTACTTTAAGATATTCAATTTTACTAGAAATAAATATTCAATTTTACTAGACTAGTATCGTATGGACAATTAGGTTCATATCATAGATCTTTCTACATGAGTTTTCCTGCCTTTGCACTACTGCATCTATATTAGTGTCATTGGCATTTATATTGTTTGCCATATGTGAAGAGGCACCTATAGGCAATTGGTTCCAAATTGTGTGGTGGTATCTTTAAAAATCAACAAAGACCATTTAGGTATCATCTATGTGTGGTGGTAGGATGGTGAAGGGAGGCTCCTCCACCTCTCAAAGCTAAGATATTTCTCTCTATAAGTGAGGTTTCTGAAATTCCCTTGGTACTATTTATAGGCGCTCATGTTTTTTTTTTTTTTGTTTGTTTGTTTGTTTGTTTGTTTTGAGACGGAGTCTCGCTCTGTTGCCCGGGCTGGAGTGCAGTGGCCAGATCTCAGCTCACTGCAAGCTCCGCCTCCCGGGTTTACTCCATTCTCCTGCCTCAGCCTCCCGAGTAGCTGGGACTACAGGCGCCCGCCACCTTGCCCGGCTAGTTTTTTGTATTTTTTAGTAGAGACGGAGTTTCACTATGTTAGCCAGGATGGTTTCAATCTCCTGACCTCGTGATCCGCCCGTCTCGGCCTCCCAAAGTGCTGGGATTACAGGCTTGAGCCACCGCGCCCGGCCAGGCGCTCATGTTTTTAACCTGAATATCAGGCGGTACGTTTTTGTGGAGCAGCAACAATTAACTGGCTAAGATTTCAGTTGGGATAAGTTGTGATGAATGCATTGTCATATCAGCAATCAGATATTGGGGCAACAGGACACAGCATAGTGAAGTTTTGATTAGAGGTAAGAGAAAGAAGGGAATAAAGAATTAAATCTACAATTACTTTGGGGTGAAGTCCAGACAGCTAGAGGAGCAGCAGACTATGAATCCAGATACATCCAAGCCCTGTTTTCATCACTTAATAATTAGGCCTTGTGTAATTTACTTTATTTCCTTAAGCTTCAGTTTTCTATCTGCAAAAGAAAGGCGATAATAACATGTACCCTACAGGGTATGGAGAATTCAATGAGAAAGTACGTAATTAGCATCAGCTATTATTATTATAGTTACAATTATTAACTTGGTCCTTTGGATGGCACATCAAAAATAAAGCAGTTATTTACCAATGAATCACATGCTTTTGTTGAAGGAAGGAAACTCAAAGGGACATTGTTGAGAAAAGTAAGTGAGTTCTTTGTCATTGACATTCTCTCTTTCATGCAACTCAAAAATTGTGATCCAAACATCTCTATTTATAAATGGATTACATCATTCAAAAGGAAGAATGGGATTCTTTCCTTAGGCTCGAAAAATTGATGGATCCTGTGATTGATATACTTGTATTCAGTCTTCAACTTAGAGGTATTCAATTTGATCATCTATTTTTGGAGTTTAAGGAAGATACATTTTACTTGTATGTGCTTCCTAGGTTTTGTTAGTAGTCAATATCTAATTCAATGAAATGTTACACCATCAACGATCTGTGAAACAAGGCACCTCCAAACCAGTATTCAGAATTGTCCTTTAAACATTGCTCCCTTCACTTGTTGGCACAGCTGTTGTGTTCTATCCAGGAAGACCTGGAGAGTACATTCTCTTTGCGAGAGAGAGTTGTCTTTTTAGTTCTGCTTTAAAGTTATTAAGAGAAGAATCAAGCTGACATTGAATGCTGATATATAAATACACTGAGGAAGAAAAAAGTCCTCTTGGGATAAAGGTGTGGATGAAAACGTCTCTCCAGATAGCTCGGTGAAAAATAGAATTATTTTTATTGATGTGTCAAATAGAAAATCATCTTGAAAAAATTCTCTTTCTTATTTCCCTTCAACCATTTTTCTGTTTTGTCGTCATTTAATCATTATCAACGGATACTTACTAAGCATCTAGTACAAGCAAGGTGTACTGTTTAGCTCCAAGATTTTTGTTTAGCTCTTTGAAATAGTTAAAGTATTTAAAACACAGACCTGTCTCCTGGTTGGAGCATTAAAATAGAGAGACACACATATAGGCCACATATAAAACCAAAGGAGTGATATATAACCAAAATAATAGTCCACATTTATTGAGTGACTACTATGTGCTAGGCATTTTTTCTGTGTTTTATGATTATTAGCCATTCAAAGCTCAGACTTTTTATCCCTATAGTGTAGATAAGAAAATCAGGGTTTATGAGTTTAGTAACTTTGCTAACAATTTATTGCTGGTAAATATTGGAGACAAGGTTTGAACCAATCTATCCTCTGAGTCCTCTCAACCAACATAGCACACGTATAATAAAATGTATTGAGATACCTAGAAGATATCAAATACCTTAAAGACTGTTACTGATATCAAGAAGAACAAGGATATTTTACCATAACTATGGAGGCCACTGCAGTTTTAGTTTTACAAAAATTTCACCAGATACAGAGTGCTCCCATATATTATTACTTCCTCTTCTTCACCCTTCCCCACCACCAGTTTTCCCTATTATTGACATCTTTCATTAATGTGGTGCATTTGTTATAATGTACATGATGAGTAAATATTGGTACACGGTTATTTAACTAAATCTCATAGTTATATTAGGACTCTCTCTGTGTTGAACGGTTCTATGAGTTTTATCTCATGTATTCTCCATTAGAGTATCATACAGAATACTTTTGCTGCCCTAAAAATCCCCTGTACTCCTATTTATCCCTCCCTCCCTCCCTCTCCTTAGCCCACTGAAAGCCACTAATCTTTGTACTATCTCTATAATTTTGCCTTTTCCAGAATGTCACATAGTTGGAATCATAGAGTATGTAGCTTTTTCAGACTGGCTTCTTTCCCTTAGCAATATGCATTTAATGTTTTTCCATGTATTTTGAGGGCTTAAGATCTCATTTCTTTTTATCACTGAATAATATTTTGTTGTCTGAATATACCATAGTTTAACCATTCACCTAAAGAAAAGTGCCTTAGTTGCTTCCATATTTTGGCAATTATGAAGTTGTAATAAACACTCAAGTGCAGATTTTTGTGTGGACATGTTTTCAACTCATTTAGGTACCAAGAAACGTGATTGCCAGATCATATGCTAAGATTATGTTTAGCTTTGTAAGGAACTGCCAAACTATCTTCCGAAGTGGCTGTACCATTTGCATTCAGCAACAAATGAGAGAGTTCCTATTACTTCACACCCTTGTCAACATTTGGTATTGGCAGTGTTTTGGATTGTAGCTATTCTAATAGGGGTGTGGTGGTGTCTCATTGTTTTAATTTGCAATTGCCTAAAGATACATGATGCTGAGCATCTTTTCACATGCTTATTTGCCATCTGCATATCTTTTTTTGTGAGGTGTCTTTTCAGATCTTTTGCCTATTTTTTAAGGGTTGTTTTATTTTTTATATTGTTGAGTTTTAAAAGTTGCTTATTTTGGGTAACAGTTTTTTTTTTCCTTTGCGTTTTGCAAAAATTTTCTGCCAGTCTGTCACTTGTCTGTTCATTCTCTTAACAATGTATTTGAAGAGCAGAAGGTTTTAATTTCAATAAAGTTCAAGTAATCAATTACTTTTCGATGGATTGTGCCTTTGTTGTTACATCTAAAAAGTCATCACAGTGGCCAAGTCAGCTTGATTTACTCGATTTTGTCTTCTAGAAGTCACACAGTTTTGCATTTTACATCTAGGTCTATGTTCCATTTTCAATTACATTTTAAGAGAGCTATAAAATCTAAAATAACTTTTTTTTTTTTGCAAATGGATATCTAGTCATTTCACATCATTGTTGAAAAGACTGTCCTTTCTCTATTGAATTGCCTTTGCTCCTTTGTCAAAAATCAGTTGGCTATGTTTTTGTGGGTCTGTTTCTGGCCTTCTACTCTGTTTCATTGGTCTATCTATCAGTTATTCACTAATATCACACTGTCTGGATTACTGTAGCTTTGTAGTAAATCTTAAAGATGGGTAACGTCAGGCTTTCAACTTTCTTCTTCTTCCTTTTTCAATATTGTGTTGGCTCTTCTGAATCTTTTGCTTTTTCATATAAACCATCTAATCAATTTATAGCTAGTCACAAATTAACTTGTTTGGATCTTAACTGGAACTGTGGTGAATCTGTAGATCAAATTAGGAAGGCTGATACCTTAATAATATTGTGTCTTCCTATCCATAAACATGGAATATCTATCTATCATCTATCTATCTATCTATCTATCTATCTATCTATCTATCTATGTATTCTTTGTATTCTTCATCAGAGTTTTGTAGTTTTTATATTTATATACACACAGTTTTTATATTGATACAGACATACACACACAGAAAGAGAGACAGAGACAGAAAGAAACAGAGTGAAAGATTACTTACACTGTATAGATCCTAAAGGAAATATAAAACTATATGCTATGAAAATAAGCTAATATAATCCCTTATTTTTAAAATGGAGAAACAGAAGCCCAGAAAGAAGATGAGATTGGCCCACCAACTGATTAGTGATGGAGGCAGGACTAACACCCAAGTTTTCTGACCTATAGAAGAGTCAAAGACTAATAGACCTTTTTTGGTTTTTTAGTTTGGTTTTATCATAACATCATGTAGGATCCTTGTACTAGTTACCTATTGCTGCCTAACAAATGACCTCAACATGTAGCAGTCTAAAACAACAAAATGTATTATCTCACAGTTGTGGGCCAAGAATTCAAACCTGGTTTACATGACTTAGCTGAGAGCCTCTGGCAGAACATACATATTGGGTTAGAACAAGATGTAGTCTCATCCAAAGAATCAAACGGGTGAGGATGCACTTTCAAGCTTATCCACGTGTTTATTTGTGGGCCTCAGGTTCTGGCCACTTTGTCCTCTCCAAAGGGCTACTGGCTTCCCACCAGATAAATGATGAGAGAGAGAGGAAGGGAGAGAGAGAGGAGAGAGAGAGAGAGAGAGAACGAGTTCAAGATAGAAGTGATAGTCTTTTATAACCTTGAAAATGACATCTTGTCACTCCTGCCATATTCTATTCATCAGAAGTGCGTCACTAAATGAAACCCATGCTCAAGAGAGGCGATTAGACAAGAATGTGAATACCAGGAGGCAGGAACCATCAGGTGTCATGTTCAAGGCTTCTACCATAACCCTGCTTTCTGGCTTCAGTCTTTTGGCGACAAAGTAATCAAGAGATAGAAGCAATTGATGGTGGAATCACACTCAGTAGCATTCTTTCTTTACTCAGAGAAGAACTGAACTATTGATCATGGAGGAGATGACCACTGATACTTCTGCATAATAATATACTTTGATCTTTCATGAAGTCACCAGCAAGCTCTAATTTAAGATCACAGCAACACTGTTAAATCTATTCTTCTCTGCACATATAGGCCTGACCATATGTAGTTCTCTCACCAGAGGACTTACTACACACACACACATAAAAAACCTATCACATATCAGAAAAGACTTTAAAATTTCAAAAACCTTTAATCTGAAATAGTTTTCTGATACACCTTTTAAACGTGGTTTTAGAACACATACATGCAGAGAATATATGATTATAAAACTCAATAATGCTAAACTGGGAGCATCATAAAAAAGCAAAGAGAGATATATCTATTTTTTTATCTCTTAAAAAAAATCACCTTGTCTTCAAAACAGCCCTGTGAGCTATGTAATACTATTATTTTGCACATGAGAAAGGGAGATCTGAGAATTTGCTCAATTTCATGCATCTTTATTTGACCCAGAACCTTGATTACATGGTAGCAGGATTAGATTGAGGTAATCTATATGCTTCTGAACCAAGCAAGAGAGAGAACGAAAAATCCTGAAAGAGGGGAAGAAATCCTCGTGTGCCTTCATCTCATAATTGGACACTCCTTCTTTGGCCACTTTCTTTGAAAAGATGCCTTTTTAAAAAGACTGCTGGAGGCAGAGGGAAAAAATGTGATTTAACCTAGGGTTTAGAATAAGTCCTGTGAATCTCTAAAACTTTGTTGGAGATGTCATGCACTGGAAAGAACTATACTTAAAAGCTTCAGGCTTTTCTCTGATTCTTCTTTTTTATGATTTGTGAACATAAAGTCATTATGCAGATGTTCTCTGCACTGAAAGACCACTTTGATAAACCTTGAAGTTTTTCAAAGATAAAGCAAATTTGAAAATAGAGAGATTCAAGAAAATGTGGACCCAAAAGCCGAATAGTTCTCCATAATAATGTAGAAAGCTATTTTTACTTTAGTTGGCATTTCATCCTACTGTATTATGTTTCCCTTAGGAAAATGTGTTTTCCAAGTTAACATTTAGATTGATTAAACTCCAAAAAATATTTACCGTACTTGGATAATGGGCATGAATTATTTTGCCATAATTGGGGCAGAGGTCAAAAAGACCCTGGAGATAGAAAGTGTCATGGCAATGTTTTCATCTGATCTTGAAATGAATTGGATTGAAATTTCTAAAGCTCTATTTTGACTGTTTTGTAGAAGTATCACATATGGTGTTTTCCAGAATGAATAAACCAGGCTTTTCAAAATATATTGATGTTATCTATTGTGCTAATTTCAAGGAATGAAGAGAGGCAGATAATAAGGCCTAATTTCTGTGAGACCTAGTGGGAATTGCTCTGAAAAGAATGGACTTCCCTGATGCCAGTCACTCCTGGAAGAAAGGTTGCCTTCCATGAAAGAGTAAAAGGGTCCAGATATGCCCTCCTATTGTTAACAACTAGAAAACAGTACAAAATATATGAAACAATTGTCTTCCATCATTGTACAACAGACAGTTCAGGGCTGTGATTTCTGAAAGAAGATAAACAAATAAAGTGAGCTTCACAATTGCCCTGGCTTTATGCCTGGAGGCATTTTAAAACTATGGTACAGGGAGGGGGAATCCAAACATAGTCTAGAAGCCTTGTTGATCTGGAGATACAGCAATTGGAAACCAGAGATGGTGAGGTGGCTATAATTTGAAAGGCAGATTACTGAGAAAGGGACATATGCAGAGAAATGGCTCCAGAAATATGTGTGTGTCTGTCCTTGAGTCTTTGACTAAATACCAATCTGCACATGCAAGAGTGACACAAAGTTGGACAAAGAACAACTTCTGAGAAAAGAAAATTTAGTAGGGTGGGAGGGCAGGGGGTGCAAACCAAACAATTCTCAGATTTTTTTTTTTTTTGGAGATGGAGTCTCATTCTGTCACCTAACCTGGAGTGCAGTGGTAGGATTACAGCTCACTGCAGCCTCACCCTCCCCTGGCTCGGGTAATCCTCCCACCTCAGCCTCCTGAGTAGCTGGGACTATAGGCATGTATCACCTTGCCCAGTTAATTTTTTGTATTTTGTATAAAGATACACCTCTGGCATGTTGCCCAGGCTGGTATTGAACTGCTGGGCTCAAGCAATCTGCCTGTTTTCACCTCCCAAAGTGCTGCGATTACAGGCATTAGCTACCATGCCCAGCCAATTCCCAGGATTTATACAGGATTTGGCATCATGTAAATTCCAAAGCCTCATGAAGAAACCTGAGTGATTACACAGTTCATCAAAGACTAAAGGAAAAGCTATAGTCTACACCCAATGAAAATGGTTAAATTCAAGACTCAAAAGGATCAAATTGATATGCAAATTGTTTAATTACCTGTGGGAATACAGTAAACATTATTTAAAGAAACATAACAAAATTTAGAATTCTACAAAATAAAATCACAACTTCCAGGATCCAATACAAAATCACTAAGTGTACTAAAAAGCAGAAAAGTTTAATACATAGCCAGGATAAAAATGAGTCAAGAGACATCTGGTTTTTAGTCTGAAAGGTAAAGCGCTTGAAGGTTGTCATTCCCATCCTCACAACAAGAAAAATCAGCCACTCTTCTTAAATCCATCAGAGAATTGATGCCACAGGACAAACCACTAGTACTCAAATTACGAGATCACAATTAACCACAGCAGAAGCCCAGGAGCAGAAACCTTGGTGGCAACCAGTATTGGGGTAGGAAAACTTAACCTGTAATTGATAAATTGTTAGAGGCTCAGTATGGGTGAGTGTGACAGTTAAAAATTCCAGATAGAGAGAGTAGTCTTGGGGAGGGGGACACATATTTATGTGAATTTAACTTCTAAGAGCTCTACAAGTTCTCACAGCGAAGATTAGAGAAAAATCTCCTTGTTTCAGCAGGAAGAAGGGAAAAGCAGGCATTTTGGAATATGCCCAGATAATTTTGTTTTTCTTAACAATCTCTCCCTTCAAGAGAAAGTATTTTACCACAGTCTAGCGAACTGGGGTTTTACTAGGGCCTAATTGACCCAAGAGAAGGGAAATACCCAGTCCCTACTGGCCTTTCCATTTCACCAAAGAGTGAAACAAAACAAAACGTTATCAAAAAGCATTTGTGAGTATCACAGCTTGGGTGTACAAGCAAGCTAAAAGAATGAGACCAAATTATAGGATGATAGAATACTTTACCTTTCCCCACATGTTACAAACACATTAATAGGTCTTTTGTATAATAAAAGTGTAATGTAACTATGTCTCAGAACTTATTTAAGAGGAAATCTCTAGAAAAGCCTCAAAACAATAGGGAGACAAAAACAGTACATCAGAGAAAATTTTTGCATCTGACATCTACAGCTGTAGCAAACAATAAACACAACCTAAGCCCTAGCCATCTAAACATAAAGCCTCATACTCCATGCCTACTTAGTTCAGATTGTTTTACCCAATACATCATATCCGGCTTTCAAAAAATTACAAAACATACCAAAAGACAAAAAAGACAGTTTGAAGAGACTGAGCAAGCATTGGAACAAGACTGAAATGTGGTAGAGGTGTTCAAACTATTGAACCATTAATTTAAAATAACTATAATTAGGGCTGGGTGCAGTGGCTCATGTCTGTAATCCCAGCACTTTGGGAGGCTGAGGCAGGTGGATCACCTGAGGTCAGGAGTTCAAAATCAGCCTGGCTGACATAGTAAAACCCCATCTCTACTAAAAATACAAAAAATTAGCTGGGCATGGTGGTGGGCACCTGTAATCCCAGCTACTTGGGAGGCTGAAGCAGCAGAATCGCTTGAACTGCTTGAAGAGGGTGGAGAATGCACTGAGCTGAGATCACGTCATTGCACTTCAGGGTGGCAACAAGAGCCGAACTCCATCAAACAAACAAACAAACAAACAAACAAAAAACCACTGCAATTAATATATTAGGCATTCTACTGGAAAAAGTAGACAATATGCAAGAGTAGATGGGTAATGTAAGCAAAGAGATGGAAACTCAATATTGTTAAAATATCAGGAAGAATGAAAAAGAAATACTAGAAATAAAAAACACTGTAACAGAAATAAAAAATACCTTTGATGGTCTCATTGGTAGACTGAACATAGCTGAGGAAAAAAAGTCAGTGAGCTTGGAGAAGTTAATCAAAACCTCCAAAATTGAAATGCAGCATGTAATGACACCTTGGTAATGCTGTAGACTCCTGAGTGTGCAGTGAAGAGGTGAACTTTGAAAAGTCACATATGTGAAAAAAAATGCACAGAGCGAAAAATGAAAAATACAGAACAGAATACCTAAGAACTGTAAAACAATTACAAAAGGTGTAACATATATAATAAGAATACCAGCAGATGAAGACAAAGAGAAAGGAATCCAATGAGATATTTGAAATCATATTGATTGAGAATTTCTCAAAGTTAACACCTCCAAACAACAGGCACCAAAAAAATCAACCCTTAGGCATTTAATGTTCAACCCTCATAAAATCAATAACAAAGAAAACTATGAAAGAAGCCAGAGTGGGAGGGAAGCACCTTCCCTGTAGAAAAGCAAAGATTAGAATTACATCAGACTTCTCTTCAGAAGCCATGAAACAAAAAGAGAGTAGAATGAAAATATTTAATGTGTTGAAGAACAAAAATAGCCAAACTTGAAAATTTTGTATCTATGAAATTATGCTTCAAAAGTGAAGAAAAATTGAAGACTTTCTCAGATAAAATTAAAGGAATTTGTTGCCGGTAAACCTACCTTGCAATAAATGTTAAAAGAAGTTCTTCGGAAAGAAGGAAAATGCAATAGGTTAGAAATTTGAATCACATGATAAATGTGGATCATAAATAAATACATTTTATTTTTATTATTCATGATTTACACAAGATATAAATATTGTTTAAAATAATAAATAGCAACAGTATATTCAGTGATTATCACTTACTGATAAATAAAATGAATGGCAGCACTGTTATGAGATACAGGAAGGGGGAATTGAAAATATCCCGTTGTAATGTAACTGCAGTATCTATGATGTGGTACAGTGTTATTTCAAAGAAGGCTTGGATTAGTTGTAAGTGTACATTGCAAACTTAAAGGAAACCACTAAAAAAGTAAAAGTGGTATAATTGATATTGATAATTGACATTTTGAGTCTGATCTTTCAATGGGAGAGATAAACAATGAGCAAATAAATAATAAGATACGTAGTATATTGAATGATATTGTTATGGAAAAAAATAAAGCAGTGTATATGTTTTGTTTGGGGCTTTATTCAAACATATCAACCATAACAAGTTATCTCTGAGACACCTAGGAAATTGGAATATGTAATGGTAATTTATGTTACTGTCAGCTATGTTACATTTGATGATGACATGGTGGTTGTGTTTCCAAAACAAAACGTGTTTATCATTGAAAGATGCAGACTGAACTCGGATGAACAGAGCAGCATATAGAGACCCACATCATGAACTATTGCTCCAAGAACTACAACAGGAACATACCAAGAAAGCTGAGATAATCCACAGACCCTTTGAAAAAGGTGGATTGCCACTGCAGGCTCCGTGGAATAGTTGGGAACTGCGAGTTGGCTTGCTTTCTCAGCCAGGAGGTTTGTAGCCTGGGCAAGCTCTCAGCCGTGCTCGCTGGCTGCCTGGGAATAAACTTGGTGCTGTTGGGGAGTCAGACTGACCTTTTGGGCTGTGGGTTACATAAGAGCTGGGTGGGGCCTGTGACTGCTGACTTTCCCCCACTTCCCTGGTGACCTGTGTGATGCAGCAGAGGCAGCTATAATCCCCCTGGGAACAACTCCATTGGCCTGGGAACCACATCCCCATTCCCCACAGAGGTCACAGCAAGTCCCGCCTGAGGAAAGTCTGAGTTCAGACATGCCTAACCCTGCCCCAACCTAAAGGTGTTTCTCTACTTGCCCTAGTAGCTAAAGACAAAGGACATAATCCACTGGGTGGTCTATGGCCCTGCCCACCACCTGAGAAACCTGAATATTCATCCAAATGCCACCTAGTGCAAACTTGTATCCTCCCTATACAACTGCAGCTGATGAGCTTTTCAAAGTGCCACTTCCTGGATAGAGGCAAACCAACACAAAACTAGTGCACTTAACAAAAAACAACCAAGGACCCTTCACTCCTCTGCTACTCCACCAAAGCAGGTGCTGGTATCCATGGCTGAGAGACCTGAAGATGGATCACATCACAAGACTCTTTGCAGATGCTCCCCAGTACAAGCCCAGAGGCTGGTAGCTACACTGGGTGGGTACATCCCGAAGAGAAATAACAATCACTGCAGTTCAGCTCTCAGGAAGCCCATCCCTAGGGGAAAAGGGAGAGCACCACATCAAGGGAGCACCCCATGGAACAAAAGCATCTGAACAGCAGCCCTTGAGTCCTAGATCTTCCATCTGACATAGTCTGTCCAAATGAGAATAAATGAGATAAACAATTCTGGTAATATGACAAAAGAAAAGTTCTTTAACACCCGTACAAGGTCACTCTAGCTCATCAGCAATGAATCAAAACCAAGACAAAAATCTCTGAATTGCCTGAAAAAGTATTCAGAAGGTTGACTATTAAGCTCATCAAGGAGGCACCCAAAAAAGGTAGACTCCAACTTAAAGAAATCGAAAACATGACACACGATATGCATAGAGAAATCTCCAGTAAAATAAATAAATAAATAAATAAACATTCACAACAAAACAAAACAAAAACAACTTCTGGAAATGAGCAACACACTTAAGAGAATTGCAAAATGCACTCAAAAGTTTCAGCAATCAAATTGAGTAAGTAGAAAAAAGAACATCAGGGCTCAGAAACAAGGATTTCAAATTAATTCAATCTGATGAAGGCAAAGGAAAAAGAATTTTAAAAGACAAACAAAGCCTCTAAAAAGTCTGGGATTACGTTAAATGACCAAACCTAAGAATAATCGGTATTCTTGAGAAGGAAGAGAAATCTAAAACCTGCTTGGATCTAGACATCCAAATACAAGAAGCTCAAATAACACCTGGGAAATGTATTGCAAAAAGATCATTTCCTAGACACATAGTCATCAGGTTATCTAAAGTCAAGATGAAGGGAAGAATTTTGAGAGCTGTGAGGCAAAAGCAAGAGGTAACCTATAAAAGAAAACTTATCAGATTAACAGCAGATTTCTCAACAGAAACCATACAAGCTAGAAGGTACTAAGGTCCTATGTTTAGCCTCCTTAAACAAAACAATTATCAGTTAAGAATTTTGTATCCAGTGAAATTAAGCTTCATAAATCAAGGAAAGTTACAGTCTTTTTCAGACAAAAGCTAAGAGTATTTATCTTTACCAACCCAGCATTATAAGAACTGGTAAAAGGAGCTCTAAATTCTGAAACAAATCCTTTAAATCCACCAAAATAGAATATTCTTAAAACATAAATCTCACAGCACTTATGAAACAAACAAAAAAGGCCAAGATATTCAGGTAACCAATAGCTCGATGAATGGAATAGTACCTCACATCTCAATACTAACATTGAATGTAAAAGGCCTAAATGCTCCACTTAAAAGATACAAAATGGCCGAATAGATAAGAATTCACCAACCAAGTTTCTATTGTCTTCAGGAGACTGACCTGACACATAAGGACTCACATAAACTTAAGTTAAAGGGGTGGAAAAAGATATTCCATGCAAATGGTCACCAAAAGCAAAGAGGAGTCAATATTATTATATCAGACAAAACAAACTTTAAAGTAAAAGCAGCTAAAAAAGACAAAGAGGGACATTATGTAATGATAAAAGGATTAGTCCAACAGAAAAACATCACAATCCTAAATATATATGCACCTAACACTGGAGTACCCAAATTTATAAAACAATTACTACTAGACCTAAGAAATGAGATAGACAGCAACACGATAATAGCGGGGGACTTCAATACTCCACTGACAGCACCAGACAGCTCATCAAGACAGAAAGTCAACAAAATCAATGGACATAAACTGTATCCTACAACAAGTGAATTTAACAGATATATACAGAACATTCTACCCAACAACTAAAGAATATACATTCTTTCATCAGCACAAGATAGACCATATGAAAGATCACAAAACAAGTCTCAACAAATTTTAAGAAAGTTGAAATTATAGTAAGTAATCTATCAGACCACAGTGGAATAAACTTGGAAGTTAACTCCAAAATGAACCCTCAAACCATGCATATACATGGAAATAAAATAACCTGCTCCTGAATGATCATTGGATCAACAAAGAAATCAAGAAGAAAATTTAAAAATTCTTTGCACTAAATGATAATGGTGACACAAACTATCAAAACCTGTGGGATACAGCAAAAGTGGTGCTAAGAGCGTTAAATGCCTACATCAAAAAGTCTGAAAGAGCACAAATAGAGAACTGAAGCATCAAATTCTTTTTAGACTAAAGTTAGCATTAACTACCAGCTGGTGTTAATTTCTGCTTATACTTAGAGCGCTCAGAAATTGTATAATTTGTGTGATCCTTGTTAGTTTAGCAGCATTTTGTCCTAGCTGAAACATGATAATGAGATTTTAAAAGATTTTTTTAAAGGAGCTCAGTGGTTAAAAGTCAGCTTACTTAAAATGCTAACATACAAGATGTGTGTGTATGTGTGCATGTGTGCGTGTTTGTATTTTAAGGACTTTATGTTTTTGTTTTTGTTTTTGTTTGCTTGTTTGTTCTTCTCTCTTAAGATCTTGCTTGTTTTTCTGGAACAATTTTTTTTGTCTTCTCAGTTGACGGAATTTTGTTTTCACCTGATTTTTTGACTAAAATGGTTATTGCAACAGAGGCTACTTTTAGGTTTTTAAGGAATAATGTAATTTAGACACTCAGAAATGTCTTTGTTAAAAAAAAAATCTTTTAAGTGCGCTGTGAAAGTGTCTCCCTCTAGCACCACCAGACCTTTTCTCTTTGTATCTTAGAATGCAAATTTTGCTATGTGATTTTCACCTGAGTTGTTTCCTTTAATATGAAAATTTAAGGCTATTTAGCTGACAACTGCTTATGGTTATAAAACAGGTTTATCAAGAATCTGAAAGTCTAAGAAAAAAAAGTGGGAGGTCTTTATAAGTCTATAAAATGTATTTCTACTGGCATGCCTAATATGTCTATATATTTATATGTTGTGTACACAATGTTTCACTACTAAGACATAAAAGAGCTCCAATTGGCTTTTAAAAAGCGCTTAAATGAGATACTAAAACAGTAAAGACTAGTCAAATGCCTTTTCAAATGTATGTGGTTTAAGTAAAATTTTTAATAAATAAGCTAGCCTTAAAATTATTGGTAAAATAATATTAAAAATGTATTAAGAATTGCCAGCATATGTTTTGGTTTACATTTATTAATAAAGCAATTTCATACTTATCCCTGCCAAATACTGTAAGGTGTCAAAATTTGGCGCAGGGCTTACAAAACTATAAACCCAGTCTAAAACAGAATGATCTTTGCTTGTGTAATTTTTAATAAATAAAGCATTGATATCAGTTTAATGAAAATAGCTGCATCTTAAATTTAGTAAGATTACCATAACTTCTAATCTTGTGGCTTTAAGCATTCTAGTCCACAGGCAATAGGGAGGCTTGTTTCAGGAAAGTGCTATTATCATCTTGTTTCAAAACTAAACTACAAACTAAGTCCTTTCCAAAGTTAGTTCTGCCTATGCCCAGGAATGAACAAGGACAGCTTAAAAGTTAAGAGCAAGATGGAGTCAATTAGGTCAAATATTTTATCACTGTCTCAGTTATAATTTTTCAATGGTGGTTTCATAACTTTAAATGATGATTATCACAGTTTTCATAAATAATCTAGGTAATCAATTATAACAATTTGGTAAATGTAATGAGATGAATACTTATAGATAAACTAAATTCATAACTTCTAAATTCATAATTTAGAATGCAAAGTTATATTAAATTAAATAATAGATATTTCATTATTTGGGTATTTTCCAATAATTATATATTGTAGGAAAACATTCTTGCTAAAAAAAAAAAAAAAAAAAAAAAAAAAGTGTGTCCTTTTTAAAAAAAAGGTGAACAAGTTTTGTCTAATTCAAAGATTATTTAAAGGTTATGTGTAAAACAAGATAAAAGGAACCAGAAAATAAAAAGAGATCCAAAGAAAGTTATAAAAACAAAGAGGTATTTTTTTGTGGTAAAAGAGCTTAAAAAGAAATAATTTTATGTGAGAAAGAATCTTGTATGGTAAATTTAGTCCTAAAATAAAATGATTGTTTAAGAAGGAGGGATGTTCAGGACAAAGCAGAAAGTCCAAGCATGTCATGAGTGGTTGGTGCAAGTCACAATAGGGGATTTATATTAAAAAATCTTTAATGTGATCAAGTTGTCATATTGTTATTAAGTTTTGGTTTGCTTAGAAAAAACACTGATATTAACATTTTTAAAAATTAAGTTTATTACATCTATGTATCTCCCTTTGTGTGCTTTTAAAGTCCTTATGACATTGAGTTACAGGGCTTTGACTCCTGGATCTAAAAATGACACCAAGTGCTGCTAAATCTTAAACACTGACAGCAATTAAAGCCTCATCTTCAGGCCCCATAGAAGATACCAATCAAAATAAACTACATTCTTGAGACACAGGGCAAGAAATTAAAGCTATTCAACTCCTCAAGGCCCAGGGACTATTGTGGAAGAAGTGGGCACATGAGATTGTAAGGGCCAATTTTGAGATAAAATAAGTTCAATTTTTCTATAAATTAATCATTAATGTCAAGGGCATATTGATGTAAGACTGACATATGGGTCCCTCTGTCAGATTAATGAGATTTTCTTGAAGCATTAACTAACACTTTAATACAGGTTACAAAAGGCTTATGGAAGTTATATCTTATGGTCAAGATTAAAATGTTATATATTAGTTATAAAATTTAGAAAAACAAATTTAATTGGCTTCATGCTGTTTTTATTAGGACTCATTGTTTGGAAAATTAAGTCTTCTCTCTCAAAGAATAAAGGTTTTAACCTTTTTTTTTAATTTTTAGAGTTATCACTTTGGTTAAATGAATGATTTATTTTACAACAACCTCTGATCCTATCTTGTGATATAGTAATAATAATATAAGAACCCATTTCTTAAATTATTTATTTTACAAATACCTCTGATCCTATTTTGTGACATAATAATTATAATTCTTATTATTCTTATTGCAAATAACTGTTTTGCCATAAGTTAAAAATAATCACAAATAGTTTCTGAACTCTAGAGAAATCATCAAAGAGAAACATGCTCCAAATTTTGTTCGTAAGAGTATACTAAAAGCTGTGAATGATGTGCTTTCCTTTAAGGAATCAAACTTGACTTATGGAGCCAATTAAGCCCTTGGAAAAACTGGCCTCATTTTGTGTACACAGTCCACGTACAGGGTTTCTAACCTGTGGTAACTAAAGAATGTCACTTTCTGACAGGCCCAGAAGTCCCAAGTTTATCTTGAAACCTCAAGAGAAGAAAAAATTCACCCAACTCATAGGTATTTGATGACACAAACCTGTGACTGGGCTTGGCTTTAAAAATTCTTATCTGAGGTTTTAAAAGTTCCACCAAAGCCATTTTAAAAGTCTATGTAAAAAAATAATTATTCTTGCTTCACCATATACAAATAGTTAGGCCAAGTGTAATAAAGCAAGCCAGTTCTTCCATGATTTGTTTTTAGTAGAAATGGAAAACTGGAGAAAGAGAAATTTTTTTTTTTTTTTTTTTTTTTTTTTTTTGAGACGGAGTCTCGCTCTGTCGCCCAGGCTGGAGTGCTGTGGCCGGATCTCGGCTCACTGCAAGCTCCGCCTCCCGGGTTCACGCCATTCTCCTGCCTCAGCCTCCGAGCAGCTGGGACTACAGGCGCCCACCACCTCGCCCGGCTAGTTTTTTGTATTTTTTAGTAGAGACGGGGTTTCACCGTGTTAGCCAGGATGGTCTCGATCTCCTGACCTCGTGATCCACCCGACTCGGCCTCCCAAAGTGCTGGGATTACAGGCTTGAGCCACCGCGCCCGGCCGAAAGAGAAATTATGTTTCAAAACTATAGTATACCTGTTGTTACATTCTAGTCTTGCCTAATGTTTTTTCAATTTTTATTATTTTCTACATTATGAACCAAATTCTAATTTTTCTTGGCTACATGTCTTCAAAATAATGTTTTCAATTTTTTCCTTCTTTTTTTCCATTTTTCTTAATTTGGAGTCACTGAAAACTAAGTTGTGCTTTCTTAAAGCCCTCCAAACTGAAGCCAGACAATATAAACTATTAAAGAAAACAACAGCAGCTTATTTACATACATAAGCCACTTTCATACCTGCCTACTAGTATATGGATTTCAGAGTAATGTGGCCTAAATCAATTTTTCCAGGATTATTCTTTTGTTTGTTGTTGTTTTTCCTCCCTTCCTCCCCACTATTTCTCTTTATAGGACATGGGACTTCACAACCTGCTAAAAATTATCTTTTGGGACCTACCCATCTGAAAATTAACTGTTCTAGCCATGAGAGATTGGATGAAACCTGAGACCAGAGACTCAATTTCGTATAAAATGCTTTTGCCAAAATATTTTTTAAAAGAAAAAGGGGCAAATAAGAAAGGAAAATATCTTGGGCCCCCAGAATCACTAGGTTAAAAACAAACAAACAAAAAAAACTCAAGCTGGAAACTGCTTAGGGCAAAACTGCCTCCCATTCTGTTCAAAGTTATCCTTCTGTTCACTCAGATAAATGCATATCCAATTGCTTCCTTTGGAAAGGCTAATCAGAAACTCAAAAGAATGCAACCATTTTTCTCTCACCTATCTGTGACCTGGAAGCCCCCTCCCCACTTTGAGTCTATCTGCCTTTGCTTCAAGTTGTCCCACCTTTCCAGACTGAACCAATGTACTTCTTAAATATATTGATTGATGTCTCATATATGCCTAAAATGAATGAAACCAAGCTGTGCCCCAACCACCTTGGGCACTTGTCAGGACTTCTCGAGGCTGTGTCACAGATGTGTCCTCAACCTTGGCAAAATAAACTTTCTAAATTAACTGAGACCTGTCTCAGATTTTCTGGGTTCACAACTTTATGATCAAAAGCCTCAGCAAATTTTGCATAGAAGGGACATACCTTAAAGTAATAAAAACCATTTATGACAAACTCATAGCCAACATTATACTGAATGGGGAAAATTGAAGCCATTCCCCCTGAGAACTGGAACAAGACAAGGATGCTCACTCTCACCACTTCTATTCAACATGGTACTGGAAGTCCTAGTCACAGCAATCAGACAAGAGAAAGAAATAAAGGGCATCCAAATTGGTAATGAGGAAGTGAAACTGTTGTTTGCCAATGACATGATTGTATACCTAGAAAACCTTAAAGACACATCCAAAAAGCTCCTAGAAATGGTAAATAAATTCAACAAAGCTTCAGGACACAAAATTAACATACACAAATCAGTAGTGCTGTTATACACCAACAGCAACCAGGCTGAGAATCAAATCAAGAACTCAACGCCTTTTACAATAGCAAAAAGAAGAAAAGAAACCACCTTAGGAATATACTTAACCAAGGAGGTGAAAGACCTCTATAAGGAAAGCTACAAAACACTGCTGAAAGAAATCATGGATGACACAAATGGAAACATCCCATGCTCATGGATAAGTAGAATCAGTATTGTGAAAATGACCATATGACCAAAAGCAATCTACAAATTCAATGCAATTCCCATCAAAATGCCACCATCATTCTTCACAGAACTAGAAAAAAACAAACATGAAATTCATATGGAACCAAAAAAGAGCCCAAATAGCCACAGCAAGACTAAGCAAACAACAAATCTGGAGGTATCACATTACTCAACTTCAAGCTATACTCTAAAGCCACAGTCACCAAAAGAGCATGTCACTGATATAAAAATAGGCAAATAGATCACTAGAACAGAACAGAGAACCCAGACATAAAGCCAAATACTTAGAGTCAATTGATCTTCAACAAAGCAAACAGACACAAAAACAATAAAATGATGAAAGGACACCCTGTTCAACAAATGGTGCTGGGATAATTGGCAAGCCACAAGTAGGAGAATGAAACTGGATTCCTCATCTTTTACGTTATACAAAAATTCAACTCAAGATGGATCAAAGACTTAAATCTAAGTCCTGAAACCATAAAAATTCTAGAAGATAACATTGGAAAAACCCTTCTAGACATTGGCATAGGAAAAGACTTCATGACTATGAACCCAAAAGCAAATGTAACAAAAACAAAGATAAATAGATGGGACTTAATTAAACTAAAAAGCTTCTGTGCAGCAAAATAAATAATCAAAAGAGTAAATAGACAACCCACAGAGTAGGAGAAAATCTTCACAATCTATACATCTGACAAAGGACTAATATCCAGAATCTCAAAGAACTCAAACAAGTCAGCAAGAAAAAACGAACAATTCCATCAAAAAGTGAGCTAAGGACATGAATTGCCAGTTCTCAAAAGAAGATATACAAATGGCCAGAAAATATGAAGAAAATGCCCAACATCACTAATAATCAAGGAAATGCAAATCAAAACCATAATGCGATACCACCTTATTCCTGCAAGAATGGCCATAATCAAAAAATCAAAAAATAATAGATGTTGACATGGATGTGGTGAAAAGGAAACACTTTTACACTGTTGGTGGGAATGTAAACTAGTACAACCACTATGTAAAACAGTGTGGATATTCCTTAAAGAACTAAAAGTAGATATACCATTTGATCCAGCAATCTGTCTCCTGGGTATCTACCCAGAGGAAAAGAAGTCATTATACAAAAAAGATACTTGCACAAGCATATTTATAGCAGCACAATTTACAATTGCAAAAACATGGAACCAGCCCAAATGCCGATCAATAAATGAATGGATAAATAAATTATGGTGTGTATATGTATGTGTATATATATGTGTGTGTGTGTGTGTGTGTATATATATATATATATATACACACACCATGGAATATGACTCAGCCATAAAAAGGAATAAAATAATGACATTTGCAGCAACCTAGATGGAATTGGAGACCATTATTCTAAGTGAAGTAACTCAGAAATGGAAAACCAAACATTGTACATTCTCACTCATAAGTGAGAGCTAAGGTATGAGGACACAAAAGCGTAAGAATGATACAATGGACTTTTGGGACTTGGGGGAAAGGGTTGCAGGGGTGAGGAATAAAAGACTACATATTGGATACAGTGTACACTGCTTGGATGATGGGTGCACCAAAATCTCAGAAATCACTACTAAATAACTTAATAATGTAACCAAATACCACCTGTTCCAGAAACACTGGACAGAATCACTTATATGAAAGCAAGATGGAAACCTGGAAAGCATCCTCCAGTCAGAGAAAGGTTAGGATTAGGAGAGCCCTTTGAGAAGTGGAGAGCTACCTGATGCCCACAGAGGCCAAAGAAGCACCAGTAAAGCCTTCTTCATCCTGGATCATTTGCTTGTAAGTGCTTGCAAAGCAATAAAAAGGAATGGCTTGTTCATTTCTCCAGTATTAGGGTTAGCTTACGATAACAGGTTAATAGGCCCCCTGAAAGAAAAATGCTGGAGCATAGTGTAATGTGTTCCAATGCTCCAGTATTCCTCAGAGCAGCAGTGTAAGAGACATACCTATATGGCAATATAGTTTAGCCCCAAACCATACTGTGCCTGGGTTGTGCCCAGTCCCAGAACCATGTTCTACCTAGAGAGGTAAGCTCTAGGAATATGTTCACAATTGTTTCCTTCATGAGAAAGCCAATAAATGCATTAGGGGGATTTTAAAAAGCTTTTCTCTTGTTTATGAGAAAGATAAATAATTGAATTTGAGTTTAGGGCCTCAGTTTGGGGGCAGGTTTTAAAGATTGGTTCTAGTCCTACTGAATTTGCAGAGACAGTGAGAGAGCACACACACTTGCCTGCACACATACACATATGATGGCATTTTAAGGATGCCAGCCTATTATTCACCCAGGATGATTCCAGCTAAATGAAGGGAACAGGAAGGAAACAGTTTCCAGAAAACAGAGGTATACCAAAAGGAAGCCACCGCTTTGGGGAAATTGAAAAAAGGTTAGTGCAATTACACAGACGGGCTACAACACTCTTCATGAATAACACATGAGCAAACTAAAAATAAGACAGCCCTCCATAATGCTGTGTATTTATGAAGCGATAGAAGATGTAAATAGGTCACTTATTGGGGACATCTTAGGCTAGTTGAATGGCTATCTCATTAAGAGAAGTATTTGGTATTTGTAGATATACAGATGGGGCGGAGCTCCCATTGAATGATATAATTCACATTTGACACTTAAATTGGCATATTGAAATATTTTAGAAGGACTGTAGTAATTCTATCTCATCACAATCTGTGAAATGACTGAGGACCAGTATACTCATCTAGACAGGTGACAGGCAGGATTAGAGGAATGAGACAAGCCGAGCTGTAAAATTTCCTTTTACCTCCTGTCCAGAGGTCTCATGTCTATTTAGGCAGAGGTTGTAGATCTGTAGACCAGCCTCTGGTGAGAATTCTGTTGCTTTTGACCCCTCTACAGTCCTGGTTTAAAGAGTCAGATTAGTAACCAACGTTTTAAAACTAGGATATCACTGGAATTTCCAACTTCTCTGGTTGAAATGGAAAGACCCAACAACATCAGTCTTGTGTTTTTGCATGTCTATAATTAATTGGAGTTCAGCAGCAACTCCCACATGAAACTGGACATGTAGTTTTTGTTTCCATAGGTCCTCACCTGCTTTACTTCATTTATAGGCTTTCCATTTGCATTTGTAACCCCTGATTTGGAGACGTTTATGCATGCCTGTCCTTTTACCACCGCTGTTGTTGCTTTGTGGGGAAATGTGGGGAGGTAAGGTAATCCCAAAGTGCTGGGATTACAATGGTAAGCCACCATGCTTGTCCAGAAATACATTATTAATTCAATTTTACAAATATTAATTCAATACCACAAATCGCTATGCAAGGCATATGGGAGGGAGGACACATGGGAATAAGGGCATGAGAAACAAAAGACATGGTTTTTACTCCCAAAAAATCCAGGAAAGGCCATTAATATTTATTTAAAAAGTAGTGAATTTGAAACGAAAACATAGTAGTACATATAAATAATTTGTAATCACTTGCTAGATTAGAGGAAAAAGAAAATTACATGCTATTGGATTTCATCATGAAAGCTGTTTTCTGTGGATAAACAAAGATAATATAAAAATGGTGAATACTGTCAGTTTTCTGAAGGAAACTTTTGAGTAGTTGTAAAGAGGTTGATAGTACTTGTTCCCTTGGAATCACGCTTCTTAAGGTATTTTTAAAATAGTTTGAACCATTACATTCTTTTCCTGTATTTTTTTTAGGGACCTAAAGAAGGTGGAGTGGAGGCAGAAGACAGAAGTAGGCAGGGAAATAGGAGAAAAGAGTAAAAAGAGAGAATGATGAGAAAGGGTTAAAAAGGATAGCATATGTGTTAAAAGTAGATGTTTGAGTTGAAACTAGTTGACATGAAAGAGAAATTGAGAGAGAGAGAGGGAGCTGCTTATATGTTCTTCATTTGAATATTGATGAAAATGCTATAGACACTTCTCTTATCAAGACCAACAATATCTTCACATTGGTGAATCCAAAGATCAATTCCTCAGTTCTCATCTGATTTCTTAGAGCCATTTGAAGTAGATAATCCTCCCATCCTCTAGAAATACTTTGGCTTTCAGGACGCCATACATTGCTGGATTTTCTAACTTACCGGCTGCTCCTTGTCCATTTCTTCTGCTCATGTTCCCAATCTTAGTGCTAGGGGACTCTGAAGGGTCATTGCTTGGGCTCCTTTGCTTCTCCACAGACCCTTAGGGATCTAATTGCCTCATGGTTCTAAATGCCATCTGCATGGTAATACACCTCAGCCTTGAACTTCAGACTTTTGGATCCACAACATACTCAACATCTCCACTTGACTGTCCCATAAGTGTCTCAATTTTAACATACACAGAAATAAATTTCTCATCTTTTTTCTTAAAGTGGCTTCTCCCTCAGTTTTTTCCAACTCAAATAATGGAAACTCCATCCATTTTGGTTTAGGCCCCGAACCTTAGAATCATCCTTCACTTACTTGTTTCTCTCATCCCACATCTAATCTGAAAATTATTTATGACCTTAAAAATCCAAATTCATACTACTTCTCACTTCCATCACGTGTCATGTTTGTATAAGCCAGCGTTATCTCTTCCCTGGGTTGTGGCAATAACTTTCAGACTTTCATTCTTATCTCAGCAACAGTCAATCTTCAACACACACAAAAAGGTAAATTATTTTCATCTAGGAGATCACGTACATTCTCTGCTTAAAACCAACAGCTCCTCATCCTACTTGGAGAAAAATTTAAAGTCCTTAGAATGGCCTCCATGCTTGTAAAACCTGGTAGCCCATTATCTTGCTGAGTTCATTTCCAAAAATTCTCTCTGCTCACTATATTGCAACCATACTGCCCTTTTCGGTATTCACCGAACATTCTAGACAAGCCACTGCCTCAGGCCCTTTGCATTTACTGTTCCCTGTGGTTAGATTGCTTATACCATAGGTATGTATTTCCATTATTTGCTCAAACGTTAGCTTCTCATTAAGACCTTTCTGAACCACCCTATTTAAAACTGAACTTTGTCAACTTGCAAGTCACCTCCAATTTCTTTTTTCTTAAAATCTTTCTCTAAAGCACTTATTACTATATTACTCTTTTAATATATATCTTCGTTTTGCTTGTGTTTTTTACACCTCCACTAAAATGTAGGCTTCCTAAAGGAAAGCATTTTGTCTGTTTTACTCATTGCTCTATCCCCAGTACTCAGAACAATACTTTACAAATAGAGGTTCAATAAAGATTTATTAAATGAATGAATGAATAAAATGAGGAAGTAGTGTGACTAGTTCTTGGATCACATAGCTGCCTCGTTTAAATTTCAGGTAGCATCATGGCTTCAGGAGAATCAGTTTCCTAAACCATTGCTATGGTTGAAATGTGTCTCCCAAAATTAATGTGTTGGGACCTTAATCCTGAATGCCACAGTGTTAGGAGATGGGACCTTTTGGGGAAGTGTTTACATCATGAGGGCTCCACCATTATGAATGAGTTAATGCCATTATAGAAGAATTTGGTGAGGGAGTGTGGTCCCGTTACCTTTCTATCTTCTATCACGTAAGGACACAGCAAGAAGACCCAATGCCAGCACCTTGATCGTGCACTTTCCAGTCTCCAGAACTGTGAAAAATAAATTTCTGTTCTTTATAAATTATCCAGTCTCAGATATTCTGTTATAGCAGCACAAATGTAATAAGATAACCATCAATTAGGATGCAGGAAGAAAGTGCAGGGCAGATTCCAATGTGTCATCATACTAGAACCCATTTGGCCTTTTCTGTTCTTTTTCACTTGGTGATATGCCCTGCTCTATTCCCTCTCCACCCACCCCCCTGCTGTGGGGACATATGCATAAACTGAGAGAAAGGTAGTTGGTACAACAGTTGAGGGTGATATGGGAGTCCTGCCATTTGCCCATATAGCTTTCTTGTGCTCTCTAGACTTGCTTGTGTCTGATACCAGTGGTACCACTTCCATCTTATGAGGATTTCTGTTGAGCCCTCCGAACCTTATGCCTTGATGAGTCTGGTGAGCCAGCCCCTGATGGGCATTCATGTCACATGGCCAGTTGCTGTATCATATCTAATACTGTATCTGTAATAGGGTTCAGTAGCATGCAAAGGAGCTGTTTTAGAATGGCCTAGAGTTCTCTGCAGTACATAGAACGGCCTTGCTACAAATACGGACCTACGTTTCTCCTAATACGATTTGCCATAAACTCTACATAACATACATTCTTAGCACAGGTACATCTAATACCATAAAGCTTGGTAAGTCCGTGCCCCAAGTGTCAGGGTTGCTTGTACCCTATCTTAGGTTTTTTTCAGATCGCTTTCCTGCTCTGGGACCCATTCAAAGCTGGAAGTCTTTCATGTCTCAGTAAATGGGGGAAAAGAGTCTTCCTCCCTCCCTCCCTCCCTCCCTCCCTCCCTTCCTTCCTTCCTTCCTTCCTTCCTTCCTTCCTTCAGATGGAGTGTTGCTCTGTTGCCTGGCTGCAGTGCAGTGGTACAATCTTGGCTCATTGCAACCTCCGCCTCCCAGGTTCAAGCGATTCTCCTGCCTCAGCCTCCCGAGTAGCTGGGACTACAGATGCCCGCCACCAAGCCCAGCTAATTATCTGTATTTTTAGTAGAAATGAGGTTTCACCATGTTAGCCAGGATGGTCTTGATCTCCTGACCTTGTGATACGCCCACCTTGGTCTCCCAAAGTCTTGGGATTATAGGCGTGAGCCACTGTGCCTGGCTGGAAACAGTATTTCTAAGTGTGGAATACATTACATCCAGAGGCTACAAAAACCTACAAGGCATTATGCTTCCTTCATAGTTGGTGCCAGAGGGCTGGGGAGAAAAGTTATGAAATGCTATAATTTGTCATTTACTTTGGTGGGGATGTCCCAGCATAACCCAGATCATTAGACTTCAAAAAATGTTCTTCAAGTGTCAAGCCCCTGAATATTCATAAGGTTTATCATTCTACCTTTTGGAGCATATGTGTCTTACAAGGCTTTGTAGCATACTTCCACTTCTTATTCATACCATATAATTGACATATGTCATTGACTGAGAGGACTCATGTTCTGATCCAGACACATATGGTTCAGGTCCCTTCAAACGATATCTTTTTTCTCTCTGTCTTTTATTGTTATTTTTAAAAATAATTTTGAGACAGCATCTTGCCCAGGCTGGAGTGCAGTAGCACAATCACAGCTCACTACAGCTTTGGTCTCCCAGACTCAACTGATCCCTCCACGTTAGCCTCTCGAGTAGCTGGCTAAAGTGACTACAGGTATGTGCCACCACACCCAGTTAATCTTTTTTATTTTTTGTAGAGACAGCATCTCACTCTGTTTCCCAGGTTAGTCTCGAACTCCTGGGCTCAAGTGATCCTGCCACCTCAACCTCTCAAAGTGTTGGGATTACAGATGTGAGCCAGTTGGAAAAGAAGTATCTGACAGGTTAATATCAAGATACAATATGGCTGAAATTGTAATTTGCCCTACCACATATATATCTGGCATTGCAGCTGCAATTGCGGCTACTTGTTGAGTTGAATTTTGGGTTATCTATTCTCACCCTCCAGGATCCATTTGGTTTTCACAGGGGCATATCTTGGTTGGAAAAGGGGGAAAATACAGTTTCTTAGTCTTCTACTTGGCTTTTCCCACTACAATAGTTCTTATCCCCACAGCCCATAGAAGCAATGTATAGGTTCTGACAATTCTCAGGTATGTTTATTTCAATTATACATTCAGGGTCTGGGAGAATGACCAGGGAGTAGGTCCATGGACCCCAGTAGACTCATAATAGGCAGGACCTGGGCCCGAACTGCATTTATTACATGACTCCCATCTAGCCCTACTCTAATAGGTATCCATGATGATACTCTGGGTCCCCAGATATCAATGTTAATTTAGACTCTCTTTCAAACAGTTCTTGAAATATTTGGATATTTATCTTTTTCCAGTGTAGAATTATTTGAGTAAATGCCTTGAGATTCCTTTATGGATGAACTGATGGAATCATTATCAAGTAACTTTCCCATGGTATTATGGAATCTTTTTCCCTGGGGACATGACCTTTCTGTCAGTCAATATATTCTAGGTTTGGGAATGGTTCCAGTCAGGATATTGGACCAAAGATTGTAAATTTTTATTGGGGTATCTACCATCAGCCTCTTGATCTTCTGCCTTTGATTTCTTCTCACTGTATAATTCGAATGATACCCTCACATTATGCCCATCTATCTTGGGAATATTCTATTCTATTTACCAACTTCTTTGTAGTTTTCAGCGCAGCCTCTTTGACTACCACTTTGACCTTAATAGATATTATGAGAATGGTATCCTCCTTGCTTTTGTAATTTAAGTGGAGCCACCTGGCTTCTAAGAGCTGAGGATCCTCTCATCCTCATTGTTTTCAGGGAGCCAGTTCTTTTTTTCCCCCCCTCCTCCCTCCCCATGATAGGCCCCAGTGTGTGATGTTCCCCTTCCCGAGTCCAAGTGATCTCATTGTTCAGTTCCCACCTATGAGTGAGAACATGCGGTGTTTGGTTTTCTCTTCTTGTGATAGTTTGCTAAGAATGATGGTTTCCAGCTGCATCCATGTCCCTACAAAGGATGCAAACTCATCCTTTTTTATGGCTGCATAATATTCCATGGTGTATATGTGCCACATTTTCTTAATCCAGTCTGTCACAGATGGACATTTGGGTTGATTCCAAGTCTCTGCTATTGTGAATAGTGCCACAATAAACATACGTGTGCATGTGTCTTTATAGCAGCATGATTTATAATCCTTTGGGTATATACCCAGTAGTGGGATGGCTGGGTCATATGGTACATCTAGTTCTAGATCCTGGAGGAATCGCCATACTGTTTTCCATAATGGTTGAACTAGTTTACAGTCCCACCAACAGTGTAAAAGTCTTCCTATTTCTCCACATCCTCTCCAGCACCTGTTGTTTCCTGACTTTTTAATGATTGACATTCGAACTGGTGTGAGATGGTATCTCATAGTGGTTTTGATTTGCATTTCTCTGATGGCCAGTGATGATGAGCATTTTTTCATGTGTCTGTTGGCTGTATGAATGTCTTCTTTTGAGAAATGTCTGTTCATATCCTTTGCCCACTTTTTGATAGGGCTGTTTGTTTTTTTCTTGTATATTTGTTTGAGTTCTTTGTAGATTCTGGATATTAGCCCTTTGTCGGATGAGTAGATTGCAAAAATTTTCTCCCATTCTGTAGGTTGCCTGTTCACTCTGATGGTAGTTTCTTTTGCTGTGCAAAAGCTCTTTAGTTTAATTAGATCCCATTTGTCAATGTTGGCTTTTGCTGCCATTGCTTTTGGTGTTTTAGACATGAAGTCCTTGCCCATGCCTATGTCCTGAATGGTACTACCTAGGTTTTCTTCTAGGGTTTTTATGGTATTAGGTCTAACATTTAAGTCTCTAATCCATCTTGAATTAATTTTCGTATAAGGAGTAAGGAAAGGATCCAGTTTCAGCTTTCTACTTATGGCTAGCCAATTTTCCCAGCACCATTTATTAAATAGGGAATCCTTTCCCCATTTCTTGTTTCTCTCAGGTTTGTCAAAGATCAGATGGCTGTAGATGTGTGGTATTATTTCTGAGGACTCTGTTCTGTTCCATTGGTCTATATCTCTGTTTTGGTACCAGTACCATGCTCTTTGGTTACTGTAGCCTTGTAGTATAGTTTGAAGTCAGGTAGTATGATGCCTCAAGCTTTGTCCTTTTGACTTAGGATTGTCTTGGCAATGCGGGCTCTTTTTTGGTTCCATATGAACTTTAAAGCAGTTTTCTCCAATTCTGTGAAGAAACTCACTGGTAGCTTGATGGGGATGGCATTGAATCTATAAATCACCTTGGGCAGTATGGCCATTTTCACGATATTGATTCTTCCTATCCATGAGCATGATATGTTCTTCCATTTGCTAGTGTCCTCTTTTATTTCACTGAGCAGTGGTTTGTAGTTCTCCTTGAAGAGGTCCTTTACATCCCTTGTAAGTTGGATTCCTAGGTATTTTATTCTCTTTGAAGCAATTGTGAATGGAAGTTCATTCATGATTTGACTCTCTGTTTGTCTGTTACTGGTGTATAAGAATGCTTGTGATTTTTGCACATTAATTTTGTATCCTGAGACTTTGCTGAAGTTGCTTATCAGCTTAAGGAGATTTTGGGCTGAGACGATGGGGTTTTCTAAATATACAATCATGTCATCTGCAAACAGGGACAATTTGACTTCTTCTTTTCCTAACTGGATACCCTTTATTTCTTTCTCTTGCCTGATTGCCTTAGCCAGAACTTCCAACACTATGTTGAATAGGAGTGGTGAGAGAGGGCATTCCTGTCTTGTGCCAGTTTTCAAAGGGAATTTTTCCAGTTTTTGCTCATTCGGTATGATATTAGCTGTGGGTTTGTCATAAATAGCTCTTATTATTTTGAGGTACGTTCCATCAATACCGAATTTATTGAGCGTTTTTAGCATGAAAGGCTGTTGAATTTTGTCAAAAGCCTTTTCTGCATCTATTGAGATAATCATGTGGTTCTTGTCTTTGGTTCTGTTTATATGCTGGATTACGTTTATTGATTTGCGAATGTTGAACCAGGCTTGCATCCCAGGGATGAAGCCCACTTGATCATGGTGGATAAGCTTTTTGATGTGCTGCTGAATCCAGTTTGCCAGTATTTTATTGAGGATTTTTGCATCGATGCTCATCAAGGATATTGGTCTAAAATTTTCTTTTTTTGTTGTGTCTCTGCTAGGCTTTGGTATCAGGATGATGTTGGCCTCATAAAATGAGTTAGGGAGGATTCCCTCTTTTTCTATTGATTGGAATAGTTTCAGAAGGAATGGTACCAGCTCCTCCTTGTACCTCTGGTAGAATTCAGCTGTGAATCCATCTGGTCCTGGACTTTTTTTGGTTGGTAGGCTATTAATTATTGCCTCAATTTCAAAGCCTGCTATTGGTCTCTTCAGGGATTCAACTTCTTCCTGGTTTAGTCTTAGAAGAGTGTAAGTGTCCAGGAAATTATCCATTTCTTCTAGATTTTCTAGTTTATTTGCGTAGAGGTGTTTATAGTATTCTCTGATGGTAGTTTGTATTTCTGTGGGGTCCGTGGTGATATCCCCTTTATCATTTTTTATTGCGTCTGTTTGATTCTTCTCTCTTTTCTTCTTTATTAGTCTTGCTAGCGGTCTGTCAATTTTGTTGATTTTTTCAAAAAACCAACTCCTGGATTCATTGATTTTTTGGAGGGTTTTTTGTGTTTCTATCTCCTTCAGTTCTGCTCTGATGTTAGTTATTTCTTGCCTTCTGCTAGCTTTTGAATGTGTTTGCTCTTGCTTCTCCAGTTCTTTTAATTGTGATGTTAGAGTGTCCATTTTAGATCTTTCCAGCTTTCTCTTGTGGGCATTTAGTGCTATAAATTTCCCTCTACACACTGCTTTAAATGTGTCCCAGAGATTCTGGTATGTTGTATCTTTGTTCTCATTGCTTTCAAAGAACATCTTTATTTCTGCCTTCATTTCATTATGTACCCAATAGTCATTCAGGAGCAGGTTGTTCAGTTTCCATGTAGTTGAGCGGTTTGGATTGAGTTTCTTAGTCCTGAGTTCTAGTTTGATTGCACTGTGGTCTGAGAGACAGTTTGTTATAATTTCTGTTCTTGTACATTTGCTGAGGAGTGCTTTACTTCCAATTATGTGGTCAATTTTGGAATAAGTGCGATGTGGTGCTGAGAAGAATGTATATTCTGTTGATTTGGGGTGGAGAGTTCTATAGATGTCTATTAGGTCTGCTTGGCGCAGAGATGAGTTCAATTCCTGGATATCCTTGTTAACTTTCTGTCTCATTGATCTGTCTAATGTTGACGGTGGAGTGTTGAAGTCTCCCATTATTATTGTATGGGAGTCTAAGTATCTTTGTACGTCTCTAAGGACTTGCTTTATGAATCTGGGTGCTCAGGGAGCCAGTTCTTTAAAAGAATCTTTTACTGCCCTGGTCTACCAAGGACAGCTGTCACTGAGCTTAAAGCAGCTTTCAGTAGCACGTTCCTTATCACTTTGGTAAATAGATTGTCCTCTATTCCCTTCCATGGGGCATTATTGACTTGTGCCTTTTCTGGGTTTATGTAGAATATCCAGCCTAGCAGGCCTTTTGATCACTCCCTCCACCATCTGTCACATTTCTACTTCATTAGGTACTGGCTACTGCTTTTTCCAGGCTACCAAGAGCCATCCTAGCAGCGAATTAGTACTGTCTCCTGGGGTTCTTGATGGGGTGTAAATCCTGTATCACAGGACAGTGCTCACATATTTGATGAACTCATCCTATTCCAGCTTCTTTTTCTGTTCTCCTTAATACAGAATCTTTGGGATGCTATCTCATATAAACTTTCCTGGCTCCTGCTGGCACATGCTAGTGAAATACTGCAGTTTCCTTGATATATAGCTCTCAGTGTCTCTTAGCAGACTCAGATCTTTCCCAGGTGTATTGTATTGCAACTTTTTCCGTGATCCAGTGGCCAGGAGGGAAAGCAGGTAGATCATGATGTGTGCCATTTTGCATAGCAGAAGCTTGAGCATCTTCTTCAAACAAAAGTGGCATGCTGAATTTAGCATTTAAGAGAGAGGAATGGACCATTTATGAATGACTAAAGGGCTCAAGGGAAACTGAAGGAACCTAAAGATTCAATATTTTCCAGTACATCAGTCAATATGCTCCCATCCAAGTCTTAATGTCCTACTCCTTTCTGATCAGGACACTGCCCTTACTGTAGCAGATATGCTGGCATTGAAAATTCAGTCTTCTGTGCAGTTTCGCCTCTGTGAGGTGCTCAATGTTTTTCGTCCTCTGGCTGTAAAAGATGAGTGTTTCTTTTTATATTATCAAGGAGGCCCTCATGTTTTCACACCTCATCTTATATTGGTGATATTTCACCCTTAGACTTTCATTTTCATCTCAATTCTCCATTAGTGGGAGTTTTAACAAGTTCTCAAAATTGCATAACCAGTGATAGGATTCTTACTCTGAGGCTAGATGATCCTTCTAAATCTCATCTTATAGTTGTGTTCCTGGAACCACTTTGACAGATACTGTCTCAGGTTGACTTCCTCAGGAGACAAACTCCAAGATGTTGAGATTTGCATGCACGAGGTTAATTGAAGAATGTGTTAAGTAACAACATCTCTGATGAGTGAGAGTTGCAGAATAGGGCAAAGGAAGAAGTAGAATTGTGATGCGGTTGCAAGAGAGGACTCAGCTGACCCTATGGTGCGATATGGAGCTGTGCTCCTCTTTATAGTTGTCCTAACTGAGTGAAGACCCTTCCTACCTCAGCACCATCAGTTATTGGATGCAGCTGCTCCCTGAGAGTGGGATGTGTAATATTTGATGAGGTAGCTTATTTTAGCCTAGAACAATTCCTGCAGAGAAACTCAGTTTTGAACTATCAACATTCTACACTTCTTGCAGCCCCAGGAATGAGTGTCTCAGTCTTGAAGGTGTATTTGGGCAGTAAACCACAGAGTCTGCCTCTGTTCCCAATAGAGACTTGTTCAGTTAATGAGTGAATAGTCCTTTTTGGGTTATAGTTGATTCCTTTTAAATTCTTTACAGCAATTACCATATCACCTTTAATATCATAATTACTTGATCAATATGTATTGAATGAATAAATGAAGGAATGAATTTTAGGACTATTATCCATCAGTGGCCATACTAGGCCTTAGTTAATATACTGGAGGTTTTAAATATAATCCTTCTGCATTGCAGTTTTCCAAAGTGTGCTACTGTTACAATGAAGGGTGACGTGGCTTTACCATTTGTGTGAAACAATGACTGAAAAAAGTCACTTTGAAATGTGGTGGTGTGAGTAGACAACAGCTGAACTCAATTTAATTGCTGTTCTGCTCTTCAGTCATGACGTCAGACCCATGAGTGCCTGGTTGATGTCAATTCATTGACATGTACTGCCTCAGATAGAGGCTGAGTCTTGCTTGCGGTGGAAATGCCTAACAGCTTTATTCTGAATACTTAAGAGTATACCAGAAATGCTTTAAAATTCTTTCTTGGAAACAGATTGTTGGTAACTGCCTTATTTCCCCTCGAAATACATAGTTTGTCACCACATGCTTTAATTCTTCATTAAACAATGTCAACATTCCACTTGGTAGGAATAATTGAACCCTTTCCTTAGGTATAATTATCCTGATGAAGGTAATTAGTCAACATAGCTACTTATGAAGGAGCCCTGAATTTGGAAGGGATTCAACTTACATGTACTATGTAGTAGAAATTTAGCTTGGCATTAGATTCAACTCAGCAATAAGTACAGCCTCACTGAGGGTTCCTTGGTTATTTGGTTGGCTTTTCCTTTGTTCCTATAAACGTGATGTCTCAGGAACATCTAGCACAAAGAACACAGCATGAATTAATCCCAAAGCATACATGCTATGCAGACACAAATTATGTGTACATATTATTTTTAAAAGTAATGAAAACACACATAAGAAATTAGAATTCTAATTTTGCTTTATTCTCTCCTGCCTGTTTGCCATCTTATTAAACCTTCGGATAATGTTGTACATCCACATAAATCTCTCCTATGTCATCAACATTTGGAGTTTGGATTTCACTAAACAAATATACAGTGAAGCAACTCTTTATTGGCTTGAGATCTGAAGCAATTTGTGAGGATGAACACTTCCTTTCAAATATTAAACTTTTTAAGTGATACCCAGACCATTCTCTTTCTGGGTAAAGAGGTAAATAAATTAATTCAAAGACTTTTAAATCTCCATTGCTAAATTTTCTGGAGTGACAGGAATGCTCTATATCTTTACAGGAATTTGGGTCAAACAGGTGTTTTCAATTGTCGAAATTCAGCTAATGATCACTTTTACATCAAAGAAAAAGACTCAAGACACATATTGAACTCCAATGCTATGTATTCTGAAGAATGTATGGAGAAGTACCGATGTCTGCAATGTAATTTGAAATACATCAAAAAATAAGATGGGTTGATGGATGAATAGAAGGATAGGTAGATGGAGAGTTACATGATAAAACAAGTAGAGTGAAATGTTTATAGCAGTATCCAGGTCACAGATATAGGTGTTCTATGTAAAATTATTTTAAATTTTCATAATAAAAACCATTGAAAAAAATTGCCACTGGCAGTCCTCCTGCAGTGCCATTGAGGCAAATTTTGATCAAAATGGGCAGCAAGTAAATTTGTCCAATGTTTATTTGGTACTTATCCTGGCAAAGTTGATGCTGAGAATGATATTTTGCTAGAAGTCCATACTTAGTCTTGCTCTACCTTTCACTGTGCTAGTGGAGCAGCTTCATCCTTTCCTTCTGATTCTTATTTCAGCAGGAAGAATGTGAACAAGTGCATCCCAATGCTCTGGGATTCATTGATTCATTGATTGACTCAACCATCTATCCTTACGTTCATCCGTCCTCCACCCATTTATCCAACTTTCCTCCATCCATTCATCCATCCATCCATCCATCCATTCATTCTTCCTTCCTTCCATCCATATCTACTGTATTTCTGTCTTTGGTGCAAGAAATTTTAAAGGTTATCAAGACAGAATTCTGCAATTAGAAAAAAAAAAAAAATCTTATGGTGTCATGGGGATGTTAACATCAAGTCACTATTAGTGAAAGTTCCACTCTGACCTTGTTTATTCACTTTGTCAGACAAAATCATTTCAAAACCAGGGATGTGATATAAGATATATGAAGATATACTTGTCTGCATCTGGAACACTTCAAAAGTGGTGCTTTTGATTTTCATGGCTATTTCCAAAGCCACAAAATATTCTAGTCATGAATAAAAAGCCAAGGCTTTCCTGTGGGAAACTTTAGAGGAAATCTAACAAAACTTTTCTCAATTGGAGTAAACCATTATATACTACTTAAAAGCATTTTAGTAGCATATAAAACCAAACTAAAGCCTCTGAAAATCATGAGACCAAATCAAATGTTAAGTTTAGAATAGTCCCAACTGAATGCATCTCACCCAGGTCCTGCCAAGGGAGTTACTGCTCCCTCCAGGGCTGTCTCCTTTTTTATTGGTTTTAATTAAGTTTTACAGGATAAATTAGTTCACCATATTTGGATAACACTTGCACACACAGATGAAAAGTTCCTTTTTTTTTTTTTTTCAAATAAGTACTTTATTGCTGAAATAGCAGTCTATGTGATTCAACTACTATTGAAACTCTAGTCAATAAAATGGTCCAATGTAGCAGGAGGGAGAGAAGATGAATAAGAGAGTCAAAGAGAAAAAAGCAGAGCAGAGGAAATGGAAAGGAATAGAATATAGAAGAGGCAAGAAGAGAACAGAGAAAAACCAGGGAATGCAGGTGAAGCCATAGGGCTGTAAATAAGTTGGCTCCCTTAGTAACAGCCAAATGTGGAAAACTTACTGGCAGATATCAAACAAGTCTCTGATTCTCTTTGCTGCCACTCTGTAGTCAATAAACTGCTAGTTCAAAGTCTTCCTACTTTATTGTTTGCCATTGGAAACAAAAGTGCAAGGTACTCTGTAATCCTAAGAACCAACGATCCAGATTCCCATTCTTGGCCCTTCTATATCATCTAGAATAGAAAAAATATTTCTTTTAGCTATTCCAGCTTTGGTATTAAAATGCTTGGATGTTTTCCTTCACCTGTCTTTACCTCAGCTCAGGTATATAATTAAAAATACAAACAAACAAAAAAAAAACTTTGTTGCACCAAAGATAGAACTAGAAGCTTACAGCCATAGGTCCTTCCACATGATGGTGCTCATCTTTCTGTTTCTTATTTTCTGTCTTAAAAACTGGAGTGGCTGTGACTGGGGTTTTAAAATGATTTGGTTGATTATACATACACATTTCTGATGGCATCACAGGATTTTAATGTTGGGAGCTATTTCAGTTACGTGGTGCATTTCGGGTGTTAAAGATGAAGAGGTTATCGCAATTTGGTTATTCCTGGATGCAAACTCAGAGATAGAGATGAAGGCACAGGAAATTTTTTAGTGAATATTCATGTAATTGACATTTGTGTAATGAAAGAGAAGGAAGGAAGATTGGTCGTAGGGAGAAGTCAGGCTGTGGTGAAGTCTCAATGAATGTCTTAGCCAACTTACAGGGCTCTGGAGCTGAGAGGACACTCCACAGCTGTTCCTTTTTGGGACTAGGACTGGGCTTTTATGCTCCTGGATTGACCAGTCATTGGATACTGACTCTTCTATCAAAGCAGCATACTGTTCGGTGAAACAACTCTCTTTAGCAAAGGCACTTTCTGAAGAGGGCTGGCAACTGAGGTCACCAGCAGCACTCACAGAAGCTGCAGGTATAAATCCTGCCTTCCTAAAGGGAGAGTTTCTGGCACATTATGGCATTCACTACAGGGGGTATTTTTTTAATGTTTATGTCCCCTGGTATGTGGCATCCATAATTCCGCTTGGTTCTTTGAGCCACCTCATAGATGTACAGTTCAGTACTTTTTTCAGTTTCAGGTTGGTTCTCTGAGCAGCTATAGCTGCAGCTTCAATTTTCCTAGTAGCTTATCTTTCAACTTTGGTTTGAAATTGAGAAAGGCCAATGTGTCTCATTGGAGAAATTCCATCTGCTCTGATTCCTAGACCAGGAAGGAGCAAACTATGATGCATCAATGAGCAATATGAAGGTTCTGGATTGGTTTCCACTAATTTTTCTGATCTGTTTGCTAGTGCAGAAATGGATGAGGGTTACTTTTCCGTTTCCTGCTCATAAAGAATGTTAATATGAGTTTCAAGTCAATCCACTGGTGGATCTATATATTTTCCTTAGAGAGCTTAAGAAGAGCTCACTAAATAATATTCTTTTCCACCCATCAATCTGTGTTAGGAAGATGTATGACTGGTATCTAAGGTGCTGTCAGTGTGTTATTTTCCATGTTCCTCTCACATGTCAAATATAAAAATACAGCCTGTCAGTGTAAGGGTGATATGGGGCATTGTTCACAGAGACTGTGAAAAATCCTGTAGCGCTCCCTGATTCATCATTTCAACAACCTAATCATTTCAAAGCCCCATCTAAACAAAACAGTTAAGGCCATTCCAACTTAGAGGGTACTGAATCCGGCTCGATTCAGAAAGGAGGGAAAAATCCTAAAGGAAAAAAAAATGTTCTAGAGAAAATAAGAGAAGCCTTGTCTTAGTCTCCAATTTCAGAGTTACTGATCTTTTTCCAAAGGTTGTTTATCAGTTAATTATTCTCCACCGCACCTTGCACCCTGACATTTTTGCCGAAGTGGCCGGGAGGCCTCGTTAAATCAGAATTTCTACTTTCGGCTCACCTGTCACAGCTAAAGGCTCCCTCAAATGCATTGACATCGATTAATATTTAATGATTGAATAGTAGAAATATTGGCTCAGCACTTTTTTCCTTTTTTTCCCTTGAATTGAAAAAAAGAGCTTTTAGAATGGATTCTACTTTATATACCCAGTTCTAAATTTTTACAATGAGAAATTTACGTTTCCCTAGTAAAGGAAAATGACAGTATGTGCTCCAGGAAAAAGGCTTGACTGCAATGGGGAGAACTAACATTTAATGAACACCTGGTCTTTGCTAGGTAGTGTATGAAGTAGTTTTCATAGTTCATCTCTAATACAGCACCACTACAAGGTGAATATCATTATTTTTATTTTACAAATGAGGAAACAGGCTCAGAGAAGTTAGTGAACTTGCCTGAGGTCCTATATTCAAAGGCACAGTCAGTATTTGGATCATGAGTTGTTTGGTTAAACCGCTGATACTCCTTTCAAACAATTGTTGCCTCCCTGGGAGACAAGAAATGTGAGGCCCATTAACTCAATGCCCTAAGGATTTGACTCCAGCAATCATTTTGGGTCTCTGTGACTCAGTTTTCCCATCTGTTAAATGGGCTATAAGCTCAATCTTGAATTCTAGTTTGGGATCTTTTAGGAAAATTTTATTCCAGGGCAAGTAGAAAAGTATATAAAAATGCTAGGAAAAATTACAAAATGTATAGGATACATTTTCAGGGAGATCTATTGTCATAACAATGGCAGTGCAGAAGGACTATGCAGAAGGGAAAGAGTGGGCTTTGGATTCCAACAAACCTAGATGAAGTCCTGCTTCTGTTACAGTGCAGTCACCTAGGGCATGTTTTGTAACCTCTTCAAGACTCTCTCTCCTCACCAATGAAATAGGGATAATAATTCTTTCTTCTCAGTATTTTTGTGAAACATAGAGGAGAGAAAGTGTTTAAGGGGCCTAAAATCATGTTTGGCACATAGAAGGCAACTGTGAACTCACAGATTGTTATTATTAATATTGTTAATATTAATATTGTTATTATTAGTGTTGAAAAGGACATAGCCATTATATCAACTTTCTTTTTCATTTCCAACTTTTAAGTTCAGAGATACATGTACAGGATGTGCAGATTTGTTACATAGGTAAACGTGTGTCTTGAGGGTTGGTTGTGCAGATTATTTTATCACCCAGATATTAACCTAGTATCCATTATTTTTCCTGCTTCTCTCCCTCCTCCCACCCCCCACCCTCTGACAGGCCCCAGTGTGTGTTGTTTCCCCATGTGTCCATGTGTTCTCATCATTCAGCCCCCACTTATAAGTGAGAACATGCAATATTTGATTTTCTGTTCCTGTTTTAGTTTGCTAAGGATAATGGTCTCCAGCTCCATCCATGTCCCTGCAAAGGACATAATCTCACTTCTTTTTATGGCTGCATAGTATTCCATGGTGTATATGCACCACATTTTCTTGATGTAGTCTATCATCGATGGGCATTTAGGTTGATTCCATGTCTTTGCTATTGTGAATAGTGCTGCAGTGAACATATACATGCATGTGTCTTTATAATAGAATGATTTCAATTTATATTCCTTTGGGTTTAGAGTCAGTAATGGCATTGCTGGGTCAAGTGGTATTTCTGCTTCTAGGTCTTTAAGGAATTCCCATACTGTCTTCCACAATGTTTGAACTGATTTACCCTCCCACTAACATTGTAAAAGCATTCCTTTTTCTCCACAACCTTGCCAGCATCTGTAGTTTTTTTTGACATTTGATAACCACCATTCTGACTGGTGTGAGATGGCATCTCATTGTGGTTTTGATTCGCATTTCTCTAATAATCAGTGACATTGAGTTTTTTTTCATGTTTCTTGGTCATATGTATGTCTTCTTTTGAGAAGTATCTGTTCTTTTCCTTTGCCCACTTTTTAATTTTCTTTTCTTGTAAATTTAAGTTCCTTATAGATCCTGGATATTAGACCATTTTCAGATGGATAGCCAATAAAAATTTTCTCCCATTCTGTAGGTTGTGTATTTACTCTGTTGATTCTTCTGCTGTGCAGAAGCTCTTTGGTTTAATTAGATCCTATTTGTTAATTTTTGCTTTTGTTGCAATTGCTTTGGCATCTCCATCATGAAATCTTTGCCCATGCCTATGTCCTGAATGGTATTACCTAGGTTTTCTTCTAGGGTTTTTATAGTTTTGGGTTTTACATTTAAGTCTTTAATCCACCTTGACTTGATTTTTGTATATGGTGTAAGGAAGGGATCCAGTTTCTATTTTCTGCATATGGCTAGCCAGTTTTCCCAGCACCATTTATTAAATAGGGACCCCTTTCCCCATTGCTTTTGTTAGGTTTGTCAAGGATCAAATGGTTGTAACTGTACAGTCTTATTTCTGAGTTCTGCATTCTGTTCCATTGGTCTATATGTCTGTTCTTGCACCAGGACCATGCCATTTTGGTTACTGTAGCCCTGTAGTATAGTTTGAAGTCAGGTAGCATTATGCTTGCCTCTTTGTTCTTTGTGTTTAGGATTGCCTTGGCTATTCAGGCTCTATTTTTGGTTCCATAAGAATTTTTTTAAAGTTTTTTTCTAATTCTGTGAAGAATGTCAATGGTAGTTTAATGGGAATAGTTTTGAATCTATAAATTACTATTGGACAGTATGGCCATTTTCCCAATTTTCATTTTTCCTATTAATGAGCACAGAATGTTTTTCCATTTGATTATGTAATCTCTGGTTTCTTTGAGCAGTGCTTTGTAGTTCTCTTTGAAGAGGCTCTTCACTTCCCTTGTTAGGTTTATTCCTAGGTATTTTATTCTTTTTGTGGCAATTGTGAATGGGAGTTCATTTGCGATTTGGCTCTTGGCTTGCCTGTTGTTAGTATATAGGAATGCAACTAATTTTTGTACATTGATTTTGTATCCTAAGACTTTGCTAAAGTTGTTTATTAGCTAAAGAAGCTTTCGGCTGAGATGATGGGATTTTCTGGATGTAGGATCATGTCATCTCCAAAAAAAAAAAAAAGTAGTTTGTTTGACTTTCTCTCTTGCTATTTGAATATTCTTTATTTCTTTCCCTTGCCTGAATAGGAGTAGTGAAAGAGAGTAACTTTGTCTTGTGCAGTTCTCTAGTTCTTTCAGTTGTGATGTTAGGTTGTTAACTTGAGATCTTTCTAGCTTTTTATGTGGGCATTTAATGCTATGGATTTCTCTCTTAATACTGCTTTAGCTGCATCCCAGGGATTCTGGCACATTGTCTCTCTGTTCTCATTAGTTTCAAAGAACTTTTTTATTTCTGCCCTGATTTCATTATTTACCCCAAAATCATTAAGGAGCAGGTTATTCAATTTCCATGTAATTGTATGGTTTTGAGTGAATTTTTAAATCTTGAGTTCTAATTTGATTGTGCTGTGGTCTGAGAGACTGTTATAATTTCAGTTCTTTTCCTTTTGCTGAGAGTTATTTTACTGCAATTTATGTGATCAATTTTAGATTAAATGCCATGTGGTGAAGAAAATGTATACTCTGTTGTTTTTGGGTAGAGAGTTCTGCAGATACCTATCAGGTCCACCTGATCGAGAGTTGAGTTCAGGTTCTATATATCTTTGTTAATTTTCTGTCTCGATAAACTTTCTGTCAGTGGGGTGTTAAAGTCTCCTACTATTATTTTGTGAGAATCTAAGTTTCTTCGAAGGTCTCTTAAGAACTTGCTTTATGAATCTGAGTGTTCCTGTATTGGGCGCACATATATTTAGGATAGTTAGCTCTTCTTGTTGAATTTAACCCTTTACCATTATATAATGCCCTTCTTTGTCTTTTTTTATCTTTGTTGGTTTAAAGTCTGTTTTGCCAGAAACTAGCATTGCAATCCCTGCTTTTTTTCTGGTTTTGATTTACTTAGTAAATGGTCCTCCATCCCTTTATTTTGAGTCTATGTGTCTCTTTGCATGTGAGATGGATATCTTCAAGATAGCAAACTTATGGATCTTGGTTCTTTATCCAGTTTGCCATTCTGTGCATTTTAATTGCGGCACTCAGCCCATTTACATTTACAGTTAGTATCGTTATGTGTGGATTTGATTCTGTCATCATGATGCTAACTGGTTATTTTGCAGACTTGTTTATGTGGTTGCTTCGTAGTGTCACTAGTCTGTGTACTTCAGTTTGCTTTTGTAGTGGCTGGTAATGGTTTTTCCTTTCTATATTTATTGCTTCCTTCAGGAGCTCGTGTAAGGCAGGTTTGGTGGTGATGAATTCCCTCAGCATTTGCTTGTCTGAAAAGGATCTTATTTCTCCCTCACTTGTGAAGCTTAGTTTGGCTGAATATGAAATTCTGGGTTGGAAATTATTTTCTTTATGAATGTTGAATATGGCACCCAATCTCTTCTGGCTAGTAAGGTTTCTGCTGAGGGGTCCACTATTAGTTTGATGGGCTTCCCTTTGTAGGTGACCTGGCCTTTCTATCTGGCTGCCCTTAACATTTTTCTTTCACTTTGACCTTAGAGAATCTGATAATTATGTCTTGAGGATGAGTTTCTTGTGTAGTATCTTACTGGGGTTCTCTGCATTTCCTGAATTTGAATGTGGGCCTGTCTTGCTAGGTTGGGGAAGTTCTCCTAGATGATATTCTGAAGTATGTTTTCCAAATTGGTTCTATTCTCCCAGTCTCTATCAGGTACACCAATTGGCCATAGATTTGCTCTCTTTACATAGTAAATCCCATTTTTGTCAGAGGTTTTGTTCTTTCCTTTTTTTTTTTCTCTATTCTTGTCTGCCTGTCTTATTTCAGAAGGACAGTGTTCAACCTCTGAGATTCTTTCCTGTGCTTGGTCTGTTCTGCTATTAATACTTGTGATTGCATTGTGAAGTTCTTGTAGTGTGTTTTTCAGCTCTATTGGGTTGGATATGTTCCTCTCTAAATTGGCTGTTTTGTCTGTCAACTCCTGCATTGTTTTATCATGATTCTTAGATTCTTTGCATTGGCTTACAACCTACTCCTTTAGCTCAGCAAAGTTCATTTTTATCCACATTATGAAGCCTACTTCTGTCATGTCAGCCATTTCAGTCTCAGCCTGGTTCTGAGCCATTTTTGGAGAGGTGTTGGAATCATCTGGAGGAAAAGGAACACTTTGGCTTTTTGAGTTTTCAGTGTTTTTGCATTAATTCTTGCTCATCGTTGTGGGCTTGTCTACCTTCAATCTTTGAGGTTGCTGACTGTGATGGTTAATATCGAGTGTCAACCTGATTGTATTGAAGGATGCAAAGTATTATTCCTGGGTGTGTCTGTGAGGGTGTCACCAAAGGAGATTAACATTTGAGTTATTGAACTGGGAGATGCAGACCCACCCTTATTCTGGTGGGGCACCATCTAATCAGTAGCCAGCACAGCTAGGATAAAAGCAGGCAGGGGAACATGGAAGCATTAGGTTGGCTGAGTCTTCTGGCCTCCATCTTTCTGCCGTGTTGGATGCTTCCTGCCCTCAAACATCAGACTCCAAGTTCTTCAGCTTTTGGATTATTGGACCTACACCAGTGGTTTGCCAGGGGCTCTCAGTCACAAACCAAAGACTGCACTGTTGGCTTCCCTACTTTTGAGGTTTTGGGACTCAGACTGGCTTCCTTGCACCTCAGCTTACAGATGGCCTATTGTGGGACTTAACCTTGTGATAATGTGCGTCAATACTCCTTAATAAACGCCCTTTTATATATACATCTATCCTATTAGTCCTGTCTCTGTAGAGAATCCTGACTAATACACTGAACTTTAGATGGTGTTTTTCTGGTTTTTGTTGTTTTCTGTTCATTTGTTTTACTTTTAACAGTCTGGCCACTCTTCTGAAGGTGTGCTGCAGTTTGCTGGGGTTCCACTCCAAACCCTAGTTGCCTTGGCTTTTTCCTATACCTGGAGATATCAACAGTGAAGACTGCAAAACAACAAAGATGGCAGCCTGCCCCTTCCTCTGGAAGCTCCATCACAGGAAGTTACTGACCTGCTGCTGGCCCAAACATGCCTGTAGGAGGTGGCTGGAGACTGCAGTTGGGAGGTCCCACCCAGTCAGGAGGAACAGGATCAGGGACGTGCTTCAAGAAGCAGTCTGTTTCTGGTTGCTTTTTGGTAAGGCAGCCGTGCTGTGTTGGGGATCCCTTCAACCCCCAATTTTTCTGGGCTCTCCAAGGTCCACAGGCTGGACTGGCTGAGATGCTTGAACAGCCAAGGTGATGGCATGCGCCATTCTCTGGGCACATTATCCCAGGGAGAAATTAGAACTCTGTCAATTGTGGAACAGGGGTAGGGGTGGCCAGAGGCCCTGGCTGGGAGGATCCGCCCTGTGAGGAGGAGTGAAGTCCTGCTTAAAGAAGCAGTCTGGCCACACCTTGACAAAACAGCCGTATTGTGCTGGGGACCCCCTCTGTCCCTGTCAACTTGGACTCTCCAAAGCCTACAAGCTGGAATGGTTGAGTTGTCCAGACAACCAAGGCAGTGGCCCACCCCAACCCCAGGCACTTCATTCCAGGGAAAGATCAGAGCTCTGTCAATTGAATATGGGTGGGATGGTTAGAGGCCCCAGCTGGGAGGTCCCACTCAGTGAGGAGGAATGGATTGGGGTTCTTCCCTAAAGAAGCAATCTGGCCACATTCTGGCAAAGCAGCTGTGCTATGTTGGGAGGACCCTTCCTTATTCAGATTTTTTGGAGTCTCCAAAGCATGCAGGCTAGAACAGCTGAGTCATCCAAACAACCAAGGTGGCAACATGCCCTCCTCTTGGGCACTCTGTCCCAGGGAGCAATCAGAGCTCTGTCTGTAGAATATGGGCAGGGGTGGCTGGGGGACTTTGCTGACAGGTCCCACCCAGTGAGGAGGAATGGATAGGGGTCCCACTTAAAGAAGCATATATTAATTTCATAAATGTACAAGCTCAATTTTATCATTTGTTGATAAAGATAGATACCTGTCTTTATTACATATAGACAGGTATCTATATGTAACAGGTGTCTCAATTTTATCATTTGTTGATAAAGATAGACACCTATATTACATATAGATGAAGACACAAAGGGGTCATTTCAGTGATTCAGTGTTCTAAGTGTAGTGATAGATTCAGGAATAGCAGGTTTCAATGGGCAGAAATGGGGTGCTTACACAGGTCTGAGTGTCAGAAAGGCCTTCTGGAAGAACCAGCTGTATTGCCTTTTAAGACATAAAGAGAGGTTTCCAGAAGTTGTGGATTGCTGGGTGTCTTACAAAGTCTGTTCTCTCCTCTGTGGTGCTAGAGATACAGATTTGCACATAGTTGCCCAGTATAAAACAAGATTATCCAGCCTCTCTTGTAGCTTGATGTGGCCAGTGCAACTGATTTATCATCAATGTGTAATGTGTAAACAATCTGCAGCCATTGATTAAATGAAGTGGCTTATGCATTCACCTATGAATAGACATTTGAGTTGTTACACACATGACAAAACTATGCAAATTGCATACTTTAAATAAATGCAGTTTATTGTATGTAAAGTATACTTTGATAAAGTGTAAACAAAGTAATAGAAAAAGAAAAGAGCTTACCCTTCAAGTTTTCTCTGCCTTCCTTCCTATGAGCTGAGCTACAAATCTAACAGTGACTCAGATTTGAACATTAAGTCAAGAACAACGTCCTAGGGGGAAGACAGAGGTGCTAAATAGTGAAAACTTAGGTCATGATAAAATCATGGCACAGAACTACCATGGAGGCTTGAAATTCTTATCTTTGGACTGATAGATGGGTATGAAGTAAACATCTGTCTTATTTAAGCCATTGTGTTTGGGGTCTCTTTGTTACAGAATAGTTTGTACTTTAACTGTACCACACCAGGCAATAATACCTGTATAATAACTTGGTCAATATTTTTGAAAGGATGTTCCAAGTGCCACCTGCATTAGAATTACCTGGGCTACACATTAAGAATGCAACATTAGGGCCAGGCACAGTGGCTCAAGCCTTTAATCCCCGAACTTTGGGAAGCTAAACGGGGGGCAGGGAGAATTATTTGAGGTCAGGAGTTTCAGACCAGCCTGGCCAACATGATGCAACCCTGTCTCTACCAAAAAAGAAAAAAAAATGCAACATTAAACAGTAACATTAAACCAACTCCTTATGGAAGAGAAACGCAGGAAATCTACAGTTTAAACATGCTCTTGAGTGATGCCTGTACAAACTGAGGACACAACTATTCTAGTTTATTAGCTTTCTGCTTTTTCAGAACCTGTGGAAAAGTCAGTAGATAGGGATCATCTTTTGAATCAAGTACATTTTTGTGTGAGAGGACATAAAAGTAGTCAGGAGCATTTTTTCCGTAGTTAGAAATTTGCGTAGGAATCGTGATTATACCCTTTTATCTTTGCTACTCAAACTTTGCTACATGCATAGCAGCCCCAACATCATACTGGAGTTTTTAGAAATGCAGCAGCTCAGGCTCCAGTGCAGATCTACTGAGTTAGAGTCTGCATTTTAAGACAATCCATAGATGATTCAAAAGCATATTAATCTTTGAGAAGTCTTGTGTATTCATTGAGGTGAAGAAATAAGTCTCCGAACCTTATTGATTGCATTGTGACATGTAATCAATAATAGGCCTGGCATTTATGTAAGTGGTGACCATGGTTAGGAATTCAGTGTGCAACCTTTAAAATAGTAGCAACAATTCTAGAAGTCAATGCTTTTTGTGACAGTGATTGTGCCAGATTTATGTACACTTAGGTGTGATGGTCCCTACCCTCGTCATCAGTTAGGCCCATAGTGGATATTCTGAGATTAAAAATACCTGGTACTCAGCTCTGGGACCACCTCTATTCCATCATTACATAAATGTAATCCCTTGTCTGGCTAAACACCCACCAAGTGACTTTCACACTCTTTAGTAATAAGAAGGCTCTTCTACCTGTCTTTTCAATTAGACACCTCTTAGTTCGCCTTCCCATGGACATTAGGAATTGTCTTGCATGTTGCCTGTAATTGTGTAATTGTGACATGGCACACAATCAAATGTGCATATCATAGTGTGTCAGTAGATATTCCAAGTACAGTGCGTTAAAATTTTCCACCCAGGCAGGGTTATGATCCCCGTCCTAGAAATAAATGTTTGTGGAAGGCTCTTTTATCAGATCTCTGGGTGGCAGGTCCTAACTGCTTTGATTCTATTCAGTAGTTTGGTTTCCACAATGAGACTGAAAGTTCCTTAAAGGCAAATGTCCTCCCTCCTTTTAATAGACTGACCAGGAAGGGACTGGCCTGGCTTGTCACTGCGGGTAAGGTTTGGATGACAGGGGAAGGATCATTACAGTTCCCTCTTCCCTTTTCTCATGGTTGGTACTATTGGAGGATAAATTTATACACCATGGAATACTATGCAGCCATATGAAAGGATGAGTTCCTGTCCTTTGTAGGGGCATGGATGAAGCTGGAACCATCATTCTCAGCAAACTATCACAAGGACAAAAAAACAAACACCACATGTTCTCACTCATAGGTGGGAATTGAACAATGAGAACACTTGGACACAGGAAGGGGAACATCACACACCAGGGCCTGTCATGGGGTGGGGAGAAGGGGGAGGGATAGCATTAGGCGATATACCTAATGTAAATGACAAGTTAATGGGTGCAGCACACCAACATGGCACATGTATACATATGTAACAAACCTGCACATTGTGCGCATGTACCCTAGAACTTAAAGTATAATAATAAAAAAAGAAATCTTATTTGTCATTGAGGTGAAAAATATCAACTTAATATGAATTAGTCTACTGTTAGGTATAATAACAATTTTCACAACTATTAACCATAACAACAACCTATCATTTATTGAGCTTTTCTTTTTCTTTTTATTTTTTTGAGATGGAGTCTTGCTCTGTTGCCCAGGTTGGAGTGCAGTGGTGTGGTCTCAGCTCACTGCAACCTCCATGTTCCAGATTCAAGTGATTATCATGCCTCAGCCTCCAAAGTAGCTGGGATTACAGGCATCCACCACCACATCTGGCTACTTTTTGTATTTTTAGTAGAAACAGGGTTTTGCCATTTTGTCCAGACTGGTCTCGAACTCCTGACCTCAGGTGATCTGTCCATCTCAGCCTCCCAAAGTGCTGGGATTACAGGAGTGAGCCACCGTACCCGACCATTGAGCATTTTCTAAGAACTTTACACGTATCACCCCATTGAATTATCCAAAATATCATGATAAATTAAGAAATGAAGGCTCAGAAAAGTTAGGTAATTTGTTCAAGATAGCTTAGTCAGTGAGTTGACCAGCTGGTGTTTGGCTCTGGAATTGTCTGATTCTAAATCCTCTTCTTTTACATACTGAGGTCTGACCTCTCCAAACAAGCCATCCAAAACCAGGCACACTAAAGCTGATTACCAATTTTGAGGTATAAAGCCAATGAGAATTCAGTGAGTTAAGTAAGATGTCACAATAAATCAATGCAAGATGCAAGATGGCGTGGGTAAAATCTGAAGGTTCAGGTTAATGTTCACATGCAGTGGACACTCACAGGAGTTTGGTTTCCTGGGTCCATTTCCACCTCTTACTAGCACCTCAGTTTCTGTGGGGGATTACTTCTTCCCCTTAGCATACTACATGGTGGGATCCTAATCAGGAGCCCTGATGTCCCAGAGCAAAAAAGTAGGCATGTGATCTAAAGCCACCTGGACACTCACTCCCTAGAATTTGACTCCTGAACAAAATAACAAGCATACAGTGCATGATTAAAGTTTCATTACCTTGGAAGATGACCCGACTGTTCCTGCTGTGGGTTCCTTCCTCTAGTTTCTGCAGTTCTTGATTCCCAGTTTCTAGTTTGTCATTTCTCCTGTCACTTTCAAACTTGGTCTCCAACTTACTAGTCAACTCTCTGAGCTCCCAGTATCCTTTCAATATATTTCCTCTTACTTAAGTTAGCCCAAGTCAATTTCTGTTGATCATACCAAAGAACCCTGATTGTTACCAAAGAACCTTGATTGACACACTATAGTTGTATTTTATCCACTGCTTGTACCTTTAAGAGTAAGTAGGCCAGGGGTATTTAAGCAGACTTACTGGAGACATAGAAGTGAGATTATATTTGCTCTTCTGTGTCTTCCACACAATACTGAAAAACAATGAGTCTTATTGCTTTATTAGGAATAAATAAAAGTAAATTAACTTCTAGGGAGTAGGTAGGAATTTTTGAAAGCAGAGTATGGGCTGAAGCCAGGGAGCTTCAGGTTGAATAGCAAACCTTCTCTACCTAGTATTCAATGACATACTCTTTAATTTAGTACATATGTACTTAAAATTTCCTACTGAACAAAGTTTCAATTTTAAAAATATCAAAATAAATACTTAAAAGGCATTTCAGTGATCTGAAGTACCTTATCCATCAAAATAACCAAAATTGAATTTCTGACCATTGGTTCATACTCTGCATTTTGTCTTCCAGTTGGATATCTGGTCAAAAAGGTCAGTCCTTGAATAATGAGTATAATCAGAGAGTCAGAATAGCATGCAGTGAGGCATAGGAGAAATTTCCTTCTCAGTCAGCAGGATCACTGTAGATGAAAGCCTACAAAGTTCTGGGTTAAGAGTAGAAACTATGCCTGTCACTGAGTATTTCAGCTGTGATATAAAAAGGAAAGTCAACTGGTATCCAAGCCCACAAAAAAAGGGACTGAAGGCAATTCACATGCTTTGTCTATCGGAGAGAGAAATCCATACAAATCGTTCCTTGTTGAAGGAAAAGTAAAGAGAAAAATAAAATGAAATATGAGGGAATATTAAACATAGTGCACCACGAAGAAAGAGTGCATTAGCCTAAATACATATAAGAGGAACAACCCTTGGAAAATGATTTGTTCCAGTAAACCAAAGAGTATATTAGAAAAATGAGTCACTAGCAGTAGAATGCAATACAACCAGACCTTGTGAAAAGCAGAAAATTATAACAAAAAAATTGGATGAGATGGGAAGGAAGATTCTTGAGTGAACAAAAAGGACTTCAAGAACACCAAAAACGAAATAGCAGTATAGAAATAAATAGAAGCAAAGAACGGAGTAGATACTGTAGAAAAGCAAATCAATGATGCATTGAACTAACTCTAGAACTCTAACAAAATGCAGAGGGAGGGGATAAAAAGATAAAAATAATGAAGAAAGAGATAGTAGCTATATGAGGCAGAGGATGAGATGAAATCTAATGACTTTACATGTTCAAGAGGAAAAAACCAGAGCAAGTGGAGATGAAGCGATAATCAAAGACATATGGCAAGTAAAAGGAAATTGTCTGAGTCATACAAAAACTTAAGTATCCAGAACAGAAGGATTCACTGTATGCTAGAAAAAAATCAAAGAGAAGAGAACCACATTTGAACATGACTGGCCAAAATGTTTGAATTAGAAGAATAAAAATAAATCCTACATTCTCCCAGGCAGAAAGAAAAATGTTGCCTCCAAAGGCTGACCTTAACCTTTCTGTAATAGCAAATGCCAGAACTGGAGAAAAGTCTTCATTTTCTTGGGAGAAAAGTTTGTAACGAAGAATTTTAAAGCCATTCAGATTGTATTTCCCATGTGACAGCAACAGAAAGACCTTCACCATTGTTAAAAGGCTCAGAAACAACTCACTAATGGAAGCCTTCTTTATTTAGAAATATGTAAAATATACCATGAACATCCAAGAGATGAAAATAATGAAGAAAAAGAGAAATTCTTGGCACTGTGCTGAGTAAGTCACACTGCATGCTAAACTCAATAATAAAATGGGTTTTGTAATTCAAAGCCAAAAGGGGTTATGGGGCTAGGGTTAGCCTTGCAGTTTCCCTGCATTCATTTACCTTTGCCACTTTTTCAGCACCAGATGTAACTCATGAGCTGTATCATTTACCCCACTGCCCTCCCTTTCAGATGAAAACTCTTGCAGTATTCACATTACTCTTCTCTATAAGTGCTTGTTAACAATGGATGACCTATGTACAATGTTGGGTCAGAGAGCCTGGAAAATGATGAAACAAAGAATTGCTTTTGTTCTACATAAAAGCAAAGTTGCAAAGAGCTATATTCTGGCCATTTTCAATGTCAATGAGCTTGACTAATGGTGTTCTGTATTTCTCAAACATATATTGAATAACTTCAATCATTGGGATTAATCTGGGACATAGTATAAACAACCCAGTGAAAAATTTTGTCACCATGGCCCTCTTCACTTTAACTATATAAAACAATTATGGCTACTAAAATTCCGTGAGGAAAATGCAGCTAAATGTTAATAATATTAACTAGTGGGTGGTGAGATTTAAGGTAATTTCAGTTTTTCTTACAATTTGCTGTAGTCTATCACAATTGAGGATATATTACTCTTATACTTAGGAAGGAATTGAATAACAAACCACAATACTCAAAGGATCCAAACAGGCAACTCACAAGCAGAAAACTGACTAGTAAACATACGAAAAAATACTCTGCCTCATTAGCAATAAAATACATTTAACAGAAAACCACAAAAATGTATCTTTTCATCCCCATCAGCATTGGCAATCATTTAAAAGTTTGGCTACACCTGTAATGTTGAAGGTGGGGAGACACAGGAACTCTCATACCCTACTGGTGAGAAGATACATTAGCACCACCACTTTAGAGTTGAATATTGCAATATCTAAGAGAGTTGCCAATGTACGTATCTGTAAATTGGCAATTATAATTTTAGATAATTGCAGCATTGCTTATGTATTAGTCTGTTTTCACACTGCTATAAAGAAATACCTGAGACTGGGTAATTTATAAAGGGAAGAGGTTTAATTGACTCACAGTTCCTCATGGCTGGGGGGGCCTCAGGAAACATACCATCATGGCAGAAGGGGAAGCAGGCACGTCTTACATGGCAGGTGAGAGAGGGAAGTGCACACAAAGCAGGAACTGTCAAACACTGATAAAACCATCAGATCTTGTGAGAACTCACTCACTATTATGAGAACAGCATGGGGGAAACCATTACCATGGTCCAATTACCTCCCAGAAGGTTCCTCCCTCAACACCTGGGGATTACAATTCAAGATGAGATTTGGATGGGGACACAAAGCCTAATCATATCAGCTTATAATGACAAAAAATTAGATACAAAATCCATAAACAGAAAAGAATCAGTACAAAGTCTGTCGTATACTCTAAACTGTGGTTACCATAACCAAACAAGAGCTATGTAAAACAATATGGGAAAACCCCAAAAACATAATAGTGAGAGAAGAAATGCAAGGTACAAAGGAGCATTTATAGTACAATTCCAGTTTTAAAAGCTTCAAAACATTAAAAACCAACCCCTCAGCCCCTATTTTGTTTATGCACATAAACATATATAGTAAGACTATAAAAGTATTCAAGGAAATGATCAATTCAAGATGGTGGTTATTTCAGGGGAAGGAAGGGACTTGACTTTGAACAAGGTTATCATAGAATGTTGGCAGTTCTGCAATGTTGGAGTTTTTTTTCCTTGGAAAAACATAAACATTGAGGCATGTATGTGAATCTATTAATATCTGGCAAAGCTTATAGTGGGTATAATTTTATTTGCAAGATATATGTTATAATAAAAATGAAAATAAAATATTAATAATGCATTTCATTTATAATATATTTTATAAATATAAAATAAAGCCTGCATTTACAATTTAACATGCTATATGATCACAAGCAGATAAAATATTTATGATATGAATCCTGAAAGGAAATAAAAAGAAAATCAAATGCCGGTTATATCTGAATGATACATGTAATTTCTTTGCTTTCTTTTATTTTTCTATATTTTCAAAATTTTCATTATGAGATTACATTATTTTTTAATTGAAAACTTTTAAAAACTTTACAAAAGTTTGATTAAAAATGTAGGCTTGGGCCTTATGACATAGGGTCTTGAATGTTATATTAGGTTTTTAGCTTTATGATACAGGCTATCCTTTCCCAAACTGTGTGCTATGGAACACTAGTGACTCTTGAGAGGTTAACTTATGTTGCTGGGAAAAAGAGTTCCATGGTTAATAAGTTTAAAAATGATGGGTCTCGTGCTCCCTGTTTCAAGAAGCACAATAGACATTTCTACGTTAAAGGCTCCAAGAAGTTCTACAGTTGAAAAAACCCACACACAACACAACAAAAACATATTTGCATTTGCTTAACTCTGTGTTTCCCAAATACATATAATTACAGATCCCTTTAACAAGGAGTTAATTTATTATCATCTAAGGGATATTATCTTCAGGAGATATGATTTGTGAAACTTCTTAGTTAGAAAAATCTCCAAAACATCATACAGACAGTGGCATGATGAAAGGAGAGATTTTGGAGGCTGAAAGTGGCAGTGTTGGGTAGGAGAGATTGGAGGTGGTGGAGGCAGGATACAAAGAGGTCAAGTGGGCAATAATTGCAGTAGTTGATTAGTAGGTGATAAGGGCTTCAGCACAGGACTGATGGCCTCAGTGAGCCTTCACCAAAATTATGCTTCTGGCACACAACAAACATTTGTTTCTCATGTGTTATAGACCTGCTGGGATTCAGCTGGTTTGGCTCCTGCATAAAGGTTGAAACAAAGTCTGTTCCACATGTCTCCTTGTCCTTAAACAAGAGGTTACCCAAGACCTCTTTTTCCTATGGAAACATGCAAACCTGTTTCAAGTCTTGTATCCTATCAGTTAACATCCCATTGGTCAAAGCAAATCACATGGATGGCCAACCCAAGTCTAGAGCTGTTGCACATTGCTTATCATGAAGCTGAAGCAAGACAGGGCTAAGCTTAACATCAAAGGGGTGGGGAAGTATATTCCTCCCAGGAAACTAGGAATGGGGGAGGAAGTGAATATTTGCTGAATAGCAATATAATCTATAACCCTGTCTCTGTCTATAAAGTGAAAAAAATCACTTGCTGGATTGTGGAACTATGCATATGTTGAGTCCATCAGTATGGATTCCATTTCTGAAAGACACCAAGAACACCATGAAATGATGGGGTTCAGCATGGCACAAACCTAAAGATAGTAAGTAGTATGAAATCTGACCCTGTTGTAGCTTCTCTTTTCTCCAGGTGTCATAACAAGTGAGTGAGCATGTAAAGTGTCTGGGAATTCCTGAGAAGAAAATTACTAAGAAATTAAAACAGGATTGTAAGAGCTTAACCCAAATCACTGTGCATGGCAAAGATAACCAGATGAGTAAAAAGCTCCTCATTCACATTTTACACAGCTTTCCATTAACTGATATTTAGTATTCAGAGACATGACACAGTCTAGAGTTCAGAGAATAGTTTCAATCCCCAAGGGAAAAATAGGAATGATTTTGAATATTTTGAAATAATGTGATTAAAACATAGGATCAAACAACCTGTTGCCTTTTTAGATCCTTAACATTTTTATTCCCAAATGATCTAGTGCTCACTGCATTCTACATTTAATACTCATAAAGATCATGTTCTATGGATTTTTTCCAATTGCTATCTCTATATTTTAACTATGTCAACATGATATGTAGGCAACCCTTCCCACTTGGAATAACAATATTTTATTGCTTCTTCCAAAAATTAACAATAAAATATTTTTCAGATTTCTATTTACTAGCTGGAAAACTTTGAAAAGCACAAGGCTTGTGACCAATTGTGCTGCAGGAGAATTGCTGGCGTTTGGTTCTCAGGAGTACTCTAGCCCTTCTCATTGTCACAGGCTCAATGACCTCATGGTCTTCATTCTGGCTCTGGGGGCAGGGAATCTGAAACTAATTTCTATCATGGTATAAGTGACTGATAAGAACTCCTGCTTGAAAAATGAAAGAGAAAATCTATAATGAGCACTGAAGATCAGGAATGGTAGGAAGGGATGCATTTTGGAGGGTGGGGACTGTCTCAGTGCCCATAACATCCCTTTAGGACAGCACCAGCATGTTCTACCTATAGAAATACATGCCTATACGAAATGGTTAGTGTGCCACACCGAGGCTATGAAGAGCACTTAATATGTGCTACTAAAGAAGAAAAGGAAAGAACGGGGGCATGAGACAAGATATTCTAGATTTACACTACATGTCTTCTAAGGAGTGTGATCCTATTATTTTTAAATTTAAATTATTTTTAAAATTATAACTCAACACAAAAACAAAATTCACAGGGTGATGGAGATGTGAAGCATTGAGAGATGAAGTGTCAAACAATTATTATTAACACTTAGTATTCAATCTTATACCTGTTGAGTCCCACCTGAGGAGTTAGCCATGGACAGAGATTCTCCTAGATACCAGTAACCATGTTGTGTAGGTTAAACTGTTCATTGCTATCCATCTGACATTTAGTCCTAGATTAATAACAATTATTGGCAACAATAATGATGATGATGATAGCTATCATTTACACAAAACAATCTTAAGAGCTGTGATGGTTAATTTCATGTTTCAACTTGAAACATGAAGGAAGATAAAGACTAAGGAAGACACATATAGCTGGTAACACACTATTTCCGGGGCTTTCTGTGAGGGTGTTTGTGGAAGAGGCTACCATTTGAAAGAGTAGACCTAGTAAGATTGGCCTTCACAACTTGAGTAGATATCATCCAATCTGTTGATGGCCCAAGTAGAACAAAATATAGAGGAAGAATGAATTTGCTCTCTTTGCTTGAGTTGGGACATTCATTTTCTCCTGACCTTGGACATTGGCATTTGCGCTTCTTTAACCTTCAGATTCAGAGCAGGACTTACACCATCAGCTCCCAGCATTCTCAAACCTTTGGGTTTGGACTAGGACTTCATCGGCTCCTCTGGTTCTCAGTCCTTCACGTTTGGATTGAAACTATACCCTCAGTTTTCCTCCAGTCTTTTTACTCTAATGTGCAGACAGCAGATTGTGAGATTTCTCAGCCTCCATAATTACATAAGGCAATCCTTCATAATAAATCTCTTTCTGTATGTTTATAATATATCCTATAGGTTCTGCCTCTATGTAGAACCCTCATACAAGAACAAATTACCATAGCTTTGATTTAATGTCTTCTAGTTTCTATCATTAATGAGAAAGATGAATTGTAGATGGTCTTCACCTTTTTAGGTCTCAATTCTATGCACTTATTTATTTAACAAATATAACTGAGCATCTACTCAGTGTAAGCCTTTGTTATGTAAACAGAATAGGTTCATTGCCAGATGCACACAGCAAGTCACTACGCTGAGACACTGGGTTGCAGCAGAAAAAGAGGTTTCATTATAAGATCATCAAATGAAGAGATGGCAGGGAACCTCAAATCCATCTCTCTGAGGAATTTAGTGTTAGGGTTTTTAAGGGTTTTGGAGTTGGCTGAAGAGTGATCATTGATAAGTTGAAGAGTGCAGGGTGAAGTCAAGAAACAGGGAGATGAATCAGCTGTATTATCATGCTGATCCCATTCATCTGTGGAGATCTGTGGAAGTTGCTGTGATTTGGGTCTGAAAAACATCTAAAGCAATCATTAAACAGAAGCCTTATGATTCCAATGTCAGAGTCCTATCTATAAGAAAACTGGGGATGCAAATGGTCAGAATCATTCCACGCAAGGAAATGATAAGTTCAAGATGGTGGTTATCTCTGGGGAGGGAAGGAAGGCACTTGATACTGGACAAAGGTAACAAAGGGGGATGGCAGTTCTGCAATGATTTTTACACACTGAGTTTTAGCCACAAGGAAGTGGGCCAAAGTACAGCCAGATTAACGCTTCATTATAACTACATTTCTGCCCAGAATCTGGCATGCAATTCTTGTCAATCCTGTGGCGATAGTTTCAGTCAGGTGCTGTGGAAAATGCCATACCAAAAGGAAAAATACACAATCTTTTCTCACCACAAAAATATAACATATGTATAAGTATGGATACATACACATCCTACTTACGTAGGTAAAATATATAACTTAATTATATTTCTTATTTATTTATATTAATATATACATAATTTAAATGCTATAAGACAAATGTATCAAAAATGCTAAGATATTCAAGAGAGAGAGACATTATTGGTTGGAGTGTGCAGGGGAGAAAGAAGAGGAACAGAGAGAAGGTTTCTTGTAAAGGGAGCTTTGGGGTGGGGCTGGAGGGATGGTAAGGCACTACAAAGTAAGGAAGTTGTCTAACAAAGAATATAGAAAAAGGAGACATTTTTGTCCAACGGTGGCAATTCCCACTTGGCTGCATTGCAGGTTATATGCATCAGGAATAGAGGGAGTAAAAGTCAGGGAGTTAAATTGGAAGCAGAGCATTGAAAATTTTGAATCTCCAGATAATGAGATTAAAGTTTATTTACAAGGTACTAGCAAGTCACAGAATCTCTTTAAGCAGTTGTTTGGCATGATGTGAGCTGCACTTTGGGAGAATTACTCTGGCATCATGGGTAGGATGATTTGGACAGGAAAGAGTGCAAGAGCAGCTTCAGGCTTCAGGCCACAGCAGCATAATAGGCCAGGTCAAAAAAAAAACCGTGGGCCTTGGCAGGGCGCGGTGGCTCATGCCTGTAATTCCAACACTTTGGGAGGCTGAGGTGGGCAGATCACTTGAGGTCGGGAGTTTGAGACCAACCTGGCCAACACGGAGAAAGCCTGTCTCTACTAAAAATACAAAATTAGCCGGGTGTGGTGGTGCATGCCTGTAATCCCAGCTACTCCGGAGGCTGAAGCAGGATAATTGCTTGAACCCAGGTGACAGAGGTTGTGGTGAGCCAACATCGTGCCATTGGACTCCAGCCTGGGCAACAAGAGCGAAACTCCATCTCAAAACAAAACAAAGCAAAACAATACAAACAAACACCCAAAAAACAAAAAACATGGGCCTGAACAAGGGGATAAATAATAAGGGATAGAAGTGAATAAATTTTTTTAGATGAAGAACTGATGAGGAGGTTGGGAGGCCACTGGGAGGATATCAGTTGTGGCTTATTTTTTGAATCCCCCCAAATTCCCGTAGACCAGGGTTTCTCAACCTCACTACTATTGACATTTAGACTGGATAATTTTTAGTTGTGAAGGATTGTCCTGTGCATGTTTAACAGCATCCCTGGTCTTTGTCCACTAGATGCTAGTATTACCTCTCCTCCAGCGTGAAAGCGAAAACTACCACTGACAGTGGTTAATTCCTTTGGGGGACAAAGTTATCCCCAGTGGATAATCACTGCCCTATATAGAGCCACTATGATAAAAAATTCAAAAAAAAATCCATAGACAATATATATATTCATATCTACTATCTATCTATCTATTATCTATCTATCTATCTATCTATCTAAATGTTAAGATATCTCCAAAGACTCCAAAATATGAGGGATTAGAAAAAAGCCCTGAGAGCCATCAGACTTGCACAGTATCAGCATCTTTGTAGAAGGAAGTAAAAGAAAGGCAATGTGAGTTGTGAGGATTCTGATACCAGAGTACTCCATATTTCTTATAGATATACACTGGAAAATGACTGAACTGGGTAAGAGTCTTGCAGGCTCTGAGTCATGGATGAGAATAAGGGGACCATGTTCCATAGGATCTAATGGTGATGGAGTAATCTGGGCCCTCTAAGCCGTTGATGATAACAAGCCAACCTTCCCCTCCAAGAGAAACTGTTAGCATGAGCTTCATATTGAGAAGAACAGGGACAAAAAGAGCAGGAAAAAAATAAAAAAGAAAAAAAGCAAAGTCCAGATGAAAAGGAGTTAGGGAATAGAAGAGAGAGATTCCACAAAATGCAAGCCTATGCATATTTAAACTACTTTAAGGTAAGAAACAGAAGAGGGAGTCCTAGAGTCATGAATCTAGAAAAGTTATTTAGCCCATTCCTCCCTCCTAAAAGTACACAAAAACTCATTTACTTAAGCATGAGCAAAGGAAAAAGTATGCAGTCTCAGAAGAATGAGAAGCAGAATTAATTCCCTATGACCTGGGAGGCACAAAGAAGGACATGCCTGCAAAACCAGATGAAGACCGAAACCCGGTATTTCAAAATGAGCTAAAATAAACCAAGCTAATGGTAGAAGCTGTGACAGAAATCACAAGTGGAATAACTCAGAAATGAGGTGATTAATGAAGATTTAAAATAAGAGATTACATAAGTTGAGAAAAAACTAGAAATAAATAAAATCATTTCACTAAAGAAGTTGAGCCAAGAGGAACACAAAAGCAAATAAACAGAATAATGCAATGAGAGAAATAGAACATGGAAAGGAAGAAAAAAAATTAAATCAAAATGATGTAAATAAAGTGTTAGAAAATAAAGCACCTGAAAGAAAATGATGGTTTAGAAATTTCAACATATGTCTAATATAGGGATTCCTAACCTAGGGCCCTTGGATGTCAGGATTTATGGGTAAAATTTAGGTGGTGCAATGAACTTGGTTAAGAAATATAGTATGTATATATTTTTACTGACCTCTGGCTGAAATTTAATGTTTTTCTTTAATTATCAACATATGCATTAAACCACAGTAGTATTGCCAGTATCTATGATTTTATCATCAAAAATAATCACAAAAGTCAAAACACCAAATTACAGTTTGGAAAAATAGTTCCAAATACCATTGATGCTCATCACTTTTTAAAATTTGTTAACTATATTTAGATCTTATTAATTAAGATCTATATCTCATTACTTAATAGTTAATAAAGAAGTTAATATATTACTGCAACATAATTTTAAATTGTTTTGACAACTGTATTTCAGTATAATTAGTTTCCTTTGAAATGCTGTATGTTCTCCTTTATACATCTAAAAATATTATTCTGTGAAACACTCCATTGTTTTTGCCAGACTGCTGCTTCCATGATACAACAAATTTGGTAACTACTGTTACATAAAAGGCATCTCTGAAGAGAAATTATAATTTGAAAACTTTCTTAAAAAAAAAAAACTATTAGAAATTATGTATTAAGGGGACTTGAAATTTGACCCATAATGGCCAACACCATCCTTTAAAGAAAATATCTTTAGTCTCTCCCACCAAAAAGACAAGTAGAAAGAAAATTATATTGTCATTAGAATTTTTAACAGCCATACTTTTAGGGCTAAAAAGATTATAGTAATATATTTAAGATACTCACAGAAAGAAAATGTCAGCCAAGAATCTTATGTTCAGCCAAACTGACTTTTAAGTACAAAAAGCCTATGGTCAACTGATGTCAACATGCAAAAACACAGAGAACATTGTTCTCATGTGCTCTTCTTAAGGAGTCTATCAAACCACAATGAAATAAGAATGGATGTAAAAGCAAGTGTTCACAATTTTTATGGCACTTAAAATAAGAGATTACATAAGTTGAGAAAAAACTAGAAATAAATAAAATCGTTTCACTAAAGAAGTTGAGCCAAGAGGAACACAAATGCCAATAAACAGAATAATGCAATGAGAGAAATAGAACATGGAAAGGAAGAAAAAAAATCAAATCAAAATGATGTAAATGAAGTGTTAAAAAATAAAGTACATGGGACATTTTTTATAAAGTATATGACATCCAAGTACATGAATCATTTCTCAAGTAATTTGTTTTCATTGTATTTTACAAAAGTATTGTTCCATAAAAGATTATTATAAAGTTTTTAAAAATCCCTGTACTAAAATATGAGTTTCAGACAACCAAATTTACTGAAAGCATGGGTAAAGAACATTAAATATCAATTTGCCTGTACAATCAAGACCAAAAATACACTATAAATGAGGCAGTCTAGTATGTAATGTCTACATGCTCTGACAATGTAGATAATGACTATGTTTTAAATGAGGGAACGAGGAATAAGGATATTATATTAAAGTTGGCTTCTAGTTTTGCCCACTGAAAAGGCCTAGAAACAGTGATCAAGTTATTAATAATAAGCATACGTGTCATGCAGGTTGTAGTCTTTAAACACTATTTCCTACTCCTTGGATGTGGATGGTTGCAAACTCAGGCAGAAATGTGTACGATGAGCCTACAGTGCACCAGAGAACAAGGAAGCAATCAAAGGTTGCTTGACTAAGCTTGTGTCAAAAAGAGTCAGCAGCTAAGTTGAAGAGGCTCACAGTGGCCAAAGATGGGATAATTACTCCAGAGAGTGTATTCTGATTAATTCGAACACATCAGATAAGATTAATTCCTTGAGTTCACAGATATATAAGCATACAAAACAAAATTATTGGTCAATTTTGAAGCTTGCTAGGAAACAAATTTATTATTTTTTAAACCAATAAATAAAGATAATTAAGCTATCCTGTCATTTTTATATGACCTGTATCTTAGAGCAGGGATCCTGAACGCCTAGGCCACAGAGTGTTACCAGTCCATGACTGGTTAGGAACCGGGTTGCACAGCAGGAAGTAAGTGGCAGGCAAGCAAGTGAAGCTTCATCTGTATGTAGAACCCCCCTCCATCTCTTGCATTACCACCAGAGCTCTGCCTCCTATTGGATCAGCTGCAGCATTAGATTCTCATGGGAGTGCAAACCTTATTGTGAACTATGCATGCAAGGAATCTAGGTGGTACACTCCATATGAGAATCTAATGCCTGATGATTTGTCACTGTCTCCAATCACCCCCCAGATAAGACCATTTCATTGCAGGAAAAGAAGTTCAGGGCTCCCACTGATTCCACACTATGATGAGGTCTACAATTATTTCCTTATATATTACCATGTAATAGTAGTAGAAATAAAGTACACAATAAATGCAATGTGCCTTAATCATCCCAAAGCCAACCCCACCTTCCCAGTCTGTGGAAAAATTCTTTCACAAAACCGGTCCCTGGTGCCAAAAAGTTGGGAATTGCTGTCTTAGAGTAGCCAGATAGTTGATAAAGTAAAACTTCTCTTTCCTGAAATACTCTAGATAACAAATATACTAAGAAAGCAATGAGATAATTAAAATATCACCATTTTATAACCTCTAGTATGTTGCTGAATCTGGCCAATGATCATCAGTGGCTGTTAACATCACAAAAAGTGTGACAATAAGATACTATGTGTTCTCCAGTGGAGGTATATAAGAATATCTGTGAAGTATTCTTTCCAAATAGGCTGGTCAAATCTCTCTATATAACTACCATTTTACAAGAAATACAGGTTACAGAGGAGGATATTCAATGATACCAAGTGGATGCATTCAGTATAATACAGATTGAGGTAAACTCTGTCCAATAAATTGTCGTTTCTTCAACAATAACTAAAAGGACCAAAAAAGATGAGATTAAGAGAAACTTTGACTTTAAAAATATATAAGGTATGTATCAATGAATTACAGTGTAAGCATTATTTGCATCTCCTCCCAGAAAACATTTTTAAAATGAACAGAGAACGTGAAAACTGCTGACTAGATATGATATTAAGAGATCATTGTGTGTTTTGGGTACTTTATATAATGGTTTAGTTTGAAGAATCTTAGTCTTTTAGAGATATTGTATTCGTTGAGATTCCTCTGGAGTAACAGAGGTAAGAGGACATATATAGAGACAGCAAGAGATTTATTATAAGGTGTTGACTCACTCAGTAATTGAGGCTGAGCAGTCACATAGTGTTCCTTCTGCAAGCTGGAGATGCAGGAAATCTAGGGCTATAGTTCAAAGGACTGAGAGCCAGAGAGCTGATGATCTAGATTCAGTCCAAGTTTAAAGGTCTGAGAACCAAGGGTACTGAGGGCAGGAGAAGATCTATGTCCCAGTTCAAACAGTCAGGCAGACAGCAAATTCACCCTTCCTCTATTTTTTGGGCTCTATTCAATCCCTCAGGAGGTTGAATGATACCCAGCCACATGGGGAGGGAAATTTGCTTAACTCACTCTACAGATTCCAATGCTAATCTCCTCTGGAAACACTCTAACAGACACACCCAGAAATAGTATTCAACCAACTTTCTGGACATCCCAAGGCCAGTCAAGTTGACCCGTAAAGTTAACCATTGCATACACTTTAAGTATTTGCAAATAAATGATGTGCTATCTGAGATTTTCTTCAAAATATTTCAGGGTGTTGGTGGCAAAAATATGGAAGAAAAGAAAAATGACTTGAGGTAATAATTGTTGAAGCTGGGCTACAGATACATGGAAGTTCATTTTACTATTTTCTCTTATTTTGTGTATTTTTGAAATGTTCCCTGACAGGAAGCTTAAAAAATGATATGATGGTACTGGTAGGCTCAGCTAAATTACTAGCTAGTATTTGATACTACAAACTTTATAATTATTTTATTCTGAGAAAATATTAAGGATATATAGTGTAGGTATGAGATGAAGAGGAAAGGGCTAATAATTATTCAAAGTTTTCCAGACTAGATTATTAGGGGAAAAGTGATTGAGAATAAAAATGAACATGAAAGAAAAACAAAAATTTAGAAAAGGATCTATCTTGTGGGAGTGAGATGATTTGAGCTTTGGGTACATTAAATTTGAGAGCTATGGCCACCAGACAACGAGAAAAACACATCTGAAGTCCGTTGGAAAGGTCAGTGCTAGAAAGGTAGCTTGGAGACTTAACTATTCAGACAGCAGAAGCCTCTGGTGCCTGTGACTCCACTGAGACAGAGATTGTAATATGCTATAGTTTGAACGTGTCCCCCTAAAAGCATATGTTAGAAACTTAATTCCCAATGCAATAGTGTTGAAAGATAAAACCTAATGGGAGGTGTTTAGGTCATGAGGGCTCCACCCTCATGAATGGATTAATGCCAATTATAAGAGGGTTTGAGGCTGCAAATCCTATCTTTTGCTGTTTCTCATGCATGCTGTCTTGCCCTTCCGCTTTCCACTATGGGATGACAGAGCAAGAAGGTCCTCATCAGATGCAGAGTCCTTGACCTGGGACTTTCCAGCCTCTAGAACTGTAGAAAATAAATCTTTGTTTTTAAAAATAAATTACCTGGTCTCTGGTATTCTGTTAAAGCACAGAACAGACTAGGACACAACGAAAGTAAGGAAGGCTGGTAAGATCAGCAACTTTGGGAGTCCCTATGTACAGAGGGTGAAGAAGAGACAAGGAGGAAGACTAAGACACCAAAACCCAGGGAATAGATGAGATTTACAATGAAGGGTGTATCAAGAATGTCACAGTTATAGAAAGATTAAATAGAATACCAAAGGAGAGAACACCATTGGATTTAGCAATGAAGAAGTTACCAAGGATTTCTGAGAAAGCACCTGGGCAGTCGAAGGAGATGTTATACTGTAAGGAATTCCACTGGAGATCATGACATGAAAGTGATGAGGTGAACTCCCTCAAAAAGTTTACTAGGGACAGCAAAGGAGGTACAGGAAAGCAACAAAAATGCCAGCAAAACTAAGAATGGGGAAGACCAGAGCACATTTCATAGACAGTGGAGGAAGCCCTGTGTAGAATCTAACAATAGAATTCTCCCTTCTAACAATAGAAGGGAGAGAAAGTGATGAGGGTGATAGGGAGAAGACCTGAAATGAGAGATCTTTAAAATCTTCCCACTCTCATATGTCATTCTGTCCCTGAAAAAATTTTTGGCCACTTGCCCTGGGTGATTGAGGCATTTACCACTTCTAGGGCAAGAAGCATTGAAAGAGAGGCCCTGTGTTGTTTGGAGTGACTAGAATGGGTGGAAATGAATTAATGGGTGAAGTTACAGCAGACCCCAGTCCTCCTTGCTCAGACTGTCCCATTTTCAGAAGGGCTTTCCCTGTGATTGCTGCCATACATTATGAGTGTGTTTTGTTTTGTTTTGTTTTGTTTTTTGAGTCGGAGTCTCGCTCTGTGGCCCAGGCTGGAGTGCAGTGGCCGGATCTCAGCTCACTGCAAGCTCCGCCTCCCGGATTCACGCCGTTCTCCTGCCTCAGCCTCCTGAGTAGCTGGGACTACAGGTGCCCGCCACCTCGCCCGGCTAGTTTTTTTTTGTATTTTTTAGTAGAGACAGGGTTTCACTGTGTTAGCCAGGATGGTCTTGATCTCCTGACCTCGTGATCCGCCCGTCTCGGCCTCCCAAAGTGCTGGGATTACAGGCGTGAGCCACCGCTCCCGGCCTATTATGAGTGTTAAATCAGCCTGAATGATGGTCTACGTATATGTGTTTATGAACCGTGGTCCTCTGGCAATTGACAGCATAGAAAAGACACTGTCTTAGCTTTTAAATAGGTTAGTTAGGTTCAGGAAAGAAGGCAGCAATTCTAAGAGCTCTTGAAAGACTCAAATTCATACACCATTGAGTCCTACTCCTGAGGAAAGAAACATGACTCTTCTTTGATGCTATGAGGTTCACAATTATTTCTCTCTGAGATGTTAAGGGCTATCTAAACACATAATGTGCATTTCATAGTCTTAGACGTTGTGTTTCAGGCACTGCTACTTTGAATATCCAACAATTTTAAATCAAGATTTTTTTTTTTTTTGAGATGGAGTTTCACTCTTGTTGCCCAGGCTGGAGTGCAAAGGCACAATCTCGGCTCACCGCAACACCCACCTCCCGTGTTCAGGAGTTAAATCAAGATTTTAAAAGGCCTTGGGATAACTAGGGAGTATCACCCTTAAGCAAAAGGATCTTGAGACAAAAGGTAACAATCATCATCATCTCCCATTTGCATAATGCTTTTAATTTTTTCAAAACCTTTTTTATATCTATTATTTCACTTGATCTTCACAAAAACCATATGAGGCTGTTCACTTTAAAGAAATGAACTCGAAAGCAGTGAGCATTTAAAATGCTTCCGAAAAATGCAGTAAAACCACAAAGACAATTCCCAGAGCATCTATACCATAGCTCTAACTTAAACTGTATTTACTGCAAATTGTATTGACTCGGAAGAGATGGTAACTCGTAAATATAGTTTCTCTGTCCTGAACCACATTCAAACTGCAGTTATGAATACAAAAGAGCTTTCTGAGTACATAACTGTAGTTTTGCTGCATTAAAGCAAAAGGCTGGCATTTGGACTAGAAAACAGCCTGTAACTATGTCTGTTCTGCATGGCAGGCATCTCAGGGCCTGCCAGCAATAGGGATGGATTTACATATATTGACTCTATCCAACATATGAGTAACGATCAATTTTCTTGATCTATTCCATTCTGTCAATCTGTGCTTTTGCTAGTAAATGAGGAGACATTGCTGTCAGCCAGAAATAGAGTTTCCTAGGCTTATGTGAGCTTTTAAGATCTCTTTTCTACTTAATTAAAAGATACATACGGTGGTTGACAGAGAGCAGCAGGCTAGTCAAAGTAACAAAATTTGCCACGTATACATGAGTTCCTGGAAGAAAAATCATGAAAGATGGCTAAATAAATGTAAAGGCAGACTTTCATTTCTGAGGATAGTATATTGTGATGTCAATTTTATTAACAGAAAAATAAATACAAAGGGACAAATGCAATTTGTCTGTCAGGAGTAGCCAGTAAAGGCATCCTTTTTCAGGAGTCGGAAATTACTCTTCCAGGTAATGATATGCAACCTGCTGGACAAAATGGAGAGAAAATGCTTTTCTTTTTGATCTCCCACATTAATGTACCATGTCATATTAATTCATTTGCTTTGGGCTTAGGTAATCTCTGCCCCAAAACTGTATGGGGATTTTAATTAGGTTGATGGAATAATAGATACAAAGCAGGTGAGAAACCTTGCCACTAAAAAGTCTAGGAAAACCTTGACACGTGTTGAGTTTCTTCTGGTTCCCTTCACCTCAAATGTGGCTGGTGATACCAGAGAATGCATCAGGCACCCAGGCACAATGTAAATCCCTTTCCGGGAGTGTTTTACAGTGGGTGAGTAACTGAATGTTTCTGCTGGGGTTGCAGTCACGCAACATTCTAGTTTCTACTTCTTTGACTTTCAAGTGTTTTGCATACATGGAGATTCTGAATCTGTACAAGTAGAATGTGGTTATCTACACATTGATTGACTTTAATTAATTACTGGACTGATTTGGGTTTGGCTTCTGTTTGTTTCCTTAGACACTCTCGAATGACAGTGTCAAGTACCTCTGGAAGTGTCTCCAACCCACCAGGGGACTGATTTTAGGAACTGCATACATTAGGGAGGAAGAATGCTTGATGTTCTATGCTATAGCGATGTGAACCAGGCCATGGATTAGAAGCCAAAAATCTTGGTTCTTGGCCTGGCTCTTCTATTGAGTTCTGTAATCATGAGAAGATAATTTCCCTTTTGGACCTCAGAGTTCTATTTGTAGAATGGAGATGTTTTAGTAGGTGCATGATTTTCCAACTGAATTTGCAGTGTCCTCAGCAACTATCACTGGGAGAAGGTGGATGGGATGCCAAAGATCCTTGCTTCTGTGACAACCTTAGCAGCTCTTTGGGGTCATTTTGCACAGTGTGCTTCCAATAAGATTTTGTTCAAACCAAAACTAAAAATGTTTTAAAACCTGGCACTAAAGGATCTCCAATGTTTCCTACATTTTCAACAATCTAGGACCAACATTAGTTCATATAAGTCTCTCATCCGTTGGGTTTATAGTTAAAAATTATGTTTTCTAAATCCTAGGAATGTTTTTAGTTTTGGGGTTTTGTTTTTGTTTCTGTTTTTGTTTTTACTTTTAGTGATGGGGTCTTTCTGTATTGCCCAGTCTGGCTTTGAACTCCTGGGCTAAAGTGATCCTTCACCTCAGGCTCCCCCGTAGCTGAGACTACAAGCATGAGCCACTGTACCCAGATCCAGGAATAGATTTAAGCTTAGTCACCTCTTATTCTCAAATGGTTCTTCCTCATTTGTCATGTCTGACAATAACCTCCATTTGGCTAGCTCATAGATGTAGTGTCTGGCAGATAGGATGAATGCAATAAATAGGTATCAAGTGACTATCTGGTTCCTATAAGATTTATACTTCTAGATTTTAACTAAAGGAACTGATAAGAATGACTAAAAAGTGAAAGGTCAGGCATTTGGCCTAAGGGGTGCCTAAGAAAGACATAAAAATAAAATTAAGGTGTCTGATCCCTAAGATTCAAGAGGTTGACACGAATTCTACATTTATTCCCTAATCCATCTCATTTGGTTTGGAAATGAAAAGAGACATACGGTGCTCTTTGAAAAAGCTGCATCTCTTTTTTGATCTCCGCCTCCACTACCACCGCCTTGACACATGGTGCTAGATTCTGATGCTGAGCCTTTGCCCTCTGGAGATAGTGGAATAAAAAAGTTCAACTCAACCAAAACCACCAGGGACAGCACCAGTGGGAACTGAGATTGTCCCAGAAAGGAAATGGAAGCTCCGCTAGTTAGACATTTCTGATAAGGAATCTGTGACCATAGCGGATTGGAAGCAAAAATATATATTTCCTTACAGTAAGGGTATTCTTCTTCCTATTGCGTCAGGTTTCTAAGGCTCACATTCAACCCCTAGTATTCATAACTAAATCTACTGGGACTGTTCTTTTTTAATCTATTCCTACTTCTTTTAAAACTAAGGAAGTCAAGACCCATGATGGTATGGAACTCGTACAAGGATACATATTTTGGTTGTGAACCTAAAAAATATGCTTGCCCTTATGAATGAATGCTCCTAGATGAAGAAGTGACTATATCTTTAGGTTTCCCTTCACAGAAGTAGAACAAAAGGTCTATGAGACAGTCAGTCACCTTATATTTATTGAGCATCTACTATGTGCCAGAGATGGTGATAGGCACTGAAGATACTGTCATACAGAAGACACACTTTCTACTTTCATGAAATTTACAATCTTGTAGGAAATACTCTCAATAAAGTTCTTTTGAGTAAAAACTAAAAAGTAGTCCAAAGTATTGTGAGCATAGTATAAAACAGATAGGAAGGGGATCCAACCTTATTTGGGGGTCCAGGGAAGGCTTCCCTGAGGAAGCAGTGGTTAAACTGAGAGTTGAGCAATAAGAAGAAGACAGATAAAGTAGGGTTATTCTAAAATTGCATCATGAAAAATTATCTGGACATTTGCTAAAAATTACGTATTTCCAGACTCCTTCTCTTGGAGTCTGATTAAGGAGATCAGGGCATGAGGTTCAGGAATCTGTATTTATAACACCCCCAAGTTGTTCTTGCAATCCGAGAAGTTTGGGAAATCCTGAATGAGGCGATGAACTGTTCCAGGTGAGAGACTATTCACCCTAAGGCATTGCATCAAGGGTAGAGAGGACCTGAGAAAAAACGTTTTGACTAGAGCGTGGAGTGCGATGTCAGGTAACAGACAGAAAGGGTTTGCTAAAATTTGTTGTAAGACCTTGGAAATTGCACAGTAGCTGAGCAGACGCTTAAGTGATTACTGGGGTGTAGTAACGAGAGGACATTGACAACTGCTCTACAAAAGGAACTGAACCTGTTAATTCCTCAGAGGTACTCCCAAGTAAATAGTTTGCTTTTACTTTCTTTTGACACTAAGGAGAAATGTAGGTAACTGCATAAGAAGTATAGTTTGTTGAGAAGTCTTAGGCCGACCCCATTTTCAAAAACCCTTCCTATAATGATGCAAAAAATTGTGCAGAAAATTACTTTTAGGTTTACATTTTAGCAAAATGTAAATAGTCATGGCAAGGAACTTTCCTTCAACCACAAATCTGGTTGTATTCTCTTGTGTTAAACATTGTGCTTGAACCTTCTCAGCTGTTTATGCAACTAGATTTCAGAAGAGAATATGTGCCAAAAACATGAACAATTAGCTTTGCTTACCTTGTATTTCAGAGAAAGATGCACCGTATCTTTAGGTTTATAATCTCCAGCAATAGTTTGCTGAAACTGGCTCATACTGGCTCTTGAGAGCCAGTTGTTAGCATCTATTTGCAACTCCATGTTCAGTGATTTCACATTCGTAGCCTGAAATCAGCCATCATGGCAGCATTTACACTATGGAAATCAGCAATTTATCCCTGTGATTGCTGAGAGCCTGTTGTTAACATTTACCAGCACACCATGACTGACAGCTATTCACATTTTTTAAATGGTGGCTATTTATGCATGAGAATATTCACTGATTAGTCTCCTACAAATAAATACTTTTTTCTCACTGCTTTCCTTGTTATTAAAGAGGAAAGTCTTTCTCAGAATCCTCAACAGGCTTCCATTACTTCTTCTTGGTCAGACCTGGTCCCATGACCATTCAAGAGAGGCTGGGATAGTGAGTATCTAATCTGGCAAAGCTACCAAGTCAACTGGTAGCTTTGGTACCAGTTGGTACATTTGGTTCAATTGAATCCTGATTCAACTGTGAACTTGGACACAATAATAATCTTGAACAACACTCGAGCTGTGTTAGTAAGGGAGAAAGGGACGTCATCCTTGGTCAGGAAATGAACAGTATTTCCCATTTTAGTAATACAAGAAAGGGATGAATGTGGTCTCCAACACCCAGAAGACTGAACTGTAACAGAACTAAAATAAATTCTATTTTTGCTTGTTTTAACAGCTGTTGGCATTTTATGCCCAGCCTCTTACAGCAGTGGTTCTCCAAGTGTGGTCCTCACATTGGTAACATCAGCATCACCTGGGAACTTGTTAGTAATGCAGATTCTTGGGCCCCACCCCAGATCTCCTGAATCAGAAGCTGTGGTGGGAGGAAGTGATGGTGGAGGGGAACATGATAAAAGATGTGGTGCAGTCATCTGTGTTTTAACAGGTGCTGCAGATGATTGTGATGGACCCTGAAATTTGAGAACCTGTGTAAAGAGTGTCTAACTCTATCAGTGTGATAATGTGTAAAGTGAATTTCAGTGAATCAAAAACACCTTATTGGTACTAGGTACATAGTAGGCACTGTCATTCATTCATTCATTCATTCATTCATTATGCATTTATTAAGCACTTGCTAGTGTTATCCTATCTCACACAATCCATTCCCCACTAACAGCCAGAATGTTTTAAAAATGTAATCAGATTGTGCAACTTGCTTGCTTAAAACCTCTCAGTGGCTTGTACAACAAGATGAAATACAAACTCTAAGTCACTCCATGGCCTGGCCTGGCCTGCCTGCCTCTCCAAATTCCTCTTCATTGCCTCTTGGTTCCTGAACCAGGCTAATCTTCCTTTTATGAATGACTCTATATAGTCATTTTAGTTCCACCTTAAATGACACCTTTTCAGAGATCTCTGCATATCTTATCAAAGGTGCCTCAGCTTGCCCCTGTTTATCTTTATCACATTACTCACTGATTTTCTTCATAGCATATAAAACTATTGTGTCTGTTCATTTGCTTATTGTCTGATTCTTCCCCTAGAAGATAAACTCCATGTGGGTGTCCATTGCCTCTGTGTCTATGTGGGCCTTTGAATGCTGGAAGTCTCAATAAATACTTCTTGAATGAATTTCCAGGTACTGTCCTAGATGTTTCATAACTGAGATTTGGAATTGCTAGAGAAAATTTACAGCAGGAGTCAGCGCTTTGGCAGAGGCACATCATGTCTCTTTCTTTTTTTTTTGGTTGTAAATTGTAATTTATTTCGTTTGTAGAAACTTAAATTTACTTACAGGAAGTTCTTCAAAGGTTCATGAAACTCAGTTGTGAGATCAGTTGGCTTCAGGTTAAGAGTGGGCATTATGTTTATTTATTGACAGGGGATTACTAGGAACTTGAAAAACAATACAGAAATGTTTTTTATCTTGTACCACATCAGATAAGCAAGTAACTGACTCAGAAAATGTATGATAGCCTTATTGTTGTTTTCCCAGGGACTGTTCTGGAAATAGAAAGATGAAATCAGACTCCAGTGCCATCTAGTGGTCATGTTTAGTTCCTCGAAAAAAAATCCAATGCAGTCTAGCACTGATTTTTCACTTTTTGGGAGATATTAGGCTTGTGTATGTGTCTTTCCAATTTCAGATATCACTTTAGATATTTTAATAAATATTAGATTATTTTATAATCTAATTGACCAACTGATGCAAGTTGGTCAAATTTTTGTCCATGTTAAACAAAAATTAGAATCTCAAAAGTTTTTCATAAAATTTTCATCTCCTCTGGTCGTAACATAATTTATAGGATCCATAGAAACTAATGGAAATAAGTACTCTGGTTGCATCTAAAATGGATCATGGTCTGTGCTTATCTCTTTATACACACTCAACAGCCCTTCACAATCTAATGATATTCCCTACATTAAAAAGAGGAAGAGTAATACTCATAGAATTGGCATTTGTTGAGACCCTAATATATGCCAGGTATTTTTAATACATTATTTTATTTAATTATACAAACTTTTCAGAAGTAGTTTTCATCTGTGCCGATGAAGAAACTGAAGCTCAAAGGAGTTGTTAACCCAAAAACCCGTATCTGGAGATTGCAATTCGAGCCCTTCTGGCTGGCTCCATATCTCTGCTCTTTTTAATCATTTTCCAGAAGTTTAAAAGGAATTTGGATTTTTAACTTTTTTAAAAAAAAATTTTTCCCGCCACATCATGTCCCATCAGAAGAACAGCAGTTTGAGGGCAGGAACCACATCTAATGCCTGGCATGTAATATCTCAATAAGTATTTGTTGAATGAATTGAAGGAGGCAGGCTTGAAAAGGTTTCAGTTCTGCAGCCAGTCATTTGGTTACCATTCATATCAGTTATTTATTACTGCATGAGACTTGGTGGCTGAAAACAATAAATGATAAACATTTGTTATCTCAGAGTTTCTGTGGTTCAGGAATCCAGAAGCAGGTTACCTGGATCTCTCATGAATCTGAAGTCAAGATTTTGGCCAAGGCTATAGTCATCAAGGCTCAGCTGGGGCAAGATCCACTTCCAAGATCATTCATATGGCTGTTGGCAGTCCCCAGAAGATCTGCATCCAAGCTCATTTGCGTGGCTATTGGCAGGCTTCCTCTCCCTATCATGTGGGCTTCTCCACAGGGCTGCTTCACACACGTGGCAGCTGGCTTTCCCCAGGATGAAGTGATCCAGGATGGAGTGAGAGAGAAGGCTCAAGATGAAAGCCACAGTCTTTTTATAACCTAATCTTAGCAAGTGATATCTCATCACCTCTATTGTATTCTCTTCAATAGAAGTTATCCATGAAATCTCCTCCTACTCGTGGGGAGGAGATTAAGTAAGAGCATGAATATTAAGAAATGAGAGTCCTTGGGCCATCTCCGAGACTGCCAACCACCACATTCATGACATATCTATTGCAGATTGAGTCTTGAGATCACTCTGTAATATTACAGATCATTTCCTTCCCACGCTACATGAGAATCTCTTGTAATCTAGCTGAGACAGGCTCTAATAGTGCCAGTATTAGACAAATCCAAATCTTAACTCCTTCACTTTATAATTGTGACCCCGTTGCTTCATTTCTAATATATGAAGTAGGCATTATAATGGTATATGCTTCATAAGCCTTTCATGAAGATTAAATGAGAGTATCAGGAAAGTGCTTAGTATAGTGTCTGACATGAGGAAACTAAGCAATCACTTCTGGCTAAACAGTCTAAATATACTAGTGACTTTATTTTGAACATTCCAAAATGCTTTCCTATGTGTCACTTCCTGTTTTGTTTTATTCTCATTGTAATTGTAGTAATGTGGTAGAAATTGATACAGTTATACATATTTTAAATATTACCATTTAAGGCACTTAAAATTGAATAACTTACCAGTAGATATTGAAGTCAGGGGCAAGGAATATTCTCACTACCTCATTTCTATATAATCAGTATTTATTGTTATGGAGTTATAAGAATCATGTAAGTAATGAAACCAAAAGTTGCCTTAGAATAGACAGAGTCACATTTTGAATGTCATAAAGGAAATGTCTATGAACTAATCACAATGTATACACCACATTCTAAACTGCACTGTTATGGTAGCTTAGGAAACCCACATCCTGGCTTCAGTTCCTCATGCTAAGAGTATGGTTTTTCTGTTAAGTTAATGAAAAATCACCTCATGAAGTTGAGATCCTATCTCTTAATTTGAGAATGGTCTGCTAGAAAGCCTAGGAGACTTTCTTATGATAAATTCCAAATGATATTTTACCTACACCAACAATAAAACTGTAATATAGACCTAAAACCACAGATACATCCCCATTTAATTTCTATTATTCTCCAAGTCCTCAACCCCTTATCTCCCTTTCTCTCTCAGAAACCCCAAATTCAGGCCAAACAATAATGAAGAAAAACATTGTTGACTATGTGTCATAATCACATCTGTCTTTGGAAGGGAAGGCTCTATTCCCCAGATATTAGATTGAGCCTTGAATCATTTTCACTTACAAAGCTGATCTACTCAGAAGAAAGGTCATTTTATTATTAAAGCTTAGTGTCTCTTTCTCCCCCATTTTCTGTTTACACAAAAAATAATAAACAACAGCTTCTCTGATCAAGCTGTAGCAAACTCGTGCTGCTGAACTCATCCCATTTAAATGACTATAGCTTTCTTCTAAGTCCTCTGTTGTCTCACATATGCATGGGAGCTACCCAACTTTTAAGACTTTTGTTTATTGGTGTTTACAATGTGCTTTGGAGGGGTTAGGAGAAAAATGAAGGAGAGCAGGAGAGAGGGGTTGTTATAGATGAAGAAGTGGAGAAAACAATGTTTGATAGGTTTTCAACTCTAATTTACAAATAATTATTGGAAATATGTCTAAGAAAAAACAAAGTTCTAAACACCTTTGTGAGGTATCAAACAAGGTAGCTGGTGCCACTTCACTATTTCAAAGAGGGAAATATTTCACATTCAGGCTCCGTAAACGTTATGTTTTGTTCCCTGGCTAACAGGCTTGGTTCTTCTGGGAAGCCTCCAAAGGCAATAGGTCATCACTACCACTGATGTCCTTGTCCAACCCTAGAGACAAGCAAGAGAATCATGTCACCACTGACCTTTTGGGGGCTGACCTAATAGAACACTATGTTCTTCAGAGATGTTGAAGATTGAAGAGCATGTACACCAAAACACTCATACCACCATCATATAAAGTGTGTGGAATGAAATGGTGTCTGTGTGGGTGAGTGGGTGGGTAGATGAGGGCATGTGTGTGTTTAAACCTGTTGCATCCATATATAAATGGAGATACATAGATAAGCACATGTATATATCAACCTAATTATTTCTATATAATCACCAATCTTTAAGCAATGCTCCATGGTCAGACCACATTCGGTGTACTGTATACAGCCCTGGGTCACAGGGTCCTGAACAAGTTAAGATATATCCAGAGAATGAATCTGGGCTAGGGTAAGGTCAGAAACCACTAGCAACAATAATTAGAGGAAGAAAGTGGGTATGACTACCCTGGAGAAGTGAAGACATAGTAAGAGCAGGGTCACTTTTAAATACCAGAACACTGTCATCTGGTGAGAGGAAATACCAGCTATGTGTCTGTCCAAGGGCAGAGCAAGGACAAACTGGCAGAAGCAATGAATAGGAAGGTTGATCTTCAGTACATGATGGGCTTTCTAACAACTTGAGAATGCAGCAAAGCAATCAGATCAGTCAACTCAGCTGTCCTACCAGTGTCCAGTTCAACTAACTGGACCATCTCGCCCACGGGGCAGCCTAAGAAATGACGCCAGGTGCATTTTCAGAAATCCAGACTCAGATCATCTGCCCTGTACTGCTGATCCAACAGAATAATAATAATAATAATAACAACAATAACAATAGCAAACATTTATATAGTACAATTACTCTGTGCCAGACCCTGTGCAATTGTTTTGCCGATCAGAAGATAACAGCTCCAGAGAAATCTTTAATGCCTTCTGATGTGAAGCAGAAAGTAGGAAAATAATTCCTTTTTCTGTTGACAGAAAAGAGTAAGTGGAATGGCAAAGAATTCAACAAGGCAAAACAATATATCTCAATTCTTTGATTGCTTTAAAATTCTCTCTTCTTTTCAATAACACGTGGTATACACATATAGCAGAGTATTATTTAGACATAGTAAGACTGAAGTTCTGATACATGCTAAAATATGGATGAACTTTTAAAATATTATGCTAAGTGATGAAGTCAGGCTTATAGGATAAATGTTGTAGGATTCCACTCCTATGAATATATAGAACAGGCAGATTCATAGACATTGAAATTAGATTGAAGATTACCAGAGGCTGGGAGAGGGGAATGGGGAATTATTACTTAATGGGTACAGAGCTTCTTTTTGGGGTGATGAAAATGTTATAGTGCTGTTGGTTCCACAGCATTGTGGATGTATTTAATACCATTGAATTGTACACTTACAAAAGGTTAAAATAGTACATTTTATGTTACATGTATTTAACCACAATAAAAATTTAATTAAAAATTTTAAAAGGGATGTCAACCATTAAAATATTATTTCTTCCTTCTTGCTTACTCAGGGAAGAACTTGGTTTAAATGGGGATATTTCTGAAGAGAAGAATCAGTTTCCCAAATGGCAAGTCCTGGACCCAGAAAAGTCATGTTCAGGAGTGCCTAATGGAAAGAAAATATTCAGACTTCAAGCCAACAGTGGTTCCCAGGAACAATACCTTCCTGCGAAGAGGAGCCCCTGTCATGATGAACCCCTTGCTTTAGAGTAGTGCTGTCCAACAGAACTTTCTGTGATAATGAAAATGTTCTTTTTTAAAAAAACAAAACAAAACAACTTTTATTTTTGGTTCAGGGATTCATGCAAAAATTTGTTACATAGGTAAACTTGTGTCATGAGGTTTGTTGTACAGATTATTTCATCATGCAGGTATTAAGCCCAGTACTCAATTGTTATCTTTTCAGCTCCTCTCCCTCCTCTTACCCTCTACCCTCAATTAGAGTTCTGTATCTGATGTTTCCCTCTTTGTGTGCATGAGTTCTCATCATTTAGCTCCAACTTATAAGGAAGAACAAGCAGTATTTGGTTTTCTGTTTCTGTGTTTGTTTGCTAAGGATAATAGCCTCCAGCTCCATCCATGTTCCTGCAAAAGACATATTCTCATTCTTTTTTATGGCTGCATAGTATTCCATGATGTATATGCACCAAATTTTCTTTATCCAAACTGTCATTGGTGGGCATTTAGATTGATTCCATGTCTTTACTATTGTGAGTAATGCTGCAATAAATATTCATGTGCACGTGAATGATTTATTTTCCTCTGAGTATGAACCCAGTAATGGGACTGCTGGGTCAAATGGTATTTCTGCTTTTAGCTCTTTGAGGAATTACCATACTGCTTTACACAATGGTTGAACTAATTTACACTCTCACCAACAGTTTATAAGCATCCCCTTTTCTTTGCAACTTCACCAGCATCTGTTATTTTCTTCATTTTTTAAATAATAGTCATGACTGGTGAAAGATAGTATCTCATTGTGGTTTTGATTCGCATTTATCTAATGATCAGTGATATTGAGATTTTTTTCTTTGCTTTTGTCCACATCTATGTCTTCTTTTGAAAAGTGTCTATTCATGTCCTTTGCCCACTTTTTAATGGGGTTGTTTTACTCTTGTAAATTTGTTTAATTTCCTTATAAATGTTAGATATTAGACCTTTGTCAGAGGCATAGTTTGCAAATAGTTTTTCCTGTTCTATAAGTTGACTGTTTACTCTGTTGATAGTTTCCTTTGCTGTGCAGAAGCTCTTAAGCTTAATTAGATCCCACTTGTCAATTTTTGCTTTTATTGCGATTACTTTTGGAGTCTTTATCACAGAATTTTTGTTTGTTCCTATGTCCAGGATGCTATTGTCTAGGTTGTCTTCCAGTATTTTTACAGTTTTGGGGTTTTACATTTAAGTCTTTAATCTGTCTTCAGCTAATTTTTGTATATGGTGTAAGAAAGGGGTTCGGTATGCCCCACAGCCATTAGCCACATGTGACTTTTGAGTATTTGAAATATGGTCAGTATGACAGAAGAACTGAATTTTACATTCTATTTAATTTGAATTAATGTAAATTTAAATAGCTACATACATCTAGTGGCTATTGTATTGGACAGCACATGCTTAGTGAGTTTTTTCTGGCCCTTCTCTGGTCAGTTCCCTTCTCAAGATGGGAGTGGTAGGAGGGGCCCGGGGTCTACCATTGTCCTCTTCCTCCAGGCTCCAATCGGGGTAGTGTGGATGCCACAGCCATGAAAATATGTTTATCTGAGCCAGTTTAAGGAAACGTAGAATTAGAGTCTTATATTAGGAAGAGAGAGGCACATAGGAAATTGGCAAGAGTTGACTTTCATCCTAGCAAGTGCAGGCATAAAAACCAGAGTTGAGATAGAAGAGCCCAGGAGGTGAAGATGAGAAATGGAAGACTGCATGAAATTTTATGTTCATGGGGTCACCTGGATGTTACATTTCTCCCTGCAGATTTGGGGAAGAAAAATAGATTCTTCCTGGACCCGTTCAACCATGAGAGAGAATGTTTACATTTTGCCGGAGGCTGGGACATTCCTGGTTCCAGGTCTGGGTGTAGCTCAGTCTGTAAGATAGTCTGTGGTCTTCCAGAGCTGTGTTGGAATTCATAATAGATTTGGAAAAGGCGGTCATGTGGAATAAGTGCTGCAGCAATTTGGCCCAAATAAAGCTATATGGCTTCTCAATTTCCACCTCTTCATGTTCTTCTGCATGTCCTTAAATACTGCCTTCCTTCTAAGGTTTTCACATCTCCTATCCTTTTCCCCAAACTATAGAACTGAAGACATAGGTCAAAATCAGAGAAACCCAGGTTTGGCTGAATCAAGGCTCCAGTGAATCTGGGAATGAAAGGGGTGAATTATTAGCAATCCAGTTGCTGATTTTTTTTTTTCCTGTGAAAAATCCCTTTATTTACTCTGTCTTGGCAATCACTCGATTGATTTAGAAAAATTACACCTTAATTTCCCTTTGGAAATATTTGCAACAATGAAGAGGCGAATTACTTTTCTAAAGCCTTGGCTGCCTTGATGTGTCTGTACAGTGATGTGATTAGAGAATCACTGAGAAGCCAACAGAGCTCCCATCTCAATTAGCTTCTGTGGGAGGTGAGTGAGAAAAAGCTGCACCTTTGCTTCCCTTGACTGCTCACTGAATCCAATGAGGGAAGAGCACAGTTGTTCTAAGCACATGGCTAGCTTTGGATAAAATTGCAAGGTAATCCTCCGATTATTATAAAAATACCATCAACTTTTAAACTAGTGTATGATGAGTGCCTACTCCATTCCAGGCATTTCCCACGGATTTATATTCTAAAGCCTATCATCTCCTTGAAAAAGCAATTGAGGCTCAGGGAGGGTAAGTGCCTTGCCCTGGCTGCAGAACTGGTGGGTAATAGAGCCAAGGTGGGAACTTAATTCTGTTGGGTACCAAATGTCATAAATAGGGTGATTCTTGTGTTTAACCTTCTTGATCTCAATTTACTAGGTCCTCAGGTACCTGCTGATCTCATAAATTCTTATACCCTTGTGTTGCACTCTCAAGTCCCCTGCTGTGCCCACAGACCCCATACTCCCCACCTGACCTGTCTCTTTTTCCCTCTTCCTGAAATCTGACTTGGTCTTTTCTTATTTCTGCAGCAACTTGCTAGTATCACTTTCAGTAATTTATATGAAAAGATTAATATACTACTTATACCAGTGATATTTGCATTTGAAAAGAGGTCCTCTATGGGCAGTATTATGATAATCCAAAGGAATAACTCTGTAATATGAAAAAATTCAGGCACTTACTCTGATTGAGAAATAATTTTGGTACATCTGAGGGTTCATGTGTCTGTGTGTTTGATTAGAGGGTTGCTGCTAGGGAAAGACTTACAGTAGTATTCTCCTAATATAACCCATAGTCCAATGTTTTTCAATCTTTTTAAGTTAATGATCACTGAAGAACATTGTTTTTTCTAATCGTTTTTTCCCTAGATATACCACTATCTGTTTATGTACTAAATGTAATCTGTGCTTTATACATAAAAAGAGTAAGATATTTTAGACCACCAAGAACCAATTTTGCCCCATTGGGGTCAACATCACTATGGCTGAAAATGCATGCTGATAGACCAACGCTTGCCTACATTTTTGAGGGACAAGGCAACCTAGTAGTAAGAGCATACTGAGTTAAAAATTGCAATTCTGCTACTTCCTGGATGTGCCTAGGCAAGTTATTTAGCCTCTCTGTGCTTCAGTTCTCCTGTATGTAAAATGAGCATAAGAATAGTACTTACAGGCCAGGTGCGGTGGCTCACGCTCGTAATCCCAGCACTTTGGGAGGCCGAGGCAGGCAGATCATGAGGTAAGGAGATGGAGACCATCCCAGCCAACTTGATAAAACCCCATCTCTACTAAAAATACAAAAGTTAGCTGGGCGTGGTAGTGCGCACCTAAGGTCCCAGCTACTCTGGAGGCTGAGGTAGGAGAATCGCTTGAACCTGGGAGGTGGAGGTTTCGGTAAACCAAGATCGCACCACTGCACTCCAGCCTGGTGACAGAGGGAGACTCTGTCTCGAAGGAAAAAAAAAAAAAAAGAACAGTCCTTATATTGTAGGATTGCTCTGAACATTAAGAAGGGTATATATACATAAAGCACTTAGAACAGATCTGGAGACAGAGTTGAAATTAAGCATCATATAGTATATTTCTTGTTAAGGTGCATATAAAAGAAATATTATTTGTATGGTGCACAGGAATAAACTGGGATAGGAGCTGATTTTTGGGGGGTCAAATGGGACTTGAACAAAGTTAGTTTTGTATTATATACTTACTATAAGAAAAAACATAAACGGAAAAACACAATCTCAAATTGGCATATAACATTGAAATAAAACAGTTTCAAAAAATGTACTGATATGTTTGAACTTATTTGTCATCATTGACAAAAATTTTTGCTCAAATGGATGTGCTGGTAAATGGCCCTGGGGAGAGGCTTAAGGATCTTAAGTGTCAAATAACAATTATGAATTTAGAACATTTTTAGAAACAGTGATTTAAATAGTGCCTAAAGATAATTTTAATCACTGTAACTGTTTGAGCAGTGGCTTTAAAGAAGGTTAAATGTTTTATCACTATGGAGATGGATAGCCCATCATATCTCCTGACCGACTCCTAGCTTGCCTTTGGCTGTCACAAAATGGTTAGGAAGCTTTGGCTTAAATTGCCCCCTCACCCATTCCTGTGTAAGACAGGCCCAGAACAAATATGAATTCTTCCTAATGGAAGTCCTTTTTAGAAGCACATTACTAAATTGTCTTGGTCCAGATTAAAAGAGAACCCAAGCTGGGCCTTTTAAAGAGGAACTATTTCAGGCTCAGTTCTGAGCAGTCACCACACGGTTCACAAATGACAGGGGAAGCAGGGTGGCCTATGCAGCTACAGCTCTGAATGGGAGCAGAGTGGACACTAGCCAAGGACCAATATAGAGTGGATGCTGATGAGCAGGGTCTGGCCAGTAAGACTGGAAGCTAATTTATGGCTCTGAAGTCTGTTTCTGAGCTGGTTTCCTCCATACAGCCCAAGTACAGGATTCCACAGAGCTCATTTACTATACCCTTCCTCACTACACGGTGTGAAGAGTGTTGGTAGATTTCTAAAAATATGGAGTTAAATCTTTTCTTGCCTTTATTTGAATAATTCCTTGCATTTTATTATTGTTTCCCACCAGTGAACTCGGAGAAGAACTGCATGTTCCAGCCAAGCCTAATGATTGTTTTATAAATATTTATAAATCAGATACTATCTTCTTTTCTTTCTCCTCTCTCCCTGGCTATACATTATTTGAAGGCCCATTCTTCCCTTCCTAGCAGCTCCTTTGACGTTTTGCTGGGCTTGGAAGGTATTCGGAGTTTGACATTTTTCTTTGATTTTCTTGCCTGTACTTTGGGAGTCTTTGTTAAAAAGCTTCATTCTAAAGTATTTAAAGTTGGCCTCCTAAGGCTGTCTCATTGTTCACATGTGCTGAAACCAAACTGAAGCCTCTTTGTAGAGATTTATGCTCTTTCGGAGCAGAGAGAACCTGTTTAGTGAATCCGTTTATCAACAGAGGAAACCTCACTCTTGTTGAGATAATGTCTTATGCCTATCTAGAAAAACATCAGAAATGAGGAGGGGGAATAAAAGGAGAAAATAGCCAGAGCAAAAATGTCAAGAATTGAAACCAATCACCAGTTCTATACATCAGGTCTTATTCCTGGAAAGACTGATGTCCACTTTCTGGCAGGGAATGGCATTCCATCTATGATGTTTGGAAGCATGCCCCAGTGGCCATGGCTTTCAGAAAGTCATGCCGGACTAATTAGATTAAGTTAACTGAATGATAAATATTATGTTGGATTGATCTCAGTTTTTATTCTAAACCTGGAATCAATACAGAAGCTAATTGCTAAATAAATGAGAAGTTTTTTGTCTGATATCAATAGGTCCTTCTGATCACCACTGATCGTCATGGGACAATGTCATGGCAGGAAAAGGCACAGTGAGACTAATGGGATCTTCAGAGTGGTCAATACCTCAACTAGAACTTGCTTTCCTCATTCCTAAGTGAGCCTAGAGCCAAATTTCTTATATTAAGATTTTCCAGGAAACTAATATTGATAGCAAAGGGAGATTTTTCTGTGCAGGCTTCTTCACTAAGTGAGCTGTTGGAAGCAGGGGTATTCCATCTTCACTATAGGAACCATCACCCCAACAACCATCAGAAGAACTGCAAGGGCGATTAAGCAAGAGTATGTCAAGTTTCTACCATGTAACAGGACAGGTTTCGTACAAAGAGCTTATCCCACTTTCTCTCATTTTACAATGAAAGACACTGGAGAAACAGCACAGATAAAAATATTTGAGGCAACTGTGTGGGATAAGTGATATTATTCCCAATCTTATGAGAGATGAGGAAACTAGAACTTAGAGGAACTAAATAACTTGCCAGAGGTCAAAAAATGACATGGTTGGAGAAACCTGAGACCATCTGACCCCACAGCTGGTGCTCTGAAGCCCTTTACTACCTCCTATAGTAAGGAGCTGGGCCCTGGGGAGCAGTAGAAAGAACTCTTTACTGGCCTCCATTTTCTCAGTTGATGAAAACACTTAGAAGCCTTCCTGAGTTCTTCAATGATCCGGTAAAGTCCTCTAGATAGAATTCTTTGCTCTTCAAGATACCTCCAGTTAAGATCAAGACAAAAATTAGCTTTTAGAATATACTTTGGAGAAAGGAACAGCTCATTTTCTAGAGCTCTCTGAGTCCAGAGTCTTCCTGAAACCTAGCCCTGGGTTTTGAAGGGTGGTGTGGAGCTGCCCCAAGTGTTAATATAAGATGGAGAATCACATCTGGAGACATGCAAGTTCCTTACCTGCTGCCAGTTGAGGGGAAGAACCATGGCGTGATATGCACCAGACCAGACAGAAGGCTGGCTGCCAGCAAGCTGCCAACTCACAAACCACAAACCCAGCAAAGTACCAAAGTGCAGCCCTCTCTGGCCTCTGTGGAAAGGCACAGGGAAAGGGGCCTGGGAACTCGACTTATCAATTTTTAAAATCTAGGCAAATTAAAACATTGAAGAGTTTCACCAAATTAGACCTAGTAGACTGCATTCATCTGAGTATACAGCAGTGGTTTTCATACTTTTATATAATTAAACAATAGGCCCTTTACAAAAACAAAGTAGCGAGTAGATCTTTGCTCTATGAAAGGGTTAAAATTGGAGTTGGAAAGGGGACATGTGCCCACCTGATTACCTGCTCGGCTCACTTTGCCACTCAGACATCTCCAGAGTCCCCCAGGATTTGTAAACTATTCTCTGCTATATTTCTGGGAAACTCTACATTTATATTAATTTTGAATATATTTTATAAGCGAAGACCAATTTCAGTTCAATCAAACTAGTATATTGTCCTAATGCTCACAGAATTTAATTTGGTGAATTACAAATTAATGAAGTTTGGGCTAGGTGTGGTGGCTCACATCTGTAATCCCAGCACTTTGGGAGGCTGAGGAGGGTAGATCTCCTGAGGTCAGGAGTTCAAAACTGGCCTGGCCAACATGGTAAAACCCCAATTCTACTAAATACTAAAAATTAGCCAGGCGTGGTGGCTCCTGCCTATAATCCCAGCTACTTGGGAGGCTGAGGCAGGAGAATCGTTTGAACCTGGGAAGTGGAGGTTGCAGTGAGCTGAGACTGCACCATTGCACTCCATCCTGGGCAACAAGAGCTAAACTCCATCTCAAAAAAAAAATTAATGAAGTTTGGCTGACTTTATATAATGTAAGTATCACAGAATTTTAAAATAAGATTCTTATAATAGAACTTTTCGAACATGTATAGAATAGGTAGACAATTTAATGAACCTCTGTGTATTAATCACCAAGGTTATTAACATTTTGTCAATATTTTAGCAATCTCAACCCCTCTTTCTTTTCCGAAATATTTTAAAGAAAATCTGAGAACCCACATTATTTCACCCATAAATACCTCAGTATTCAACTCTAAACAGCAGGACTCCTTTTTAAGAAAACAAAACCCATGCCATTATGATATCTCAGAAAACCATAGTAGCTCTATAATACAATCGTGACATTTTAAGCTTGAAATCCTAACCCAATCAGCATTTCTCCAAATGCATTTTGAAGAATACTAATTTTGATGGATATTAACTGGTATTTTTAGACTAAAGAGTTTTATGGTCATATTATGTTGGGAAACTCATGATTTAAATAAAATTAGATTGTCTACCTGAAAAGTTTCTTAGGATTCTAATATGCTAAGTTACATGGGACCCTCAAAGAAGGAAATAGACTCTATGGAAGTTTTGAAATGTATTTGACCTCTGAAACTTTTTTTTTTTTTCACGAGACAGGAGAAGGGTTCCAAAAATACACTAGAGTAGAAAGTTGATTTCGGCCCCTGGATCATCTGTTTCTTAAGGCGCTTCCATATTTCTATTCCCCGGAGAGTCAAGAGTCCAGCCTTGCTCTCAATGATGATACACTTGAGAGCAGGGATTGTATCTTTGAAGAGATTCTTCCAAATAAATACCTTAAACAAAACACGCTTAAGTAAACAAATGTTTATATATACTGAATTCCACTGACTGGGGTGAGCCATGAATTCATGCATGTCAGCATAAACTCATTGATCAACATAATTAGCCTATCAACTACTGCTGACAAGACCCAACGAAAATGAGCCATGGGAAATGAAGAAGCAAATAACAGAAATGCAGGATGTTTAGGGCAGAGGATACCAAAAGAGAGGGTCATGAGGCTGAAGGCAGAAGTTAGAGAGGAGGCTGAACTGGTGAAACAAGAGCCTAAGAGAATGGGGCCTCTGTGCAGCAAGGAGAGAAGAAAAAAGGAAGATCAAACAGCCATAAAATGCCTTCACTCACATTCACATTTCTCCATGAGTAGTGATGTGGAGCATTTTTTCATACGTTTGTTGGTCACATGTATGTCTTCTTTTGAGAGAAGTCTGTTCATGTTTTTGCCCATTTTTTAAATGAGGTTATTTGTTTTTTGCTTGTTCAATTGTTTAACTTCCTTATAGATTCTGGATATTAGACCTTTGTCAAATGCATAATTTGTGAATATTTTCTCCCATTCTGTAGCTGGTCTGTTTACTCTGTTAATAGTTTCTTTTGCTGTGCAGAAGCTCTTTAGTTTAATTAGGGCCCACTTGTCAATTTTTGTTTTAGTTGCAATTGCTTTTGAGGACTTTCCCAAGGCCAGTGTCTAGAATGGTGTTTCCTAGTTCTAGGATTCTTATAGTTTGTGGTCTTACATTTAAATCCTTAATCCATCTTGAATTAATTTTTGTATATAGTGAAAGGTAAGTGTCCAGTTTCATTCTTCTGCACATGGCTATCTATCTATCTATCCTAGCACCATTTATTGAATAGGGAGTCCTTTCACCATTACTTATTTTTGTTTACTTTGTGAAAAATTAGAAGACTGTAGGTGTGCAGCTTTATTTCTAAGTTCTCTATGCTGTTCAATTAGTCTATGTGTCTTTTTGTAATGCTATCATGCTGCCATCTTACACCAATAAGAATAGTGAATATTAAAAAATAAAAAAATAACAGATGTTGGCAAGGCTGTGCTTATACACTGTTGGTGTAAATGTAAATCAGTTCAGCCACTGTGGAAAGCAATTTCATGTACATTTCTCAAAGAACTTAAAATAGAACTACCATTCAACCTGGCAATCCCATTACTGGGTATATGTCCAAAAAATAGAATCATTCTACCAAAAAGACACAGGCATTTGCATGTTCATTGCAGCACTATTTACAATAGCAAAGATATGGAATCAACTTAGGTGCTCATCAACAGTGGAATGGATAAAGAAAATGTGGTACACATGCATCATGGAATACTATACAGCCATAAAAAAGATGAAACCATGTCATTTGCAGCAAGATGGATGCAGCTAGAGGCTATTATCATCAGTGAATTAACACAGAAACAGAAAACCAAACACCACATGTTTGCTCTCACTTATAAGTGGCAGCTAAACATTGGGTACTCATGGATATAAAGATGGGACTGATATACACTGGAAACTACTAGAGGGGAGAGGGAGATAGGAGAGTAACAGCTGGAAAAAAACTACCTGTTGAGTACTATGCTCAGTGCCTGTGTAACAGGATTGTAGGTACCACAAACCTTAGCATCACGCAATGTACCCAGGTAACAAACCTGTTTCCCTTTGCATGCAACACAAAAGTTTTAGAAAAGAGAAAAATACAATTCGTTTTATTTATTTATAAAAAAGAGAAAAATAAATAAAAATTCTTCACTCAGGTAGAAAGTGGAGTCCTATTTTAAGAAGAGTTTTGAATTTTAGAATTGTGTTTAGAATAAGACCATTATTTATTGGGGTTAAATAATGTGTCTAATCTAGATCATTGCTACTCAGAAAATGGTTCATGAGCTGGGATGAATAAATCCTCAAACTGTTTCTGGTCAGCAATAAGATAAGTATTAGAATGCGAAGAAGCCATATGGCATGGCTGGACATACAAGCAAGTGGTTATTTTCTAGTAATTAATTTGTACTGTTTTTTTACAAAAGTATTAGTTTAAAAGATGTTGAACAAAAATAGTGCTTCACCACAGATGGTTTGAGAAGCAGAATCTAGATTATTCTTGAAAAGGCCCTGAGGAATAGATCTTCTCTCACAGCCAGTTTTTTTTTTTTTTTTTATTGTGCATTAAAACAAGTAACTGTTTCTTTGTTGGAGAACCAGATGGCTTGCATTTATAGGGCATCTTATTAGAAAATCATACATCTAATCCCTAGAAGCCATATCCAGCTCTGGGAGATACTCACACTTGAAGAGGCACAGAGAACTGGGAGGGAGTGAGGCTGCCCATCTCCTGTTCACTGGGGATTTATTCTCACTGAGTAGAATAGCAGGAGGAATGATTGGCCATGGTCAAATTATTCTCTCTCACTCTATCATTCTCTCCCTCATCTTTTTGCTGACCACATACATTTGCTATTTTACAACTGTACAACGTGACTCCATTATGCAAGACCATTGTTCACACATATGCTTTTGTTCTTTTCTAATATTTTCTCTTTTGACATTTTCATCCTAACTGAAAACAGAAATAAGCAGGAACTGTATTGTTATCCCATTTTACAGGCGATGAGCAGAAAGGATTTGAGACCTAACCAATTCACTCAACTGGAACTAACATCTGACTGTTTGCTGAACGGTCTGGACTTTTGGCCATGACAGGAGGCAGCTGGACAGAGTCAGAGAAGTTCCAAAGCATTTTAAAAATGTAAATGAAACAGTGTGTGCAAAGAGCCAGCATGGAAACTGGCATAAGGGGCATTCTCAATAAATGTTAGTTTTGTTTTGTTTTTGGTTTTTAAGAAAAGCCAAAAGGTAGCACGAATTGAGGGAAGAAGTTGTGCCTTGAGCAAGACATAGCCCATGCTCTTTAAATTCACTGAGGGTTGACATTGCACAAATCATTTACATCAACCTTTCCAAAGTGTTTTCCAACCCATATTAGGTCCCAATCTCTGCTACTTACTGTTTGACCTCCTTCAACTGTTTAAACTCTCTGAGTCCCAGAGTTTTTTCATCTAATAAAAAAGGTTGATATCATTTACTTTACAGAGAGGCCATGAGCTTTGAAGAGAATATGCCTAGCACATAATGGACACTTGATATTTGACACGGTTGTGTTATGTGTACATGATTTTGCATTGGCTTTATCTAGCATTGAACAGTCAAATCAACCAATACATATTGAGCACCACTTTCTTGTTTGGAATGGATCTGCTATCCTTAATTGCCTATTCTTTGCTTCCAGAGTCAGGGAATTAAGTCCAAGTGCCAAGAAGATGTAGTCACATGTACAAATAAAAAATGCCTATATGCATTTGCTTAAAATAATATGTATCCTTCTTGAATTTCCCTTGTACTGCACAATATTTGAGACCTGAAGGGATGATTTATTAGAGTCTAGCAGCACCGCTCTGTCGAAGCCAAATACACTAGAGGAAGATTAAGGGGGAAGACAAAACCATTTGACAGCATAATTACACACACAACTTTTAATGCTATTGTGTGTGTATCAAGATACAGTATCAAAATTTAAAGAGATAAATATTTTAAATTTAGAAAATGAGGATAATTTTTGTTGGTGGAAATGAAAAAAAAAACAGAGAATTTAATAATATGCCATTCAAACTTGCTTTAAGTAATTATGTTATTTCAGATCTGCAAGATAAACAGGCCACACCACATAACAGAGCATGGGTTATAATTTAATAAACACATGTCCCACAAGAGTGATGAAGAATATGGCCAAAGGCTGAAATTGGATGCATACATGATCTGGGGGTGTAACTTCATTTGTAAAATGAATCACAGTCTAAACTTGGACTCGGTTGACTTATTGAAATCATACTTTTGCACGAAATGTTGTTTTTCCTATAGGGGCATTTTTCCCAGCTTATTTTTAGTTGAGTTCTTTTGAACAAAGCACTCTAGTGTTCACTAGGGGCCAGCTAAGGACACTTTTTAAGACCTTTCTCTCCATATTTAATTTTCTTTGAACCACCTCCAAAATTTCTCCAACCACACTGACTCCCTCTCCCCCATTCTCTTCAAATTAACTGCAGAAAACAAACATTTTGAAAGCTTTTAAAATTTATGTTTAGTTGGCTTCTGTAATCACTCATAACCCCAAGCAAAAGACAGTGCAGTGTGGTGGGAAAAATACAGGATCAGGCTAATAGGATAGTAGGGTCCTAAGTCTGCCACTGACATTAATGATCTGGGGACATTGAACAAGTCACTCCATTGATCTCATCCTCAGTGTTTTATCATCCATACAGAGTAGAATGAACCAGGGAATCTTAAACCAAGGAACTAAACTATAACACTCTGTGATGCATATTTTCTGCCTTGATTGTCAATGACATCAATAGAGAACTTTTTTCTCTAGTTCAACTATTTATCAACTGTATTATCATTGGCAAATTCATTTTGCAGCATCAGTTTCCATATCTATAAAATAGGAAAAAAAGTATTTCTCTTAAAAAAGGGTTGTAATGATTAGATAAGATTATCTATAGGTATTCAGTAAATGTTACCTATTATTTGTCTTTCTGGATACACAGTTTTGATTTATCTTGGTAAGAAGTCAATAGATGCTGGGAGTTGCTCAGAAGACATTATTTTCAGCGATCACATTTCTTGTCTCAATTTCCCTATTCAGATCTCACCCAGCCTTTTTCTACTCTAGGGAAACCAGGCAAATAACAGTTTACCCCAGCAAAGGATGACCATACAATTGTTCCATTCCACCTTCTGGGTACACGGTTCATGATTGCCTCATGTTAAAAACCATCTAGCTTTCATTATTGGTTTTGTCTTTCTTAATCCAAGATTCTAAGGATAAGTAAGTGTCTTAAGACATCATCTTAGATTAAAGTCTGGGGTCAAATTAAAATAAACTGATGCATAATCCCTTCAGGTATAGGCTCTGGGTTCAATTATTGCCTCCTGACATCAGCTTGTGCATAACCTTAGGCAAGTTACTTCACCTCTCTTATTCTCTCCATCTGTAATATGCAAGTAATAAGATCACATATCTTGTAGAGTTTATGTGAAAAATAAATGAGTTGTTACTTAGGACAGAGCTAGCACATAGTAAGCACTATAGATTTCATAACGGTCTTTTCTCTTTCTTTCTTTCTTTCTTTCTTTCTTTCTTTCTTTTTCTTTCTTTCTTTCTTTTTTTAGATAGATTCTCACTCTGTTGCCCAGGCTGGAATGCAGTGGAATCTTAACACACCGCAGCTTCAATCTCCTGGACTCAAGAAATCCTCAGCCTCCCAAGTAGCTAGGACTACAGACACATACCACCATGCCCAAATAATTTGTTTTTAGTGGTTTTATAAAGCTGATCTCTCAGTATGTTTCCTATGCTGGTCTCAAACTCCTAGGCTCAATGGATCCTCCTATCTTTGCCTCCCAAAGTGCTGGTATTACAGGCATGAGCCACCCTGCCCAGCCTTATTTTTCTTAATTATTAAATTTTCTGGAGAGAGGAAAGGTGTGAGAAAATGAGCTCCAGATGAACAAACCACTTACCCAAGATTGTGCTGCTGGTAGGCCAGGGTAAAAATGTTCAGATTAAAGAAGAATGGTGTTTAGACATGTATTGGGTGTGAAAAGGACATGCCACAAGTTCTACATAAAGCAGAAGGGAAGAAATACTGACGGAACGGAAAACGTTTTACTCTTTTTCTTGAAATGCCTACCATTTGCCGGTCATGCTCATACATTACCTCATTAAGTAGTCTTAGCAGCCCTACCTGAAGTATCACCAGCTCCATTTTACTGATGAGTACATCGAGGCCCAGAAGTTGCTTGTCCAAGTTCACACAGCTGGAATGTGGCAGAGCTGGGATTTGAATCTGCATTTGACTGACTTCAGAATCCATGTTTGTCTAGAATGTCATATTGCCTTGCAAGTAGGGCGTTAGGAATCTGAGGAGTTAAAGAGGTGGTCTGGGAAATTTATTCTGATTTTTGGTCAAAAGTTTGCCAATGCTATTTTACAGCCTCATACATTTTTTCTTTAAGAAGCTTTAGAATGTGCTGATACCATCTCCCGAGATACTTCATCATAAAATAAATTTCTTAAAAATATGGGAAGCTTGATAATATTTTCTTTTGCTTAAAAATTCTATTAAGGATTTTTTTTCTAGATAGAGGGAAGTTAAATGACAATGGCTGCTAGAAACTCTAGTTTCATGTAATTTTTTTAAAAGTTATTTTACAGTGAATATTAATTCAAAACATAAAATTTTGCAAGGTGGTGTGCCAAAATTACTCATAGAAACTCCAGAAATAGTTAAAGAGCAGAGTATTAGTCATTTTTCTCCAAAGGACTTTCTTATTTATCTTCTTTTTAAAGCTAAAACCTTAACAAACTGAACTATTGTTGAAATGCAGAGATTTTCTTTTTTGCTTCAGTGATTATTCTTGAAAGAAAATGAGTCTTTTAAGAGTGAGGCTATAAATGGTGAAAAAGAGGGAAAAATGTCATCAGACAATCTTATTGAAAAACCTTAAAAAGATCAGAGAGTAACTTTCTGGTCTGGCTGTAGCAATGTTTTTATTATGAGTTTGACATCTGACCTTACTGTCCTCCTTAACCAAAAACGTTCAACTTTTTATTGTACTAATTTCAAATTTATATGTGCATAAAGAAATAACCTACTTTCTTGGAAACATGTTCCATTACAGATTATAAATAACATAGTGATTCAGTTATTTTGAGCATATTTTTGTCCTCTCACTTCAGTTCATTTTGAGTATCAAACCAAAAGATGATCCCTTGAAGCAACACAAGAAGAACTTTTTATTTTTATTTTAATAAAACCACTCTTCTTTTTTATCACACTTTCATTAAACATTTTATGAATGTACTAAAAAATATTGAAGCCAACATTAAAATGCCGTACTCTCGGCAGAATTATGCTCTTTCATTCTTTTCACTCTGTGTGTCATGGAACATTCCAGTCACACTGTGAAATGTGGTCTTTACGAGCCCCTAAAGGTCTAAGTATGGACTCTGGTGAGAAAAATACCAACAAGAGTATAAAAGTAAAATAAAACTGGAGTAAATATTATAATGGCTTGTTCTATGAAAATTATCTTTAAATTTTAAAGTGTATTTCACATCATTAATGTATTCATTTATTTAATTCATTTAACAAATATTTATTGAGGTTTTGCCACATGCTGATGCTGTGATGGGAACAAATAAGATACACATCTCTGCCCAAAAAGCTTACATTCTAGAGGAAAGAGGCAGATAAAGAGTAGAATGTATAGTTTATTTCAAGGTGATAGTGGCTATAAAGAAGAATAAACAAAGAAGAAGGCCAGAGTGCTGGGTAGGATTGGGGGTTGCTATCTCAAATACAGTAGGTAAAGAAGGCCTGACAGAGGAAGTAATTTGAGTCAAGATGTAAAAAGAAGTGAGAGAGGAGGCCGGGCTTGGTGGCTCACTCTTGTAATCCCAACACTTTGGGAGGCCAAGTTGAGCAGATCACTTAAAGTCAGGAGTTCGAGACCACCCTGGACAACATGGTGAAACCCTGTATCTACTAAAATTACAAAAATTAGCCAGGTGTGGTGGCACTCACCTGTAACGCCAGCTACTCGGGAGGCTGAGGCACAAGAATCGCTTGAACCTAGGAGGTGGAGGCTGTAGTGAGCCAAGATTGTGCCATTGCACTCCAGCCTAGGCGACAGAGTGAGACTGTCTCAAAAAAAAAAAAAAACACACAAAAATATAGTGAGAGAGGGAGGCATGTGGATACCTGGAAGAAGAGCTTTCTAAGGGAGGGACCAGTGGGTACAAACGCCCTGAGGTAGAAATGTGCTTCATATGTTCAAGAAACGTCACAGAAGCTTATGTTTAAACAGAATCTTTCAAGCTGCTGATTTAAGATTAGATAAAAGAGGGTTAAGGTGGAATTTGAGACACTAAGTAGGAAGCTACTGAGTCCTGCAGGTAAAAATTGATGATGCCTGGACAGAGGTAGTAGCAGTGGAAATCATAAAAAAAAGAAAAACACATAAAAATAATGCTAACTTGTAATAGTTCATCTCTGCAAACAAGCATTCAAATGAGGAAAATATTGTTTGATATCTGCTTTTAATAGAGTTTATTTTCTATTCTTAAAATCCAACTTATCAGAGGCTTTAAAAAATAGGCCTTTGCTTTTCCATGTCAAATTAGACAATTTCCACACACAAAAAAATTATACTGGAATTTTGGCTGGGATAGCATTGCATACATTGATTTATTTGAATAAAATTTGCATATTTAAATAGCCTTCTAATTCATGAGCCTGATTTATTCTTCCACTTACTGGTCTATTGTAGTACCTCTTAATGTTTTACAGTTTTCTGCATATAGGTCTTAAACATATTTGGTAAATTTATTATTTTTTATTGTATTTTTTCATTCTATTTTCTATTTTTTTGCTGATAATTAGAAATATAATTGATTTCTATACATTGAGCTTATATTCAATGACTGTGTTAAATGATCAGTTTATCTGAAGATCCCTTTAGATTTTCTGTAAATACAATCATGTCTTTTGTAAATAATCACAGTTTTATTTCTTTCCATAACGTAGAGAACTGGCTAGAACCTCCTATATAATACTGAATAGAAATAGTGATGGTAGATTTCATTGTCCACCAGTCTCAGGTGGAAATCTTTTAATAGTTTACCACGAAACACATATTTACACTAACTTCTTAGAGGTTCCCTTACCAGATTAAGTCCCTCCTATTCTCAGTGTGCTAGGAGTTTGATGGGTGGTTGATTTTCTTCAATCACTCTTTCTGTATTTATTGAGTTAATCATCTGTTTTTTCTTCTTCTTTTTTTTTTGTCCCTATGATGAATTAAATTAATTTTCACATATTGAATCAACCTTGCGTTTCTGAAACAATTCCAACTTGGTCTTGACTCGGCGGCTAATAATGTTAAGACTTATGCATTGTATTTGTGAGAGAGTATTTATCCTCTCTTGTAATGTGTTCATCATGTTTTGCATCAAAGTTATCCCAATCTCATAAAATGAATTTCTATTTTTTAATTTTTACAAGGGTTTGTGTAAGATTTGTGTTATTTCTACTTTAAATGGTTGAAAAGTTTCACCAGTGAAGCCTTCTGAGTGTAGTGTTCTCTTGCAGGAAGGTTTCAAATTACACAAATTCTTTAGCAGATATAGGACTATTCAGGATTTTATCTCTTGTTGGTCAAATCTGAGAATTTTTGTTTTTCAAGGCATTTATACATTTCATGTAAATCACCAAATGTATTACAATAATATTTGTAATAGTGTCTTTTGTCTTCCTAAAGTCTGTAGGATTTGAAGTTATGAGCCCCCTATTGTTTCTGATGTTGGTGATTTGTAACTTCTCACTGTTATTGATACTTGGTTTTTTCAGAGGATTAGTGTTCCAAAATTTACTTTTGGCCGTTTAGTATTATATCTACGTTTGCTCTCTATTGTGTTATTTCTGCCTTTTATTATTTCCTTCCTTTTACATCTTTGGATTTAATTTATTCTTCTTTTTCTGAATAGTTAGAGACCTGATTTTCAGCCTCTCTTCTTTCCTATATATATATATATATATATATATATTTTTTTTTTTTTTTTTTGAGACAGAGTCTCGCTCTGTCGCCCAGGCTGGAGTGCAGTGGCCGGATCTCAGCTCACTGCAAGCTCCGCCTCCCGGGTTCCCGCCATTCTCCTGCCTCAGCCTCCCGAGTAGCTGGGACTACAGGCGCCCGCCACCTCGCCCGGCTAGTTTTTTGTATTTTTTAGTAGAGACGGGGTTTCACCATGTTAGCCAGGATGGTCTCGATCTCCTGACCTCGTGATCCACCCGTCTCGGCCTCCCAAAGTGCTGGGATTACAGGCTTGAGCCACCGCGCCCGGCCTCCTAATATATTTTTTTATGACTATAATTTTCCCTCTAAGCAGCTGTAGCTGCATCCTGTAAGTTTTGATATCATAGTTTCATACTACTTGGTTCAAAATAGTTTTTATTTCATTGTAATTTTTTGTTTGATTTATGTGTTTTTACAACAAATATATTGGTTAATTTCTCTATTTGTGGATTTTCTACTTGTTTGTGGGTATTAATTTTAGCTTGATTTTACTCTGGATAGGAAATATACTCTGCACGATCCCAATCTTTGAAATTTATTAAAACTTGCTTTATGGTCCAGAATATCATAAATTTTGGTAAATATTCTATATACTTTTGAAAAAAATGTAATCATTGAATGTGGTCTTATATAGGTCAAGTGTATTAATCATGTTGTCCATATCTTTATGTTCTTATCATATGTTTGTTTTGTTTTGGTGTACTTATTCTATTAGTTACGGAGAAGGTTGTTTTAAAATATTCACCTGCAATTGTTGATTTCTCTCTTATTCTATTTCTGCCAACTTTTGCTCTGTATATTTTGTGGCTATTTTATTAAATACATACATTTAGTTTTTATCCTCCTATTAACCAAATATTGTATAATTATGAAAAGTCTCTGTTTTATCTCTCCTGACTTCTACTTTTTTTGAGATTAATATAGCTATACCAACTTTGTTTTGATTCATTTTGCAGTGTGTATTTTCCCATCATTTCACTTTCACTCTTTCTGTTTCCTTATATTTAAAGTATGTATGTCCCTTTAAACAGCCTACAGTTTTTTTATACTATCAGATATTTTCAAAATAGGAGCATTTTGTTTATTTACATTTAGTGTAGTTATTGATATGTTTACATTTAAGTCTGTTATCTTATTTGTGTTCTATTTGTCTCTCCTATCTTCATTTCTTTCTTGGCTTCTTTAAAAGTGGTGGTTACTACAGTTTTCACTGTCCTTGCAGTAGGTTAGTCTAAGGTGTTACAACATGTATCTTTGACGTATTAATTTCCAATTTAAATTATTTCTGTCACTACCTGAGTAATATAAAGATCTTAGAATACATTTAACACCATTTCTTACTTCTGTATTTTTTGTTTATGTTGTATCTTTTAATCACACATAGTAAGTCCCACAAGACATCAGTAGTATTACCGTGTACAGTCAATATTCATTTAGATTGGTCCATGTGCTTCGCTTTTCTCTTTTTATTTATTTTTTTCCAGCTTCTCAATGCTTCCTTCAGGGATCATTTTATTTCAGCCTAAGGAAGATACACAGCATTTTTAAAAGAAGGTCTACTAGTGATGAAATCTCTATTCTTGTCTGAAAGCATTTTATTTGTCTCCCTTCTTTTCTTTACGAGATATAGAAATCTAGGTTGGCATTTTTTGGTTGTTTTTTTCTTTCTTTTCCCTAGAAACTTGAAAATATCATCTGAATGCCTTAAAGCTTTATTATTTCTGCTGAGAATTCAGTTATCTTTCTTATTTTTATTCCTTTTTCTTGGGAAGGTCTTTTTCTTCCCCAGCTTTATTGAGGTGAAAATGAAAAATAAATTTAGGGTATGTAATATGATGTTTTGATATACAATTAACATTTCCATAATCTCACATAGTTACCTTTATGTGTCTATATGCCTAGTACACTTAAGATCTGCACTTCTAGCAAATGTAAGGTATACAATACAGGGTTATTAACTGTAGTCACCATGCTGTACCATAGTTGATCCCCAGAACTCATTTATTTTGTGTAGCTGAAACTATGTACTCTTTCACCAACATCTCACCATTTCCCCTACCCTGAAGCCCCTGGCAACCACCATTCTATTCTTCATTTTTATGAGTTCAACTATTTTTGATTCCACATATGAATGAGATCATGCAGTATATATTTTCCTGTGCCTGGTTTACTTCAATTAATATAACATCAGTATATATTTTCCTGTGCCTGGTTTACTTCAATTAATATAACATCTTCCAGGTTTATCTATGCTGTCACAAAATAGTAAGATTTTCTTCTTTTTTAAAGCTGAATAATATTCAATTTTTTATAGTTATATATCACACTTTATACATTCATCCATTGATAGACATTTAGGTTAATTCCATATTTTGGCTATTGTGAATACTGCTACAATGAACATGGGAGTACAGATATCTCTTTTGAGATACTCATTTCATTTCTTTTGGATATATACTCAGAGATGAGATTGCTAGATTGAATGGTAAATCTGCTATTAATTTTTTTGGAAGCTTCATATTGCCTTCCATAATGGTTCTACTAATTTACACTCCCTCGAATAGTGTACAAATGTTTGTTTTTCTCCATATTTTCACCAGCTCTTATCCTTTGTCTTTTTTAATAGTATCCATTCTAACAGGTGTAAGGTGATATCTCACTGTGGTTTTGATTTTGATTTCCTTTATGATTAGTGATGTTGAGCATTTTTTCATATACCTATTGTTCATTTGCATGTCTTCTTTTGAAAAATGTCTATTTAAATTGCCTGTTTTTAATCGGGTTATTTGTTTTCTTGATATTGAGTTATTTGGGTTCTTTATATATTTTGGATATTAACAGTTTTTCAGCTGAATAGTTTGATAATATTTTCTCCTATCCTGTAGTTATCTCTTTGCCTTGTTGATTGTTTCCTTTGCTATACAGAAGCTTTTTAGTTTGATGCAATCCCATTTGACTATTTTTGCTTTGTTGCCTGTGCTTTTGGGATTATATTAAAAAAATCATTGCGAAGACCAATAATCTTTCCCCTCTGTTTTCTTCTAGTATTTTAACAGTTGCAGGTCTTATGTTTAAATGTTAATCCATTTTGAGCTGATTTTTCTATATGGTATGAAATAAGGTCCAATTTTATTCTTCTGCATGTGGATATCCAGTTTCCCAAATCCATTTATTGAAAACACTATTCTTTCCCCATTGTGTCTTCATATCTTTGCTGAAGATAAACTGATCATATTTCTGGGCTCTCTGTGCTGTTACACTGGTCTACATATCTGCTCTTATACACCACCGTACTTTTAAAATTACTATAGCGTTGTAGCATATTTTGAAATCATATAGTGAGATGCCCCCAGATTTGTTCTTGCACAAGATTGTTTTAGCTATTTGGAGTCTTTTGTGGTTTAGTGTGAATTTTTGGTGTGTTTTATCTATTTCTCTGAAAAATAACATCAAAAATTTTATAGGGATTGCATTAAATCTATATATCATTTTGGATAGTATGGATATTTTAACAATATTAATTATTCTAATCCATGAAGGTATCTTTCCATTTATCTGTGTCTTCTTTACTTTTTCATCAGTGTTTTATAAGTTTCAGTGAACAGATCTTTCACTTCCTTGGTTACATTTGTTTGTAGGTATTTGGGGGAGGGATGCTATTGTAAGTGATATTATTTTCTAATTTGTTTTTCAGAGAGTTTGTTGTTAGCTTATATGAATACAACTGAATTTTGTATCCTGAAACTTTTCTGTACTCATGTATTAGTTCTAACAGTTTTTTTGTTGGGGCCTTTAGGGTTTTCTACATAAAAATTATGTCATCTGCAGAAACAGTTTTACTTCTTCCTTTCAGATCTGAATGCTTTTTATTTCTTTTTCTTGCCTAATTGCTTTGGCTGGGGCTTCCAGTATTATATTCAGCAGAAGTCCTGAGAGTGAGCATCCTTGTGTTGCTCCTGATCTTAGAAGAAAGTGTTCAGCTTTTCAACATTGAAGGTGATGTTAGCTATGGGTTTGTCACAAGTTAGGGTGCATTCCTTCTAAATATAATTCATTGAAACTTTGTTTCGTGAAAATATGTTGACATTTGTTAAATGAATCTTCTGCATTGATTGAGATTATCCTGTGATTTTTATCCTTCATTCTGTTAGGGTAGTGTATCACATTTATTGATCTGCATCTGTTGAACCATATTTGCGTGTCAGGGATGAATCTTCCTTAATCATGGTGTATGATCTTTTTAATGTGCTGCTGAATTTGATATGCTAGTATTTTGTTGAAGATTTTTGCTTCTATATTCATCAGGAATAGTGGTCTGTAATTTTCTTTCTTTCTTTTTTTTTTTTTAATGTCTTTGCTGATTTTCATTTCAGGGTGATGCTGGCTTTGTGAAACAAGTTTGCAAGTGTTCCCTCCTCTTTAATTTTTTTGGAAGAGTTTGAAGAGGATTGGTAGTAATTCTTTAAATGCTTTATAAATTTCACCAGAGAAGCCATCATGTCCTGGGCTTTTCTTTTTGGGGAGGTGTTTGATTATTAATTCAACCTCCTTGCTCTTTATTGGTCTGTAAATATTTTCTATTTATTCAGGAGTTAGTCTCGGGAGGCTGCATGTTTCTAGGAATTTGTCCGTAGCTTCTAGGTTCTCAAATTTGTTGGTGTAAAATTGTATATAATAGTGTCTTATAATCCTTTATATTTTTGTGGTGTCAGCTGTAATGTGTCCTCTTTCATTTCTGATTGTATTTATTTGAGTATTCTCTCTTTTTCCTGGTCTAGCTAAAGTTTTGTCAATTTTGTTTATTTTTTGGCATAACCAACACTTAGCTTTGTGGAGCCTTTCTATTGTTTTTCTAGTTTCTATTTCAGTTATTCCTTCACTCATCTTCATTATATTCTTCCTTCTGCTAACTTTGGGTTTAGTTTTTTCTTTTTTTCTAGTTTCTTGAGGTATAAAATAAGGTTGATTATTTGAAATCTTCCTTTTTTTTCTGAGTGTACATGTTTATCACTCTAAACTTCCCTCTTAGAATTACTTTTGCTGCGTCGCATATGTTTTAGTATGTTGAGTTCCCAATTTCGTTTGTCTCAAGATTTTTTAAATTTATCTTTTGATTTCTCCTTTGACCCATTGGTTGTTTAAAAGTGTGTTGTTTCATTTCTACATATTTGTGAATTTAAAAATTTTCCTCCTGTTACTGATTTTTAGTTTCATACCATTGTGGTTGAAAAAAACCACTTGATATTATTTCCATCTTCTTACATTTGTTGAAAATCATTTTGTGACCTAACATGATATTTCCTGGAGAATATTCCATGTGCACTTAAAAAGAATGTGTGTTCTTTTGCTGTTGGATGGAATGTTCTGCATATATCTATTAGATTTATTTGTTCTTCAATGTAGTTGAAGTCTGATCTTTTTCTTTCTCTCTTTCTCTTTCTCTCTCCCTTTCTTTTCTTTCTTTTTTCTTTCTTTCTTTCTTTCTTTCTTTCTTTCTTCTTTCTTTCTTCTTTCTTTCTTTCTTTCTTTCTTTCTTTCTTTCTTTCTTTCTTTCTTTCTTTCTTTCTTTCTTTCTTTCTTTCTTTCTTTCTTTCTTTCTTCTCTTTTGAGGCAAAGTCTCGCTGTGTCACCCAGGCTGCAGTGCAGTGGCACAATCTTGACTCACTGCAACCTCTGCCTCCCAGGTTCAAGCAATTCTCCTGTCTCAGCCTCGCGAAGCTCGGACTTCATGTGCACACCACCATGCCCGGCTAATTTTTTGTATTTTAGTAGAGACAGGGTTTCACAATGTTGCCCAGGCTGGTCTCAAACTCTTGAGCTCAGACAATCTGCCTGCCTCGGCCTCCCAAAATGCTAGGATTACAGGCGTGAGCCACGGTGCCCAGCCAAGTCTGATGTTTCTTTATTGATTTTCTGTCTGAATGATCTATCCATTGTTGAAAATGGGGTATTGAATACCCCACTATTACTGTATTGCTGTCTATTTACCTCCTCAGTTAATATATGCTTTATACATTTAGGTGCTCTGATATTATTCGCATGAATATTTATAATTGATATATCCTCTTGATAGACTGACCCCTTTATCATTTATAATTAATATTATACAATTAATAATAATTAATTACCCCTTTATCAAAGGGACTCTCTTGTCCCTTGTAACAGTTTTTGACTTAATGTTTATTTCACTTACATATAGCTATCTTTGCTCTCTTTTGGTTTCCATTTGTATGAAATACGTTTTTCTATCTCTTCACTTTCAGTTTGTGTCTGTCCTTAAAGGTCATTCTGCAGGGGACCTGGAACCTAGGTCTGTAGTGTAGTCTGAATCCTGGTTCTACAAAGGCTGGCCTACTGGAACAGGCTTGGAGTCTGAGGCTATGCGGGACAGCCTGGTAACAGAGTTCACTGTGACAGGCCTGGTGCTTCTCTGTTTGAAAACTGGCAAATCCCTCAAAGGAAAAATTGTGTAAATGTTAGACTTATCTAGGAACTTCGCTTCCCTCTGGAATCTTGGCCCTTGAAGCCTTTGCTAATTTGGTAAGCTTTCTGATGTCCTCAAACAAGTATTTTAAAACATTTTCTGGAGTTTATAATTATCCTTGGCAGCAGTGCTGGTTTGTAATAGGCTTATCTATCATTACTGGAAGTGGAAACCACTTCCTGTTACATTTTGTTTTTCTCAATTTGATATGCCAACTATCTTTTCTGTTTCCTTCTCTGGTTTATTACCTTTTATCATATTTGACTTTATCTTTCTTATTTCAAATCTACTTTATTGCAGATGCTACCTCAGTGTTGATGTTATTATTTTTTATCCTTACTCTTTTACTGAATTCATTTGCACAGATAAGTCTCAAATCCATTTCTGTAAGGCCTGTCCTGAGTGTGATTTCTACCTATCTTTCTCTCAAAAACAGTCTATTGATTAAAGGAGGGACATTGAAATAGTATGAGTTAGAGTCAACTCTTGATTTCACGACTTACTAACTGTGTTGCTTTTGTCAAGTTGTTTAACATCTTTATGTCAATTTCTCCATCAAAAATATGGAAGTAATATAAATAGGATTATTGTGAGTATTAAATAAGGTCATGTATATAAAAATGCTTGGCATGGGCTTGACATAAGGTAAGCACTTTGAAAATGTTCGCTTTTACTGTTCTGAGTACCCATTGTAAGTTAGGTACAGGGGTAGGTATTAAGAATTCAAAAATATGATATCTATCTTTAGGATAATACCTCCCATTCTCTACTGGAGGTATTTTCTATTAACATGTCTCAATAATTCTTAAACTAAATATGTCAAAACTGAAGTCTATGCTTTCTTGACACAGAGTCAATCATTCCTCATATTCCCAGTGGCACCTTATATATTCAGCTCTCTAAGATAACAAACAGAATAATTTTACACTTCCCCCAACCCTCTGTCATGTCTGTCACTATCTCTAGCCAATTATTTTTCTCTAATGTTTCTGCTTCTCTTTTTTCTTTCTTCTGCTGACACTTTTATTCTGGTAAAGGGCCTTTCTCACTCCATGCATACGTAGCCTTAACTAGCTATTTTTAGTCATCCAGGCTTTTGCCCATTCACCTGTTACATCTTACACCACAGCCTGAGAATCATCTTGTAACACAATACCATCACACACTCCTCTGCTTAGCTTTATAAGATTTCTCTCTAATACTAGTTATACCAGATCCCAACTCCTTAGACTGATGTGCAAAGTACTCTAAATTCCTACCCACTTACTATCTCCACTCCCATCTCACCAAGGTTAGTTCTCATTAATGAAATGAAAGGTCTGAAGATCAGAATGCAAAGCTGATCTGACATAGCACTCAAATCTTAGTCTCTAGTTCCTGTTCTTCAATATAAGTAACTCAGTCTTCCTGGAGAAGTGCTTGATTCTAGAGCTAGGGGAAAAAATACAACATAAAGCTGGAATATCTTGTGGTACTGAAAGCAAGTAAATGCTTAAAAAAGGCAGCTTGTCAAAAGAACATAGGATCCAACCCAAAGAATCCCCTCATGGCCAAACCTAGACCAATTTGAGCAACAAAATATATAATAGTGGTATTGAATTTAAGCCATTTAATAAAATTAATTTTCCTTGAAAAGCACTTATACACATAAATAATTAAATAAATTGATAGAGCAGAAGAGATGGCTCTTCCTCACAGAATTCCAATTAAAGGTAGAAAAAGAGATAGAAATAGAAAATCACCATTAGGCAAACACTGCAGTAATAAATATTGCAGACAAGATCCACCAAAGGATACTAAAATTTGGAGGCAATTATTTGGACATAAACAGGATTTACATAGTCTCAAAGTAGCTTCCTCCAAATACCTATCAACTATAAAGGAAAAGATAGTAATTTCACAGTGGAGAAACCTGGCGGACACTTGTGATAATATATCAACATCATGAACCCTGAGATATGATGCACTGAGAAGGATACAAATGTCATTTTGAGGTATTCTTGCCAAAAATGAATGACCTCATTCCAATCACAGGAAAATATTGAACATGTGCAAATTGGGAGACATTCTACAAAATAGCTGATCAATATTCTTCAAAAGAGTCAAAGTCATGAAAGACAAGGAAAGACTATGATGGACTACAGGAGACTAAAGAGAAACAGCAGCTAAATGCAATGTGGAATTCTGGACAAAGTTCTGCAACAGAGAAAGAATATCAATGGAAAAATTGGAATTTTGAATGTGATTTGAAATTTGGTTAGTAATACTGTACCAATGTGAATTTCTCATTCTTGATAATTACAATGTGGTTTTGTAAGATGTTAAGATTAGGGGAAGGAAATGAGGAGCATAAGGTAACTCTTTTTTTAAATATTTTTGCAATTTGTCAATAAGTCTAAAATTTGTTCAAATAAGCAGTTTTAAAAAATAGAAATCGAATCTGCCTCCAAAATGTCACATGATCGCTTATCTTTATTTCTATGCTCCACTCTCTGAGAATGCGTTCATCTTTCCAGAGCCAACATACATTTTCATGCAGTTTCTTTGAACACAGTATACATAATGTCAAGCACTTCAGCTTTAGGTGTCAGGTTGACTTGAGGTCAGATCCTGACCCAGTCTGTCATTAGCTCAGTAATGTTACATGTATTGTGCAGCCTTTCTACTTCTTGATTGTCTTATTTTAAAAACAGGGGCAAAATAATACTTTGTTAAAGGATTGTTACAAAGATTAAAAGAGATCCTACTTGCACAGTGCTAAGCACAGGGACTTGGAAGTAGTAGGTGCTCAACAGAAGTTATGATTTTTAGTGCAAATGCTATTTTCTTTAGAGCTTGTTGATTAATATGTAAAACCTCTTTTACTCTTTGTTCCTTTGGTATAGACCAATTCAATTCATAACATTTAAATTTGTATTTGATATTTAATAAGCTGCTCTTAAGTTTAGATAATTTCCTCAATTAAATTATAAAATCGTTTGATGCAGTCTTCTGCTTCTTTTATCGTGCCACAACTGACTGATTCAGTATTCTGCACACAAGGCATGATGAATGTTCACTGACTGACTGATTATAAAGTTGGCAACACTGTATCTTTTCAGCTTTCTAATGAGTTGAAGCTTTCATATACTGATAATATTTAATACACTGAAAATGCTGCAGCTCTGCATGTTGGCAAAAATATTCAAATATTGCATTAATTTCTACATTTTGAATTAAATTTGCCATGGTGCTACAGTCATATTATGGGGTGATGTCTACAAAGCACACCATCATCTGACAGTTTGGAACATGGCTGAGACAACAGTGCTTCATCAAAATTCATTACAACATCTTCAGTTTAAACAACTTTCATTCTACTCTGTTCACTTATGAATGGTTCACTGTAACAAATCAGAGAAATACATATGTGGTTTTTAAAATCAGATACTGATGAATAAAACCTCTATCCAAGGAAGTTGTGAATTTCATTCTTTGGTTTGTGGGAGAAAGCTCTTCTAGCTAGAGATGATTTTTATTTTTTTGTTTTTTTATTCATCTTTGCCTCAGTTTCCTTATCTCCAAAAGGAGAATAATAGTAGCATCTATCTAATCAGATTTTTGTGAGCATTAAATAAACAACTGCATATAAAGTATAGAGTATCCTGTACTTCATCACTGCACAATAAATGCTAGGTTTTCTATCTATAGATAGGTCCATTTCTTTCTTTCTTTCAGGTCCTAGAATCTTAGACAGTTAGAGCAGACACTGATTTTAATAGTGGTCAGACCAGTTATTTTCACAGAGAAAGAAACTGAAACACAAAAACTTGCTCAAGATGGCAAAGCTATTTTTATTTATTGAAAATGGCTAATCAGGGTATGATAAAATCTTTACAGAAATACATTTATTTGAGTTAGTAGGCAGATAGCAGTCTTTACTAAAATGTACACCCGCTTACCCCTAAACAGAAGTCCTTACTAAAATGAATTCAACCTCTATTCCTTCCTTTTTGGTTGGTTTCATGACAATATGTCTGAATTGGAGACGTGCTTAAAGAAAATCACTGGGTGTTCATTGTGTTATTATTGCTTAACAAACATTGACAGGTCAGGCAAGGCAGACTGCAAAAAGAAGAAATACTCTAAATGCTTATTGACAGAAGAATAGATGGTGTGGTATATTCATAAAATGGAAAACAATATAAGCATCAAAAAAGAATACAATAACTATATGAAACAAAATTGATTCATCTTAGCAATGGCTTTATGTAAAAATTGTAAGTCCCAGAATATTACATACAGCATTTTAAAAGTTGAAATCAACTAAAATGAGAGAGTATAATTTTTAGACATGACAAAATGATATCAGTGAGAAGCAAGCTGATGATGGACACACGATTTGAGACATGGTTATTTTTAGGAGGAAACAGGGATAGTATGAGGTAATACCAAAGAAAAATATGTAAGTAATTTCAAAGGTTCTAGATTCTATGATGGGGGGTGGTTTTTTGGTATTTAATATATTATCAAAACAAAGAAAAGAAGGCCTCATACAAATCAACAACAAGGGTATGTCATGAACAAAAATATTTTGAGCACAATAGAACGTATGTGTGTATGCATAGATGTATGCATATATCTAAATTTATTGATCTATATACCTGCATTATGTTTTGTATTTCTTCATATTGAAAAGTTAAGCTGAACATGTCACATGTTGCTTTGCCCTCATGAGAGTCTTAAGAACTCCCTTTTTCACAGTAGAAAGGTCAGTGAGAACAGCTATGTTTAAGGCAAATTACTTTTATTTCTGGCACAGAAGGAAGTGTAGCGAATGAGATCTGACATATAGACATAGTACCTCCCACTAATGTTCAGGGATTCAGCAGAAATCTGGGTTCTGCTCCTTGGCTGCCTGTTTTTCTATTATAAAACAGTTTGTCAAACAGCATGTCTATCCTGAAGGAGGCCAGTGCAATCATATTATGCATTCTGCCATTTAATGGATATGCACATTAAGGTAAAGCATTTTGCCTGAGTTTATAAACATTCTTGTGAATACTTGAGGTGAAACGGGTAGAGACGTTCATTAGATCTTGGAACAACCTTCTCCGCTCCCCTATTTCTAAGTACCTCTTTATGTCTTCCTCTTACTTTTGTCTTCCTTCTTTGCTGCCACGATGATAAATGAATAGGTAGGACATGATTTGAGTTGGTGAAGAACGTCTAGAAAGAAAAGATGACAACACCGATAACCAGCGTCTATTGACTGCTTACTGTGTGCCTGTCATATACTATCTCATTTAATTCTCAGGACAAGGATCAAACAGCTAATACAAGTAAAATTATCTTATGCAGAAATTTAATTCTGTGCCCTTCTCTGCCCTTCAACATAATGTACACATGGCAAGTGACAAAGGTTAATAGTCATTAAGAAGTCCTCTAACACATTGGGATGAAAAAGATTCCCTATATATAGCAATTGCGAAAGTCCATGGTGACAAAATCCTTGTGATAGCTCAACTAGATGTGAATGTTTACTTCATTTAATTTTTGGCAGGTCTTTGGGGCCTTTCAAAATCACATTTGGTTTACTACTATGCTTCTTAGATCTCTTCTAAGTTGTCAGAGAATTTGTCAGCCACACATTTCACCAATCCATCCTCCCCAGTAGAGCAGGTTTGAAGGTTTATGACTGTTCTTCCCATGATGTAGTAACACTTCCAAAGCTTCATTATATGTGACTGTGACTCAAATATTAGGAATGAAAGGAGGAGCCATTATGGAACTTAATTAGAATTGCCTTCTGCAGCATGAAGGCATAATTTCCTTCATGTGCCTTATGATTATCCATGTTGAACATACAGTTAAACTATCACAGGTGGAGTTTATTAGAATGCTCATGCCATTATTCTAACCTTGTTTTGTATGACATAATATGGCTGGAATTTATGTCTTTTGTGCTGCGAAACCTTGCCTAGAAGCATACCAAGGAATGTGTAAGAGGGAAACTTCTAGGCCTTAGGGTTATTGCACATGCAAGCTTGTCCAACCTGCAGCTCACAGGTCGCATGCAGCCCAAGATGGCTTTGAATGTGGCCCAACACAAATTTGTAAACTTTCTTAAAACATCATGAGAGTTATGCACAGACTCTTTTTTCTTTTTAGCTCATCAGCTATTGCTGGTGTTAGTGTATTTCATCTGCCACCCAAGACAGTTCTTCAATTCTTCCTCTTCCAATGTGGCCTAGGGAAACCAAAAAACTGGACACCTCTGCTAGAGTGTGCAGAGCCACAGTGAAATGAGGGTGTGTGAAAAAAGATTGGAAACTCTAGAACGAATCACACTGCATCCATCCTCCTACCCTCTAGTCCTGCTGCATATTTTTATAAATAAGTCCAATTAATGCATGTGGGGCTTCATAACTAGGTGATGGGATGATAGGTGCAGCAAACCACCATGGCACATGTTTACCTATGTAACAAACCTGCACATCCTGCTCACATATCCCAGAACTTAAAATTAAATTAAATTAAAATTAAAAAAAAAAAAAAAACCTTAGACTTGAAGAGGTCAAAGGTCAAAACCCAGGAAGTCAAAGAGTACAGGAGAGATGGGGCTGATATTTTCAGTGGGAGGTAGTATAGTGAGTTCAACTGATTAGTCATATGACTTTGAGTATGTCAATATCCCTGCACCTCCGTTTCCCCAGTAGAGATAACAAAAGCACCTTCTTCATAGGATTACTTTAAGAATCACATGAAATTGTGTGTGTAAATTACTTAACATGGTGTATGGCATATATCATGCAGTCAATACTTATCAGAAATAATTGTTACTGTTAAAGAGAAGAATGATAATCTCTTAGAAGGCTTTCATGAGGCATAAATGAGATAATGTGTGTTATATGCCTGATATCATGCCTCACACAGCATAAGGGCAGAGGATGGGTAGCTTTTATTCCTCAGCTTGTGTTATTAACGTAACACCAGTATTTTCAAAGAATGAGGCGCAAGGCTCTGATTATCATTTTTGAGGCTTTATAATTTGTAAAACCACCTAAAATGTACAGAGTGTTTTCCAATTTTTAACTCAATCGGTCTTCACAATAAGCTTGTTATTTCCTGGTCTGAAAAATCAGCTTAATCATTCTCCAGCTTTGCAGAAGAAGAATCGCTAACTCATAAAGTTTAAGTGACATGTACAAGTTATGCAGTGGGAGAGGAAGGATTTGAACTCAGGTGTGTAGGAGCCTGAAATCAACATTCTTTCCATATGACCCTTCTAAAGGGCTTACTATTGAGCTAACTAGGTCAAATTACAAATTTCTGCCTGGCCATTACCTTAAATAATTCATTCAAGCTGTCTTCATGGTTGTATTGATGCAACCAGGTTCATTAACTGGGTTCCTTAGAGCAGTGCCAGAGTTGAAAAGCAACTACAAACCAGGAAGCCAAAAAAATGAATACTATGTAAATACTTTTTTTTTTTAAGATTGCAGTTTGTTTAAAGGAAAATAACTTTCTGGAGATGCAGCAGCAGCAAATCTATCAGCTCCTTGCAGTGTCATCAATCACAGAAGCACAGAAAGAAAAAAAAAAGCCAGCTGGACCCAGTACCCATCCTTGTAAATTATTTTTCAGGAAATCTTGCAGGCTTGGTTTTTTACCAGGAAACAATTACAGTTTAATATAGAGGACCACAGAATTCACATGGAACCGATTTCTATTTCTTTTTGTTATGGTTACACAAAGAAAATGTAATTTTTCAAAAACCAGCAGAGAAATACACAAGCACTGGACTAATATAGTGGCGCTTGTCACTTACAACTGAGGGATTGTGTCATTTCTCATTGCCAGTCCTGACAGCACCTCAAATAAAGAGGCGTCTTAGCAAATTATGTTCTTGATACCGCTTACTGAAATGCAATGACTCCATTTTAAATATTAAAGTGACAATGCAAAGACCCAAACTGGCTATGAAGAAAGTTTACCCAAGCTTAATTGATGGTCCATTATATTGCTCATGTCATTATCTTAATCTCATATTTTTATCACGTGTCTTTAAATGTGCAATGTTAAAAGGCCAGAGGTAATTTTATATTTTATCTGAATCCATGAAAAGAGATTGTTAAGTTATCCTCACAAGATATTAAATAACTTGAACCTGTACAGTGACCTTTGAATGTGCAAATGGGGTATCTTTTTAATCCCCCACCAAAAAAATGTGGTTTGCTAATTGTTAAAATGAGAAATGGGGGGAAAAATGGAAGAAACCTGGAATTCAGTTTGATGCAAACCTCGTTGAAGGTTTATGTGATAAGGATAAAGAAAATGTTTTATATTTATGTACAGGTTCAGAAGAATGATTGTCTAGAGCTGTTCAAGTCTGTGACTTTGCAGCTGTAATCAAAACCAGCAGGAGAGTTTCTGACTTATGTCCCTGGCAGAGAACTAGAAGAATACATAATACATACCTGGAAGAGTTAAAAGAATCTCAATAGTTTCTTAGGTGACAGTTTTCATTCTCTGCACTTGAGATGTTTGAAAAATGAAAGGCTGCAACCCCAAATCAAACAATAATTAAACATCCATCTTTACTTTAAATGAGCTTTTTAACACCGACGTACTTACCAATCTAATGCCCCTCAAATGGGGGATGAATACAACTTCTGGGATCGTGACATCTGTGGGCAGATTTTTCATGAGGAATCGACCATTTTAACCTTGAGCTTCAGTTCTTTGGATATTTGATTGCCAGGGTTGCCTCAAGCAGAGAGAGGCCCCATGTAGGCTGGGCTTGGACAAACACCTATGGGGACTCAGATGTGGCATCCCCTTTGTTCTTACTCTTGGGGGATTTGGCATAGTCTCCAGGCCAATGGCAATTCTCTCATGTTACAATTGTGGAACCCACTTCCTTGGCAGACTGGGAGTTATGTGCATGTAATTCTACAGAGGACAGTTCTCTACAGATGTTTACTATGAATGACTGAGATGACACCACATTTCCTGACTTCCCATTTCTGCTCACTTGGACTTGGTGAGGCTGAATGATCTCCCATTGCTTTAGCTGCAGCATATCACAGTGATTAAAAAAAAGACTCTGAAGCCACTTAGGGCTTCAACAAGTTACTTACCTGTGCCTCAGTTTCCTCATCTCTACAATGACTAGCATCATTCTATTACCCATTTCAAAGTGTTGTGTTGCGAGCACTCAAGCTAGTTATTGACACGCTGTACTAGAACTGCCTGGGTCATTAAAGACGCAACCTCAGAATCCTGGCTCTGTCTTAGAAAAATGGAGATGGATGCAGTCAAAGCTATCTCAAAAGAAGCAGTGAAATGCAGTGAAAATGATAACAATTAATAACATTCATTCAGTGCTAGTCATCTCTAGGCATTCTTCTAAGTGTTTAATACTTCACAGTAATGCCAGGAGTTGGATACTGTTTTTATCCTCATTTTACAAATGCAGAGAGCAGGTCAGTGGTAGAGATCAAACCCCAATTTCCTTGTCACCAAATCTTATTATGCTCTTAATAACTCTGCTAGAATGCTTCCGTAGGAGGTTATGATTGGGAAATCCGGTGACTTGGAACCTAAACTTCCTTAGGCCATTAACTAGCTTTGTAGCTTTGTGGCCTTGGATAAATCATTTCATTTCTTTGTAACTCTATTTTTTATTTGATAGAATTGTATGATCTCTATGGCTTTTTTCCAGTTCTAACAATCTATGTTTCTAAAAGGAGAGAATATATTTAGGAGGAAGGGAGAAGGAGAGGGATGAGGAAACGAAGAGGGAGAGGGGGAGAGACTTCTATGTATAATTATAATTGAACATAATGATATCTTTGTAGCTTATAAGGAACTCAAAACACTTTCACATATTTTAGTACCTTCATTCTTGTACAATATGTCTATATGTTATCACCATCACATTATAAATGAGGAAACTGCAGTATAGAAAGTTTGTAACTTGCCAAGGTCACATAGCTAAGTCATAGAATCTAGCAATTTTACTGCCAATGTGAAATAGCAGTTTCTGGATTATGCTGAAAAGCCAGTATATAAAACACTCTGAAAACTTCTATTGCTTAATAATGCAAATAGAAATGTACTTCATGTTATGCAATCAAAGAGTTATTTGAAAGGTATAAATCAAATGTCTTTAAATCAAATCCTATTTGTCACTGGTAACTTTTTAATTTCAGTTTGATCTTCAATGGGTGATAGCTCCTTTAGAATTTTTTCCTGCCTTATTTCTATACTTTGTCTCCAACTTTTATTCAGTTATTCAATGCACAATGAAAATTCATACTTAAATGAGCCCTGCTGTGAATCCACTAAAAATTCTGTGACTACATATTCATAATGAAATTCATTTATTCTACTATACCTCTATATGCCAAAGTTTCTGTATATATTAATTGTGAACAAGGGTCTCCAATCTAACCTCCTTGACAAGGTTTTAAAAATTAAATGAGATACCTGTGACAAAGCTTGGACCAAAGTAAAATACATAAGAGGCATCATCTCTTTTGTAAATCTGAATTTTTGCTTTAAATTTGTCCTCATTACAGTTTCTTAAATGATGAGTAGTTTTATACTGCTACCAAGTGATTTTGGTAAAATCATAAATCTTCTTTTAATATCATACAATCTGGATTTGGAAAACTATTTTTAAAGCCTCCAAAGTTTTGACAGCAAGTAAGTTTCACCCTATAGGAAAATGTGGAGCTAGCCTTAAAAGAAAACAATGGAATCAAATCTGTTAGCAATAATATAAAGATAAAAATTTTGGTTTCTATTTTTAACAGAAGCCTGGATCTGCTAATATTTATGCATCTTCCTATGAGTGTGTGTGTATATATAAAGCTTCTCCTTTTAAAATCTCAATTGTAAAGTAAAATCAGAGCCCTCACCCCTTTCTTCTTCTCTCTTTCTTTCTCTTTTAAGTTTCTTGTTCCAGAGGAATTATCTTTTGCAGGGTTTCTTGATGGCAGACAAATTTGTTTCTCAGATAGAGCATTGGGTTTTGCAGTGCTGCTCAAGGGCTCCAGGAGATCAGAATGCCTGTTTGCTTCAGAGATTCCTGTAAAATTCAACTTCCCTCAGCCATACATCTCTCTGATTACTGCTTAGCTATATACATTTTGACAAGGAGAAAAACAGTCTCAATTGTTAAAGCTTTTTGGTATTAAGAGTTTTGCTTTGACTGCACCATATGGATATATTTAGACTGAAATCCTTCACACATTTTGTTCTCAGATTATAATTACACTTGCCAAATCATTAGGCATAACTTAGAGGAGAGTATTGTTATTAAAAGAGAAAAATCCCCAGGGATATAGAATCTACATACATACATATCCTGTAACTATATCTATATCTATACATGTGTGTGTTTGTGTGTGTGTGTGTGTGTGTAATGAGCATTTACAATGTTTAGCAAAGGACTGTTCTCCAAAATGACTCTGTTAAAACAATCACATGTCACAAACCTCAGACAGCGCTAGTGTGTTGGATTTCTAACCTCTGGAGAATATTGCATTGTGGTTTACTCATGATAACCAGAGATGGTGGAAAAGTCAACTACTTGGCAGTAGATCACATTTCTGTAATAATCAGATACACATTGTACAGTGATTTGTTTCAGATTTGGCACAAAATTAAGCAGCAAATATAGACATTTCTTTAGCTGTCTGAAGGTAGGTTTGACCATGAACCTCATTCAGATGGTATTTTTTCTTTTTTGCAACTAATTTCAATGGGGAGTCAGGAGTCTACTTGCAAAAATTTCAACCTCCATATTTACGGGTTTGGAATTTTGGTCTAAATCCAACTCTTTTTGTATTTAAGTTCATTCTCCTTTGGCAAAAAAAAAAAAAAAAAATCTGTTTTTAAAACGAAAGAAGTCATAAGAGAACTTTATTAAAAAAGTTTCAACCAGCTGTTTAAAAAGGCTATTTTGATGATGTCAGTGCAAGTGAATAAGAAACACATGGATTTAAATTCCCTTAAATTATATAAGCCTTTAAAAATTAAAGTAACTATGTTGGGAAAATGTGTTTCAAGTTTATTAACTTAAGAATCATTATCCCATGGTTTCTAAACAGCTTTGTGTTGGGAAGGACGCTACAATTATTTGCTAAACTTAAAGACAAGTGAGAACATGGTTCAGTAAGAGCCAAGAGGCTTATGTTTGTGAACCTAAATGGGAGTGGGTCCCTAACAGCTGACAAGAAAGCTCATACAAATCCCCTCCCCCTCACTCCCCAATAATATGGCAGTAACAGAGGGAGAATAAGTGGTCCGCTTTCAACTGGCAACCACACTCTCTGTGATGTTTTATCTTCTTCTTCTTAAATGTTTATTTTCCTATTGTATAGACAAAGCCCTAATATTTGAAGAGCTGTTGGATTTATACCAATTATTGAAGAGATCTGCGAATATAAAGGTTTCTCTACGTCTTCTGAAAATCACGGGCTCATTCCTCTAAAATTGAGGGGGTTTAGCTTTCATAAATTGGGCAGGGAGACAGACTATAAACAACTTTACTGTTCAATTCTTAAGGCAACGTGATACCTCTTTGCAGAAAAAGATGTGGTGAAGTTTTGACAAATGAGTACATTCATACATAGACCCTATAACCAAAGCATTTTGAAAGCATGATTGATGTACCAAAACTGTCATTTCTTGTTCTTAATTTGGTGAAAAATAAAAGTACAAGTCTTCACCTGCTTGTTCCTTGGTCTTCTCCAAGCTGTTTCTTTTATCACACTCTGATATGATGCTGGGACTCTGAGTCCTCAAATAGCAAGCGCCAAACCACATCTGTCCCAATGATGTCCTAATACATTTTTTCAATGACTATAAAGTACTAGATTCTACCTCTTTAGTCTTGGGAAATTTAGCAGTCCAGTCTTCCAGGAATAATAATGAGATTAACCCATATTCTCCACTTTACAGAATGCCAGATGTTTGCAAGTCTGATGAGGGAGAATAGAGCTATTATAACTGATGTTGCTCATAAGTGTTGTGTCTTCCACTCCCTAGTGTAGGTAAACACTTAACGTAGTGGTATAAAATAGATGCTTAAGAAACAATAGTTATTATTTCACATACATTATTGCGTTGATTGTTTCCAGCTCAACTATGAGGTAACTATTTTTAATGCCGTGTTGCAGATTAGAAAAACAAGAATCAGAGAGGAAACATGACTTGCTGAGACAATATAAATGTGATAAAACATGAATAAAAGTCATGTCTGCCTAATTCTAAAGTACAGGCTCTTCAAATTAAAAATGTTGACAAGAGGAGCTAAAATTAAAAAGACTGACAATATAAGAACATGGGCCTTGCATACTCTGTTGGTGGGAATGTAAATTTATACAACCACTTTGGAGGACTGTTTAGAGGTTTCAGCTAAAGCTGAGCATCTTCACAGCTTACATTCCCACAATTTTATTCCTAGGTACAGCAATAGAAAGGTACACATAGACTCACCAGAAGACATACACAAGAATCATCATAGAATGTTCATAGAATTATTTATAATTGCCCCCAGAACTCGAAATAACCAAAATGTTCATGAACAGTAGACTGCATATAAAGATTGTGTTATATTCATACAATGGAGTGCTAGACGGCTGTAAGAATGATCTAACTGGCTGGGTGCTGTGGCTCACGCCTGTAATCCCAGCACTTTGGGAGGCCGAGACGGGCGGATCACGAGGTCAGGAGATCGAGAGCATCCTGGCTAACACGGTGAAACCTCGTCTCTACTAAAAACACCAAAAACTTTGGGAGGCCGAGACGGGCGGATCACGAGGTCAGGAGATCGAGACCATCCTGGCTAACACAGTGAAACCCCGTCTCTACTAAAAACTACAAAAAAAAAAAAAACTAGCCGGGCGAGGTGGCCGGCGCCTGTAGTCCCAGCTACTCGGGAGGCTGAGGCGAGAGAATGGCGTAAACCCGGGAGGCGGAGCTTGCAGTGAGCTGAGATCCGGCCACTGCACTCCAGCCTGGGCGACAGAGCGAGACTCCGTCTCAAAAAAAAAAAAAAAAAACAAAACACCAAAAATTAGCCGTGCCTGTAGTCCCAGCTGCTCGGGAGGCTGAGGCAGGAGAATGGCGTGAACCCAGGAGGCAGAGCTTGCAGTGAGTAGAGACCGTGCCACTGCATTCCAGTCTGGGCAACAGAGCGAGGCTCCGTCTCAAAAAAAAAAAAAAAAGAGAGAGAAAGAAAAAAGAAAATCTAACTACAGCTAAAGGTGACCACATGGATTAATCTCAAAGACATAAAGTGAAGTGGCAGAAGCCAGATATGTTTAAAAAGTACTTTCTATAGGAGTCCATCTATATAAAATTCAAAAACTGGCAAACGTCTTCTATTATAAGAGATAGTGGGATAATTGTCACCATGGGAAAGAGACAATGACTGGAAGGAAGTATGAATCATGCTTCTGGCATAACTGGAAATGCCTATTGCCTGATATGAATGTTAATTGCATGGGTATGTTCACTTTGTAAAAATTTATTGAGCTGTACTTACCATTTTTGCGCATTCCCACACAAAGTTTCTTTGTAAGATTTGCTTTAGGTTTTTTTTTTTTTTTTTTTTTGAGGCAGAGTCTCGCTCTGTCGCCCGGACTGGAGTGCAGTGGCCAGATCTCAGCTCACTGCAAGCTCCGCCTCCCGGGTTTACGCCATTCTCCTGCCTCAGCCTCCCGAGTAGCTGGGACTACAGGAGCCCGCCACCTCGCCCGGCTAGTTTTTGTATTTTTAGTAGAGACGGGGTTTCACCGTGTTAGCCGGGATGGTCTCGATCTCCTGACCTCGTGATCCGCCCATCTCGGCCTCCCAAAGTGCTGGGATTACAGGCTTGAGCCACCACGCCCGGCCTAGTTTTTCTTTTAAAGTAGATTTAGGTTCACAGTGAAATTAAGAGGATGGTAAAGAGAAATTCCATATACCTCTTGCTCTCACACATGCATAGCCTCCATCATTGTCAATATCTCCACCTTGGGTGATACATTTGTTACAACTGATGAATCTACACTGACATATTATTATCTCTGAATATTCATAGTTTACATCAGAGTTCATTCTTGGTGTTGCACATTCTATAAGTCTGGACAAATGTGCAATGACGTTTATCCATCACTCTAGTATCATATAGAATATTTTGCTGCCCTAAAACTCCTCTGTGCTCTGTCCATTCATCCTTCCCTTCTCCCTAACCCCTGGCAACCACTGATCTTTTTATTCTCTGCATAGTTTTGACTTTTCTAGCATATCATATAGTTGCAATCACACAGTATGAAGCCTTTTCAGATTGACTTCCTTCACTTAGTAGCATGTATTTAAGTTTCCTCTTGTCTTTTCCTGGCTTAATAGCTCATTTATTTTAGCACTGAATAATATTTCATTGCCTGGATGAACCTCAGTTTATTTATATATGCACCTACTGAAGGGCGTTTTGAATGCTTCCAAGTTTGGGCAATTATGAAGAAAGTGGCTATAAACATCTATGTGCAAGTTATTGTAATGATATAACTTTTCATGTTTACATAAGTTTTCAATTATTTGGGTAAGTACCAAGATGCACAATTGCTGGCTCATATGGTAAGACTATGTTTAGTTTTGAAACAAACCACTAAACTATCTTCCAAAGTGGCTTTACTCTTGTACTTCCACAGGGAATGAATGTGAATTCTTGTTATTCCATACCTTTGACCACATTTGCTTTTGTCAGTGTTCTGGATTTGGGCCTTTCTAATAGGTATGTAGCAGTATCTCATTGTTTTGATTTGGAGTTCCCTGATGAATATTATGTGAAGCATCTACTCATATGCTTATGTGTCTCCTCTGCATATCTTCTTTGGCGAAGTATCTGTTCAGGTCATTGTTGCATTTATTTATTGGATTGCTTATTTTCTTATTGTTGAGTTTTAAGTGTTCTTTGTGTATTTTGAATAATAGTTTCTTATCAGATGATTTTTTGCAAATATTTTCCCAGTCTGTGGCTTTTATTTTTATTCTTTGAAAATGTTTTTCACAAAGCAGAAGTTTTAATTTTAATAAAGTTTGGCTTATCAATTATTTCTTTCATGGATTATGCCTTTGGTGTTGGTGTCTTATCTAATAAGTTATTGCCAACCCAAGGCCGTATATATTTTCTTCTATATTATCATCTAGGAGTTTTATAGTTTTGCATTTCATATTCAGGTCTGTGATCCATTTTGAGTTAATTTTTGGCTGTAAGCTTTGTGTCTACATTTATTTTTTTGCATGTGAATGTCCAGCTGTTCTAATACCAATTGTTGAAAAGACCCTCTTTTCTCCATTGTTTTGCCTTTGCCTTTTTGTCAAAGATCAATTGATTATACTTATGGTATATCTGTTCCATTGATCGATTTGTTTATATTTTTTCCAATACCATTGGCTTTCTGTTCCAATGATCGATTTGTTTATATTTTTTCCAATACCATGCTGTCTTGATTACTGTGCTTTGTACTAGGTCTTGAAGTTGGGGAGTATAGTCCTTCAACTTTGTTCTTCTCCTTCAGTATTGTATTGGATATTGTGGGTCAATTGTCTCTCCATAAAAATTTTAGAATCAGTTTGTTGATATCCACAAAATAACTTCTGGGACTTTTACTGGGATTATATTGAATCTACAGATCAAATGAGGCAAAACTGACATCTTGATGATATTGAATTTTCTATTCACCAATATGAACTCTTAATTTTTCAGTTCCTTGATTTTGTTCACCTGAGTTTTGTATTTTCCTCCTATAGACCTTACCTGTATTTTGTTATACCAAATTATTTCGTTTTGGGGGGTGGTAATAGAAATGGTACTGTATTTTTATTTTAAATTCTACTTTTTTTCTTGCTAGTATATAGAAAAATAATTAACTTTTGGATATTAACAGTGTATATTGCAAACTTGTCATAATTGCTTATCAGTTCCAGGAGTTTTTTCTTAATTCTTTGGGATTTTCTACATAGAGATCATATCATCTGTGAACAAAGATGGTTTTATTTCTTCATTCCTCAATCAGTATAGTTTTCACTGCTTTTTCTCATCTTTTTGCATGAGCTAGGACTTCCAGTGTGGTTTTGAAAAAGAGTACTGAGAGAGGAAATCCTCACCTTGATACTGATCTTAGTAGAAAAGCTCTAGTTTCTTACCATTAGGTATGATGTTAGCTTAGGTTTTTTGTAGACATTATTAATCAAGTTGTGTAAGTTGTACCTCTTCTTCTAGTTTACTGAGAGGTTTTTTCTGAGATTTTTAAAATCATAAACATGTATCTGATTTTATCAAATGCTTTTTCTGCATCTATTGATATAATCATGTAATTTTTCTTCTTTAGCCTTTGGATATGATGAATTCTAATGGCATTTTTGAGTGTTGACTGAGCAAATTAGCCTTGCATCCACTTGATCATGGTCCAAATTCGGTTTTCCATACAAATTTTACTCTTACAAATTTAAGACATTACATAGTCAAAAAGAGGAATGTGAAACTAGTATACTGTAGAGGAGAGGAATCCTCTTGCCCCTCATGGTGGGCCCACACCGATGTCTCCAAAGCCAGTCTTGAGCTATGAAAGCACAAGTTCTTTCAAATAAGCTCAAGTTTGGGATTACTTCCAGGCATACAGGTATTAGATAACAATATGTCACCAAAGTAAGAGAGAAAACAACATAGAGCCTTCTTCCCACTGATAGAGCATCAGCCATAGAAGAATACAACTTCAGTCACCAACATGTGAAAATATATTTCTGATATTGAGCCCACAAAAATTCTGGTCAGTTCGCTAATTTATCCCCTCTCTATTAATATGACTGAGCTCAGGGGCAGCATGCCTCCCCGCCTCAGGCTGTCTTCATGACCAAAGAAACACATGCATGGCAATTAGAGCTGAGTGTTTACTCTCAGAACATCTCAATCTCCAAGCCTAATGAAAACTTTCCCAGTAAACCGAAGCAGATCTCAATACATTCTAGACTTGTTACCTGATTTCTTTTGGCACTGCTGAGCATGTGGCCACAGCCTAATTTGAATAGCTTATATCTACACCCAAGTCTAATTTGGAATCACAAGACCCCAGGGTCCCTGATGCTAAATAACCTGGGACTTCCATCTGTAGCACAGCATATGTTAGTCTGATGCAAAGTAAAAATGGGCATGAAATCCAAATCTAATTATAAATATACAGTCAGAATGTCAGGTAAATTATACTATCTACAAGTAAATTATTACTTTAGAGCTCAGTGAACTTCGGCATAGTGGGCCATCTGCCCTACAGCGTCCTCTGCCTGTAAGTACCCACAGTGGGACTTTGCCAACTGAATGTTAATTTAAGGAGTTTTGGAGCCCTTAACAAGTATTTGTGCTGTGTCTACAATTTATCTAAATTCTATGAAATATATAGAGACAGACAAATGAAAGCAAAGTTTAAACACATTCAATATCCAATTGCATGTTATGATTATGAAATGCCCTAGGGCAGGGTTTTTCAAACTGGAGGTTACAATTCTTAAGTAGGTCATAAAATCAATTCAGAGGGTCATGACTAATACTTTTAAAAACAGAAATAGAATTTATTAGAAAATTTAAGAATAAGCTACTTGTATGTGCTGATTGTCAGTTTAGTTTAGAGCAATGCTTTATTTTGTTGTTGTTTGTTTGTTTTGATCTCATGTGTATGTGTGTGTCTACCAAATCAGGATGTATAATATGTTTCTAGCTGGATAGCAGTTTTTAAAAATTTGAAAAGCACTGCTAAAAGGTGCATCATGAATAGATGAAATGTTATAATTGCTATAACCTTATCACTGCAATAATTTTATAGCTCTTTCATTTAACCATACCAACTCCATACCTGACATGTGCTAGGCACTGAAAATAAAGCAGTGGATGAGACCAATAAGGTCTTTGCTTTCATGTAATGTGCTTTCAGAGGGGAGGTATGTGTTAAGCAATGAATTGCACAATTAATTACTTAGGCAATTACAATCATCACAAGCAACACAAAGGGAGCAAATTCAGGAGTTATAAGAGTGAATGACAAGGGGACCTGACAGAGATTTTAGAGGTGTCAGGAAGCTCTTCCTTAAAGAAGTGATAACTGAGCTTCTGATAAGGAGTGAAGGATGAATCAGAATGAACTAAACTCAGTCTCAGAAACTTTAGCTATTTCAACACAGCCTCTTGATTTTCCCAATTTTACCATTGGTACATCAAGGCATCTTTCGTGCCTCGTTTGGACTCCACAAAAGCTCTTCTTGACATGGACAGTGTTCTAATTAATGATGCGTCCTCGCAGTCTCTTTTCACAGTCCCTCACAATCTATTCAGACTGATTCCTACTCACTGGTACACACAGGCCTGTGAAGTCATCATCAGAGACACTTTTCAATGAGTACCTGGAAGAAATAAGAAAAGATTTTAGAACAATGCAAGAGACGACCTTTGAATTATTGGGTATGTGTTGACCAGGTCTGTCCTCCTCACCACCCCCTCCACCCGATTGCTGCTTCTCTGAGAGTCCTCTATTCATGGGAAAGAAAAGGCCACATGATACCCACTTTGCCTCACAGAAGACCAATTTCAGCTCCACCAATTCACATGACTCTTTTTCTAACTCAGATGATGAAATGGGCAAAACAAATCATATAATAGATTTCTTATTGGGGTGAACAGTGCATTTGTTTATAGAAATACTTTGGAACCACTGCTTAGGATGGTATTGGGGGAATGCCAAGAGGCCAGTCTGGTATAAGACACTTAATCACTTTCTGTTTAAGGTTACTGGCATCTTGCCATCCACTTAATGCCATTCCAAGCAGTGATTCCAAAGTATTTGGAAAGAAGAGCAGCTTTTCTTTCTGTGGAAAACTTGTATGGAAGTGTGATGGTAAAGACTGGAACCTAGTCAAAGAGCTCGGTATAATAGAGAGAAGTTGACGTTCCCTGGAAGCGATCCAAGAAGCTTCATGCTACATAGAAGAAAGATAAGAAAGAAAAACTTTTGGGGCTCCTCTCTTAGCTTTTGGTCCTTGTGGATTTCCTTCACTTGTGAGCTCATCTGTGCATTTAAAGAGATGTTTACACCGTACCTAGTATTTCCAAATGTTGGAGCAGGAAGGTTTTTCACAATACGTACTTTGACATACTGCAGCAACAGAAGTCCTCAATATATTCAAATTTTGAACAAATGCCATTAGCAACAATATATTCTTCTTCCATCATCCAAAATGTAGTTTCTAGGATAACTGTAAATCTCAGCAGCACCAGTGATATTGCTACTTCTCTAGAATCTGTGTGAAATGTATTATTAAGGAAACTAGGAGATAGCACATTAATGAACCAGATCTGTCCTCCAGACCAATGATCCTCAGGTTTTGACCAGATATTACAGGCTTTAAACTGCCAAGAGTCCTCTACTCATCTCCAATAGAAACAGAAATAAAAACCAAGCCAATTTTGGTAAGAAAATAACCATCTTGTTTTGCTTCCTCTCTCTTATCTTGGGGATAATCAAAATTGGTAAGGAACTTTCAGTTGCTAAGTTTTTAACAGCTTTCAGAAAAAAGAATTCTGGAAGAAGTTTTAAAAGGGATTTAAAAATTGTTTACTATGGGCAAGGTGACACCTCTCTTCCACTTTCCACCTCCCCTAAACACTTTAGTGAAGTGTACATAACTCCCTGATACTTCTGCATGCATGCGTTCTTTGTGTGAAAATGAAAAGGTGTTGAATTTGTGTCTCAGAAGGCACAAGATGAAAATAAAGACATACAAGCCAGAAGACAAAAAAAAAAGATACTTTTTATTTACCCCTTAAATGGGAAAGTACAGTATTTTCTTCTATAGAAGCACCAAGATAGAGACCTCACTTGACTTTCTGTTTTACTGACAAGTAACAGTTATATAAAATAGTGTAAATTAGCTAGTCTATGTCAAGGATCAGTGAACTGTTTTTGTTAAGGGCCAGAAAATAAATCTTTCAGGTTTGGGGGCCAGAAAGTCTGTGTTGGAACTACAAAGTCCCCCCTTATCCATGTGCCACTTTCTGAAGTTTCAGTTATTTGTCAACTGCAGTTGGAAAATATTAAATAGAAAATTCCAGAATATAAATAATTCCTTAGTTCCAAAAGGCACATCATTCTGTGTAGTGTGCTGAAATCCCTTGCCATCTGGTTCCATCCCACCCAGGACATGAATCTTCCCCTTGTCCAGCCTATCCACACTGTCTACACTCCCCACCCGTGAGTCCCTTGGTAGTCCTCTCTGTTATCACATTGACTGTCTTGGTATTGCAGTGTTTGTGTTCAAGTGACTCTTATTTTACTTAATTATGGCCCCACAGTGCAAAAGAAGTGATGCTGGTGATTTGGATATGCCAAAGAGGAAGAGGAATGGGTTTCCTTTAAGTGAAAAAGTGGAAAGTTCTTCACTTAAGGAAAGAAAAGAATTATATGCTGAGGTTGCTAAGATGTACGATGAGAATGAATCTTCTATCCGTGAATTTGTGAAGAAAAAAACAGAAATTTACGCTAGTTCTGCTGTCTCATTTCAAACTTTGTCATAGTTATGTATAAGCAAAAATATACTATACATAGGGTTCCTAACTCTCCATGGTTTCAGGCATTCCACTGGAGGCCATGAAACATATCTCCCTCCCTCTTGGATAACAGAGGGACTACTGGACTCAACTCTGCCACTGCGATGCAAAACTAGCCATAAACAATATGTGAACAAATGTATGTGTCTATGTTCCAATAAAGCTTTATTTGCAAAAATCCATTAGGGGATGAATTTGGCCTGCAGGCCTTCAGTTTGCCATCCCTAATCTATGTAAAAAGGCAGAGCCTTAATGGGGAAAGATTTGCCTACACCAGTCTTAGGTTTTCCCAATCACTGCTTATTTACAAGGCAATTATTGTAATTTTTCAGTGGTTTGTAAAGACTTTAAGGACATTATATACTCTTTCTTTACTCCCTTCAGCAAATAAAAACTTCAGAGTGGTTTTCGGTACCACTGTGCCTTTTTTCCCTTTTTCTGACAGTTGTGCTGATGTCACTGTTTTTTAAATAATCAATGTTTCTCCCCAGAAGGAAATCTGTACATCAGATTTCCATGTGTTGTTAGAAAGGAAATCAAATGCTCTATGACTAGAGAGTAACACTCTGAAACAAATCTAATCAGGAGGCTGCCTGCGATTCAGAAGGATAACTTGGCATTCACTAGACCTTATCCCAGTGAGTCCAAAACTATGCCAGTCAAAGACCTATATGTTCTTTCAATATTTTAAAATTCAAATTTGCTTTTCAATTAGTAGAAACTCCACTTACAGCTCCAAAAAGAATGAGTTTGTTTAAAAAATTCATTGTATAGATTCTTGGATCTGATGGGGTCTTGGAGGTCACTGGTCAGCTCACCAGCCCATGCTGTCCCCCATGCCCACCTCCAGCTTGCACACTTCCAGTGATGGGAGTCTCTCTTCGTTCTAGGGCAGCTCATTCTTTCTGTGGTCAGGCCACCATTCAAGTTGTTATTTTGCTGCATGGAGACAGCTGCCTTCTTTTCAACTTTTTCTGTCCTTTGAGGCACACGTACCTTACTTATCTATTCACACCTTCCAGTTAAACCCTTCAGGTATTTGAAGATAGCTACTTGTCTTTTATTATCACACATTATCAATTTTCTCTAAAGTTCCCATATGACAGCATTGAAGAGAAGAGTCTCCAACTCAGATGTCTATAGGGGTAGGACATCTAACGTACACAAATCCAATTTGCTATGCATGTTGGATGGGATTGAAGTGAGCCAGAGAGGGAGCAACCCAGGAAAGAGGCAGATGCCACTCAGCACCTGCCAGTTGTTGCCGTTTGAAAAGTGACGGTCAGGGCTGCCAGTGATTTTTTTTCAAACAACCTGAAGATCAAGATTTCTATTTGAAATCTTCCAATTTTTAAATGTTGGTAACTAATTCAGAAAAATGTTTAAACACACTGTAAGCCAAACAAAACACATATGTGGGCCAGATTTGGCTTATGGGAGACTAGCTTGCAACCTTAAGTTTGGAGTCATCTTACCATCCTGGTCGCCATATTTTGTCCATATTCCAGTTTAGTCAGTTGTAACGTGAGGAACATGGACCATCAAAAAGAAAGAGAGAATTCATTAGTTGAAAGGAAAACAGAGAACCAGTAACTTCAACACAGATGAGCTCCAGCGATCAACTTTACTGCATAATCAAAATTTAGGTCACAAGTAACATAAGGTTACGTTTTTAACTTTTTAACTATTGTGAACTCTAAAAGTAGAGACATGTGTTAACAGTTGATGTGATAGGTCGACAAGAAAACATACTGCTCTTGTCTAAAAGAGGTCTCCTAAAAATGGGAATAAAGCGCTAAAGAAATATAATATAAAACCATTACCAGACCATATGTTTGTGATATAACATGAGACATTTTCTTGCCAGGATATCACATAACCATGGCAAACTGCCACTAGCTTCACTCTCTCTACCATAAAAGAAAGAAAGAGATTCAACAGACATTCTTGGGATAAATTAGGTTAATGTTTTATTATAAGTATTTAATTTATAAAATATATTCCTGGAAGTGCCACCCACCAGAATAAATAATTCCATCATTGGACTGAGAGGATATTGTTTTGTCATTTCTAAGTCTGCCCTTTCTATGACACATTGTTTTATGGATTTTAGAAAGACGTATCTGGAATACATTTTCATTACTGTGATTCTTGCCCTCACTAGTGTGTGCTGATTTTCAAGCCAGTTTGCCCTTTCCCCTTATTTCCTCAAGAATCTGTTAGGAACTTAATTGAAAGAACAAAATGAACTCTAAGCCCCAGCTGGACAGTCGCTGGTGTTAAGGTTAATCCACCAGCACCTTATCTAATTGCTGACCTCTTCCTCATGGAAAAGGTGGTCTTCAAGTTATCTGCAAGTCAGTCACCAGAAAAGTTTATTTTGCCCAAAGCTGGCAGCTCATAAAGAAGGAAGAAAAGCTGAGTTGCTTTGTGGAATATCCTTTATGCCACAAATTTATTAATTTCAAAATTGCCTCTTCTTTGCAGTTTAAGCAAGCATCTTTAAAAAAACAATTTCTGGGAAGAGTTCTGAATACATATTACTGAAGACAATCACTAAATTAAAAATTTGAACATATCTTCTAGATTTATATTAAGAAGCTATTTCAAATAAAATATTGAAGTTGTCTTGTAGAGACAAGCTGATTTTAGAACCAGAGAGTATTTTGTTATTGCTGGAGTTAGTCTTTGTGATTACTAAAAAAAAATACATGCCAAGGAAAACTATTTACCCTTAGTTAATAGAGATTAAGAGATTTTATATGCATAGGAACTGAAATGAGCCAGAGAGGGAATACCCCAGAGAAGAGACAGATACCAACCACCCAGCATTAGCCAGTTGTTGCCACGTGAAAGTGTGGGCCAGGGCTGCTGGTAAATTACCTGCTTCTTTAGCCAGGCAGTAAATAAAGCAATGTCATATATAGTTGTAATATACAGTCCATCTATTAGGTGAAATCTAGAATTAGTAACACTGAATCTGCAACTTAGAAGGAAAAGTACTCATCTTCTTGTTTTATGTTAACACTCCTAATGAGACTTAATCAAGAATAATAAACAAATAAAATCCAGACAATTGGAAACGATAGACCAAGGGTCCTTATTTTCACTTTACTGCTACAATAAATCTAGCTACCTCATAAATTCACTCTTTTAAGGATGCTCACAGTCCTTGAAAGTTTAGATCTTGCTTTCCAACGTATGTATTTAGTTTAATCAACTATGAAATGTAGCACAGCTATTTCTTACAAACTTTGATACCTAAAGAAAGTGCATTAAACTATAGCTTATAACTTCTAGTTCTTTGAATACCACCTTTCAATTTTCTTAATCTCAGACTCTGTGGTCATTCTTACGCTGCTTATGAAACAGTTACTACCCTGAATGAAAGTGTTTCAAAAGTCCTGTAAAGGATAGGCCATTTTAATGTATAATTGACATGAATTAGCAGCAGTTTACCCACATGCTTCTCTGCATTTTGGTTACATTGTTCTAATGTATTTGATATAGAATAAGCCATGACATTTACTATCTCACCTGCTACTGCCAAGACATAACTTATAAACACTAGCAGAATTTCTAATCCAGACAACAATGTCATTGGAAAAGACCTAAACTAGTGTCTCTATAGTTTTATATATATTTATTACATCATATGTGTGTACGCATATATACAAATTATATATATATATATTACATTAATTCAAAACTTATGCTCTGTGAAATACCTTGTTAGGAAGATAAAAAGACAACTATGGACTGAAAAAAAATTGTAAGCCACATATCTGACAAAGGATTCATATCTAGAATATGTAAATAACTCTAAAAATTCAACCGTAAAAAACAAAACAATTCAACTAGAAAGTGGACAAAAGACATGAAGGAAAATGTTTCACAAAAGATATGCAGAAGACACAGCAACAAAGCCATGCAAAGATGTTCGACATGACTAACTCTTAAGGAAATGCAAGTTAAGTCCATTATGAGATATCACTGTATACTTATTAGAATAGCTAAAATAAAAAAAGGAGAATACCAAATGCTGATGAAGAGGCTGAAAAACTGGAAAACTGCATCTCTCATACATTGTTGATGGAGATGTAAGAGCACACAGCCACTCTGGGAAATTTTTTCGCATTTTCTTTAAAAAAGTAAGTACATACTTACCGTGCAATAAAGTAATTTCTCGTCTGAGCACTTACATTAGAGAAAGAAAAGCTAATGTCCATACAGAGACCTGCACACAAATGTTCATGGCTGCTTTATTTTTAACACTTTCAAACTGGAAGCAACCAAAATGTCCTTCAATAGGTGAGTAAACAAACCGTACTACCTCGATAATGAAATACCACTCAGCAATAAAAAGGAATGGACTGTTGATACATGAAATAACTTGAATGGGTTTCAATGAAATACTCAATGAAAGGAGTCAATACTAAATGGCCTCATACTGCTGATTCTATTTATATAACATTTTAAAAGTGACAAAAATGTGGAGATGGATAACAGATTAGTGGTTGCTAGGAGTCAGAGATGGTAATGGGGTGGAGGGTGAATGCTATTATAAAGGTGTAGCATGAAGAAATTTGTGCTGATGGACAAGTTCTGTATCTTGATTATGATGATTGTTGCACAATATATGTATGTGATGTCATAAAATTATGCATACACATTGTACCCAATGTAAATTTTCTGGTTTTGGTATTGTACTATAGCTATTAATATGTACCAATTGGGGGAATTGGGTGAAAGGCACTTGGGATCTCTCTGTGCTTTTGAAACTTCTGTGTGACATAGTTTTGATGTGTGTCCCTGCCCAAATCTCATGCTGAGTTGTAATCCCCAGCATTGGAGATGGGGCCTTGTAGCGAAGTGATTGGATTAGGGGGGCAGATTTCTCATGAATGGCTTAGCACCGTCTCCCTTGCTACTGTCCTCATGATAGTGAGTGAGTTCTTGTGAGATCTGGTCATTTAAAAGTGTGTAGCACCTCCAACCTCACTCTTTCTTGCTCCTTTTTCGCCATGTGAAGTGCCTGCTCCCACTTTGCCTTCTGCCTTGAGTGAAAGCTCCCTGAGGCCTTCCCAGAGACAGGTGTCATCATGCTTTCTGTATGGCCTGCAGAACCATGAGCCAATGAAACCTCTTTTCCTTATAAATTACCCAGTCTCAGGTATTTCTTTAGAGCAATGCGAGAATGACCTAATACACTGTGAATCTAAAAATAATTTTAAAAGCTTTGGAGAGCTACACAGTATTCAAAGTCTATATTTTAAATATTCTTTTTTTTTTACTTTTTTAAATTATACTTTAAGGGTACATGTGCATAACATGTAGGTTTGTTACATATGTATACTTGTGCCATGTTGGTGTGCTGCACCCATCAACTCGTCAGCACCCATCAATTCGTCATTTATGTCAGGTATAACTCCCAATGCAATCCCTCTCCCCTCCCCCCTCCCCATGATAGGCCCCGGTGTGTGATGTTCCCCTTCCCGAGTCCAAGTGATCTCATTGTTCAGTTCCCACCTATGAGTGAGAACATGCAGTGTTCATGGATAGGAAGAATCAATATCGTGAAAATGGCCATACTGCCCAAGGTTATTTATAGATTCAATGCCATTCCCATCAAACTACCAATGAGTTTCTTCACAGAATTGGAAAAAACTGCTTTAAAGTTCATATGGAACCAAAAAAGAGCCCACATTGCCAAGACAATCCTAAGTCAAAAGGACAAAGCTGGAGGTGTCACGCTACCTGACTTCAAACTATACTACAAGGCTCCAGTAACCAAAACAGCATGGTGCTGGTACCAAAACAGAGATATAGACCAATGGAACAGAACAGAGTCCTCAGAAATAATACCACACATCTACAGCCATCTGATCTTTGGCAAACCTGAGAGAAACAAGAAATGGGGAAAGGATTCCCTATTTAATAAATGGTGCTGGGAAAATTGGCTATCCATAAGTAGAAAGCTGAAACTGGATCCTTTCCTTACTCCTTATACGAAGATTAATTCAAGATGGATTAGAGACTTAAATGTTAGACCTAATACCATAAATATTCTTAATGAGGTAATAGACTGTTGACTGTTGTTTTAATGAATTTGTATCCTGAAATATATGTTAAAAGCCTGGATTTTGGTGTCAACCAGACCTACTTTTATTTACTAGGCATAGATATTAGGAAATTACTGATTGTCTCCAAGTATCAATTTCCTTCCCTGTGAAAAATGATCAGGGAACTAATAATAGCAAAATATCTCATAGTAGTTTTGGAAAAATTAGAATGAGGAATGTATGTATTACTCTTAGCAGACTGTCCAACATCTAAATATACCCCAATAAATGATAGATAATATTATTTTCTTTCTTTCATTGAACTCTGTACTATTGCTTTATTTTACTGCTTTATTTAAATTGATATGTTTATGAGTTGACTGGCCAGATGCATGAGAAATTTCATTAGCTTGAGAACTAAGTTATATCTAAGACATCATTGGCACCTAGCAAATTACTCCGCAGGGTAAATTGTTACCACATACATGTGAAATATGTAATCTGCATTGTACAATCCAATGGTCACTTTTCAGTGTCCTCTAGAACTTATACCTCAGCATCACTTGACATAGTTGACCATTTCCACATTTTAAATCTTCTTTATTCTTTTTTTATGACATCCTTTTCTCTTGGTTTTTCTTTTACTTTTCTGGCTAGTTCTACTCAATCTCCTTTGCTTCTCCCCATCTCCCCCAACCTTTTACTATTGGAATTCCTCTGTCCTCTTATCCTAGGCTTTTTCCTTCTTTTAACTAAGGGCATTCTTCCTAGACGATCTGATCAGTTGTCAACATTCCTGTTATTATCACTACGATGGTAACATTCATATTCATATCTCAAGTTCACATCTTGCTTCTGAGTTCCTACCCATCCAAATTTCCACTGAGATGCCTTAAAGTCACCTTGAAAACAGTATGTCTGAGATGCCTCAAAGTCACCTTGAAAACAATATGTCTAAAACTGAACATGTATCACTTAGGCTTCTGGCAGGAAACAAGAAATTTTAATGAAGGATCTATCTGCAAAATTAAAGACAAGGTGCAGAAAAAGAACAAGGGTTGACACATTGCTGTAGGCCTAGTAACAGCAGGAAGTTATTAGCACTCCTGGGTCTAAAAGGCAAGGAAAGGAAGTTATTACAAGAACGCACACACACACGTGCACACACACACACACACACAGAGAGAGAGAAAGAGAGAGAGAGCTGTGTAAACAGAGCTGTCTGATAGTGGTACAAAGCCAACCCAACCCAAGATAATCCTGCAGGAAGAGACCCAATGGAAGAAATATCTAGGTCTCACTTTCCTCTCTTCCTTTGATCTTTTTCTTCTGAGCCATTCACTGAAACTAACTCAAAGCATGAGGGCAAAGAGGCTTATTGATGTAAGACAAGGTTGTTCACCTCGAGTAGAGAGTGGAGTGGTAAAAGAAGGAAATTCCATCTAAAAGAGCAAGAGGAAACCATCTGGCACAGAAATTGGGGAGCATAAACCACCTTCCTTTCCAGTATTACCCAGGTCCGGCTGCATATCTAGTACTTCTTTACTCAGCAAATGTTGCTACCATCTACACAAATCCTAAAGCCAAAATCCTGAGAGTCACCCTGATTTCTGTTTCTTTCTGTTCCTGTATTCACATCAGAGACTGTCGATACAACCCAAATATATTACAAATTTGACTAGCTGTGTCCATTTCTGTTGCCACCACTCTGATTTGAGCTCCCATAATGTCTCTTTTGGACTACTGGAATAGTCTTACCCTGTCTCCTTCATCACTTCTTGCCTCTCTCTATTTCATTATCTGCAAACGCATTCAGTGTGATTGTGGTGGGCAGAATAATGGCTCCCAAAGAAGTCCACATTTTAATCCCTGGAATTTAATAATATGTTACATTATATACCAAATAATATATTACATTATATACCTTAAATTAAGGACCTTGAGATGGGAGAGTATGCTGGCTTATCTGGGTAGATTCAATCTAATCATGGGTCCTTGAAACTTAACAACATTTCCTGGCTGTAGTCAGAGGCTAAATGCAACTGCAGAATAATGGTCAGAGAGATGAAACATTATTGGTTTTGAAGATGAAGTAAGAGGGACATGAGTCAAGGAATTCCGTGGTCTCTGAAGCTCAAAAAAACAACATTGACTTCTTGCCTGGAATCTCCGCAGAAGAACACAGCCTTGCCATCACTTTGCTTTTAGCCCACTGCAAGCCATGTCAGACTCCTACCACATAGAAATGTGAGATGATAAATTGGCGTTGCTTTAAACCACCACTTGTGGTAATTTGTTACAGCAGCAATAGCAAACTAATACAGTGATCTTGCAAAAATTTCGAGTTTGATCATGTAATTTCACCGCTTTAAAACTTTCAAATACTTCTCATTGCACTGACAAAATCTAAAATTCTGAACACGAATCTTGTACCATCTTTCTGTGCCTCCCTCTTCACCTCATTGCAGACACTCCCCTCTTCAATAAGTGTACGCCAGTCATACAGACTTCTTTACCTCCCTGAAACATGTCAAGCCTTGTTTTGCATTAGAGTTCTTGCACCCTCAGCAACGTCTAGTTGACTACTCTACCTAACTTCACACTCTTTCAGAGTGTATTGGTTTTTCATTGCTAACAACTTATCACAAATTTAGCACCACTGAATAACACACATTTCTTATCTTGCAGTTTCTGCAGGTTAGGACTCCAGGCATGGCTTAACAGGATCCTCTTTTCAGAGTCTCATCACACTGCACTCAAGTTATCAGGGGAGTTGGATTCTCATCTGTACAATAGAGAAGAATCTCCTTCCAAACTCACAGAGACACAACCTAGCTCCTGTCAGTTGTATAACTGAGGTCCCTGTTTTCTGGCTAGCTGTTGGTTAGGGATTGCTGTCAGTAGCTAGCAGCCACCCTTGGGTGTTTGCCACATGGTCTTCTCACAGACCTTCTCACAACATGGTAGGACATTTTTTTTAAGGCCAGTAGGAGAATCTTCAGTCGGCTTTGACAGAATCTTACATAATGTAGCATAACCCCAGGAGTGACTATTCTACCACCTTTCCCATAAAACATAATGTAATCAAGCGAGGGGTTTTCCCATCATATTCACAGGTCTTGCCCACACTCAGGTGAAATGTGAAATGTGTTATTTAGGGTGCATACAGCAGTGGGGCAAGAAAATTGTGAAGGTCTGGGTGTGGCGGTTCACACCTGTAGTCCCAGAACTTTGGGAGGCTGAGGTGGGAAGATTACATAAGCTCAGGAGTTTGAGACCAGCCTGGGCAACATGGTGAAACCCTGTCCCTACCAAAAATACAAAAAAAAAAAAAAAAAAAAAAATTAGCCCGCCATGGTGGCGTATGTCTGTAGTACCAGCTACTAGGGAGACTTGAGGTGGGAAGATCACTTGATCCTGGGAAGCAGAGGCTGCAGTGAGCTGTGATTGCACCACTGCACTCCAGCCCAGATGACAGAGTGAGACCCCATTTAGAAAAAAATAAATATAAATATAAGTAAATAAATAAATGAAAAGAAAATCTCAGGGGGTCATTTTAGTATTCTTCCTGTAGGCTTCCTTTAGTATTCTTCCTATAATAACTATACCTTCTTCAGATATTAGTTTATACATAATATTTTCAGAGAAGATTCTTACAGTGTTCCTGCCTTCAGTTTGTTAGGTTTCAGATTGTCAAATCAGTCTCATGCAAATCAGAGATTTTACCCTGTATCAAGTTTTACTAATAATTTCTAGAATGCAAACAATCACAACCCACAGACAAATCAGAGAGGTCAGAGATATCTGATGTTCCTCCCAGAGCCTTCCTTCCCTCCTGCATCTGATATACACACTTGAGCCCAGAATATTAGGCATGGGCTACATGCGAGGTTTGTATTTAAGTTATGAAATATCTCCATTGTATACCTTCAGAGATATGCACATTCTCTGGGAATCTGTGATTCATAGACCCCCAGAATTTAGGTTTGTTTGTTGACCATAAGCGATCCTAAACCAGAGATATTCTTCCAAAGATATTCCTTATATTAGGACTCTCTTACTAGCAAATATCATTGGTCTAATTGTATGGAAGTCTAGTTATCATGTGTAAAAGAGATCAGAAAACTAGAAGCGTCATCTATCTTAACTCTTCCCCTCAGAAGTAATGGGAGGAGAAATAAAACATATGCTGTGTGTTAGTGTCCCAGAGCTGCCATAACAAATTCACACAAACTGGGAGGATTAAAACAACAGAAATGCATTCTCGGTGTTTTGGAGGCTAGAAGTTGAAAATCACAGCATTAGCAGGGCCATGTTCTCCCTGGGGACTCTAGGTAGACAATAATTCAATAATTTATTAATGATCTCTGTCTCAAGGTTTTCAACTTAATTACACTGAAAAGATCCTTGTTTTCAAATAAGGTAACACTGATAGGCTCTAGGGATTAGGATGTGGACGTATCTTTTGGGGACCACCATCCAATCTACTACAGGCCAACTGCTGGAATGCCTTTCCCCGTGGGTGTCCCCATTCCATGCTCCTCAGCATCCTACACTTTTCTTGCATAATTACAACTGTGGTTACTTGTTCAATGTCTGTTTAGGTCCACTAGATCACACCCTCTTCGCAGGTAGAACTGTGTCCGTCTTACCTACAACTGTGAATAAACACACAACATAATGATTTGCCTATATTAGACACACAATAAATGCATTTTTTCCCCCAAACAAACTGGATCTTAGTTTTCTCTTTCACTTTATTGGGTAGAAATAGCCCGAGTCATTGGTGATGAAAGTTCTTTCTACTAATTGTGAACTTGTCATCTCTCAAGCTGTCTCATTTCTTAAAAAGCATTCATATTCTGAATTTCAATGAAGATATTTCTTTTCTAATGCATTGCTTTACCTTAGAAATTTCAGGCCAATCTCACTGTATAAGAGGCACATCTATGGTGCAACTCCTTTGTTAAAGTCCATGGCATGTAAATGTGGCAGAAGAAACCATATCCACGTTAACAGCTCAGTTCTGTGAGGCTGACAAGATTCCTTTCTACAATAAGAATATTTAATACTTTCACATCTGAACTCTGTCTTCCTACATGCTGTCTTACACAATGCAGAATACAGAAGTGGTGCTCAGCAAGTTACAAACAACCACAATAATGATTGTAATGCATACCGTAATATTGTTACTAGAAATATAATTATGTGAACAGACAATTTACAGAAAAGAAGAGACCTCAGAGCCCTTGTGTTGTCAATCTGGCCTCTCTCTTAATCAGGGATAATAATAATAAAAATATCCCCCCCATCTGCAGTCGGCTTGCCAACATAGCAATATTTATAGAGCGCTGTATATAACAATGGCATCTTCATGCAGATGGATTAAGATCGAGGAGCAGCTGCAGATGGCTGTTCATTAACTGAAAGAAGAAAATGAATCTGAACAAAGGCACTTATGGAACCCCTAATTTATTAGTGCTGTAATAGGGAAGAGGAGCTCTCTGGAATGGTAACTGAGTGAGGCTGGTAACAAAGATAATTGTGAAAACAAGACACAGATTCAGTACAACATACAGGGATATTTTATTGCCTGTAAGGTCTGTAGAATTACAAGGTCAACAGATATCAGACTCAACATCTAATCCTTCATATTTATTAATTACATTCAATAAAACACTTGCCATCAATCTATAGACTGAAGCTAGATTAATATTCTGTCACAAAAACCTGCTCAATTCATCCAGGGAGAGGTGAAGATTTCTTTTACTTCTCTACCGTAGTTAATACAGCGCACAAGCATGCACCCGCGCATGTACACACACACACACACACACACATCCTTTCCACAAAATACTTCTTGACTGTGGCTCTCAGGATGACTTCCTACTCATTCCAAGATAACAAAATGTCTGACATGAAGAAGATGCTTCATGGCGGTTTTGTTTTCCTTCCGTGTCACAGCTGCCACATGAGCAAGAGAAGTGCTGACTACCTTACGTATTTGGTTTCTACTCTTCAAAAGAGTCCACAAGTATCTAAAAATCTGCTATTAGCAGGTATCTATGTCAATGATTTTAAAAGTAAATGTTCCATAAAAGCAAAACAAAACAAAAATGTTCATTGACAGGCAAACAGTTAAACATATTGTGGTGTTTCCACACAATGGAATATTACTCAGTAATAAAAAAAAAAAAAACAGACAGCCAGGCATGTGGCTCACACCTGTAATCCCAACACTTTGAGAGGCCAAGGTGGTCAGATCGCTTGAGTCCAGGAGTTCATGACCAGCCTGGGCAACATGGTGAGATCCCATCTCTACAAAAAGTACACACACACACACAGATTAGCCAGGCATGGTGGCACACGCCTGTAATCCCAACTACTTGGGAGGCTGAGGTGGGAGGACTGATTGAGCCCAGCAGGTCAAGGCTGCAGTGAGCTGTGAGCATACTACTGCACACCAGTCTGGGGGACAGAGCAAGATCCTCTCTCAATAAATAAATAGGAACTGACAGCTGCTATAATATGCAGCAATGTGGATGAATCTCAAAATTATCAGGCAGGGCACAGTGGCTTAAACCTGTAATCCCACCACTTTGGGATGCCTAGGCAGGCAGCTCACTTCAGGCCAGGAGTCTGAGATCAGCCTGGGCAACACGGTAAAACCCTGTCTCGACTAAAAATACAAAAATCAGCTGGGTGTGGTGGTGTGCGCCTGTAATCCCAACTACTCAGGAGGCTGAGGCGTGAGGATCATTTGAAATCAAGAGGCAGAGGTTGCAGTGAACTGAGATTGTGCCACTGCACTCCAGCCTGGGCAACAGAGAGAGACTGTCTCAAAATAATAATAATAATAAAAGTATTATGCTGAGCAAACAAAGGCAAACCCAAACAGTACATACTGTATGATTCCATATAGAAAATTCTAGGCGAAAAAAATTCAACCATAGTAATTGAGAGCAGATCAGTGGTTGCTTAAAGAGGGGTGGGAAAATTTTCTGGGAAGGGGTTGATGAAATCATTCTTGACCTTCACTATGGTGCTGGCTCCATTTGTCAAACTCATTGAACTGTTCATTTAAGATGAGTTTGTTTACTGCATGTAAGTTATAACTCAAAAATTGGCTTTTAAAACTTTTTTGTTCAAATATGTGTAAGCAATATTACGTCTTATAGTCTCATCTCAGGAATTCATCATTAATCAATTAAAGACTCTTAATGCATTAAAAGCAGTTGAATCATTCTTTTAGTGACTTTTCAGAGAAATCGTATGGTGTAGAACATTGAATAACTGTTGATTTCCACATTCTCTGAATCTACATTACTTTTAATCTATCTTTATTAAAAAATGAAATCCCATTAACATACTTGAATTATTAATTTACAAGTTATGTGACTATAGGCAAGTCACTTAAAGTATTTATATGCCAGTTTCCTTATGTAAAAAAATGGAATATTAGTCCCTATCTCATAGACATAGTGAGGACAAAATGAGCTAATGTTTGCAATGCACTTAGAACAGTGGCCAGGACAAAGTAAGTGCTCTGCCAGTGTTAGCTTCTCTTGGAACACATTTGGAAGACGGAAAACCTTCCAGTCAGTCATCCACTCAAGCGCAGAGAGTCAGGATACATGTTACTGTCTTACACATCCCTGAAAAGGGGGGGAAAGGTGAGCTATGTTTCTTAATTAAGAACACGCAGATGATCTGTACATGAAGTAATGTGTAAGGATGCTCCAGAGAGGGGGAACTGAACTTGAGTTGATGCTCCAGCTCTGAGGCATCTTTACTGGCTGTGTGACTTGGAAAGTTATGCTATGTCCCTAACCTCGGCTTCCCCTCATTTAAAAATAAGGTGGCCATTGTAACAGAAAATAGATTTGTGATTAGAGCTGGAAATGTCTGGTTAGTGGGCATAAACTGTATTTTAGTGGGGAGGTTATTGACAAAAATGTTCTGGGATTAGATAGTGTTGATGGTGGCATAATATTGTGACTCTACAAAACCTATTGAATCTACACTTTAAATGGTTAAAATGGTAAATTTTATGCTATGTCAACTTTATCTCAATAAAAGTACAGGGTGATTGAACTGTATAATATTAAATATCCCTTGTAGTAGATTCATTCACTAAATAAATCTCTACTGAGTTTCTGATGCATAACAGGCAACGTACTCTACCGTCATGACACAATAATGAACAAAAAAAGACATGGTCTCTAACCTCATAACATTTACATATTTGTAGCTTCCTTTTTAATTGGTGACCTTAATTTAAAGTACTACACTTTGTTCCCTTTAAGTCAGTGGATAGTTCAAGAGTTTTGTGCTGCAGCATGAGTTATTAGTTGATATTACAGAAGGAAAGAATAAAGAGAAATGGCCAATATTTAATAGCCTCAAGGAGCAGTCACCCGTGCACTCACCTCTGCCTAGGTCATTTAATCCTCACCATGTTTGCGTGAAGTCAGTGTTATCTCGCACATTGTACTGATAAACTAAGCCTTAGGGAAGTTAAGTAAGTTTTTCTTACATT